>NW_028258410.1:15689511-16360136 GCF_053883595.1 Heterocephalus glaber
TTGAAATATTTAATTTGTCATACTCAACCAACTAAATATTAAATATAATATTATTGTACTTGCAAAGATGACAGCGATTTTAAAAGGTACAAGAATCCATCATTCCTCATCCAGATGTTAGCAGCCTCCTGTTGCCTGCAGTTTGGCCGGAGAGTAACACTTTCATTCATCAGATATCAGGCATTGTTCCAGGCCCTGGTGTTTAAAATCAATCCCTCAGGGAGTCAGTCACGCCTAGAGGATAGTTGGTCCTTTTAAAAATGTATTTATAATACAGAATAAACCAAATATATATATATATATATATATATATGTCTTTTATAAATATATAACAAGTGCCATGAAGAATGACAGGAGAGATGGAGGGAGTGTTTTGTCAGGTACACAGAGTATATTTTGTAGTTACATTCACTGTAGAGAGGGGTCAGGGGCCATGTTCGAGGAGGAAACATCACAGCAGGAAGCGGAAGGAAGGAAGGAAGGAAGGAAGGAAGGAAGGAAGGAAGGTGCAAGCCAGACAAATGAGCAAAGTGATTTCTGACTCAAAGAACTGCAAAAGGCTGTGGGAAGAGAAAGTTTAAAACCAGAGCAGTTTAGCAGCAAGCACAGGGCTGTTCTGTTACTCTGTCCACTCATTTTATTGCTCAGTACATTTCATCATTTGAAACTTTTTTTTTGGCAGTGTTGGAGGTGGGCACTCTACACTGAGCTACATCCCAGCCCTTTTTATTTTCTTATTTTGAGACAGATCACTAAGTGGCCCCAGCTGGCCTGGAACTCGTAGTCCTCCTGCCTGGGCCTCCCAAGTAGCTGGGATGACAGTTGTGTGCTACCATTCCCCATTTAAAACTTATATTTTTTAAGTAGAAAGAACATGAATTGCTACATTATCTTTCTGACTATAGGAGTTTGATTGGGTGGTTCTAGACATTGCTTCTCTTTTTTAGATATTTAATAAAATAGTCAATTTGAACTCTATCTACTAAAGGAACAAAGATGTGTTTATTGCATCGAATAATTGGGGGGGAGGGGAAACCAGGTAGACATAGCTACAGCATGAGCTTAGCCTGAATGAGGCCCTGAGTTCAAACCCCAGCACGCGCGCACACGCACACACAAACACAAATTACTTGGGGGGCGGGGATTTAGCTCAGTGGTTTCGCCTCCTGCTGCACAAATTTCTTATTATGGTCACATTCATTCACAGTCATTACAATAACTTTTTTTTTTTTGTATGAGGGATCGAACTCGGGTCCTTAGCTTTCGAGGCAGGCGGTGGAACCACTGAGCTAAATCCCTGGCTACAGTACATTTTATCTATGATTTTAACACTACCTCGTGAAATAATTACGTAATTATTATTACCATATGTGCCCATTTTTATCCCTTGAAAATTAAATCAGTAGATGTTACTTCAAGGTCACAAGGGAAAATCCTGCGTTTTGTTTCTGCCGACTGTGAGATGTTCGCCAGCAGGAGGGGCACTGTGCTAGGTGTGTAAATCTGCACTACTTCAAAACCAGAAAATAACCTTCATTCGCTCAGGTTGGTTTCTGTGTATTTCTTTCTTTTTCTTTTCATTCTTTCTTTTTCAGTGGTGGGGATGGAACTCGGGCCTCACACACCAGGCAAGAGCTCTACCCCTGAGCTGCACCCCGGTCCCCCTGTGTCCCTCACCCAGGCTCCCCTCTGCATCTCTCCCCTGAAAAGGACGGACTGATAAGTCATCTCCAAGTCCTGAGCTTTATTCTCTCCCCTTCAGCTTTAGCATTTTCAGTTTTAACTCTATAGATTCTGCTTAAAATAACTATCTTGCCATGAGTCATTTTTTCTCCCTGACTGAGCACTCGGTCTCTTCTTTCTGTAAACAGGACTGGGGTCGGGGGGGGGGGGCTCTAGGGCACAGTCCTCTGCCAGAGATGGCCCCACGCACCCCTTCTCTGGGGCACTTTGGGGCAATGTAAGGAGACAGTTTTTTTATTTGTTTGTTTTTGCGGTTTTTTTGGTACCGGGGATCGAACTCGGGTCCTCAGCTTGCGAGGCAGGTGCCAGAACCACTGAGCTAAATCCCAGCCCTGGAGACAGTTCTGATTGTCCTGACTGGGGAGGGGACAGCTACTGACAACTAGCGGGTGGGGGATCAGAATGCTGGTCAACACCCCACAGTGGACACAGGTCGCTCTGCACCACCACTAGTAAAGAAAGATCAAGTCCAAGGTGTCCACGGTGCCGAGCACGTGAATCCTGGGTGTGGAAGAACTGGCAGGGTGAAGAAGGGAGAGGAGCAGTGGAAGGCATTGTGTACTTGGGATGTCCGTACTTCCTTCCCTCCTAAGAAACAGCACTGTGGTCTTTGTTGGTGCTCATTCCCCCCTATTGGAAGGCTGATCCTTATTATTCCTGAAGAATAGTAATGTGTGAGTGTATGACTTAACCAATGTCACATTAGACCAGAGGACAATGGGATCCTTGGATACCACAGGGCAATTCAGACCATCTCATAACTATAAGAATATTCTTTCTGTTTTAAGACTCGAAAAAGACCTCTGATCTTTGTTTTAATTTATCAACACTATGTTCATCTGCATATGGCATTCAGGAGCAAAGTAAACTTTCTCCCCTGAGTCTTTTGTTTCCAAATCAGTGAGAAACAAAGGATCTCCTTGGTCCATTCAAGCAATTTCAATGATTCTCAAATAAAAGTGGGAACAATAGTTGAGCCATTTAGAAGATACAGTGATGGAAAAGCATACTTATGAAACTTGTAAACATTCTATAAAAGTACAAGGGGAAGCATTATGAAGAATAGCCAAGTGTCCTCTTTATATAATAGCCCTTTGTACTTTCAAATGTTAATATGTCTATAAAACAGAATTGAACAGAATAGCCTAGAATAATGCAGTTTCCATGTCTTCTAGTAGTGGCTCTATTACAACATTAGTTTTCAGCTTCTCAATGCTCAGAAGATTGGGCTGGGGACTTAGATCAGTGGCAATGTGCCTACCTCAATGCTCAGAAGATTAAGTTACCTCACCCCAAGATCAGTTCCACTTTAAAAAGCACTTTCGACTCATATTTAACCAACTGTCGGAGGCGATTCAAAAGGGGGCTAATTGAGCTCTGAGTGCTCACAGCCTTCAAATGATGATCCCCGTTTCTTCCTGAAAACACCAACACTGAAGCCCAGCAGGAAGCAGGGCTTAGACAAGAGGACTGACTGAAACCTGCACTCCCAACTGGAGGGAGAACTTCCCTCAAGAAACCGTGGTGTTTGAAATCACCACGTGTTCAATGATCCGGCCTGCAGATGGCCCCTAGTCTTACTGGGCAGCTAGTCTTCCTCTAACCTCAGGCCCTCAGTGCCACTGTGGCTCACCAAAAAGCTTGCAACAGGAAGAAGGATCCTTTGAGAGGCGAGATGCACCCTCGCCCCATCCTCTTTATCCCTCCATTCCACCTCCCCACCCCATCTGCCTCCTATCTCTCCCCTCCATCTACACATTTTGCAATCCCCTCTGGAGCTCCAAAGCCCAAAGAAATTAAGAGGCTCCAGTCAGGGTGCCGGGCCAAACATGTTCATTGCTAAGCTGTGTTTTTCTCTTTCTTAACCCTTTTATCCACCAATTTCAGTTTCCTTCTCCACAGGCTGGCTATGGCAGACATCAAATAAAATTACAGAAAGGCAAGCTGGCAGATGGCACAGGTGGGAATTCATGAAGAAAAGGGCAGTCTGAGGTTTTAAAAAAATGTAAATCCTTAGCCTCCCTGGTACAAACACTACTGGCAGGAAGCTAACATCGATAATCAAATGAGCTCAGGGAGCCTCAATTTGTTTTTCTTTTTTAAGGGGAAAGAACATAGGCATTCTGCCCAGAAGAACCTAGAGAGAGAAAAACATCTATCTCTTAAAATCCCAGAAATTGTTGCCATTGGTTCAGTGCATACCTGATCAAGGAAAAAAAAGTTGCCAAACTGGTTTGGTTATTGCCTGCTACTTACTACCGAGAGAAGTCAATAGAAAACAGAGAGAGGGAGAGAGAGAGAGAGAGAGAGAGAGAGAGAGAGAGAGAGAGAGAGAGAGAGAGAGAGAGAGAGAGGGGAGAGAGAGAGAGAGGGGCTTATCACTTGGGTTAAGTTTGACTTGGGCATTATTTTCAAGTAAATATTTATAATTTCAACGCTATTCCTTTGCTACCACTGCTGCCTTTGAATTCGATCAACTGAAACATTGTCTTGGATTAAAACAGCTACATAGCAACAAAGTGCTGCTCGGTCCTGGCCCGCCCCTCTGTGGCCGTGGGCAGAGGTGGGGGCGTATTTGGTGACACTCGCCGCCACTGGGGTGTTGCAGTTCCTTTGTCAGACTGTAGCTGGATTGAGAAACCTTCTTTCTTTGCCCTTTGGGCCCAGCTCCATCAGGATTTCTGCCGATCTCTTGGCAAATTTCAATAACTTCAGCATGCCTCTCTGTTCATTCAGGAAGTGGGGAGAGGAGCCCTGAGATGCTTTCTGCTCTGATGATATAAACAAATCGCGGAGGAAGTCAAGTCAAACTTTCCCTTGCTGCTTTTGTTCTCCCAACGAGCAGTTCAGAAAACAGAGCCAAGTTTCTTTGGATGCCTTTTAAAGTTTGCTCTTAACTTGAAAGGCAGAAACCCTCTTGCTTTTTTTTCTTTTTCCTGTTGTATCTGTTAAAAAGAAAGATTCTCCTCCATATACTTTTTTCCAAAACGCGAAAGTGTCCCACGCTTTAAAAAAGTAAAATTTACAAACTGTTTTGTGAGACTTTTTAAACCAAAGTGCTTCTTTGTCTTTGACAGCTATCTAATTGGTCTTTTCCTTTACACATCCCCGGGCTAAAATACAAACAGCAGAGCAATAATGATTTCTGCATGGACAATAAATAGCTAAACCCAAATGGAAGCTTCCATTGCCCTAATTCACACCCAAGGAAACTAACAGTCATGATCCAATTAAGGTTGCCGGTATATGACATGCACCAGACAGAAAGGAGACATCTTATCTGTGTAGCCTGCAGATCCTGCTATAAAAATCACATAGAATTAGGCCCTTCCCATAGTAAGGCTACTTGCAGTTTTGTCATTAGCCTGTAAGAGTTCATCTTTGGGTTTCCCCGATCGCCCTGTGAGTGAGTGTTTTCAAACCAGAGGCACCTGATAATCCAGGTGACCTATTCTAGCCATCTAATAAAAGAAATTGCACTAAATACCTAAAGGAAAACAGAATGGGAATAGAAAACAAATAATCAGCAGGTGTAACCTGGAAGTGGCTCCCTAGACCAGGTGTTCTATTAGGTTCATTTTGGCATTAGGAGTAAAGATGCAAGAGCCATATGGATATCCATGTGCCCACCTTCTTTGTCTTTAATGGGTCCCAGCAGGGGACAGTGGATAACCACCTTTCAGCACAGGCCTGTCCTCCCAGGAAAGCTCGTAGAGTTCAGAGACAGGGCTCACGATGCTCCCTGGGTGAGTTCTCATCTGTACATGAAAATACGCTGCAGGTCTGTGAGTTAGAAACCATGTCTAAGAGAAGCAGAAACACAGCTCTCTCCACCCTACGTGAGGCTCTTGGAAAAGGTACTGGTGATCATTATTACCTTCGTGACTCAATGTGAGTCCCTGAGGTCGGCGAGGACTAGCATTGGTAGAATCTGAACTTTCCCCAGTGTGCGCAAAGTTAAGTCTGTGTCAGAGCATGTTTGCTCGGTCATGGTCACCTCCTCCCTCTTTATCTATAAATACAGACAGACAGCGGATATTTATAGACTCCTGGGTATATAAAATCCATTCAGCACATCGTAATTGACTGTGTAATTATTGGGTAAACAGTGGATGAAAGGAAAATGGTAAGCTCAGAAAGCTGGCTCTAATCTACTTTTTATCTTATATTCATTAAATTGTTTATTTACTTGTCCACATTCTCCTCTCTGCTGATGATGCACCAGGCAGAACTTCCCTTGAGCAACAGTCAGGCAGAGAGAGTGGCTCCGTTTTCTTTGCTGGGGAGACAGAGATCCACCCACAGAAATCCAGAGGTGGTAGCCTGCTCTGAGCCCTCCGAGGTGAGGGCACCCACACCGGAAGCTGTGTGCAGCTCCTCGCCTCCTGGCTAGGTCTGAGGCTTTGATGTAGACATGTGCAGTGCCTGGGGCCCCTTTGCACGTCTGCAAAGCAGTCTTCCCTGCAGTTGCCATGTAGTTATAGAATTTAACAATGGCCCTGCACAAACTTTCTTAAATCCCTGCTGTACATAGGCTGCTGGGACACAAAGATGAATAGCCCTGACTTGCCTAATATGCATACTGAGCTCACAAAGCAGAATTGAGAAGGCGGCGGGGGGGGGGGGGGGACCACTGCACCCCTTCTGCCAGCCAAGGGGGAGGAGCAGATAATTCAATAGTTATGTTTGTTTGTTTGCTTTGGTTTTGTTTCTGGTTTTTGCCATAGTGGAGACTGAACTCAGTGCCTTCACACTGACCTACATTCCCAGCCCTTTCGTGTTTTTTACTGTCACTGAAGTGCCCAGGCTGGGCTTGAATTTGCAATCCTCCTGCCTCAGCCTCCCAGAGTGCTGGGATTACAGGTGGGGTGCACCACCCCACCCAGCTGAAATTTATTTTTAATGTCAACATGTCCACATGGTTTAGTCCCTTTGAAAGACACAACTGCAGTTTATACTTCAGTTTAACTTCTATTTCAATTTTCATGTAGCTACAGGTCCCCTGAGACAGTCTGGACTGCTGTTCAGGAAATGCATCCTCCCACCCCACCCCGACTTTCCCTGCCCCGCTGAGGGCGGACTTGGCCACAAGACTAGCTCCGGTCAACAGGACCTCAGGAGGCTCAGGCAAGCAGAGCCTCGAGGTGGCCTGCCCAACGGGGCTCACTCCTGCGCTCTGGGGACCCAAGGAGGACAGAAGACATCTGCAGCAAACCCGGATGTGACAGCGTGAAGCCCAGCCCTGCCCAGCCAACCTGTAGGTGCTTCTGCAAGAATAGCCAACTCTTGCTTTCAGCCGTGGAGCCTGAGATGATTTGATCCGTGACAGCACTGTGGTAATAGCTGAGTGACATCCGCCTTCTAACACTGAGAGGCTTTAGCGGCACTGGGCACACAAGTACAGATGTGGGAGGGGGCTTAAAAATAATTCAAGTGCTGGCATAACTGATTTGTCTTTATTTCGTAAATCAAGGTCAATCATTGCCTTTCATGTGCTAAATGCAGCTCGAGGCCCCCAGTGTTTAAATACAGCAGCATATGCTCAAAGAATAAAAGAGGCATGAGATATTCATTTTATTTATTCAACTAGATAAAGCTTTTATTCCACAAGTGCTTCACTCCGAAAAGAAAATCATGCACTTGTTAAGGAGATGCATACTTGCTGAGCTCTTTTGTGCTAGGCCTGGAAGATGCCATATTGAGTATTAATAGCTAACATTTACCAAACGCTTACCACAGGCTGCGCATTGTTCTTAGTACTTTGTTTATATCAGCACATCTAATCTCCAGAACTTGATGCGGTAATTACCTGCATGATGTCCGCTCTACAGATGAGAAAACTGAGGAGCCCGACATTAAGTCCCTGAACCAAGCTTCCAGGGTGTGTGACAGAGCTGGGACTCCAGCCCAGGCCATGTGGCTTCCCAGACGCATTGTCATCCACCGTGGTGAGACCTGCAGTTTTCGCTGGCACGGATTTATGGAGTTTTGGGGCCATCAACTTTAGACAAGGAGGTAAATCCATCATTCTAAGCCCTAGGCCAGACCAGCAAGTAAAGGAACAGGAAACGATGCTTAAGAATAATAGAGAGGATAGGAAACTGGAGATGCGCCTTTGGCAGATGCTAAGAGGAGCTAGGGATAGAGGAGGAGAGGGGGGAGGGGAAGGGAAATAAAGAGGATGGGCATGTGAGGTGCAGGATACCAACTCCCTACAGTGAATGCATTCATCATGGATCACTGGCACGCACTGATGGGAAAGGAATCATGGGGAGGGCTGGGGGGGGCTGGGGTGGAACCCAAGGGTCCAGCACATATGTGAGACCCTGAGACCGGTCCCCACACTACAAAAACTAAAAAGAGGGGCCAGGATTGAGCTCAGTGGTTCCAGTGCCTGCCTCGAAAGCACAAGGACCAGAGTTCGATTCCCGGTACTAAAAAAAAAAAAGAGAGAGAGAGAAAGAACAATAGGGAGGAACTGTCTTAGCCAGCTGCCACCGAAGGCTTCTCCACTTAGGTGATGTCTGAAGAATGAACAGCGTTAGACAAAAACAGTCTCGGGAGAGAAGAGATGAGTGTTGAGCAGCAGGGAGGCAGCTCTGGGCACAGGGGCACGGGGCGTCCTAGGGACTGCACAAAGGTCTGCGGCCTCGGCAAGTGGGGGCACTGCCTGTGGCCAGAGGACAGGGGTTGGTGGGCGATATTTTGTACACGCTGTGAACTTGTAGGTAACGCAGTCGCTGTCGGGGTTACTCAGCCTGAGCGCAGCGCAAAAGCAGCTGTACGCGGTAAGCTAGAAAGCACGGCTGTGTTCCCACAAAGCTATAAGGCAGCCGGGGCTGTGGCTCCATGGTGGGGCTCTCGCCTACCGTGCACAAGGTCCTGGGGTCCAGCTCCCCAAAAGAAACAAGAAAAAAAGCGGTGTGAGTGGACACCGAAGTCTAGATTTCAGCACAATAGTTCCACAAATACCAAACGTGCGTGAAAAACACAGGACGTTCTTCTCTGATAGTCAGTGCAACTCTGAACACATCAGGTGGCCCCTGCCAGCATGTGATACATGTTGACCCACAGAAATCTGGTGAGTTCTCGGTCAAAAGAGAACATAGTCACACCAGTAAGAACAGCAGGCAATATGAATAAAGTAACAAATAAGCTATTCACTAATAATTAATAAAGAGAAGGAAGTGTTCTGATTGCCCAGGCAACGCAAGTAAGTTCTTCTGGACTCAACCTGACAACTGGGCTGATGACAGGATACAGGTGCTACAGCTTCACCAGCAGGATGGAGATATGCAGGCCTTTGAGCAACACACAAGGCTTGTTTGAGATGCATCACTGACTAAGAAAACCCGAGTAGCCCTGAAATCCTGGAGATCATATAAGAAAGAAACTTGCCAGGAATTTAGCTCAGTGGTTCCTCCACCTGCCTTGCAAGCGCAAGATCCTGAGTTCGATCCCGGTACCAAAAAAAAAGAAAGAAAGAAACTTGACACACGTTTTCTCAAATGTCACACAGCAATCCTAAAAACTCACATCTGACCAGTAATGAGTAGTGAAGCCAAATGAAACTTTTCTAAACTGAACAATGATTTTTAAAACATTTTTTGGTCAATTGTGGAGGAAATATTAAATCTCTTTTAATAGTCTCTTCATGAAATTGATAAGCCAATATCGTCATCAAATGAGTAAGCAATCAAAAAGTATGGAGGCAAAATACATAGGGGGAAAATATTAAAGGAAAGGTCAGGTGCTTACCTAATTTTTAAAAACAGGTGGTATTTCCCAGGCTTTTTAATATTAGTCATATTTTTCAGCTTTTAAAGTTTTGTAATTTACAGTATTTTCTTCTTTTACTACATTTTTTCTTTTTTTTTTTTTTTTTTTTTTTTTGGTGCCGGGGATTGAACTCTGGTCCTTGCGCTTGTGAAGCAGGCGGCAGAACCACTGAGCTAATTCCCCAGCCCTCTTCTTTTACTCTAAATGAACATTAACTTTTCTATTTAATTTTTTACTTTCTAAATGAATCTCCCAAATTGTGTAGGGTTGAAGAACTATAGACCGGGGACTACGCTGCCAGCTAAGCACCTACTGTATGCATTAAGCAGCTCTAGATGCTAGGAGTTCAGCTCTGATCAAATCAGGTGGACGCTTTTTAAATGAGTCCCCAGATCCTTTAACATTCCCTCTTTTAAAAAGCAAGGATCTGGCCGGATTTAGTTCAGTGGTTCAGGCGCCTGCCTCGCAAGCACAAGGCCCGGAGTTTGACCCCCAGTATCGAAAAAACAAAAAAGCAAGGATCATTTCCCTTTCTTGGGTGGAGGCCCCAGCTAGTGACACCTTTCTAAGGAATAGACTGTTAGGAGAGGGACACCAGGGGGCATGCAAGATTGGTCATAAAGGACACTGCCATTGCCACCTGGCTCCTCCTCACTGAAACTAGCTGCCCCGTGACGGAGCCTTTCCCCAGTCCTAAGGTCAGCTCAGGTCGGGCGTACAGAAGTCTCCAGCCCCAGCCTTCGTCCTGATCACAGCTTGAACGAGAGCCCCTGAGCCAGAACGAGCCATCCCAGCAGCTCCAGGATCCCTGATTTCAAAACTGCAGGAGATAAGAAATGTTTTATTATTTTAAGCTGCTAAATTTGGAGTCATTTTTCACACAGCAAGAGATAACCAACACACTGATAAAAGTTCTGGCTTTCTGTCTCTTCTAGCCTGATGTTAATTTAATAGGCGCTAAGTAAATATGTTTTGAGAAAGCAATGAATGACAGAGGACATTAGAGAAATGGATGGAAGCATCCTCATTTGTTCGTTTACTCAATGTGTATTGTGCAGTACCATGTTTTCCTATGTTCTAGGCTTTGAGCTGGAATAATAGCAGAGCCATAAACTTCCCTCATGGGACTTTCAGTTGGGTGGAAAAGCAGGCTTTGGCCTGACTCTACCATGTTTCCTTCTCGCAATTCAGAGATTCCATGGCTACAAAAATGCCAGTATTTGTGTCTGTCAGTTAAGCGTTCCAGTCAGGCCCAGTGCTACACCCTTCCTGTTCAGGATCTCATCTAATTCGCCCAAGAGCCCCCATTTCCCTTCCACTCTGGACCCAGGCTTGGCCAGGTGATCCGATTCGGACTTTGAGAAGGATTGGGCAGGTTTGTTACCACAAAAAGGACCCTGTCTCTCCTTTCCTTGTCTCAGAAGCAGAACCGGATTAGGCATCCTAACCATAACCCAAGGCTAGGAGAGTCGCCCAGCCGTGACATTCTTGAGCAGTTGAAGTGAGCAGGAGGGCTGCCTTCAGGGGAGGAAAAATAATAACCTCTTCCATTCAGTCTCTGCGGTCTGTGTTCTGGGGCTTGCTTCTTAGAGCTGAGGGATTCCCAATTGATTTAGTGAAATTGAAACGGAGGACTAAGATAACAAAGGTCACAAAGCCAGAGAATGGAATGATCAGAAACTCAAACTCGGTCTTATTGACCCCCAAATTCAGACTTTTAATCATGTTACACCGTTATGGTTTCCACGAGTAAGCAAAAACCAAGAGAAATGTCTTTATCTAGTTCTCTAGTTTGAGCCTAATAGAGTGACAGGGTCTTTTGATACTGTCTCAGACTATATAGGACATTAAATCTACACTATAATTTTACCAAGTATTTAATTAGATATTTCTGGGAAAGGTTATGGAACGGGCTAAGGAATTCCTTAATATCAATGATATTGGAAAGATACTGTTGGAAATGTATTAACCATGAATATATATATTTAGAACAACCAGTGGAGATAAATTCTAGTCCCTCCAGGGACTTTCCTTTTGAGAAGAGTATTAATGAAGTCTCCTTAATATGCCTGGGAGGGCCAGGGATTAACTCAGTGGTTTCGCCACCTGCTGCGCAAGCACAAGAACCTGAGTTCGATTCCCAGTACCAAAAAAACAAAAAATATGCCTGGGAATAGGTTTCTTCATCTTAGTCTGTTAACCTGGAAGTCGAGCCTGCACTCCCCATTTTAGAGACCAGAACGGCAGCTCAGAGAGGGTAAGCAGCTGGCCTTGGACGGCCCAGCCTACCTCAGAATCACGACTGAATTGGATTTTGTCATGGTTCGGTGTCTGCAGCGTTGCCCGTCTTGGGGAGGGAGGGATAAAATGTCCCCACGCGTGGCATCCGCGTGTGACTGTAGAATAAACACTGTCAGATGCGGTGACGGCCGAGGCAGTTTCTGCAGGAGTGAAGGAAGTTTGGGAACGTCCTGGGGTCAGAATGAAATGAACACCGCTCCATAGGTATTGAGTCCCACGATCCCCTCAAACCTCGTCTCTTCTCTGCAGAGTGGGGTGACACTAACGCCCAGGGTGTGGGCTGTCCCAGGCATCCGGGCGGCCCAAAGCTGCTGGGCCCCAGACGGGGAAATACTAACGGCACCATGACTTGTGATTGGCCCTCCTCCCTCTCCCTACGTACGAGGGAGACACTTTTCTGCTGTTTTTCCTCCGCGGTTACAGACATTCTTGGTAGTGAAAGAAGACACGGATAAAAACCCGGAGAGCACATCATCTGCAGGAGGAAAGTCCTGAACTCGGCTAGAAAGAGCTTGTTGGGCACCTGAGAGGGAGGACGGGGCCTGCTCTGGGCCCCTCCGGAACCCGCACCCCAGCCCCTGCAAGCTCTCTCTCCTCAATCTCTCGCCGAAGTTACACCAAAAGGCCAGAAACTGGTTTAGCATCGGCCCCTGATCTTTCCCCTCAAAAGGAGTTTTTCAGGAGAAAGATGAAGCACAGCTGGGAATTTCCATCTTCCCACAAAAGCTTGACAGAAGCAGCGTCTGGCCTGGCCCCAGGGTTCCCCAGCTCTGGCGCACGTGGGCCCCAGAGTGCGGCTGGACCTACGAGGGCCCAGCGAGCAGGACACAGCCCGGCCCGGAGTCCTCCTCCCAGCTCAGCTGACGGGGCTGTGATGTCCTCGATGCCGCAGTCCCCCAGCCCCGCTTGACTCGCACAGCTTGGTAAATAAAGTGGGCTGCTGTGGTGGAAAACCCGGTGTGACAAGGAACTGACCCTGCCCAACAGCGCTGGAGCCAGGACACTGCGGCTTCCCCGGAGGGCCTCTGGGGGACCCCGGGGCAGCTGCCGCCTTGAACTTCCGAGAGGCCTGGAAGTCGAGAACCCAGCTAAGCCACGCCCAGATCCTGACCTCCCAAGACCGGACGCTTTGTTGCAACCGAAGACGGACCCAGTGTCAATCACCAGAGTGAAGAAGAGAGGGAAGGGGACCATCCGGAGCCAGTGTCCTGGGACTCCACACTCTTTCCAGCTAGAAGACAGGGCATCTTCAGAAAAGCACTTCCCCTCTCTGTCTAAATTTCTTCTTCTGACACAGAAGAGGGTTGAATTGGGGATTAAGCATTTTTGTAGTTTCTTTCTCTTAAGTGCTCTACCACTGAGCTAGCACTGCCCCCTTCCCCTGTGACAGAGGGTCTTGCTATGTAGCACAGGCTGGCCTTGGATTTGCAATCCTCTCCCTCAGCCTCCCCAGGAGCTGCGATTACAGGTGTGCACCACCACACTCTACCTGTAATTTTTCTCTTTAAAAATCTAACGATGCTCCGCTGGGTGTAGTGGAACCCACCTGTAATCCCAGCACTCTGGGAGCCTGAGGCAAGAGGTTGGGGAGTTTGAGCCCAGCCTGGGCAATTTAGGGAGACCCTGTCTCAAAAAATAAAAGGGCTGGGGATGTAGCTCAGTGCCCTGTGTTCAATCCTCAGTACCAGAAAAAGCTAAGATCTAAGAACATTCACCCTTGGGCTCATGTTCCCACTTGGTAGTGGTTGGTTAGAACCGGATGGAAGCGGCACGTGAAACAGAGCATGGATTTTCAGTTCCCCTGAAGTCTCACTTGAACCCTTTTGTCATTTGCATTTCCTGCCTGGCACGGCTTTCACGACAAGGACTCCTGGAGCAGGTGAGCCCTGCACTCGTGTGGCTCCTCTGAGGAGCACATAGCCGCCTCCAAGCCGAGAAAAGATGTGCAAGACACTGACTAGGAGAACTGGCTGGAGGGAAGGCAGGGGAGTCAGGGGGGCTGGGAGAAGTTCAGCCAGGTGCTGGCCCGGGCCCATGCATAGGGACGAGGCAGAAGGGACAGGTGGGGGCTTTGCGCCACTCTGAGAGAGTTTCAGCAAAGCCAAGTTGCCCGTGGCAGGAATCCTACATCTGCCAGGAGTAAGCTTGCTTTGTCCCTGGCACACACAGTCACAGGCAAGGGGCAGCTAAGGGTAATGTGGCCTCAGCACATACGGTGACGGATTTCAGAGCTCAGCATCTTGAGCCCTTGGTCAGTTTCTGTCCCTGTTGTAGCTCTGAGAGGCCCCTGTTTACAGCTTCCCTGTCCCGGAATTCCTTCTACTTCCTTTTCCTAAAAATCCTGCCCAAACATGAAGCTCCCAGGAGGAATGTGGCCCACAGATAGAGTTTGGTTAGCTCATGGCGTTTAAAAACATTAGCTACAGCACGGAAATTATGATCCGCAGATGAAAATTTTAATACATTAAACTCCAACAAAATGTAAAATTTTTCTTCTTTGAAAGACAGTTAAGAGAAAAGTAAGGCAAACTACAGACTGGAAGAAAATACTTGCAAATCATACCTGACAAAGGATTTGTATCCAGATTTTGTTTTTTTAAACTCTCCAAATTCAATAATAAGAAAACAACCCACTCGATCTTTTTTAATGAACAAAAGATTTGAACAGGGGGCTGGGGATTTAGCTCAGTGGTTCCGCCGCCTGCCTCACAAGCTCAAAGACCTGAGTTCGATTCCCGGTACAAAAAAAAATTGAACAAATAAACATATGAAAAGATGTTCAACATCACTAATCACCACAATGCAATACCACTAAAATGTAAAGGGCTAAAATTTGTTAAACCTGATAGGCCAAACGCTAGCAAAGATACAGAATAACTGGAAGTCTCAACTCTTTGTTAGCAGGAAAGCAAAATGATTTAATTATTTTGGAGTGGTTTATTATTAAAACTATGACCCAGCAATCCCACCGCTTGGCATTTACATGGCATTACTTACTAGTGAAAACTTAGGTCCCCACAAAAACAGAACACAAATGATCACAGTAGCTTTACTCAAAATTCCCAAAGTCTAAAAACAAGCCAAATGATCAGCTGATGAACAGACAAGCAAACTGTAGTCCATCTACAGGAAAACAGTAATGAGTCACCGATTCCAGCAATGGTGTATGTAAACCTTGACACCAATGTGCCAAGTGAAAAGGACCAAGTCCCAAGAACACTGTGTACTGAGTCCATTTCTCTAAAATGCCACAAAACACAAGACTAGAGATAGGAATGAATGCAGTAGGGCGGCATGAGAAATGCTTAGGGTGTTGTGCGTGATGCAACCATTTGTGTTTCCATTGTGGAGGTGTTTATCCAGCTCCACACATGTCAAAACTCATCATCTTAACCGGGCAGTCTAGTACACATCTGTAATCTCAGCTACGCAGTAGAGTGAGGCAGGAGGATCTCAAGTTCAAGGCCAACCTGGGCAATTTAGCAAGACCCTATCTCAAAATATAATTTTAAAAGGGCTGAGGATGTAGCTTAGTGGCAGAGTGCTTGCCTAGCGTGTACAAGGCCCTGGGTCTGAACCCCTGTACCACCTCCCCCAACCCTCATTGTTCTGTACACCAAAAGCATTAAATCTTACTGAATATGAATTTTAAAACTTAAAAACATCTCCCACGCATCTTCCCTGCCCTACCTGTTGGCACATGCTAGGGTTACCTCCACCACTGTGCTTAGCAAAAGCACCCCTACAAATTCCCTAAATGTTTCCTAGGAGGAAGTTTCTATCTCGTGATAAAATTGCCACCTTAGAGCATGCAGTTTGTGACGGAAACCGTCTTGCACGCAAGATCGTGCACAGATGTGTTGTTTTCTGGGCAGCACGTCTTGCCTGGCATCACATTTTCATGAATAATACAGTGATAGCAAATAGGAGACAGTCAGAGTGGAGGAACTCATATTTCTTTTTTCTTTCTTTTGCAGGTGGGGACTGAACTCAGTCCTTGCCTCTTGCTGGGCAAATCCTCTACCACTGAGCTACAGCCCAAGAATTCCCATCTTGACTTAACTTAAACTTTTGGTGCTTTAGTTTTCTCATGAGTAAAAGAACAACCACATTCATCACAGCTACTTCATGGGACTGTTGTAAGATTAGATAGAGTAATGTGTTTGTGATACCAAAGTGCACCATGAGTCCCCAGTCCATATACTGTTGGAAATTTCAAAAGAGTATAAAGAACCAGAGCTCTGAACCAAAGAGCTAGAAAGAAGAGGGAGGAACTAATATTTAAATAAAATGTCAATGCATAGGAATCAATTTCTCTTCCTGGAAACTTCAACTGCTACTGAGTCATCTGCCCTTTTACCAGGAGCCCAGCAGGACATGCGAAACTGACTTCCCCTTCACCAAACGCTGACCACTCCCAGGGTGCTTCACACACACTGTCACACCTACTGCTCCCAGTTTGTAGGTGCCCCATTCAGAGAGGTCAGCAGCTGGCTCAGAGCCACAGAGCAAATGAACGGCAGGGCCAGGTAGATGTCTCTACACTGCACAGCCTCCGACGGAGAGAGGACGGAGCACCCTGCTTTGTGTGCTCCCTGGGGAGGATTTCCCACCTGCTGAACACAGACGGTCCCTGCATCCCATCACCAAAGGCCCGGCCTGCGCTGCAGTGCCGTGTTCACCACGCCGCCTGTCGGGGATTGGCCCATCCCTTTTCTCGTGCAAGCCAGGGCACTTGACGCGCGTGTGTTCACTTGCATCCTCCCCAGGAGTCCTCTAGATGGCTTCTCCTAATTGCTCCCTCCAGGTGCAGTGTTGATACTGCAGATGAACTGCACACTGCGTGTGTGGGGAACAGATTTGTGCCTTACACTGTATATAAAAAGGACATTTTTGGTATGAAAATTTATTTTTTCGTAGAACAGCTTTTGTATTTTCTTTACTAATGTCTACTTCTTTACATTGAAATACAAAATTAAAAATAAAAAAGAAGAACCACCTCGACAGCACTCTAGGAGGCTGAGGCAGAAGGACTACAAGTCTGAGTCTACCCTCAGCACCTTCGGAAGACTCTGTCTCAAAATTAAAAATACAAAGGGCTGAGGATGTAGCTCAGTGCAAAAGCTCAGGGTTCAATCCCAAGTCCTGAAAAAATAAACAAACCCGGGAGGAGAGCTCCCCACGCCTGCAAGGAGCCAGGTGCCCACCCCCTGCTGAAGAGGCCTAGAGCCACATGGGAAGTTGGTGCACAGGGCAGTGGCAGGGCGGCTCAGGAGCAGTTTGGCGTCCCTGACGCAGGGCTGGCTTGTGCCTGGCCTGCTGTCAGGACCATGGCACACATGGACGAGACCTTCAAGGTCCTGTCCCCAACTGTCAGCTGCAAAGGCACCTGGCCACTGCTCCCAGTTTCTCCACTGTATCCTGGTCTCCGCAGCCTCTTTCCCCTGCTGTCCTCTTCCAGGCCAGACTCAGAGGGACTGCAGTAGGACACGGAAGCTTCTCTTCTAGGTGGTGATGATGCAGAGAGAGGCCACTATGGGACCCAGGAAAAAACTCCCGAGTCCTGGACTTGTTCCTCACTGAAAGCATCATCTGTTTTCTTCTGAGACAGTCAGGCCCCTAAAACCAAGCTTTTGCTAAGTAATGACTCTCACTTGTCGACAGATACCCAGTAGGTGGCCAAACCAGGTCCGAGGCTGGCCTTTCTTTTGTGTCGTTCACTATCTTTTTTTTTTTTTGGTACCAAAGATCGAACTCGGGTCCTTGCGCTTGCATAGCAGACGTTGAAACCACTGAGCTAAATCCCTGGCCCATGTCGTTCACTATCTTAAACTGTGGGGTCAGCTCCTTCCCATCCCCGCGTGTGTACACAGTCACCATTTGGCCAGGCTGATTAGTGCTCAGTTTCCACGGCCTCTCTCACTCCGCTTCAAGACTGGGGACACAGAGAGAAGGCATTTACAGGACATCAGCTACCAGGTGGCTCCCCCGAGTCTCAGGTCTCCGTCACCCTGGCTTCCAGCCGATCTCCGCAAGACTGAGACTGCAAGAAAAACTCCTCGCCGAGCCTTCCTGCCGAAGCAGAACTGCAATACCCACCGATCCAGGTCTCGTTCTTTGGTCAGCAGCCTGGCCTAATCTGCACCGGAGCTGTGGCCCTTCCACTCCCCCCACTGAAGTCTCTTCCCCGCTTCCCACTGTTGCCTGGCCGACCTGCCTGCACCTCCCACGCACCCTCCTGAGAGGCTTTTCTCTGATGAATCAAGAAGCTGCTCTGCAGCGTGAACCGAGACCTCCACCTCTTCTTTGGGGAGACCTCCTGGGACTCCATCCGACGACAGCAAGATTATGCTTAATCGTCCCAAATGCCCTACTTCACATCCGGTTTCTCCCATCCCATCCTAGATTGGGGGGAGAGGCAGGGGGAGGCACACTGGACATTGAATTCTGGACCTCACACGTGCTAGGCAAGCTCTCTGCCACTGACGTATACACCCCAGCTCTTTTTATTTTAGTTCGAGATAGGATCTAAGTTACACTGACTGGCCTTAAACTTTCGATCTTCCTGCCTCAGCCTCCTGAGCAGCTGGGCTTACAGGTGTTTGCACAGGCCTAGCTCTGCTGTTTCTGAAGAAGCATTTGAATGTGAAAAACATACCAAGCCGGTCCTTTCCTAGAAGTCACGAGAGCGAACTTTCACCAAGCAGGAAGATAAGCGCTTTGCAGGGACGGTCACTATTTCACTTTTACAACAGCTATCACTCTGCAGGTGAGGGAACAGAGACGGGAGGTGCCTGTTCCGAGGTCATGGGAGGACACACAGCGGCGCCTCAGGCCACAGTTCCCCGACAGCCCGGCTCAAAGTGCCTGTTGTTAACCACCAACATCAGCATGTGTTGTTTTGGTACCGGGGGTCGAACTCGGGACCTTGTGCTTTCGAGGGAGGAGGTGGAACCACTGAGCTAAATCCCCGGCCCTAGGTTACTTTAGGATACACTGATTTCCCCGAGGGAGGAACTTCCCAGCACAGCAGCCAAGGCTGGGGCAGAGTGTGTCCTCTTTCCCCCTGCCAAGCGTGCCAGACGCCTGCCACCGTTGATCTGGGTAAGGAGCCTGCTCTTCCAAGCCGGGTTTGCTTTCCCTACAACTTTCTCGGGTTCCTCTGCAGTGTGCTAGCCCAGAACAGGTCTCTGCATCCTTGTGGGATTGAGCCAGTGTTCCTTCATTTTCTTTTCTTCCTTAAGGAAATTTTAAAAGCTTTACTTCTCTAATGTGTTGTGAAGTTTTTTTCTTATTTATAGAAGGGGACTGGGAATATGTTTTCTGTAAGGCACTTTATACAGATTGCATTAGTCCTCACCACAGCTTCCCGTAAATCCCTCGATCCCCGGGAATAATGGGCTCAGAAAATGCAGGGATTCAACTGCGGACACAGCCGGGTGCTGATGGGGGCAGGCTGCCCTGGGGCCGGTGCTTTTCACTGACATTTTCCCATGTGCAGAAACACCTCAACTCAGCTCTCTCGGGCCCCTTTCAGCTGCACCAGCCAGCTAAATGGGAAAAAAAGAAAAAGAAAAGTGAAAATCTCTATATCTGGTATCCTTGGTTATTTATTTAGCTTGGGATTAAACCCACACCATCACAGCTAATCACTTTTTAGATGACTTTTGAAGCTGGCAGACGGCCTTCCGGTTTCCTGTCCTGGGTGCAGGAAGCTTGGAGGTCACAGTTCCCTCCAACGAAGAAGGAAAAGCTAAACAAGCCGAAAACAGCACCGAAGGGGGAAAATTGTTTAAAAGTGTAGGGGGGAGCAGACGTTTTAGAGATGGGGAGGGTCCAGGGGAACAGGACAAGGAGGGGGGATCAGAAGTTACCAAGATCTGATATTTACATGGACCAATTCCCTCAAATCAGAGGTAGGTGTGATCATTGCAACATGCGCTCATTTAAAAATGGCTTCTGCCTGCAGGTCATGGAGGTGGTGACCACGCAGGCCCCATCCTGGCCCAGGCATCCGCATGGCTGAGAGTTCACTGCTGGGACGAGGAAAGCAGGTCTCACAGAGGCTGTGCAGTGGGTGGGGACAGCGGGCCTCAGGCCATCACCCCGGGCGCTCGTCACCCCGGGCGCTCGGCGAGCTTCGGTCACACAGAGGCAGGCGGTCACAGGCTCAGCGGCTCCCACAGCTCCTGGGCGGTTTGCAAAGAGAACGCAGCCTGCCAGCTACTCACCTGTCACCTTCTGCATCAGGTACGCAGAGACTTCAAAGCGGAACCGCCAGGTGTTTGTCTGTCTCACGCAGGGCCTGGCTCGGACAGCTGCATGGAGTGTGGAAGGGCCGTGAATGAAGGATGGGATGAAAGGAGAGCAAAGGCAAAAGGGATGAGGAAGAAAAGATGAAAGCTAGGAGAAACGGAAAGGAGCCAGAAGAGAGTCTGAAGACTTGAGGTGACTCTCTGGAAGTTTGCCCTGACATATAAGATGGAAAAATGGTCGAAGTCCTGCCCTTTAAGAAATTTTGTTTGTCTGTTTGTTTGCTTGTTTTGAGGCAGGGTCTCCCTTTGTAGTTCAGGCTGGCTCTGAACTCACTATGTAGCCCCCAGGTTGGCCTCAAACTCACAGCAATCCTCCTACCTCAGCCTCCCAAGTGCTGGGATCACAGGCATGCACCACCACACCCAGCTTAGTCCTGCCCTTCAATAGCCAAAAGCTTATAAAGCGCTTGTGTGTGACCAGGTGCAGTGGCACTCACCTGGGGTCCCAGAACTCTGGGAGGCTGAGGAGGAACATGACAAGTTCGAGCCCAGCCTGAGCAACTTATCAAATTGGCAAAGACCCTGTCTCAAAATTTTTTTAAAAGGGCTAGGGATACAGCT
The DNA here is from genome assembly GCF_053883595.1 of Heterocephalus glaber. Taxonomy (NCBI): domain Eukaryota; kingdom Metazoa; phylum Chordata; class Mammalia; order Rodentia; family Bathyergidae; genus Heterocephalus; species Heterocephalus glaber. Next base: position 15,710,211 of record NW_028258410.1, read on the forward strand.
TAGTGCAAAGGCCCTGGGTCCCATCCCTGATACAAAACACAGTATGTGCCAGGAAGCAGGACACCTAAGCAGTCAAGAAGGGGCAGCAAACCGCCTCCTCCACACCAGCTCTAAACGTTCCACAGCAAAGGCCTTCAGTGGGCCTCAGTTTCCCCATCTATGAAGCTCAGACACTCAGGGCCTCTGGGTGGCAAGGACCCTGAGACCACAAACATCAAGCTTAGAATAAATTGCTCGCACATGATAAGCTCTCAGGGATGCTGCTATTATAGTATCATCATTAAGTTAGTATTATAAATGGATGCTATTTCGTGGCTAAGCTATTATTTTCAGTTGATGTAAGGTAGAAAGAGGGAAGTGAGGAGAAAGCACTGGTTTGGGGCAGGTTTGAAGCCCAGAGACTTGAGAAAGGAACTTTTCTCCCCCACGTGGCTCAGGAACACCCTGGCTGTGGTGTTGGAAAGCCCTGGGACAGAGACTGCTTTGCACCTGGAAAGTTCTTTCCACTCGCCACGCCCATCAGGAAGTTGGAGAACTTGGGACTGGAGGCTGGGGCTCAGCCCCTGGAGGGCAAGGGTGCAAAGACACTTCGGGAAATAACCGCCCCCAGCTAGGGAAGGGGCCGAAAAGCACAGGTTCCAGTTAAGCAGGAGAGTGCGTTTTGGAGCTCTATTGCACAGCACGGTTACTATAGTTACTAATATACTAATATTGTCATAAAGTAATAATTAATGTATATTTCGACATTACTAACAGAGTCTATTTCAAATGTGTGCCCCACTACACAAAGCATGTGAAGTGATGAATATTAATTTCCTTGTTTAATCACCCCATAAGGAATAGTTAGTTGGCCCTCCCTATCCACAGATACAATGTTTTTTTTTTTAATTTTTTGAGACAGAGTTGCCATGTGGCCCTAGCTGGCTTCAAACTCGGAGCTATCTTCCTGCCTCAGCCTCCCGAGGGCTGGGATTACAGGGGTGCTCCACCAACCTTGGTGGATCAAAATATTTTTTTTAATTGCAAGAATGGGCCGGGGATTTAGCTCAGTGGTTTGGTTCCAGTGTCTGCCTCACAAGCTCAAGGTCCTGAGTTCGATCCCCGGTACCAAAATAAATAAAGTCCTTACATGTTGATCTCAGAGTAGCAGTCAAGAAGGAAATACCAGGAAGAAAAAACTAGAGGCACTGCAGCATGCTAGAAGACACAATACACAGGCCTCTGGCAAAATAATTGTGAGCCTTATCATTTTAACCCGCACTTGCTGCTTCATTGGCTATTTTCTCCGTGCACAAGTCACTGTGTTATGCAAGAAAACAAAGCCGCTGACCCAGTGGAGCTTCTACCCTGGAGCTAGGACTGATGCAAGCTGTCAGCCCTCCAAAGGGGTCTTGTCTAATCCTACAGAGGCGTGCAGTGAGCTGAAAACCCGTCCTGGATTTCGAAGACAGCTCAGCACCCGAGTGCAGACGCCAGGCCAAGCACGACGGTGGGCCCAAGATTGTGAGACTGCGCAGGCGCAGTGGAGATGCGCGTGCAAGAGAAACCATGCCTCGGTTGGAGCAAACCTCCCTCCAGGCTGGGCAGCGGCAGCGAACCGGCTCCAGCGGGTTCTCCACAGCGCTCTGTGACCAAGCTCCGGTGCTGCGCAGGCTAGCTAGCTATATACGACTCACTGCCGACTTAGCATATTTTCAACTCACGATAGGCTGATTGAGGCATAACCCCGTCTTCCGCTGACCCAGCATCTCTGGAAGAGATCTCACTAAGAACTATTTTATGTTGGTCATAGAATGAAATGATAAGGTCATGGACACACTTAATAAAATATACTATTTTAATTAACTTTATCTGTTTCCTTTTAATATGGTTCCTAGGAAGTTTTTAATTTTATATGTGGTTTGCATTGTATTTCGATTGGTCAGTGCTGTTCTAGAGGCATAGGGGTAATAAATAAATCCGTGTGTTAATAAAATGCCTTGTAGCAATGAAGCCCTGAAGCAAAGCTAGGTAAGAATGAGCTTTCCATGGAAAGCTTTTTGGAAGAAGTGGTAGGTAAATCCGTATTTCTAGAAAAATTGCTTAAGGCCTGTGCTTTCATTGTTCCATCAACTGAAATATTGAATGGATAATAACAAAATTGGAGAGTATAAAAATGGGTGACATGTTTTGTGCTTCCTGTAATAGCCTTCTTCCCTTAGAAGCCAGGAATAATGCTTTTCTCTTGTAAACACCAAATGGCCAGAGAATGATCTTATTTAGGCACGAGTAATAAAGATCTTACAAATAAGTTTTCCTTTCACTGTATCTATTTGCAGCTGTGTTATCAATTTTTATTTAATTCTCATACACTAAACCCATGTCTGATCATGGGGGAGAAAACCAACCCCCACCCTCCCCAAGAACCCAGCGTTGCGTGGTCCTCAGGATTCTCCTTGGTGGGGAACCTATGGCACACAGTGATTTGTTATCACTGAAAGCTCTAAGAGCTTCGCCATCACTGGTCTAGATCGATTCCAGGCAGTAACTGTGTTTTTTGTGTATCTACACAATAAATGCACAATAGTGGGTATTCTATTTAAAGTGGGCTGGGGAGCATTAAAAACCTCCTCTATTAAGAGTATTGCTATTGCTGGAATGGGCTAATTTGGGCACCTCTCAAAAGCACTGAATAAAAACTGAAGCCCAGATGAGACAGCTCTGGCCCCCTGGGAAATGAAAGTAAACAAAAACCCAAGCGATGGAACTGTTGAAACTGTAAACCATGGCTGAACTTTGATCATGAGGAAGCCCTCAAATGTCAGGTGCAGTTAGAGAACGCTGTTTACTAGTTGGATTCCAGCACATCCAGGTGCCACACGCTCTCTGCAGTTTAATTAAGCTGGACAATGGACTCTAAGAGTGTTGATATTAGGACAATGAGATTTGTGCAGGGCTAAAGAGCTGTAGTTAGTGGACTCAAATCCAAATAAAATAAATCATTTCAATGTTTTTACATTCACATTCAGAGAACCCGAGGTGTGTCAAAGATCGGGTTGTGCCTTTGACACCAAACCCCACACACCAAAACCTTGATATAGACCAGATAGCTTCACCTATCAAGTTCCTACCACTTACTAAAGAGTTCCCCTAGGTGTGGTTTCTTCCCACATTTTGGCTTTACTTGACTCAAAGATATTAGCTCTACTCCCCAGTGTTTTCTCATCCACCCCCCACCAGCAAGAAAAGCCAAGGAGTATTTCCATTATTTTCTAAAACTCTATTCAGTTGCTCTTTGTTTGTTTGTTTGTTTGTTTGTTTGTTTGTTTTTTGGTACCAGGGATCAAACTCGGGACCTTGCACTTGCAAGGCAGGCGGAGGAACCACTGAGCTGAATCCCAGGCCCTATTCAGTTGTTCTTAATGACTCTTAAAAATGAAACTGTGGCCAAGGGCTCACTGGGCAGCTTCTGAGTCTCTGACTCATGTGTACGAGGCACTATTTACAGACATTCTCAGGCTGGGGATTTAGCTCAGTGGTTTCGCTGCCTGCTGCACAAGCGCAAGGACCTGAGTTCAATCCCTGGTACCAAAAAAAAAAAAAAGCAAGTCACTTACAGGGCTGGGGATTTAGCTCAGTGGTTTCACTGCCTGCTGCACAAGCGCAAGGACCTGAGTTCGATCCCAGGTACCAAAAAAAAAAAAAAGCCATACAGACATTCTCTGAAGGAATCCGGGGAGAGAATTTTGTTCTAGTCACTCACATGTTACGCTTTAAAAATGAGATGGGGCCACAGTTCTCAGATAAACTTGAAGAAGAATGATGGTTATTATTTCTCTGTGTTGGCACTTTAAAACTCACACGCAGTTAGAGGGACTAGTTCCACTCACTGAGAGTGAGTAGCTATGTGGATTGGAGGACAGGTCTGGAAGAACACAGAAAAGGACTCTTTACCTCCCCAGACCCCATTTTGCAATATCCCACCTCATCATTCATAATTCTGTGGCAAAAGGCCACAGGTTTGACCAGTTCTCTGATCACAACAATCACACCGGAGAGGAGACCCCAAAGGGACACAAACAAACATTCAAACAAGAGCATCGTACCAGAGTTTCTTTACAAAGGAAGTAAGTCCTTACAACAAAACAAAACAAACTGTATCAGAAGATTCGAGAGGATACTGCTCATGTACTTAGCTAGGAAGCTGTTCATCAGCTTCCTTAATTTCTAGCTGTGGAAATATGCCGAGGCAGGAGAGATGGTTCCCTTGGTCCTAGGAAGGGCAGGGGAGTGCTGTTTCCACTCCAAAGCCAAGGCGGTAGAGGGGTCAGTGGGTGGGAGGGGAATGTGGGCCCTCCCTAACAACAACAGAAAAACTTTTCTAGTGTCCTGTTCCCAGACTCTAAACACGCAGAGACTCCTGCCAAGCACATAATGAAAAGTTCCTCTCTCTCAGTGTTTCCTTGTAGTTTGTAGGATTCAAATGTAAACCATGATAAAGAGCAGTGGACTCTCACTTACAGAACACAGAATGTATCCAGAAAGTATCCCATCTTCCTGATGAGATGTAGGTATCTTTTAGAAGAAATTTTACGCTCGAAAAAGTCTGTGTTCACTTGAGCAATTTTTAGAACTAAAACAGGAACATGAAAAACAATCCACCGATTATCACAGTAAGCTTTGTCACCCGTAAAAACCCTGGTTCTACAACCAGAAAAGGAACAAACGCAGCATTTTTAACTGAAAATTCCAAGGAGGATCTTGCATAATAAATAAATCAGGAATCTAATCTGAGTCAAACAGTGTTTACCCCTAAAGGTGTCACACTAAAATTTTCCTACAACTGGTTTGGATCAAAAGGGCAATTTTCACTCATTCACATGGGAAGTAAACCTTACTCTAAGTCTCTTTTTCGAGATGAATCACTCAGCCCCCGCCTCTGCCATGGGATTAGGTCATTTGTTTGTTTCTGGGATATATTCCACCCTTCACTAAAACTAGGCTCCACAATTTGTTCAAACGTTTTCTGGCAATTTCTGATTTGTTCAGACAAAGACCAGAAGCTTAAATCTCACTGAATAAACCGGTTGGGCTGTTACCAAGGTGGAACAGAGCCAGAAGGCTGAGCACATACACACCTCGTGTTGCTGGGCCTACCCTGTCCGCCTTCCTGCGGGTGGCATCGTTTCTGAAACACTTATACTCCAGTGAGCTCAGTGAACTGGAAATGGTTTTCTTTCCTTCCTCCCTTCCTTCCTTTCTTCCTTCCTTTCTCAAACAGGAACGAAAGAAGACAGTGATAATGAATCAGATGAGCAGTTCTTTTACCTCTCATAACATCCTAGAAAGTAAAAATAACCATTATCTTTGCTATTGTTCTACATTAACCAGCAAATCAAAGAGAAAAGAAAAAAATAAGAAGAGATAAGAGAAAGGAGAGGGAAAGAGAAGGAAGGAAGCCAGCATCGAATTCTTAAAAAGCCACTCAAGTAAGTTTTATATTCAACTAACTAAAGAGTATATTTAAAATAATACTCCAGTTTGCCTAGCATTTCAGTTCCACATACATTATTAATTGGTTGTCTGACATCATTAGCCATCTTTTATATTAAAGAAACCAAGGATTAAAGGGATTGAATAATTTAAGAAAGATCACACACCTAGTACAAGATTGAGCCGCAAAAGAACTTGGTGTTCCCGTCTTGGTTTACGGTTCTCACCACACCATTTATTCTAGTTCTGCTGTGGCATTCAGTTACAACTCACATTTTCATAGGTATTTCCTGATTTTTATGAACACTCTCCCAAATTATTTGGTGAGAAATCGAAGCACTGCACTAACTTGGGACCACTGCAGAGATTCACATGGTGTAGTAATGGATCCCAGCTACTGGCCATCTCCATCTGTGCTCCTCAGAGAGCATATCAACATGGTGGAGCCTACTGGCCGCCATTTTGTCTCTCCACAGGAGATGCCTTGCAATAGTTTGATCTTAGATGTCTCCCAAAAGTCCATATGAGGGAAGATTGGTCTCCAGGAAGGTGTTTTGAGAGGTGGTGGAACAGTTAACAGGCAGGGCCTACAGGGAGATCTTTCACTCATTGGGGTTTTGTCCTTGAAGAGAATTGTGGGACCCAAGCCCTTTCTTTCCTCTCTTTTGCTTCCTGCCCATGAAGTGAGAGTTTTTGCTCTACCACAGGCTTCTACCATCACCACATCCATAAAAGTAATGGGGCTAACTGATCACAAACTAAAACCTCTGAAACCTGAGGCAAAAAAATCTTTTTCTCTTTATAAGTTGATGATCTCAGGTATTTGTGATTGTCATGGAATACTAATACACTACTCTTACTCCTTTGGAGAGGTTCTCAGTGGGAGAAATTTTGCTCACTAGGGGACATTTTGAAACATCTGGAGACATTTTCGGTTTTCACACATGATGGAGTGAGGAAGGGACACTGCTGGCATCTAGTCAGTAGAGACCAGGAAGGCTGCTAAGAATCCGATGATGCATAGGACAGCCTCATGCCTCTACAGCCCAGAATGTAATGCTGCCAAAGACTAGAAGCCCTGCTCCGTAGGATCCTGCGGAAGCTCAGGACCCTATAGGCTGATCCCCCTCCTCCAATCTGGAGTGGGCACAGGTCCCAAGCTACCTGGTGTCCCCTCCCGAGGACTTTTACCAAAGATATTCAGGAAAATTCTCTGTTTTTCTCTGAAGTCAAAACCTTAAGGCCAATATACATTGGTTCTGCCAAGCTGGAAAAGATGGAGAGAAGCAAGCAGAACTGAGAGGCAGAAGGGGGGGGGGGGTCTGCAGATCGTTGTTGTTTTAACTTTTGTTCTATTTTTGATTAACACATAGTAATTCCACATATTTACAGGCTACAATGTGAGTCTCAGTACAGGTCTGAAGACTGTTTGATCCAGGTCTTATGTCCTAGGCTTTCATTCCAAGTGAGCCTATAAATTCCATGTCCTCGGGAGGGTTTGTTTTAGGAGTCTTATGTAAACTAGTTTCCATTGGACTGTGGCTTTCAGGCAAGCGTGTTGGCTAATTCGGATGCTGATGAGTGAGTGAGTGCTGTTATTTCGATACTTTAAATACACCTTAAATAACTTTTTAAAGCTTATCATACATTAGCATCAGTACTTTAGCTGCTATTAATAACAAATAGCAATGTAACCCATTGGCCAAAAGTAAAAAATAAGGAGTAACCTGAATCATTAATCTATTGTTTTAGTGTAGCTGAAGAAAGAAGAAACAGAAATAACGTTTTGAGGCTCATTAGACCAAATCAAAGATCCAGGAGCTGGAATAATTTAAAGAGTTGCAGATACCAGTTGACCCCAATCTCAGATCCCAATGTCAAGGTCATCCATGGATACCGTCATTACGTTCTACTGGAGGCTTGTCTGAGTCTTTGGCCTACCTTGCACATTAGAGTCCAGGCCTTGATAAGTGTTATGGCTGTATCTAGATGTCCTCCCAAAGCCTCATGCACTCATAGGTGGGGCTTTTAAGAGCCTTCTGGATCTAGGGTGTATGATACTGTCTGGTATTAAATTGGTCCTCTGATTGGGATTAGCATTGTTCTGGGCGTGGCTGGATGGATTTACTGAGGATAGAAGTACCACCCAAAAGGCTTGTAACCTGGATGGGACAAAAAGGAAAGGCAGACTTACTGCTGTTGCTGCTGCTGTTTCCTGCTTTCTGTCTACCCTTCCATGGACTGTTTCTCCTCTGTGATGCCCCTTTGCCATGCCACCCTGCCTTGGAGCCAGCTGACTATAGAGTGAAACTTCTATAAACTGTGAGCCAAAATAAACTTCTCCTCCTTTAACTTTGGATATCAGGTATTTTGTCTCAGCAATGAGAAAAGTAACGAAGACAGTAAGGGACCTCTTCCAGGAGACATTTCAAGGACTCTCCAGAAGGCATCTCAAATTCAGTATGTCTGGGAAGAGGCATCCTGGAGGAATGGGATAGAGTGTAAATTGGGGAGAAGGAGCTGAGTATCTGGGGAAACTGAGGCAACTAGAGTTCAGCAGGACAAGGTACCAGAGAGAGGAACAGAATGTGGCTGAGGGCTACAGAGATCAGCAGGGAGTCCCCTGGGGTCTGGCTGAGAACCGATCAGCACACAGCCCACAGAACCTTCCAGAAGTCACCCAAGAACTGGATTCAGCTTGTTACTCATGTTTAAGTAATTTTCTGCTGTTTAACAAACCATCCCCAGAATATGTGCCTTGGAACATCAATGGTGCTTGGCATGTGTGGTGGTGCATGCTGTAATGCCAGCTCTCTGAGCTCAGCTCAGAGGCCCTTGATTCAATCCCCAGTACACACACACATACACACACACACAAAAAAAAGATGGCTTATTTTTCTCATGATTCTGTGGGCTGCCTTACAAGTATCAACTGAGTCTTATTTTCTTCAATTACAGGAAACAGCATCAGAGCCCATATACCCAGCCTGGACAATCTCACAATGCTTGGGGCACTGGGCAGAGCTACGGAGAGCCTTACCTCAGGCATTCAGTCATAGAGAATAGTTAACCCTCCGCTAGACTCTGCTCTGATCCCAGCTAACAAATCTTAAAAAGCAAGACCCTGGGGCCAGGGATTTAGCTCAGTGGTTTCACCGCCTGCTGTGCAAGCACAATGACCCAAGTTCGATCCCTAGTACCAAAAAAAAAAAAAAAAAAAAAGACCCTAAAAGGATCAACTATCTCCATGGATCTTAGGTGCATCCCAGAAGAAAGCTTGAGACTATCGATAAAACATAGTATCCTGCAGCCAACAGGGTGAAACACATGTCTGACAAACAATTTTAAAAATCATTAGGGATGGAAAGATGGAGGCAAAAAGGGCCCAGCCTATACTTGATGTCAGTCGATAAACAACAATAACTGACTGAGGCCTTCTGCCCTAGCTGGTTGTAGGAGCCCGGGTCCATGTTCACCCCAGTACTTATCACAGCAGGGACTGGAGTGATATTTTTAGTCTAAGTCAGGTCAGATTAAGTCTTGAGCGCCCAATCTTCCCATGGCCCCATGTTCTTCAGAGGAAATGCGCAACCCCTACCACACCTTCCAAGGCCCCTGTCTTCTGTCTGTCCACTGCCCTGCCCCCACCCTGCCCTGCTGATCACTGCAGGTGGACCCACTCCCACTTGACACACAATGTGCTTTGTTTGTTTGTTTGTTTCTGTCCCTGGCAGCAGGAGCTACACTGATTTTGATTACTGCTATCTTGCCACACTCACAGGAGCCTGTGACTTGTGATACATACATCACCAACTGAAATATTTGTTTCATGGGCAGAATGAAGAAGAGGAATCAGATATATGATTAGTTGTTAGATACAGAGCAGGATAATTCCAAGTACACATTTCCTCCCATGGAGGTCTGTACAGTACTTAAAGAACTTAGAAGGATTTCATTCTTGCAAGTATTCTTAAGAAGGCCTTCATTTCATCATCACTTCCAAATGTCTAATTTTTTAACTAGAATTTCGCCTCCTTCTTACTTCTGCATTCACAGCCTCCTCATCTCCCCCAGAGCTCATTTTACCAGCAATGGACAATCTTGCTAGAAGTGAGATTCCATTTGCTAAGGCTGAATCTGAAAAAGGAAGGTGAGAAAGAAGCAAAGCACCTACAATGACCACAAAATAAATCAATGTAAAAACACATGTGAATTATAAGTGAGTTCGAGAGGGGTGGCTGGAGTGCCTAAATATTCTCTACCTTGATCTGGCTGAGAGTTACTCGGGCATCTTCAGTACGTGAAAGTTCAGCAATCTATACATTTACATCTGTACATTTTTCTGAATGAACACTATGCATAATTAAAAGCTAAAGCAATATTAAATATTTGCCTGAATCAGTTGCTTCTTGGTTGAAAAAGAATGCAGGCTGTTGCTTCTGAAATGAAGGACTATGAAGCCACAGTGATTGCTGCTAGGCTCACCCGCTGACCCCGTCTATCTCCCCAGTGGAGGACCTGCCATGGGTTCCACACTGTCCTGGGGACAGGAGACCTCGGGGCAGGCCCTTAGGACTGTCTTTAACTTCAAAGCACTTCCCATTAGGCCAAGACAAAGACAGCAGCGCATTGAAATGGGCCAACCATGTAAAGAATTAAAAATAAAAATGCAAATTTTCACAAAGCTTTTTCTCTAAACACAATTTAATGTGGTAAATAGATGCTAAGTGCAAAATCAAACTATAATAAATAGTAAAAACTTCAAAGCAATCTGAGTATTTTATAGCGGATGGATAATATAGTCCTACCATGAAATAGAACACGACATAGTCCTTAGAACTCAGATGGAAGGAAAGATGCTCATAACATAGTTGACTAAAAGATGGGAAAATAGAAGGTACATTACAGTCTCACACACACACGTACATGCACATGCTCAGAAAACAATTCTCAAGACAACGTACCACTGTCATCAGTGACTCTCTACATAGTGAGAACAATTTGGTTTTTCTTTTCCATAGTCAGATCTGAGGTCAGCTTCTTCCTCCCTCCTCTCCCACTGGGGTAAATTCTACTCTTGGGCCACTTTGCTCATTCACAGTCTTCAGCCTGGGGACACCACCGACTTTCATCAGCATGTCCACGAGGATGTGTGCCTCCTCCCAAGCCAGGATTATCCTAAAGTCCTTGTCGCCTCTCATGGATGAACACTTATCCACTAAACCCCTTCAGATGCCTTTGCTCATCCTCATTCACACACTCATATGTGCACACATGAGCCCTTCTGCCCATCCACAAACATTTTTTATTGGCATTCCCTGCCTGCCTCCTGTGCCCATGGGTATCAATTTCAGTGCCCTGGGGCACATCAAACACTCACAAAATTAAAGAAGGCTCTTATCTTTCAAATAAAAGTGTGGATGAGAACCTCAGAAGAAACAAGAAATCTCTGGCTGAGGATGTAGCTCAGAGATAGAGGTTCAAGGAAAGAAAGGGGAGGGAGAGAGAAAGAGGGAAGAAGGAGGAGGAGGCATGGAGGAGGAGAAGGAGAAAGAAAAGAGGGACAAGGAGGAAGAGGAGGAGAAGGAGAAGAGGAAGAGGAAGGGAAGAGGAGAGAAAGAAAGAAAAGAAAAGAAGTCTGTCTCTACACAGAGGTTCGTTGAAATGCTCTTGTCCGTGCACAAACAACTGGTAATTCACATGAGGATCTGGCTGTCCCAAGGGGAAGACAAGTGCACTATTACTCAGTGTCATAGTTACTTTCTCATTACTAGGACAAAATACTGGACACTCAGAAGTTAAAAGAGGAAAGGTTCATTTTAGCTCACAGTTTGTAGCGATTTCAGTCCATAATCAGCAGGCTCCAAGGCAGGGCAGCATGGCAGAGGAGAAACAGTCCATGTTAGGGTAGGCAGGAGGTAGGAAGCAGCAAGCCTCCCTTTCCCTTTTTATTCCATCCAGGCTACAAGCCTATTTATTGGTTGGTGTCCCCATGCTCAGGGTGGGTCTTCCCATCATCCATACCCAGAACTATACTAAACCAATCAGCAGACTAATCCAGTTATCACACTCCTAATTCATACTTACACACCCTAGATCCAGCTACCTCCCCAAAGTCCCACCTATGAGCACATAAGGCTTTGGGAAGACATCTAGATATAAGTCATAATGCTCTAATATCATTTCTGCTTCCCTGGACCATTATTGGCATGAACTTCCGCGGTGGAGCCAGTAGCCATGGTGCTGAAAGCAGAGACAGATACCAGTCTGGGCTGGGCTTCCCCAAGGAAACAGTTCCGGATTCCGGACGTGTCTCCTAGGCTACAGAAGGGAAGACAACACCTTTTGGCATGGGCAGAGTTGTATTTAAGAAGTAGGGACAGTGAGGCAGTGAGAGCCACCCAATGACCGCTGTGATCCAAAGCAGAGATCCTGGTTACAGCTGTACCCCAGAAAGGCCACATAGACCACCAAAAGAGGAAAACCAGATCTTCAGTGTGTGCACTGTGAGAAGATATTTAGGGCTTTAACCTAAATACAAATGTACCCCAATATCCAGGTCAAAATACCGGCAGTGAGAGGTACAGCTGGAGGGGAGTAGTAAATTTCATGTTCTACATCACAGTAGGGTAAGACTGTCTGACAATAACTAATTGTATATTTCAAAATCAATACTCGTAAGGGACTGGAATGTTCCTCGCAGAACATTTGCCGTGGTGGATACACCAGTTACCCTGATCTGATCACACATGTAGTGAAATGCCACCACGCAGCCCATAAACATGTATAATTACATGTCAATTAAACTGTTTTTTGGTGGTGGTGGTAGTGTTAGTGCGGATCCACTAGGCATGTTCTACCACCAGCTACAGCCCTGCCACCTTTCATTATTTATTTTGAGACAGGGTCTCACTGAGTTGCCCAAGCTGGCCTCAAAATCACCATCCTCCTGCCTCAGCCTTCTGAGTCACTGGGCTTACAGGTGTGCACCATCATGCCTGGCTAAAAAGGGGTTTTTTTAATGTTAACAGTAGATTGCATTGCAGTTGGATTTTAAACATCTAATTGTATTTCTTTTTTTGGGGGGGTGCATACCGGGGATCGAACTTGGGACCTTGCACTTGCAAGGCAGGTAGCAGAACCACTGAGCTAAATCCCTGGCCTTAATTGTATTTCTTGATATTTTTAGACTAGAGAGTTATTTGTAGGATTAAGAAATTTTTTGGACTATATTTAGTGTTGAGTTATATTTGTCAAGCGGAACAATCGGCATGTAAAGGCCAGCCCTCCTCTTGGTTAGGGTGTGACAGGGCGTGTCAAGGGAGTTTAAGGGGCCCTCGGCATTGCAGGGACGCAAACAGCGTTCCCCCAGTCACACCAGCCTACAGGCATTCTGTGCAGGCGAATTCAGCTCTGCTCCGCAATCCCGCTGGACTTGATTATCTTCCCATTTTTCTGATGGAGATCCTGGGACTCAGAAAAAGCCTGGGTCGCATAGCCAGGTGTTAGAAGGGCTCTGCACTGCACCACAAAGTCCAGTGAGTCCCCAGTGTCCCCAGTGACCCGACCTGCACTTTGCTCCTCTGTCTGCTTCTCACCTATAGTGCCTCACTTCCCTCCTCTCCTCTCTCCTCTCCTCTCTTTGTTCTTCCTTGTACTGCACTGGGGGTTGAGCCCAGGGCCACTCCATACTGAGCTACCTTCCCAGCCTTCATTAGTTTTTTATTTTAATTGCTAAATCGCCCAGGTTGGGCTCAAATTTGTTATCCTTCTGCCTCAGCCTCCCAGGTAGCTGGGATTACAGCCACACACTACCATTCCTGGCTCTCCAATTTAGTATTCATTTTGGCTTCTTGTCTCCATCTCCGTCAGAGCATGTGTGCATGTGTGTGTGGGTGTGTCCGTGCTTGTACATGCGTGTGTGTGCGTGCATGTGTGTGCGTGTGTGCATGTGCCCAAGAACCCTGTGTGTCAGGAACTGTAGGCCTCCATTGGCATCCTCGCATTTCAGTCATTAAGAAAGGCAACAGGGTTGGAACGGAAATGGAAATGGGCTGGGATTCCAGCACCACCTCTGATTTGCTGTGTGACCTCAGCTAAGTCATTAAGCCTCTTAAGTGTCAGTTTCCCCAACTATGAGGAGGGAGGTAAATACACCTGGCCCTCAGCTTCCTGGGAAGGATTACAGGACCTTGGGTATAGAAAGCCTGTAGCGTGAACTTTAGCTCACATAAATGTCATCTATTATTATTTTTTATTCTCCATAAAAACAAACTCTCCATGCAAAGGCTTGATAATAAGCTCGTTAAAAGTAAAAGGTTTCAACCATGAGAATACTGAAATATGGCCAATAGTCAACAAATAAGACCAGACAGGGCCAGGGATTTAGTTCAGTGGAGCTTCGTCTGCCTGACAAGTGCAAGGTCCTGAGTTCGATCCCCGGTACCAGGGAAAAAAAAAACAGACCAGACAGACTGCACTGATGGTTAAAATATGGGAAGGTTTCCATCCTGCTTGGTTAACAGCTGCTTCTCCAAACCACCCAGGCTGCCTTGGCCTCTGCCCAGAACCATCGGAACTTCCGGGGTGCCCAGCAAACACAGGGAGACACTTGGGTCTGCAGGGACCTCCTGCCCCGGGGCCTGCTGGCCTCCGACTGCAGCAAGGCCGGGCCTGACTGCTTGGAAGGCACTCCTGCCACCCTCTGCAAGCTGCAGGAGCTTCATTTACTTATTTGCAAAGCTTTATTTATGCTTTTTATGGGCCAAAACTGGAAGGAACCTAAACGCTTTATAATAGGAGACGAGTTAAGTAAATTATGACCTGTCCCTCCTATCAAATAGCATGCAGCCTTATAAAATAGAATGAGTCAGCATGGAGATGTAGACATTAAAGACAGCCAGGATATATGGTCCAGCAACAAGGGCAGGTCACCAAAGTGTGCATTTGTGTAATCCTACTTAGACAAAATACAATGGATAGGCATTTATGGGTGAATATATCTATCTAGGACATGACGACACAGCTTTCAACTTCAGTTGTTTGTTGTTATTTAGTAAAGACTAAACATTAACAGAACAAAGGCTGGATCTCTATAAATGGTACATAGAATATTTCTGCCTACAGCAGAGGTTGGTAGCAATTGTTACCTCTCGGGTGGAACTAGAATGTAGGCAAGGAAGGTTCAGACATTGTAGATTCCTGTTCCTTCTTACATTTGGCCATGTGTACACACTGCTGCTTCTGCCATACCGTCACTGTTTTGTAATGGGCAGGCTCTGAGCAGACTGTGGTACATTCAGCCTATGAAAAGAAGCCCCTTGGCAAGAGTGACCGCCCAGAGCCCAGGTGACTGCGGCAGCCTCCCCAGGCCCTGACGCAGCCAGCCAGGGTTTGGGAGGCAAGCGCAGGGTTAATCCCCCTTCCAGAGCAGCCTGCTGCCATTGCCTGCTACCCTGAAATTAGGCTAATTAACAGGAGATGCACAAGCAGGATGGAAATGATACTGGCAGCAGACACCTGAGCTGTCAAAGGTAGAACCAGAGAAGGCAGCAGCCTGAGGAGGAGGAAGGGGGGGGGGGATGGGGAGGGAGGGGCTGAGGGAGACCCCCTGGGGCGGGTATCTAAAGATATTCTATCCCCAGTCCTCAGGTGCTATTTGCATCATAGAGGCCCTCATCTATTCATTCACAGAGGAAGAAAGCTCCAAAGGGGTGGGGGAAGTAGGGAGAGGGGGTGGGGGAAGGAAAGAAGAGAAAGAAAAAATTATGAGCCAAGGGAAAAACAGAAACAAAGGTTTTGTAAATAGGGAGGGCTGGACGGATGGAAGGGAGGGCAGGGAATGGGGAAAAAACAAGAACCAAGATGTATCATGTACAGGTACAAAGTCCCACTGGTGAATGTGATCATAATGTATACCTAAAGTACACCAGTGAACTTAATGAATAAAAAAAAGAATTCCAACATAGGTACGGGAAAGGGCTAAAACAATGGGGCACTCCATTAAACTTTTTCAAAATGAGACGCATCCATTCATTGAATAAAAAGAGCGGGGTGTCTCTATTCAGTGACCAAATATTTTCAGGTTCTTTCAATACAAGAAGCTCTTCAGCAAGCCCTGGGTGTCAGACACTGAGCCTCTCTACCTGGGACAAAGAGTCTGTCAAACTGGTGCTTGCTTTATGCCAACACCCACCATTTACTGCTCTGTGTGCCAGCCATGAGTAAGGCTTTCCTACATGAATGCTTTTGACCTACACCCCATGTGAGTCTAGAACATACATTTTGTCCCTTACGACTAGTGTTCCTGAAGTTGGCAAATAAAATACTGAACTCCAATCAAATTTGACACTGCAATAAACAATGACTAACTTTTTAGTATAGGCATGTGTCGAGGAGTATGTCCCTCATAGGATGTACTTATCCTAATACATTATTTTTATCTGAAGTTCAAATTTAACTGGACAACTCATATTTTATCTGGCAACCTCATTTATTTCTAAAGTCCTTAAGAGGCTTAGAATCCATGGGCTGTTTATAATTCAAAGCATTGCTTTTCTTTCCTCGTGGTTCACTAAAATAATGCTGCATTTCTGGGACTTCTTGGACTGGTTGGAATGTGATACCGTTTTCCACATTTGTCAGAGGAGCAGACGGAGGCTAACAAGTTAGTAAACCACTCCAGGCCAGGAAGCCAATGGCACAAGCAGGACTGAAACCAGACAGGCACTGGGTACAGTGAGGCTGCATGCATCAGTAGTCCCACCTCTTGAGCGCCTTGCCTCCAGTGTTACGATTGGAGCTGCTTCACTACATTTCTGGTCTCCCCTACCCCCTTTTTTAACCCTCAAATTTCTGTAAGCCTTTTGAGTCTGTATCTTTATGTCTTGCACATGGAGAGCTGGGGTGCAAGTTCAGGGCAGAGTCTAGAGTTTCAACATTCGAGGCCTCTCTGCTGTTACAGAAGGTGCTGATGAGGAGTGTTTGCAAGCTTTCATCCTGTTCAAATGGCTCCGGGACCCAGTGGGCAGCCCGGACTGTGTCCAGGACAGAAAGCTGCCCCTGTGCAGGGGCTAGAGGCATGGCAGTGGGGGGCACTGACTTTAAGATCATCAGCCGGAGTTCAGGTCCAGCAGCCAGCCACAGAGCACCTTCTGCAGGCCTCTGAGCTCCAGGCACTGTCTTAGAACTGGAGATAAAGTAGTGAAGGAATCCGTGGGGGTAAGGATTCCTTTGAGTTTGTGGAGTTTAACTTTGTATTATTGTAAGCAAACATGGAAATCAAATCCTATACTCGTGGAACATCACTAGTGTGAAAATTCAGAATCCAAAATGCTCCAAAATCTGAGAACTTTAAGTGCTGACTTGAAGGCACCAGTAGAAAATTCCATGCCTGACCTCATGTGACAAGTTGGCAAAATACTAAAAAAAAGTCTAAAATTAGCTTTAAGATAATTGTATAAAATTACCTTTCCATAATCAATATGGAAATACCTCAAAAAACTAGGACTAGAGGTTCCATTTGACCCAGCTATACCCCTGCTGAGTATCTTCCCCCAAGAATTAAAAGACTCATACCACAGCAATATATGTGCACCCATGTTCATAATAGCACAGTTTGCAATAGCTAAAACTTGGAAACAGCCCAATTGCCCATCAGCTGGAGACTGGATAAAGAAGACGCAGTTTTGGTTATAAAATGGAGTACACTCAGCCATAAAGAATGAGAAACTAGAGACATTTATAGCTAAATGATGCACTCTTAAGTGAAATAAATAGGACACGCATGTGTAAATACCGAATGATTTCTCTGGTGTGAGAAACTGAAAATGTAAATAAGGATTAAAAAGTACAATAGATAATGTAAAATAGGAAGAAAAGGTCCAAAGGGGAAGGAGAAGTGGGAGGAGTGGGGGAAAGGAAAGAAGGGAAAGGAAAAAATATGAGAAAAGGAAAAAACGGAAACAAACTCTTTGTAAATAGGGAGGAGTGGAGGGGTTGAAGGGAGGGCAGAGGAATGGGGGGAAAAATTACCTTTCCATGCGTATAAAACACAAATGAGTTTTGTGTTTAGACATGGGTTTCATCTCCAAGATATCTCATACAGAAATCTTCCAAAATCCAAACAAATCCAAAATTTAAAACACTTCTGATTCCAAGCATTTTGGGTAAGGGATACTCAATCTGTCTTGTGTTAAAAGGGGGGGAAAATTATGGAGGAAAATAAAACGGTGATGGGACTAAGAAAGGGATGGGAGCTGCAGTCTTACATGGGCAGGGGTGTCCAGGAGGATTCCCACAAAAAAGGGGACATTTGAGAATAAGACGTGAGGGAGGTGAAATAGAGCCAACAAAGATCTCAGGGAGAGCATGCCCTGCAGACAGTCAGTGCAAAGGCCCTGTGACAAAGCATGCTTGGGGCATCTAGGGAAGCCAGAGAGGCAGAGATAGGATGACAGAGCGTAAAAGTGAGAAATATGGACAGATGGGCTATGAGGAGGAGAAATAGACCCTGTAGGTCTACTAGAGACTTTAGTTTTTACCCTGAAGATAATCATGCAAAACTTGCTAACTATGTGGTCTTGAGCAGTTGAATTGATCTAATCATTTTTATATTTTCTTCTCTGCAAAGTGAAGCTGATAGTAGAGCCTAGCTCACAGAGGAATTGTGAAAACTAGCTGAGAATTACACGACTGGTATGAGAAGGGACAAGGGTTTCTTGCTGGGTTCATTATTGTTGTACAAATGCCAAACTACCTTGCACTTTGGTATGGACCTCGTTTTGTCCATGAGTCCAAGGGACAGGGCAGCAAATAAAAACAGGCTGCTGTGATATATAGTCCATGTAGACTGGAAAGAGGTTTCACGTCTTGATTGATTCACTTGTTCCTTTAGTCACTCAACAAACATTTTCTAAGTGCTTTTTTGTACCAGGTCCTTGTCTGGGAACTGGGAACTTATGGAAGACCAGGCCCTGAGACTCAGCAAGTTTTGCCTAGAGCTTAGGCTGCAACTGGTAGCCCACTCCACTGATTTATTTATTCCATACCTGTGTGTGCCTCGTCTGTTTTACATGGGGTGTTTGAAAACTCCGGAGCAAGTGAAACATGTAAGGTTCAAAACATGTGATAAAAATTCAGACTTCCGGTTTTTTGTAGGAATCAGGAGTCTGGCTACCCACGGCCTGGAGCCAGGGAAAGCTCCCCAGTTCCCCAGTACCACCTGTCCCCGAAGCTCACAGCAGCCTTCTGTGGACCCCGAGCACCTCGGGCGCGCGTGTTGTGGCCCGGAGAAGCGCAATGTGCAGATGAGGTGTGCACGGGGGCCTGGAGGTGCCAGGCCCCTCTGGAGGCCAGGTGCTGGGGCGGGGGCGGGGCCCCAGGTGCCCGGCTCAGGCAGTGAGGGCTCTTCAGGCAGAGGGAACCGCTGTGCAGAGACGGAGGGACAGAGGCCTCTTAATCAAAGCACAGCCTGGGAAACTGCATTTCAGTTGCACGGTGAAGCAGCCCCACGCTAAACTATGGAGCCCTGGGGAATAGGCGATGGGGCAGTGGGGAAGGAGGAGGGCGAGCCATAGAGGAAGCCGCTCAAGTGAACTGGAGGCCCGGGCTCGTCCCGCTTTCCCGGGTGGCTCCTTGTACCTTTCTCAGACTGGGACGCTCGGGCACGGAGGGTGATGCCAGGGTACAAGGGTGGAGGAGACTGAATGGTGCGGCCCCAAGCACCGACTTTCCTGAGGCTGGAAGAGGAAGCGATGAACCGCCATGAAGCGAGCGCTGGATCTGCCCGCTGGCCGGCGTGATCGGACGCCTTAGGTAGCCGGCCAGGGCTCTGCGCCCTCTGGTGCCGGGGAACCTTCCGCCCCACCTGTGGAAACTTCTCGGGCGTCTGTTTCCTTCGTTTCAATGAAAAGTGACTGTAGGTGTATAGAGCGATTGTCGTCTGGCTGGGGTCAGTGGCCCAGCACAGCGTCCCTGAACACTTCCAGCAGGCCTGCTGCCCCCCGGCCCGGGCCGGGATCTCCTCTCAGGTCTCAGCCACAGAGCTCCTGGCCGGGGAGCACATCGCTCCCTGCTGCACGTCCAGCAAAGAGGAATTGTCTCGGGCCACATATAAAATGCATCACATAGTTATTGTACATCAGTAACAAGATTTCTTCCTCACTTTTTTTTTGTATTTTCTTATTATAACATTAAAAAAAAAAAAAAAAGAGGACAAGTGGCCCGCATGCCAAGGGTTGGACACACCTGATTTGAGGGATGAATAAATAAGAAATTTCCATTAAGACTTTACCCTCCTTCCATGTGCACATTTGCATAATACGGTGGAGAAATTATGTAAAATTATGTGCATCAAGAGCGAATTATTGACAGTACTGGTTCCCTCCCCAACGACCTGCAGGAGCTCAGTCTTGCTGTGGACCTGTTGTCTGTAGTTCTGTTCCCAGGACATGGTTAGATGTGTGAAAAGAGGAACTGGGCAGGGCGGGACAGCACACACCTACATTCCCAGTGCACAAAGAGGCTGAAGCAGGCAGATCAAAAGTTCAATCCCAGCCTGGGCGATTTAGCAATTTAGCAAGATCTGTCTCAAAACAAAAGCTAAAAAAGGGCTTGGAGGTAGTTCCGTGCTAAGGTCCTGGTTCAATCCGTAGTACTAAAAAAATAGGGAATGGAAGTGTAGCTCAATGGTAGAGCACATGCTTAGTATATGCAAGGCCCTGGGTTTGATCCCCTGAACCAAAAAGAGGTGAGAGGATGAATAAAAATATTAAAAGGGTTGCAGAGCACTTCCCCAGCATGCATGAAGCCTTGGGTTCAATCCCCACACACTCAAACACACACACACACACACACACACACACACAAGATTAAAAGGCTTGGAAGGCAGGCATGGTGGCACATGCCTGTAATCCCAGCTACTCAGAAGGTTGAGACAGGAAAATCACAAGTTCAAGGCCGACCTGCCTCTAAATAAAAAGGGCTGGGGATGTAGCTCAGGGGTCGGACACTTGCTTAGTGTGCGGGAGGTCCTGGGTGAAATTCCAGGTATTGCAGAAGGAGAAAAAGGATGAGAAGAGGAGGAGGAGGAAGAAGAGGAGGCAACAAAGGCTTGCGAAGAAAACTAATTAAAACACAGTTATTAAAAGAAACTCACACGTACATACAGTAGGGTGATGTATGTGCTCTTTTATTAACACATTCAGTGCCAAGACCCAGTGGGAGGTCTAGCAACTGTAATTCTGAAATGCCAAAAAGTATAAATGATATTCAAAATTATGAGTAACTCTGATGTGATATGAAAATAGCTTGTTTTCATTGGTAACAAAGTTGCGAGTACCACTAACATTGCTGTGGCTTGCCTATATTTAAAAGGAGAAAACTGACAACATTCAGATGAGAGAGGAGAAAGTTTGTTTATCTGTTTATCCCAAATGGCATCCGAGAATTCCATGGGATTCCAGGGAAACCAGATTAATTTTAAATCCCCACATAAGAAAGAGGAAACACAGATAAAGTGCTGAGGATTTGCCATCAGAAGTTCCGGATTCAGATTCGCATGTCTGCCCCTTGCAGGCTGTGTCACCTTGAATGAGTTGCTTAACTACTCTGAGCCTGAGTGGTCTCCCCTGTAAACTGAGGCTCAATCACAGCCATTTCTAAAAAATACTGTCCCACAGAAAAGACAACCCAGTCCTGGCACATAACAGCTGCTGAGAAAATAATGGCCATTATGTCTATACTTGTTAGGAAACGATTTTTTTTTTTTTTTGGTGGTAGGGATTTTGTGTTTGTTTCAATTTTGGTCTTGTGATGTTGCTGCTTTGTTTGGTTTTGCTTTGTTTTGTTTTTTGATCTGGGAAGCTCCAGAAAGCTGCTTTCAACCAAAGCAGCTGGGTCACATGACTGAAGAGACCGTGGACGGTTAACTTATGTCTTACTCTTTTGGTTACTGAGACAAAATACCTGACACCCACAGTTAAAGGAGGAAAGGTTTATTTGGCTCACAATTTGTAGGGGTTTCAGTCCATCATCAGCCGGCTGTGAGGCAGGGTAGCATGGCAGAGGAGAAACAGTTCATGGTGGGCAGAAGGCAGCAAAGCAAGCAAGGGCCGCCCACAGCTCTTTCTGTCCCATGTGTCTTAACCAGGCTACTCAGGGTGTGTGGCATTCACATGCTTAATCCTAGTGCCCTTGATCTTAGCACTGCACCATGAATCAATCCCAGTGTCACACACTAGATCCAGCCACCTTTGAAAAAGCCCCACCGGTGACCTCATGAGGTTTTGGGGGGACATCCAGACCTGGCCATAACACTGTGGAGCCCGGAAACTGTGACACAGGTGCAGACTGGAGAGCCCACTTATCTCAACTAGAGTCTCCTAAGAGGACTTCAAGCCTCTTATCAGAGAAGCACTTTCATCCAATCTCCTGGTGCTTAACAGCCTCAAGAAGCTGACTTGTGGCCGGAGCCTTGCCGAGAGTGCTGCCTTCCAGATCCTGCAAATAGACCTCCATGTGCACGCTGCCACTGGTCTGCCTGGGACTGTGCCAGTTAACAAGCGACACTCCCATGCCTGTGGGTGGTCACTTCTCCCTCTGCCTTGTATGGGACACTGTGTCCTCCTTGGCAGAGTTCAGGGAGTAAGTCAGCCCACTCATGACTCTGGTCCTGTTCTCCCAGGACTCTAGATTCACTATTACATCTGAGCTTTGGAGTCAAAGAAGCCTGGAACTGGGGGGACCCAGCACCCCAGTTTGCCTAAGACTAATGCAGGATTTTCAGGGCTGAAGGGGCCCAGTCCCAGACAAGCCAGGCTGTTGGTCATATGCTCTGGGATCAAGTCTTGATGCTACTGTTTATTCACTGTCTTTGTGACCCTGGACAAGTTTTTGTTTCTTCCTGAGCCTCACTTTTTTTTTCTTAAAATGTGAGGCTCCAATGTGGCCCCCAGTTAAGCCCACAGGTCCTCTTCCATTGCCAAATGCATCTCCGGAGCCCTGGGTGAAAAGTATCTTTCCTGAGGGCGGGATGTGCAGTTGGTGATAATTTTGAAAGTCAGGATTAGCCTAAAATCACATTAGCCAAGTTACACTTCCAAATCCCTTGTCCCTAATCTCCCACAGTGTTGAGTGTATATGACCAGATACCTACAGCTCTGGGATCAACTTTAGGCACTTTTAAGTTTGAAAATCCTCAGAGATGGGGCTAGAGATGTAGCTCAGTAGTGCAGTGCCTGCCTGGCAAGCGAGAGGCCCTGGGTTCGATTCCTGGTACCAAGAAAAGTAAAAAAGAGAAAGAAATGAACTAAAGAAATGAGCAGCAGAAGCCCCTCTTCTCCAGGGAACATCTAGGTGAGGCATTCGAAATCTGTGCCTTGGACAGCCCCCCCCCGCCCCCCCCGCCCAAGGACAGGCGCTGGGTGGCGGAGAGCTCAAACAGGGACTTCCTTCTTGAGGGTTTAGCTCCATGTACTCTAATATTGAGTCCCTAGGACCTTGATTCATGTTCCCAGATTTGTTTGCAGTTGTGAAAATTAAATGAGAGGAGGATTTAATGAGTTGTGTAGATGGAATATGAGTTTGGATGAAAAAGGATGAATTATTTTTCATTCAGCCTAAAACTGACGTGAACACAGGGTGCATTCCCCCTCCCTGCCCCCATATTGGGAATGGAACCCAGGGCCTTCCCACTGAGCTGCATCCCCAGCCCTTTTACTTTTTGAGACTGGGTCTCACTAAATCACTAACTTGCCCAGGCTGGGCTTGAACTTGTGATCCTCCTGCCTCAGCCTCCCAGAGTGCTGGGATGACTAACAGGGGTGCACCACCACGCCCAGCTACAAGATGCATTTCAAACTGAGTCCACAAACCCCATTCAAGTGTCCACAACTTTGAAAACTTTCTCTATGTGAGGTTCTAGGAGAGGAAAGGGGTATAATTCATTCATCCCACATTTACCATTGACTTTCCAGTGTTCCAGGGTGGGGAAAGAGGGTACAGGGGTGAGCCATGACAGATGGACAATGAAGTGCATCTCAGTGTCCACCGGGTGGTGAGGAAGAGGGAGCCCTGGAGCCTTGTGCGCTGCCTCTGGGGAATACAGCGGCCTGGCCACTCTGGTAAACAGTCTGGCAGTTCCCTGGCTGGTTCATGCAGGGTCTCTGTAGGCTATGGTTTGCTTCTTTTTGTCCCCCAAAGGTTCAGGGGCAGGAGGCATGGTCCTCAGTGTGGTGGTGGTGACCCTGTAAAGCATGGAGCCTCATGGGAGGTCATTCTGTCCTTGGAGAAGCTGCTCTTGGAGGGACTATGGGACCCCAGGTTCCTGCTGGCTTCCAGCAGGGCAGTGTGGTCACTTCCGCCCTCATGTGTTTCCACCATGAGGTGACCTCGCCAGAGCTGAGCTGACACCAGCACTTTACCCATGAACCTCCAAAACCATGAGCTAAATAAACCTTTTTCTTTATAGAATTAGCCTGCCTCTGGTGTCTCCTATGACTAATAAAAAACAAACCAATGCTCCACCATCTCACCCACTCTTGAGTAACTATATACACCCAAGAGACTTGGACATGAGTGATCCACCTGAGGACTTGGACATGAGTGGTCATAGCATTATTCATGACAGCCAAAAGGTGGGGATAACCCAAATGTCCTTCGTCAAGAGGATGAATGGGTGGATGGATGGATGGATGGATGGATAACCAAAGGTACCATACTCATACAACTATTTGTGCACTACAAGGAATGAAGTGCCGATACATGCTGTAGCTCAGATGGACCTTGAAAACATCATGCTCAGTGGAAGAAGGCAAGCACAAAGGGGCACATACTGTACGACTGTGTTACAAGCTGGACACAATGTGTCCAGAAACGGCAGATCAACAGAGGTAGAAAGTAGCTGAGTGGTGGCTTGGGGCTGGGAGGAAGGGGATGGGGTAAGAGCTAAAGGGCTTGGGTTTCCTTGGGAAGTTATGGGAATGTTTTAAGACGGACCGGGGTGGCGGTCGCACAGCTCTGCGAGTAAACTAGGAACCACTGAGCTGTGTACTTGAAGTGGATGAACTGCATTGTGTATACATTATATCTCAATTGCAACTTTTAAAAACAAAGCAAGTATGTCCTGGACCACCAGAGAAAAAAAATGTCCTCGGAGGCAGTGGAGTAGGGTGAGGGGCGCACAGTGAGTGTTACGGGGGTGCTGGGAGGGGAGCTGCCCTTCCAGAATGGTCCAGGAAGGGCCGCGTAGAGGCATGGCCGCTCTGCCAACAGCTGGGTAGTGTGATGATGCGCTTCGAGGACAGCTGGGGAAGAGTGTCCCACAGAGGCCGGAAGCCCTGACGCAGCAGGACCCGTGTGATGCGTGAAGACCCAGCAAGGAGCCTGTGCCACTGCAGAGGGAACACAAAGGAACAGCCCCATCCAACAGCCTCTGACCACAAGTAGGGGCTCAGAGGGTGAGCAGCTTGCCTGGCCCCCCACCGATGACGAGAATGTGCCACAAACCCAAGCCCCGGGTCTCTTTGTACCCAAGTCCAAGCTCAGCCTGCTGCCATGGGCTGGTGGTACCTGCTTCCAGGCTCATGGTCTAAGTCAGCACAGGAAGGAACAAAAGCAGGGCAAAGAGGGAAGAGCTGGGGCAGGAGGGTGTGCCACATGGGAGCCCGAGAAGGAGCTCTGTTTTTGAAGAGGAGGTGGAGAATAGGAGTTAAAACCATCGGGGCAGAGCAAAATGAACCAGTGAGAGAATAGAGCAAATGAATTTAGAAGCATGAGAAGGGCCGGATTGAATGGTTTTGAGGAAAGTCTGCTCCCTGCAGGGTCTGGGATTATAGGTACCCTCAACCTTGATCAGTGGTTTCCAAATTCTCAGCCATACCCACCTGTGGTGGTGGACCGTGGTGGATTGGGGAAGACGAGAAATAATTATAGCGATCCCATGACTTGGTTTACACACAGAACAGCATCGTCAACTATGTAAGTGCATTTCATTTCTCGTGTACTACTAGCATTTAAAAGTACTGACAATGCTATTGTAGTTTCACGAAGTACAAATCCACTGCAAAAGCATCTCAGAATTTAGCTATGCATTTGCCATTATGTTTTCCTTAATCAATGAACATGTGTAACTGAGCAGGGTCACATGACCAAGAAATGCCTGCTGGGGGAAAGAGTTCATACTCCAAACCAGGCACATCTTAAGGACATTCTGGCCCTGCTGGTTCTAAAATCATAGAAGATTAGCTACAAGAAAATGTGTCAGGGTAAAACAACATTAAAAAGCAGGTAAAGATTTCATTTATCATTATCATTACCTAGGAAGATGTTTTACTAGTGCTTACTATTAGGTAGGCATTATGTTTTGTCCTTTCAGTTGCTAATCTAACCTTCTAACTATTTTGCAAAGTAAGCATTATGATTCCCTTTGTATAGGTGAAATTTTTTAAGGTTCAGAGATGATAACCAAATTGGCCATATTGACATAAATAGTAAATTATAAAGAAATGGGGGGCCAGGGATTTAGCTTGGTGGTTCTGCCGCCTGCCTCGAAATCAAAAGGTCCTGAGTTTGGTCCCCGGTACCCCCCTCAAAAAAAGAAATAGGTTAAAATGTATCCTACTGGAAATGCGTCAGTTAGCTATGGCTGTGTAACATATCACCACCAAATGCAATACCTTAAAACAAGAAGCAATTATTACTGCTGTGAGTCTATGGGCTTAGCAAAATGGCTCTTCCTGCTTCTGTACTCAGCTGTGAGTGTAGTAGGTGTTTCTGCTAATCAAGGCTGGCCTCTCTTATACTGAGAAAGGAGAACACCCCTCCATACGGAATTGGGCAACTATGGATTAACTGTGTTATTAGGCAACTATGGGTTAACTAGGTGACTACGCTCTTTGTAGAATGCACCTGAGCAGCCATGACAACTTGTGTAATCTGTCACCAAAGAAGCGTAACGGACTCAGAAAGTCCTGCCAGAGCTCTTTGCTCACCCGTCTCCACTGCTCTGCTTCATGTAAATCCTGCTTGCTATATTCCCAGGGAAACTCCAATGGAATTAAGCCTCATTGTAGATGTAAAAAGAGGTATACAAGAAAGCCCAAACTTCTATTTGGGGCTCTTGAGATTACAGGATTCACTAGCTGAGCCTCTGGCCTCATTAAAGCCACTTTTTGCTCCTGTCTTTGTGTTAAAAAGTTATCTATGCTGGGGTCCTCACCGTTTCCTGCTTCGATATTAGGAGGTTGCTGGCTACAAGTTGCCCTGTGATGCTTCAGCTGAGACACCAGGAAGGTTGTTCTGAGGTCTCTGCTCCAGCTAGAGGCCAGTGGGACGAGGGCAGCAACATTTTCAAACACGAATGGACCTACAGGAGGGCTCTCAAGGGCAATGCTTGGAACTGGGACACTTACTTTCACTGCATTCTGCTGGCCCAAGCGAGATGCAGATCCGACCCACATTCAAGGAGTAGAAAATTGAGCCAGTTCTTGAAGAAGGCACCACAAAAATCACACGGCCAAGGGGAGCAACATAGAGAAAAAGAAGGAGATGCAGCCATTTTTTTTGCAATCGATCTACCCAGACAAGGAAGAAAAGAAAAGTCATTGCCCTACTAAAGGCCAGGCAATGGGGCGCAGGTTAATCAGAAGCTCGAAAGCAATCTGATCTCTGCAGTGGAGAAGACTAGTGGTTTCTGATACATACATCCAACCTATCTTTATTCCACGCTGCAGAGTTCCCGTGCCTAGGAATGGACCGAAGGGAAATGAAACACACATTCCTCAAAGTCCTGCAGAAATGTTCATCACGCCATTATTCATACTGGCCAAAAAGAGGGGAACATGATCAGTGGCCTCCGAGAGGTGACTATCGTCACAAAGTCTAGTACATACACACAAGAGGCTATGGGCCTGGGCGGGGGGACACTCACAAGAGCTAAAGATGCATAAATAACATGGATGAAAGGCCAGGGATTTAGCTCATTGGTTTCGCTGCCTGCCTCACAAGCGCAAGGTTCCGAGTTCAATCCCCGGTACCAAAAAAACAAAACAAAAACAACAACAACAAAATAACATGGATGAGAATCAAAAATATTGCAATATTGGAAGAAGCCTGACCCAAAATGAACATTTTGTCAGGTTCCATTTCTATGATATTCTAGAACTGGCCCAACTCAGCTATGGTGGTAGGACTCGGAACTTCCAGAACTTCCAGGAAGGGTGGGGCATTCCTGACAGGAGGCATGAGGGAATTCACTGGGGGCTGGAAGCCCCTCCCCTTTTGAGACATGATCTCACTAAGTCACTAAGTTGCCCAGACTGGTTTCAAACTTGTGATCTTCCTGCCTCAGCCTCCCAGAGTGTTAGAATTATGCATGAGCCATGGAAGGCTTCTAAATCAATTGGAGCAGTAGCTGAAATGGTGTAGATGTTCGTTGAAACTCAGAATTGTACTTAAAATTTGTACAATTTGTTACATCCAAATTGGGCCCCAATTAATAGCAATAATAGAATGAAGCTGAGCTTCCGAAGGCTTTCTCAGAAGGGTTTAGAGGAGCTGGCAGCCTGCATGACAGGGTGAGCCCCCTCTGTCACCCTGCTAGGGGAGCCGGGGACAGGCACTGGGCTGGGGGGCTTGTCAGGCTCCAGCGTGCCCTCACCTGACCCAGTGAAGACAGAAAGAGGGAGAATCCATTTGCACTTCCAAGAGGCACACAGGAAATATCAACAGGATTCATTCCACCCTGCTGGGCTGCGGGGATTTGGCTGAAGTGAGTACAGCTTTATTTTCCAGGGAGTTTGTGGGCAGAAGGAGGCTCAGATGGCGGCTACGGGAAGTCAGAGGGCGTGGAGAGAGGCCAGGAATGCGGGGAGCCTCCCCGAGGGTCAGGACCCCCGCCTCAGAAAATTGTGAATCGGGTTCCTGGTGTTCATGCTGCAGAGGATGAAGTCACTGAGAATGCATCCAACTCTTCAAACGGGAGACAGAGCATTCTCTGGGGCCTGACCCAACGGGACCGATGGAAGCGAAGGAAAATCTTGATATAGCCCTTGGCTGAGTGCAGCAAAGGGGCAATCACGCAATATGGGTTTTGTTTTTGTTTTGGGTTTTGTTTTTCAGTACTGGGGATGGAACGAGGGACCTTCTCACTGAGCTACATCCCCTGGACTTTTTCTTTTCTATTTTGAGACAAGGCCTGGCGAAGTCGCCAAATGGCCCAGATCACATTCAATCCTGTGATCCTCCTGCTTCAGCCTCTCAGAGTTCTGGGACTTCAGGTGTGCACCACCACACCTGGCTTGCTTTTGAGTATTTAAATGTGTACACTGTATCTAAAGTTGTGGTCCTACCTGGGAATGCAATTTTCTTCCTTTAAAGACAACTCAGTCTGAGTTTTCTCTCAGAAGCCAATGGAGAAGTGGAGAACTTGTTTTAATAATGGTTTGCACATCTTTGACAGCCTCCCCACATTGATCTTTTTCCTTGAACTACAATCTAGGCAGTAACTTTTATTTTTCCGGTACCGGGGATCAAACTCAGGACCTTGCACTTGCCAGGCAGGCACAGTGCCACTGAGCTATCCAGCCCAAGGTAGCTATTATTTGCTCCAATTTACAGATGAAAAACTTGTGACCCCAATTTGCTCACGATTATTCTGATCCTTGGCCTAGGCTTTCCAGTTTTTGCAAAGTGAGTTCTTTGAGTTCCCTATAAGAAGGTAGTTTCCATTTGGGATTGGTTTTTGCAAACGATCTAAAGATAATCTTTCCATATTCCCACCAAGCATCCCGTTCAGTCTCGTACTTGGTCCCTGAGTGAGGTTCCTTTCACTGTAGGTGAACAGGAAAAAGAGAGGCAGGCTGAGTTGTGGAAAGCAGGTAAGTGCAGTTCGGGGAGCCACTGTCTGAGAGGTCTGGCTCATCAGGGATGAAGAAGCACCCTGTCTAGGCTCCCCGCCATCTAAGAAGATTCCTGGTACCGGAAATTGAACTCGGGTCCTTGCGCTTGCGCAGCAGGTGGCGAAACCACTGAGCTAAATCCCCGGCCCTAGTGGAAGCTTGTTTATGTGATTCCGCCTGGAATACGATCTTTCCCTTTTCCACAGTGCCCGTGAGGTCTGAAGATGTGGCTCAGTAGTGGAGCGCTTGCTTAACATATTTGAGGCTCTGGATTCTAATGCCGGCCCTGCAAAAAAAGAAAAAGAAGAGGAAATTAGCAAATGAAGACTGTTGAACATCATGATGAGAAAGGAGTCCTCACTTTCAAGAGAAAAAGTAAGATTTTAAACGTGACCTGTCTGTTTCTAAAGCATATGTTCTGGGTGTTTTGTTTTGTCGTGGTGCCAGATAACACACTGTGGCCCATGTGCCCGAGGTTCGTCACCCAGACGGATCCTAACAAAGTGTCCGTAATGGGCATCGCGGAGGGGTAGAATCAGCAGTGGCTTTATTTTCTTCTTTTGTTTATTAGCTGTTTAAATGCCCTTCTGTGAATGAATATCAATTTTAGAAATCAGCCCGGTGAATGAACCCCAAGTAGAGACAAACTTGGTGCAGATCTCAGCTGCACTGATCTCTCCCAGGGGCCTTGAAGAACTTATTTCATGAGGCTGTTTCCGAGTCCGTAAAATGGGGATGATATGGATGCCTGTTTACAAGAGTTACCGGAATACACGAGACAGCACACTCGAAGGGACTTCACACACGAGTTCAGTAAGAGTCATCTGTAACGAGAAAAGGATTATTAAAATGTTTCCTTTTAATTAACTATATGGTTAAACAAATATTTCTCAGGTTTCTAAGTCAGCTAATCAAACATTCAACTTCCACCAGGAGGTTCTGCCAGCAGGAAGGGGTGGGGTAAAGGCCATGCACCATTACTAGTTAGTGCTGTGCTAAGGACTGAAAACGGCCTCCGCCATACACTAGTAATCAGACCAGTCGCTGTCAACCAGGCTCAACTTCCCCCGAGGACACTCAGCAACGTCCGAGATTCGGTTCTCACACCAGGAACGGGGTCATGCTACCGCCTTTCAGTGAGTAGGCGCCAGAGACGACGTGAAACATCCAGGACAGGCCTGGCACAAAGCATCATCCAGCCAAAATGTGGCAGCGAGGGCTGACAGGACTGCTCGTGGTGATTGCGGGAAAAGTGTGCGGCGGAGGACGCTCGCTGTCTTGCTGCTTCGGGATCCATCACAGGCTTGTGTCTAGCACTGAAGTGGACACACTCCCTTCCTGCCCTGCATACCTTCAAGTCTGCTCAGCCCGATACGGCAGACCCTTGACTTACGAACTCAATTTGTTCCCGAGGGCTGGTTGTAACTCAGGTTGTTCAGTGAAGGCTCAGGCTCCTCTCCACAGCCTTCACAGTCTCTCTCCTGTACACAGGCAGCTCTCAGTGTCCTCAGAGAGATCCTGGCCCAGGGTTTCTCAGTCAACCCCACACAGGAGAGGATGCTGTCATGCTCCTTCCAGAACTCTCTAAGGGTTAAATCTGTATCTGAGACAATCTGGAAGCACAAGCAGTTGGCATTGGGGTCGTAACTCAAGACTTTGGTCGTAAATTAAAAACTAAAATGCAGTCATAACCCAAGTCATTCTTATGTCAGGCCTGTCGTAACTCGAGGGTGCACTGTAGATGGCAAGGTGTGCTATGCACCAAGTCTTCAGCTGGTTTTCAAGGCTCAAGCTGAAGCACGAGTGAGGGCAGCAGCTCAGGGCGGGAAGTGGGGGACCATGGGGTGCGGATTAAGGGCTTGACTTTTGGAGTGTGGCCCACAAGAATTCAGAACTTTCCCTACCCACTCCCTGTGGATCTGGATTAGATTTTGGGTTGATTTTTTTTTTTTGGTACTGGGGATCGAACTCGGGTCCTTGTGCTTGCGAGGCAGGCAGTGGAACCACGGAGCTAAATCCCCGGCCCCTGGATTAGATTTTTTTTTTTACTTCTCTAAAAATTAGTTTCATTTTTAACTGAAAAGTGGAGCTAACAGTACCCGGGATCACAGAGTTCTAAGCACTGCATGTGAGAAGACAGGCAGTGGGCCGGGGATTTGGCTCAGTGGCACTGCGCCCGCCTTGAAAGCTCAAGGCTCCAAGTTCGATCCTCAGCACTAAAAAAAACCCAAAGAAGACAGGTAGAACTCCAAGCCCGGAGCAGGTATCCAGCAAGACCACAACAAATTGAAATAAAAAGAAGGGAAGATGCCCAGAGAAGCACTCTTGACAGCGACTTCACTAAGAGTTGGGTTTGTGAGGACCTCAGGATGCCATCAAAGCCCAGGGCACCTGGCCTGGAAGCCAGCACCAGCTGACTTAAGGAACAGTGTCCTTAAAGCAAATCACAAGGAGGATTAGAGATACAAGTTGCTGGACAAACCTGTTTTCTAAAAGAACAAATGATGAAGCAACGATCCTAGGTGCCAAGGAAGGCATCCACAGGACAGCGCTCGGCCAAGAAACGTGTTATCAGATGAGAGCTGAATGGCACTTGTGTCAGAAGTCAGCTCTGGGCTGCAAAAAACATCTTTGGAGAACATACGACAGCCACTCCGTGTCCTTAATGCACACCGAGAGTTCGGAGACGCAAAATCACTCAAACAAAAGGCAACACCCACAGAAAGCAATGGAGACAGCTGATAAATGAGTCCCGGGCACTGTGCTGGGTCCCCTGGAGGAGGAGGGAGTCAGTCCCATCTCGTCTGGACAGCAGCCCTGGAATTGTGTCATTCACCGGCCTGGACACAGCAGGTGCCGCTGCTTGGTAAACAAGAGCAATGACTAAAACAACGAGAATATTTTAATATTGGGAGAAATGGGGGGTTCTGGGGACTGAACCCGGGCTTTGCACGGAGATACACCCTCAGCCCTCTTTTTGTTGTTTGAGACAGGGTCTCACTAAGTTGCTGAATTGCCCTGCAAGGCTCAGAAGCCGTGGTGACCACTGTGGTTATCGTTGCAGAATGAGCTCAGCCCTCTTGCTCTTCCACTCTTGGACCCTG
This sequence comes from Heterocephalus glaber, assembly GCF_053883595.1. Classification (NCBI taxonomy): domain Eukaryota; kingdom Metazoa; phylum Chordata; class Mammalia; order Rodentia; family Bathyergidae; genus Heterocephalus; species Heterocephalus glaber. The sequence continues at coordinate 15,742,684 of NW_028258410.1, forward strand.
CCGCCTTCCACTGTGGGACAGCAAGGCAGGAAGGTCCCGCCCAGGCCCGGAACTGCAGCCTCCGCCACCAGGAGCCAAAGGAGTTTCTGTTCATTTCCAGGGGATTTGGTGAGAGCACCGAAAAATGAACCAGGAGACAGATTCTCTTAGATTACCCAAGAGAGCTGAGGTCACAGCTCCTCGCTCTGAAGGAGGGAGGCGAGAGAGTCAGGTCAGAGGGGACAGAGATGGAAGAGCTTTGCAGGCCACCTGGCGAGGCTGGAACGGGCAGTGCAGGGCACTCTCCCCCAAAGCTTTCAAAGGAACCAGCACAGCGAAACCCATTTCAGATCTGACCGCTAGAACCCTAATGCAACAACTTTGCTTTGTTTTAAGCTTTTGGCAAGTTTTCCTGCCCCCCCCCATTGGACCCAGGGGTTTTTTTGTTTTGTTTTTGGCACTGGGGATCGAACTCGGAACCGTGAGCTTGCGAGGCAGGTAGCGGAACCACTGAGCTAAACCCCCGGCCCTGGACCACGGGTTTTGAGCATATGCTCTGCCACTATGCTATACCCACAGCCACGTGGCAATTTCTTACAGCAGCAAGAAGAAACTAATCCAAGACAGGCACCACGGCCTTCTCCTGTAATCCCAGGTACTCAGGAGGCTGAGTCAGGGAGATGGCAAGTTTAAGGCCAGCCTGGACAACTTAGCAAGACCCTATTTCAAAATAATCCACTAGGTGATTTCATCCTCTCACCAGTTCTATGAGGTATACTTTATTGTCCCCATTTTGCATAAGAAATGGACTTGCTAAGGGTTATGAGCATTGCAGTAGAAAGGGGCACAGCCTAGAATTAATGCCCATTGCTTCTGAAGCAAGCCCCAGGCCACCCTTTTTCCTTATGCCTGCCAGTTATCTGCTGAGCCACAGCTTCTGCTTGGACGCTGACAGAGGCAGCTTTCAGCAGCAGAACAGGGTCCACTCTTCTATTCTGTTTATCCTGAGCTACTGCCCGCTGCTCTCGGCAATGGCTAAGACACTTTCAGTTGGACATGAAGAGAACCAGTTGAATGAGCAGAAGGAGCAGTGGGGAATTAATGATAAGGACACAAAGATACCACATGAAGCCCAAGCCCAGGAGGGCAGTGAAGCCTTAGGAAGAACCGGAAGCAAGAAGTGGGACACTGGAAGCCAGGGAGCCGCTCGCTGCTCCTCCCTGCTGCTTTGCATCGCCGCCAACTCCCTTCCTCTCTGTGCACTGACTCTGCTACCACGTTGCCATGGTGGCAGATATCTGCCCTCCTGCCCCACATTTACACATCACAGTTCCAACCACACAAAGACGGACTGGCAGCCCTTGAGGCAAAGTCTGTCCTCCCTGGAGAGAGACCCCAAGTGTTCTAGCTTCTAGTGGTTACGGGAAGACAGGGTGAGGATGAGCAATGTGGCCTGCAGGGAGAGAGAGGATCCAGGTCACTCAGCGTGGGGAGGAAACCTTCGAGCAGGACGGGTCCCCAGAGGTGAGCACCTCCCCTCTCCTTCTTCAAGACCTGCCCAAAAGCAGTGGGGATGCGGGGCAGCTCCTTCCTTCATAGCTGTCCCAAGCTCTTCCTGTGGCCATGCCGCTCCCCAGGAACCATCGCTTGATCCTTCCATCGTTCCTCATACTGACACGGCTCCCAGATGACACATCAACCTGACTCTTCCTCCCCCTCCTTTTTTGGCCAGTGAAGTGCTGACAACCCCATCAAAAATTGTACTTTGTCCCCATACATAACCACCATTCTCCAAGTGTGGGCTGCCCGGCTCCTCTGAATTGTTCTCTTTCTTTACCTTCCTTGGTGGTCATATACTGGCTCCTTTCAAGAAGCCTCACATCCTTTGCTTGTTGGCAGCTGTTTGTATCTGGCTCGAACTGAACTTGTGGCCACCTGGAAGCCCCAGATCCGCTTCCTGTCTGGCCACGTTGCCCCACACCCACACTTACTTAACTGTGGCCAGAGTCCACATCAATGCCTGGTAAGTGCTCCCCTATTCCTTCCAACCCTCCATGTGAGGCTGTGGAGACCGCTGAGCCTCTGGATCCTTTCATGCCAATATTTCGTCTCCTGGAAATTTCATCTGAATGCTTTAATTCGTCCGTACTGAATCAAAATGGGGTCCAGAATAGATCAAAGACTGAGTCCCGTGGCATACCACAGGCGACCTCCTAAGTTGCCATGACTATTAATCAGCGTCAAATATGCCGAAAATGTACTGCTGGTGCTTTCTGGATCTTTATTCCTGGAGCAAGAAAAGTGGCTGCCTACATTCCCGAAATATGTTTGTTTAATTTTTATAAGGCCGGAAAAGATCCAGTATGATAATGATCCGAGGTATCAAGCAGATGGGGAGCCTCTGGAAATCTTTAATTTAGGAGAACCATAACAACCAATAACTATTAGGGAGGAAGCAGCTACTGAAATTACTGAATTCATTTCTCACCTCAACCCACAGGTATTCATAGTCCAGATTTATAGGTAGAACCAAGGTTACACAAGGTTACACTGCTGGAATTTGAATGCAAGCTGATGATTTGCAGCTTAAATGTTTAATCTCTACTGCCACAGCTGCAGTTAAGACCCTGTATTGCACAGGGGTGCCCCAGATGTCGATACTGCTGACAGCTAGAGTCCCTTTTCTACCCTGCTCTAGAAAAAGATAGAATAATGCTAAGACAACTGCAGATATTGTTCAGTGCTACAGAGCCGTTAGAGCAGGAAATGTGATGAAGGACCTGGGCGGTCTTTGGGGTGCACGCTGGGGCGTCCCAAGTCTCTCTAAGGATGTGACATTTCTGCTGAACACTAAGTTAGGAAGAAGTTGAGAAAACTAGTATCCATGAGAAAACCATTAGAGAGGTCCCAGTAAAGGCAAGCAAAGGCTCTGAGGCCAGGACAGGCTTGTTCAAGAAAAATAAGGCAGGAAAGCAGGGCTCTACCCAAGTGGGTGGAGGAGGACAGAGGGGACACCGAGAGGAGCAGACACCAGGAGGGCACGCGTGGCCATGGTGAGAATTTTCTGTTTTGTTTGAAATACAGCAGGGACACATGGGAAGTGGGGGAGCTGCCGTGGTCAGTTGTCTGTTTCAAAGAACACTGCAGCTGCCTGCCCTGTGCCTGTGGCCCTGAGGAGGAGGAAGAGGAAACGAGGCGGTTCTCCAGCGAGAGAGGGCCCCGGAGTGGCCAGGGGCCCCAGAGGAGCCCACAGCACCAGCGCTACGTTCTCAGAGGCGGGCCTGCTAGGACTCTGTGGAAAACAGAGAAAGTGAGTCACACGGAGCAAGTGCCCAGGAGAAGCAGGGCAGCTGATGAACAAAAGGGTTCCTTTTTTAACCCTTCCATTTAAAGATAATTAAAATGTAGTTAAAACCAAATTTCCGAAAGGAATTTAAAATATCCAGTTCTCCCCAGTTGCCCGGGGTGGGACAGGATAAGAGGAGCTCCCAATGTGAATGTTAGGAAATTCTGGGTGAAGAAAACTGAGGTTAAAGCAATAACGGAAAACAAGCTCTCTAAGCCTGCGACAAACATATCAGTTTTTAGAAGGTTCCAAGAGACAATCAAGGTACAGAAACACCTCTACAGGAGGATGCTGGAAAACCAAGGAACTATTTCAAATGTGAAGAGAATATTCAGGAAAACACAGGTGTCTCCTTAGAAGGCTGAGGCCGCCGTGAACAGCTGACGTTGGGCCCTGTCTACCAGGCGAAACTCAAGTTAAACAAGGTATTCATGCTAGTGCCTGTCAAGCCATCAACAAGAAGCTATTTAAAGATTTTTAAACATAGAGAATATTGTTTATGAAACACAGTCTGATCACCCAAGCAGAGATGACATGAATTCCACAGCAACTGTGGAGATTAAAGGACCGTTTTAAGGGCAGGCTCCGTATGAATCGCTTATCTCCCACCCCTCTTGTAAATGAGCTCAGGCAGAGAGAGCTTTCAGGGGAGACTTGGGGGTTAAGGACAACTGACTCCCTCTTCTGAGAAAGACTTTCAGATTCCTGTGTCCAAACTGATGCATAAACAGCCCTCAACTTGGGATTTAAAAGACACTCAGACACAGAGCCTAAAAGTAAGAATAAGGTGATGATAAAAATACAGCTGCTGTTTGCTGAGCTGAGGGCTTGCTACGCATCACATCTACTTCTCAAGTGGAGTTAGCATCCTCCCTTTGTAGATGGGGGCCGGTCCCCAAAGGCTGGCTGGACACAGCTTCAGGGGGGCCCAGGTTCTGACCGTGGTAACTGTGCTTCTTTGTGGGATTATTTCCCCCACATTTTTTACTAGTGCATATTAGTTACGCAGATGAATGGGTTTTGTTTTGGTAGATTTATACATTACATAACGTACTTTAATCCCCCCCCCCCCCGCCTAATTGTCATGTTAGGGGCAGGGCATCCGCAGGTATAGCTTATTTTGATCACATTCATGCCTCCTACGATCTGCCCTCCCACCTCCTTTCCTCCTGCTGCTTCCCTTCCTCTTGTCTAACAATGCTCTCCCTTCTACTTTCTTGTCACTTTTGTAAAAATAGGGGAATCTTAAGTAAATTAACTCAGAGAACCATGCAGAAGTCACTTTCCAAGACTAATGAAAATCACAACTGGCCTTTCTTTTTTTGTGTGTGTCAGGGATCGAACTCGGGACCTTGGGCTTGCAAGGGAGGCGCCGGAACCACTGAGCTAAATCCCTGGGCCAACTGGCCTTTCTTAACACCTGCTGTGTGCCCATTCTAAGGCTGAGTGCTTGAGCCAGACTGTCTCCTTTGATCTCAAGACAACCCTAGGAGCAGGTACCTCTACTGGTGTCACTCTACAGCTAAGGCTCAGGTGGGTTCAGTAATTTGTCCGAGGCCTCAGCCAGTAAGTGCTCATACAAGATCTGAACTATATACGCTGCCTATTTAGCCAATGCACTGCAGAGAAGTAAATGGAAAAGGAATCATTGGCAGAGGGAGGGGAGATGGAGGTTTAGATGTAACTCAAATATTCCTTCATTGTATCGCGTATATGTTTCTTTCATAGCAAGTATTTGATGGTCTTTAAAGTATTATTTGTAGGATTATCTGTTTAGCATATGTTTCTGTTGGATTAGATTGGAAGACTATTGTCTCCCTTACTGTTAATTCCAGGTGCATGCCATGGTAAATGTTCACTGATATCTCTTGTTTTGTTTTTATGACACACACAGATGCACCCAGAAATGTTGTCCACTCATCCCCAGGCAGATCCCACACCAGTCAAGTTGACACAATCAAGTTGAACCGTCACAGGAATGGTCATAAAACATAAAACTTTTAATTTACCATAATATCCCCCACCAAGGAGGGAAGCTAGAAAACACTCAAATGACCACAACTTACATACTCAGCTTCCAATCTTGGGCATCATCAGATTTCTTTAGGATAAAACCATAACTGATAACTTCTTGGAGAGTGATGTCCTGAGATGTTGAATTGTCAGTTTTCCCGTGGCTGGAACAAAATACCCAACATCTACAACTTTAAGGGAGAGAAGTTTATTTTGGCTCATGGTTTTGGAGGGTTCAGTCCATGGTCATCTGGGCAAGACAGAAACTTCCTGCCAAAGAAAACTACTTAGTTCATAGCATCTGGAAAGCAGAGAGCAGGGGAACAGTACCAGAGTGGAAGGAGCCAGGGACCAGTTATAGTCCCCAAGATCACAGCTCCATGACCCACCCAGAAGCTCTCAAACCAATCAAGTTGACAGTCCAGCTTAAAAGGCACTTGGTGTCATTCCCTTGTCAGTTCTTGGGATTTTCATCTCATTGCATAGGATAGTGGGGCCTCTAAGGGCATGGAACAGTCATAGTAAGAGCTTTATTAACCCAGCACCTTGTGTCTCTCCAACATTTTAAGTCACTTACCCGAAAATGCCTGTGCGGAATGACCAAAGGCAACAGATTAGAAGGACACTGTTTGGGAGGTAGATCTTCTGCAAATGGGAAGGAGACCAAGACATGGAGGGAGGGAGAAGAAGGGAGGGAAGGAGAAGTGAAAAGAATTAGGATGTGTTATGTACACGTACCAACTCCCCACAGTGAATGTCCTCATTATTACTGCAAATAAAGACTAATTAAATTAAAAAAATAATTTTAAGTCTTTTAAAAGAAAAAGACAGTGCTCGCTTCTGCAGCACATATACTAAAATTGGAACGATACAGAGAAGTTTAGCATCGGGCCGGGGATTCAGCTCAGTGGTTCCGGGGCCTGCCTCACAAGCACAAGGTCCCAAGTTCAATCCCCGGTACCAAAAAAACAAAACAAAACAGAGAAGTTTAGCATGGCCCCTGCACAAGGATGACACGCAAATTTGTGAAGCTTTCCATATTTTTATAAGAAACAAGATACATCATGTTCAGGTACAAGCACCCAATGATAAATGTAAATGTATTGTATACCTAAAATGTACCAATAAATATATTTAAAAAGAAAAGAAAAAGACAGTGTTTCCAGTAATCCTACTTGGACATGGGAGATGTTCTCACTAGTGGTTAAATCTAGTGACACCAGGAAGCCAGCTGAGGGCTGGAAGTTCAAGCTGCCTAACTGGAAAGCTGATGCTTCCTCCACCCCCTTGTTGAAGAAAGAAATGCCAATGGAAGCAGACCAAAGGAACATGCTTCTCTTGCAGGTCTGCAGCCTACACGATTCTCAAGTCAAATATTTCCAGCTTCAAAATCTGCCTCTGCCTCTTGACAGACTTGGCAGCTTCTTTTACTTCTGTAACTCTTGTCTGATGGGAATAATTAGAGAAGCTCGTTTCAAGTGTTGGAAATTAAATAAGATAAAGAATGTAAAGCATTTAGTATAATGGCTACAAAACTTGATAGATATTTCCTATTATTAATGCTGTTATTATTAATGATCCAATATATAGCCAACTATTCATTTATAGAGATACCAAAATGTATGCAAAATAGAAATCTCTCTCCCACCCCACCCCCAGCCCTGGGGGTTGAACACAGCATCTTCAAATTGAGCCACACCTCCAGCCCTTTTTCATTTGTACTGAGACCGGGTTTCGCTAAGCTGCTGACTGTGCTCAAACGTGTGATCCTCCTACCTCAGCCTCCTAGAGGGCTGGATTTATAGACACACACCACCACAACTGGCTACCTTTGTGTTTTCTCTTCCCCAAAAGGAAAAAAAAAATGTACAGCCAAAATGAAAAGATAGGACTTCACTTTTCTGTGATACCTGCAACTCCCCAAGGCCAACCCTTCAGACGCTAAGCACAGAGGAGGCAAGAATGACATACCGTTGTCCAGAACAGTACCCAAGCCCTCCGTCTCCAGAGCCTGTCTTGGCTCGAGTTAGCGTCTGCTGCTCAGTGTCTGGCCACCCAAGGACCCACTCGAGCACACAGGCATGGAGAGCCCAGTGCCCCCTGCTCTTCTGGTGTCATGCTTTGAGTGGCACTGTGCTGGCCCTGCCTCGCATTTGCCAAGACTTTGCATGACAAGTGTGTCTTGCTACCCGCCTGTGACACAGCCGTGGAGCAGATAGGGTGCGCTTGTTCCAGGACAGGGTCTCTGGTATCCTTCATCCGGAAGCAGCTCCTTGTAGCCTAGGATTGTGGGTCCTGCCACCGGATGAGCGGTCAGTGCATCTGCGTAGCACCCACCAGAGGACAGCGGGGGTGCCGGGCTGGCAGGGACCTGCGGCCGAGATGCCTCCGTGTGCACCCCTCTCTCTCTGCGTAGGGCAGTCTGACCAGTACCGAGCAGGGCGAGTCCTGTGACCTTCCTCGGGTCTCAGGCCTATCTGTAAAAGGGAAAGCTGGGTGTCTCCTCGTTCAGAACTGACTCAGAGAATATATGTTTCGCATAACAAAAACCTAAGAAACATGGAAGCATCCTGGGCTTTGCAGATTCTCCACGTGTAATCATTCTGTTCAGAGAAGTTTATAGAATTCAAATAACTATAAATTATGGGGATCAGCAATATTTTTTGCTGTTGTTGTTGTTGTTTTGTTTTTTTGGTACTGAGGATTGAACTTGGGTCCTTGCGCTTTCGAGGCAGGCGGTGGAACCACTGAGCTAAATCCCCAGCCCAGCAATACTTTTTAAGATTTAAAATTCTGTGGGGTTGTCAATAGATATCAAATTATTAATTGGAAAAAGGCTTTTCAAAAAACTGATTTTTTTTTTCTATTTAGAGTTGTGCATGCTATGAAAATTCTAAGAACTTTAGGAACACCAAAATAAATTATTTTCTGTGGGGAAAAAAAAATGATAGAACTGCTCCACAATGATGCAACACATTTACTTTGTAGGCTGTCATCTTTATACTGGAGTGACATAGAACACCCAAAGCCAAGAGCAGCACAGAAATTCTACATGGCATCCTCCATTTCAATTTTTTAAAGCATATTTTGTATCTTTCCTGGGCTTATTCTCCTAATGTCCCTGTGTGTTTTGCGGTATGTGTCTTCAGTACACATCCCTCCCACCCCCACTTTTTATATGCATGAAGATTAAGTGGACAAAGATAAATTCAATTAAGCTGCAGGCTTTGATGACCAGCAGCTATTTTTCTTGAGGAACTGAATCCAAACATCTCAGGAGTGGGGACAGTGTGCAATGTGTTTCTGAATAGAAAGGAGGAGAAAGTGAATATAAATCACAAGACAAGCTGAGCCCTCCTCTCTTAATCTTTTATTCAGGAGTAGACACTGTTTTAAAGGGAAATTAAAGGCAATCAATAAGCAGGCTTGCCTGGGCGGCTTCTGAGCTCAAGATGCAAATATTAGTCTAAATTCTGGATTCCAAAGAGATCCCTCTATTGATATGTTAATAGTCTCCTTGTGTTTCTGCAACCTCAGATCCCTGCAGGGCATGAAGCGATACTTACAGGAAACAAAGGAAAGCAGGACTCAGAATAAACATGTGCTAAGTGGACTTGACGGTAAACCCCATCTTGTCATGCGCCGAAAGGCCAAATTCTCTACTCCCTAGCGGAGGCCTGGTACTGTGAAGGTTTCAGACGTCTGAGCTTCATCCGGTATCACCTGACATTTCAGCCTCACACTAGGGCTCCACAAGACAACACACGTTTGGGTCATCCCAAAGCAGCTCTTGGCAATAGAAAACAAGCAAAGTTCAGTTGCCTGTTAATAGGAGACTTGTGACCAAACATTGGTCACCAATTTGCAAATTCAGAATCAATAACAAACTCAGAGATTACCTATTTAGTACCTATGGTATGCGAAATATTGCACTAAGGCACTGGGGAATATACAAACAAATATGTTTGGCAAAGACCTCACCATTTTAGGGGCAGATGGGCAAAAAGAAAATTTTTTTTAATAATAATAAATCAGATTTTGGTGGGTGTTATGAACAACAAAACTAGATCATGAAAAAGAGTAACTGAGGGAGCTTTCTGAAGAAATCATATATATATATATATATATATATACACATATATATATATAGCAATTGAAGGCATCTTGGGTTAGAATCCTCAAATTCCTCATTCCTCCACTATGACCTTCCTTGACACTTCCACTGGGTTCTTTTCCCATCATCCCCCTCTCAGTCCTCGGGTGCCAGCAGTGGGCAGTCTACAGAATGACACTCCAGGCAGAGTATATGCAAATGTCCTGGGGTGGACAAGGGAGGTTTGTGTTTGAGAATCAGAAAGTTCACTGGCGGAGCTCACTATGACTTATGAAGTTACATCTGACCACCAAGCAGAAGATAGAGCACATAGGCTCATACAGTGAGTAAAGTTTGAAAACTTAAGCAGAATGTTCAACAAATTATGTCCTTCTATCAGTGAAGTTACATTTCTCTTCTCTAATCCTGGACATAATAAAAGAATCTCAAAGCCTGACCAGGGTTTTTGTTTCTGTTTGTGATGCTGGGATTGAGCCCAGGACTTTGAATCTGCTAATCACACACTCTACCATTGAGCCAAACCCCAGCCTTTAAGCGGGAGACCCGGGGTCACACTGACCTGGGGGATGGGAAGTGGGCACGGGAGGACTGAGAGGGGCATGATGGGAATCGTGGAGGTCTTATGCACACCCAGCTCTGAGTTAACTTCTTTACAGCACTACAACCAGTCCTGCAAAATGTGTGCCATCATTGTGCTCACTGTATAGATGGGGAAACAGGCTCCAGGAAGGTAAGGGCCTCTCCCAAGGTCACAGTCAAGGAATGAGGAGTTCGAGGATTCTAACCCGAGTTGCCTGAACTCTTCATTCCCTCCTGATGAATGTTCAGGGTTACCCATTAAAGAGTGAATGAAATGAGATTTCCTTCCCCAACACAGTGAGCAGTGTGGGTCCAGTGTGCTTTGCTTGGGTATCGGGGTCATGGGCGTATTGCTACTCAGCCTAGAACTAACTGCATCACTTCCAGGGTGATGGGGTTGTCACTAGTGCACACAATTTTGTTGCAAAATATTTGTGTAGGTCACTTATTTTCTCTTAACTCAAGTCTTATTTATCTGCCAGCACCATGGGTCCTAAGACCTATGCCTCTAAGGAGGCAGATGTAAGTGACAGGAAAGGTCTTGATGTCCTGGAAACCTGTTACATAAAACCACCTCCTTTTTTTTTTTTTTTTTTCTTACTTTTGGTCCCTGTGCTCCATTTTTAGAAATCATGCAAATCGCAAGAAAACAACCTAATATTCAGAATTTATTTTTAAACCACAACCCAGGAAACATCACTTTGGGGAAGTCTTGAGGTTGGTGTGAAAGCAGCTCAGACTGCTGTGAGTTCATCACCACCACGGGTCACTGCGCCTGGAGCGGTCACCGGGTCAGGTCACTGATCAGGAGGGAGAGATGCATCCAGCTCAGACTCTTCTGGAGGAAGGGGGATTCCAAATTGCCTGAAGGTTCTTGACTACAAGGGGATGACCTTCACCTCCAGGGCAAATGCCAGACGAGACAAGCTGGCCAAAACCCTGACCAGGATGATGCACCCAGAGCTGCCTTTTCTGAGCAGAACCTGAACTAAAAGCCCCCTCGGATCTGCTTCCTGCTGGGGTCCCCAGGGGACAGCTTGCCCTGGATACTCGGCCTTTTCTGACCCTGACGTGGCCACAGTCCTCCCTGCCTCCAGCTTCTGCGTTTGCTCTCTTCTCTGCCAACAGGTCTTTCTCCTTCTCCGCCTTGAAGAATCTGCCTAGTAACACACACACACACACAAACAAACACACACAAACAAACACACACACAAACAAACACACACACACGTGTGCGTGCACAACAGCCCCCTCCAACCCACCCATCCCAGGCCATACCATCACCCAGCATCCATTCCTGGTGCCTCTTGTCCATGCTCAGTGTCATCTTGCCTACTTTTTATGGGCTGTCTGGAAAGACAACAGAGTAGAGTGTGTGGTTCGAGATGATTCTGAACATCTACATAGCTGAGCTTCAAATCCCCCAGCAGTAAACTGCTGTAGAACTTCCAATACATATTTAATCTTTCAGTTTCTTAGTTCCCCCATCTGTAAAATAGAGACACATAAAATGAGTTAATATACTAAGTGCTTAGGATACCACCCAGCATGTAGTAAGTATTATATGAGAGTGGTCATGTAGTCATAAACACAATTACTTTATTAAGCGTAATTACAATAAACACAATGTATTCTATTCAATTCTGCATTGACTTATAAATTAGCTAACTCTTGTACTTAGTAGTTCATTAGCTTTCTTGATAGACATGAATTGCCCTGTGGGCAGGGGCTTTCAAGTACCGGACCAGGCATGGAACCAGTCATGCAGTAGATGCTCCAAATGAATGAATGAATGAATGGAATGTGCTTCCTTTCATTGGGGGTGGTAATAATGCCCACAGCATGGGAGGGGGAACACAAATAGAAAGGCTAAATGTAATGTGAATAGAAAATCCTGAAAGATTCTATGTAGTGCTACCTTAAAGGGTAGGGAAAGCCCAGAAGTGGCTCACTCCCTGCAGGAGCTACAGGTGACAGGTGAGGACACTGAGTGACCCCAGCCCACAGCTACCCACTTCCTGGCTGCTAGGACCCTCCTTGAAGCAGGCACACTTGCCAGATCACCCACAGCCCAGTGGGGCCAGCCTCGGTGTCCAGCCCCTGGAGAATCAGATAATGATAACCCGAGTCCCTTCATTTCTGAGCCTGTGTTTATTTGGGTTGGAAGAAAACTTCGGAAACAAACATAAAATGCGAAATCTAAGCTACAGGGGGAAGCTAAAATTGCTCTGAGCAGGGTTTATACCGGTCACCCTTAGGAGGGGAGGGAGAGGAAATGATGCTCTTCTCAGAGGAGCAGAGATCTGCAGCCAGCAGGCTCCTGATCCTGGCTCTGGAAGACTGCAGCCTGAGCTGCATTTGCTGGCGCTGAACGAGCTGGTTTTCTTCCTGCTGCCCTGGGCAGATCGCAGTTCGGAAGTGTTCGGTTTTCCATTTGCTCACAGTTCTCCCGAGTTTCACCTGATGAAATATTTTAAGTCTCATTCCAAGGCACTCTCTTGGGAACGTGAACGGAAGGGAATACCCTGGGCCCTGGCCCCCGGAAGCAGCTGCCCATGCCTGTTGCACACTGAACCTGCCTGCTGCCTTTTTAGTGACAACCGCGGTGCTTCCTAGTCACTGCCTTATTTGTCTCTGTAGAGTGTAAGAAACACGGTTTTGGTTTGGCTTTTGCCATCCTGGAGCTAGAACCCAGGGCCCAGTGCACACTAGGAACCTCTACCGCTGGGCTACATCCCCAGCCCTTTTTATTTTATTTTGAGACTAGGTTACTCTAAGTTGCCCAGGCTGACCTGGAACTTAGGATCATCCTGCCTCAGCCTCCTGAGCAGCTGATGTTACAGGCATGTCCCCCAACTAAGACATGTGTTTTTTATGCCTGTGTTTCTGTCAGTTTTTCTTTTATTGGTGCATTGTGGCAATACAGAATAATGAGATTCACAAAGGGACATCGGCGCATATATGTAACACATTTTGATTATTTTCATCCCTGCTAAAACCCTCCCTTCCCAAACCTTCTCCCCATCACTAAAAGACTACCTTTTGGTCTCTTGTCCTCTGTCTTTTGTTTTTGTATAAGAGATTTGCCTTTAAAAATCATTTTATAGACAAAGATACTGGGCCCTAAGGAGGCCTAGCAACTCCAGAAAGCGCTCCTGGAGCAGAGCCAGCATTCAAAGCCAACCGTGTTTGAATTCAAATCCTGCACTCCTGGTAACTGCAGGATAGGATCTGGGCTCTGGCATAATGACAGTGCCAGAAGTGGAACTCTGAAACCATCAACTCATTCTTCAAATGTATATTGTGAGACCAGGAGGAAGCGGGCCCACAGCCCTCAGGCCAGCAGTTCACAGCAGCAAGGCCCTGGTGAATCGTGCCTGCTAGACAAGCGAATAGCAAGCAAAGAAATGCATGAGCACGTGATGTGTCCATGGGTGACAGCGCGCGAAGAAGAACACAGGAGGGAGAGCAGAGGGATCCACCGAGCTGCTGTGGATGGGGTGGTTGGGCCCCTCCAGGGAGGTGATATTTGGGTGAAGGATAAAGCAATGAGTGAAGAGAAATGGCCATTTGGCAGAGAGCAGTCCCGGCAGAGGGACCTCAAGTACCATGGCCCTGAGGCCTTGTAGAAGAGCAGAGAAAATGAGGTGGAAGTAGAAGGTGCAGTGCGAGATAATTTCTCCCATTACCTGATGGTATGTCGTGGACACTGACCCATCCACCACTCTCACCACACATCAATCTGTTGTCTGGAAAGCCTCCTTTCTAGCTCATCCATGAGCCTTTCCCCTTCCCCTTGTCCCCTCATGATACGAGGGTCAAGACAACTTTCGGTGGCCACTTTGTAAGCGCTGTCATGACCTGGTCACATCCCAACGTCGCCACTGCCGAATACCACCAGGGATTAGATTCCAACATAGAAAGACAGGGCGGGGACACACACACACACACACACACACACACACAGAGTCAGTCAGGAGGTAACTGGCAGTCACTACTGATTATCAAATATTCTCTCACCTCTTCTTTTTTATTCACAGAACCATGGAATCATTCACAATGTGTAGAAGCTTGGCTTTCAGAAAACAAACAAACAGGGCTGGGGATTTAGCTCAGTGGTTTCACCACCTGCTGTATAAGTGTAAGGACCCAAGTTCGATCCCCGGTACCAAAAAAAAAGAACCTTGATTACCCCAGCTCCTTTGCAGAATTTTTTTCCTTGGATAAAAAGGAAAATTCTAGGGTAGGAATATAGCATGTCGGCAGTGTTTGCCCAGTATGTACAAGACCCTGGGTTCTATTCCCAGCATTGAAAAAAGAAAAGAAGGGGCCGGGGATTTAGTTCAGTGGTTCTGACCCCTACCTTGCAAGCGCAAGGACCTGAGTTCGATTCCTGGTACCAAAAAAAAAAAAGGAAAATAGAAAAGAAAAGAAAAATCTGGCTAGCATCCACATTTGTCACCTTCTCTTCTCTCCGAGTGCAGTACATCACCAAGCCTTTCAAGGAGCAGCCACCGTGGAACCACGAGGTGGAGGTCAACGCTGAAAGAAAGGAAGAGTATGGATCTTTGAAGGCTTTCTTAAATGTCCCAGCAGCCCTGCAATCCAAGATTCCTTATCACCTGGAAAAAAGACAATGCTGCTGGTCAGTGCACAGCTTAGTAGTCCCTGCCACACACAGCCAAGGCACCCAACGAGAGGATGGGTGGTAAGCGGTATCTGCTCCCTGGAGGAGCCAGACCTTCCACTTGAGGAAGTCAAGTCTGAAACGACCCGGGTGGATGCAGTGAACTCGGCAGAGCTTGGGAAAATCTCCTCCCCCATGTACCGAAGTACACAGTGAAGCTGCATCACTCATGCACTCAATTTATGAAATAAGCAGAGAGAGAGAGATCCTGTTATTGATTTTCATCAACCATCCAAGCTCAAACCAGACCTTGGCTTTGAGGCACCCGGAGAAAGCAAAGCACGCTAGGAGAAACCAGGAACGTCTGTCCTCGGCTTCTGAGTCTCCCACAGCTCTTTTCCTAGCAACTTAATCAGTTAAAGACGCAACTGAGTTTCTCCCCCCGGCTTCCTAGCAACAACACTGATGTGCAGTCTGAAACCGAACTTGCCCTTGTCTAGTGGCTGAAGGTGGAATTCACTATCCTCGCTGTGTGTGACCTTAGTAACACCCCAGGGAGAGCTGGACAGCCTCTTGGCCTCCTGCCTCAGTTTTCTCAACTGTAAGGTGAGTATAACAGCAGAACCTACCTCACAGGGTTGCTGTGAGCATTAAATGAATTAACACTTGAAAAATACCTCAAAGAGTACCTGCCCTACAAATCCGCGCGAGCTATGATGATTATTATATAGTTATTATTTATTATTGTTGTTGTCTTTATGCCACTTCACACCTGCTAGAAACCTATCCCCTCCCATGAACATGAACATTTGAACGTAAATATTTGAAAAGTAAATTCTGCCTCTAAAGCAGCCCAGTCTAAAAGTGAGGCCAGGGAAGGACACTCCTCTTGTGGGTCCCTGTTCTCGGGTGTCAGAGCTGCTTTCCACGCTGAGATCCAGGCTCCCTCCCTGTAAACGGCGAGCCACACCCCTCGGATAAAAGGGAGCCTGCGAATGTGTAGGCGGATCCCCCGAAGTCCCGCACCACCCACTCATGGGACCTGTGTGCTCCTCCAAGTCCATGCGTTCCACAACCACCTCAGGTAGTAAATGCTAAAAATAGACAAGTTCCTGGCCGGACGTGCCAAAGCTGACCGCACAGACCTGACACAGAGGTGCGGTTAGTCCCTCCTCTAAGCCGGAAGTAGGTGTGCGGGGTGACTCGTGCCACAGTAAACCTCTGGCTTTTAGTGTGCCAATCAGCAAATTTTCTGTCACCTTTAGCACAGATACGCTGGAGTGCCCTACTAAAGCACGGTAAGAGCTGTAATTCGGGCCAGAGGTGTAGCTCAGGGGCAGAGCCCTTGCCTAGTATGCTCGGGACCCTAGGCTGACCCGCAGCACCGCAAACAAAGCAAAACAAAACCATGCTTGCCATTTACTGAAGAGACTCAAACTCTCTTGGCCCACTGTTTTCACACAAGAGTTAACCTTTTTTTTTTTTTTGCAGTAACAGGGATCGAACTCAGAACCTTGTGCTTGCGAAGCAGGCTGTGGCACCACTGAGCTAAATCCCTGGCCCAAGAGTTAATCTTTTTTGCTTCTCTGTAGCATGAAGTTTGCTTCTGTCAACCTCCTGCAGTGCTGAGGATCGAATAAGAAATAATACAGTAATAATCCTTTGAAAAGGGCCGTAACAAAATCTGTGATTTACATCAACCCTCCAAAAGATCTTTTCTTTATCTCATTTGATCAATGGAAACAAAAATCTTTTTTTTTTTTTTTTTTAGTACCGAGGATTGAACTCGGGTCCTCGCACTTGCGCAGCAGGCAACAAAACCACTGAGCTAAATCCCCGGCCCAGAAACAAAAAATCTTTCCTGCCTGATCCTCACTTCATATAACCCTATGCTAAAAGTGGATGCAGATACACTCTTCTCAAACCCAACTCTGGAGCCTCAAAGCCCAGCGACACTGACAAGCCAGACGAATGTCCTGTAACTTAAAAATCACAGCCTGGAGAAAACAATTTGTCCACTTCACAAATCGTAATGAAGATTGTGCTGCTCACTTATGCTTTCAGAGCTATAATGAAACCTCCAGGAATTAAGTGTGCTGTTGTCCTAAGAGAAGCAAGTTTCAGACTCACAGCTGGAAAAGCATCCACACCTGGAGCTGGTGCCTCATGGAGATGAAACAGGAGGGATGACCCTGTTCCCCTCTCCTCTGCCTCCTTCGTCATTTCCTGGTTTTCAACCCAATTTATAAGGAAGACATTGAACGAGAGTAACTGGAAATACGGGGCACGGTGATGCATCTCTGTAATAACAGCTACTCCAGAGGCTGAGACAGGAGGATGCCAATCTAGGGAGACTCCGCCTCAAAATAAAATTTAAGGGCCAGGGATTTAGCTCAATGGTTCCACCGCCTGTCTTGAAAGCTGAGGACCCGGGTTTGTTCCCCGGTTCCAAAACAAAGAAAAAAAATTTAAAAATGACTGAGAATGTAGCTCAATGGTAAAGCACCCCTGGGTTCAATCCCCTGTACTACAAAAAGAAGAAAAAAAGAAATAACAGGCAATCTAATGTAACTTCAATTAAAAGATAACCTAAATGGGAGAAGGCAACTACATTGTCCAACAGTAGGTTAACCAAAGATCAGAAGTTTTTTGTACACTGTCTAGAGGATTCCCCCAGGACCTACTTTATTCTTGCTAGGTTCTGAAGGGGCTGGTTTTTTAATGTAGTGGGGTTTTCTTCTTTATGGCTTTTCTTTAATCATTTGACCTTTTTCAAAGGATGTGTAGAGGACAGATGATAAAGATCATCATTTTGGAAATCTCCTATTTCTTTACAGACACAAAAACCACAGCAGTAAGCCAAAAAAAAGTTAATAACCCTAAGCCAGGAGGAGAGAGAGGTTTCCCTGTGCTCAACACGGAAGTTACTCTCCCTTGTTCCGGGCAGGAAGAACTGATTCAGCCTCCAAGTCTGAGTGAATCAGGAATGCCCAAACCCGGAAGTCCTGCATTCTGGAGCCTCCTGATTCTTCGACGTTAAAGGGCTTTCTGGCTTCACACAGCTGTTTCTCCTGGTGTTTGTTTTTGCCAGTTAATTGTATTTTTTTTTTATTTTCGATGGCACCATGAAGGAAAAACACTGCAGTGTCTATGCTGAGAACAGAAGCCCACCCTCCCCTTCAGCTCCCCCCCCCATTGACTTCCTGTGTTCATGGTAAGAGCTGATTCTTGTCTTTTTTCTACATTTTCACACTCTTGCGTATACTCACACACACAGATACATCCTTCTTTTTTTAGACAAAATCGTGCAGTATTCACCCTCTTACAACTGGGTCCTACTCCACACTTACTTCACAGTCGTGGGGCCAAACCTACAGCTCATTGAAGACTTGCTAGCCCCAAACCACACTGATTTTCCACTGGAGGAAATGGCACCCCTGCAGGGCCCCCCCTCACTGTCATCTCCAACAAGCAAATGACATTTTCCCCCTCAGCTATGGCTGAGAGTTTGGGGCACCACGGCAGCTCCCCAAGGCAGACAGAGAAATGGTCGCCATCCTTTGCAAGGAACCCTGGCTGGTGGAGCCAAAGGTTTTAACCTCGATGACAAAGTGCTCGGCTCAGCCCAGCCCGGCTGGAAAAGCATCTGTTTTCTCTCCCTCGCCCAGTTACTGGTGAGTTTTGTCACCGATCCATAAAGATAAGATTGCTAAAACAACAGGCAGCCACGGGGAAATGAAATGTAAGAGTATGCAGCTCCATTCCGAGATGCATGTGCGTGTGTGCGTGTGTGGCCAGGCACAGCTGCAGCCTGGAAAGATCTGACAGGGGAAGACAAGATTCTCCTGGCAGCAGGCAAAGCTCAGCAAGAGTGGGAGTGAGGCCAGGCCTGCAGCTTGATTTCCTCTGGATGAAGCCAGTCAGTGGTGGTCAGGCCGCTGCTGATGCCTAGGACTTTCAGATCCGAGCAGAGGGCTGGACTCAGACTCAGCCTCTGCTGTCACTGACAGTGCTGTTCAGCCTCCAGTCCTCAGCTGCCGAATAAAGGAAGTTGTACATCCTTCTCTTACGCACGCCTTCCAGCCAGACAGGCTGCAGACTCTCAGTGCTCAGACCGGAGAATCGCATTGTGCTGACTTCTGTTATGCAGCATCCCCGTCATGAAACTCGTGGCTATGCACAGCCTCACACTTGTTCAAGGAACATTTTGCTGCGGATAAGTCGGGTCAGGACAGGTCAGAGTTTGCTGCACATTCATCTTTTGAAAGTGCAGCTGAGCCAGATGTGATGGTGAGCCCTGGAGTCCCAGATACTTGGGAGGCTGAGGCAGGAGGATCACTTGAGCCCAGGAGTTGGGAGTTTGAGTTCTCTTTTATTTTTTTTTTCTTAAGTTCTTTTATTGGTACATTTTAAGTATAAAATTCGTTTATATTTCTCATTGGGTGCTTGTACCTGTACATGATGTATCTTGGTTCTTATTTTTTCGCCATTACCTGTGTACCCTTCACCCCTCCACCCTTCACTATTTACATAGACTTTGTTTCCATTTTTTTCTTTTCTCATAGTTTTTCCTTTCCCTCCTTTCCTTTTCCCTTCCCCTCCCTTCATGAGTTCTCTTTTAAAAGGATGGGTTTCTTGGAATTTCTTAGATTTCAGAAACTGTGGCTGCTGATTTGCAAACCCTCAATAGTAGCCACCTGCTGAGCTGGTGAGAAGGAGGATTTAATGGAATGTAAAGAGCATCTCTTAAACACTCAGGAGATACGTGCTGGAGTCGCCTGTGTGTCAGGCCCTGGGCCACAAGAGCTCCATCACTTTTGCTCAAAAGCAGCCATGCATGGAAGAATGGGCTTGGCTGTTTTCCAATAAAACTTTATTTATAAAAAGAAACAAAGGGGCCAGGGATTTAGCTCAGTGGTTTCGCCACCTGCTGCACAAGTGCAAGGACCCAAGTTCAATCCCCAGTACCACAAAAAAAAAAAGAAAAAAGAAACAAAGGGCCAACCGTGGCCCAGGAGCTATAGTTCACAGACCCCTGATCAACACAGACCTGTCTGTGGCTCCTAGTGGTGCTCACATTCCAGGCAGCCTGGGAAACACAGCCGAAGAGGCAGCATTCGGACACTCGGCTCTCGCTGGACTCAGTGGCGCATGCCCGTAATGCCAGCATTTGGGAGGCAGAAGCAGGAGGACCACAAGTCCAAGACCAGCCTATGCTACATGGAAAGAGCCGGCTTCAAAAATGCCGGGGACAAAGAACACTTGGCTCAACAGACCTGAGCGTGGCCATGTCTTTTTGTCAAACATTCTTGACTTTGAGAGATGGGACAAGGAAGTCCGCAGACCTCCGTGTGGATCCCCACACTACCATCTCTCTGCTGGGAGCCCTTGGGGAGTCTCTGTCCCCTGACGTCTCACCAGCCTCATTGGTAACTGGGAGGCGATCCTGAAGTTTTCTCTAAAGTCAGTGTGAAAACTAATGAAGCTTGTATTTAAAAAAATAGTTTAGAAGCTGCCCCACGGCTCCATGAGTGGAGGTGGTTTTTATTGATTCCAAACTTGGATTACAAGCATACAGGTGTGGTGGTGCTCACCTGAGATCCCATCACTTGGTAGCCCGAGGCAGGAGGATCAAAATTTCAAGCCGAGGGTCAGCCCACTTTCCGGTCCCCCTCTGTCTCTCTTAGACAGAAGCTTTCTTTCTCTCAATAAACTTTTCCTACTCTTAACCTCCGTTGTTCCTAGAATTCACTCTTTGATTTTAGAGAGCACAAACTCGTGTTTCGGACATCTAATAGGTTTGGGAGTTGCATCTCTTCCCCTGTATCATTTTGGAGGTCTTCCACCGAGATTGCTGGTTGGAGCTCTCAGCAGTGTTTGGTTCAAGGCACTTCCCTCGTCTGTGGCTGCTAGATTTCAAGACAAAGCTTCCAGAATGTTCGGAGACCAAAACTAGAAAGGTAACTGGGCTATGAGGACAGCCAATATTTTGCCCCTGGCCCCTCAAGGTCAACAAAGATCCAGGACACAAAGGAACCTTTCCTACAGGATCCTACATCTTTGACTCAAAGCTACACAGCTACCAAGATGACAATGCCTGGCTCCTGTCGAGGGCCTTTAGGCAGACCCTCTGCAGAGTAACTCTGACTGCTGATCACAACGACAACCCTCTTCAGCTGGAATTTGCAGACTGGTCTTCGTCCTTTGCCCTCTCACAGCAGTTAGGGATCCTTTTTCAGAGGGGGAAATTGTGAAATAGTTAACAGAAGATGAAATGGCAACCATTCTAAAATCTACATCGAAAGGATTAGAATATTTGCACTTTATGAGAAAAATACATAGAGATATAAAAGCTGGAAATATTCTCCTCAATACAGAAGGACGTGCAAAATTGGCAGATTTTGGAGTGGCTGGTCAGTTAACAGACACAATGGCAAAACGCAGTACTGTGATAGGAACTCCATTTTGGATGGCTCCTGAGGTAATTCAAGAAATAGGCTGTAACTGTGCAGCTGACACCTGATCGCTTGGCATTACTTCTATAGAAATGGCTGAAGGAAAACCTCCTTATGCTGATATACATCCAATGAGGGCTATTTTTATGATTCCCACAAATCCACCACCAACATTTAGGAAGCCCAAACTTTGGTCTGATGACCTCATCGATTTTGTTAAAAAGTGTTCAATGAAGAACCCTGAACAAAGAGCTACTGCAACACAACTTTTACAGCAGCCTGTTATCAAGAATGCAAAACCTGTATCAATATTAAGAGACCTTATGGAGATCAAAGCTAAAAGACATGAAGAATAGCAGCAAGAATTAGAAGAGGAAGAAGAAAATTCGGTTCGTAATTCTCCAAAAGTTGATTTTTGTTTTTATCTTCTGGGTCTTTTAAAAATAATTTTGTTTTGTTTCTTTTTTTTTTGGTCCCGGGGATCAAACTTGGGTCCTTGCGCTTGCGCAGCAGGCAGCAAAACCACTGAGCTAAATCCCCAGCTGTTTTGTTTCTTAAAATACATTAATAGCACTGTTTTATTACACAAGTGAGGTGTGTTTCTTCATTAAATATTTTTAAATATTTTTTTAAAAATTTTCAAGCCCAGCCTGGGCAACTTAGCAACCTACTGAACCCCTGTCTCAAAAAAACATTTAAGGGCCTGGGATTTAGCTCAGTGGTTTCACTGCCTGCTGCGCAAGCACAAGGACCTGAGTTTGATCCCTGGTACCAAAAAAAAAAAAACATTTAAACTAGCCATGATGGTGCACACCTGTGATCCCAGCACTCAGGAGGCTGAGGCAGGAAGATCACCTCGAGTTTGAGGCTAACCTGGGCTTCATAGTGAGTTCAAGGCCAGCTTGAACTACATAGCAAGACCCTGTCTCAAAAAGCCAAATCAAAAAACAAAAATAAGGCTTGAGGATGTAGCTCAGCATGAAAACCCTAGGTTTAATCCCCAGTAACAACAACAGAAGTATGCAAGTTCGGCTTGGTGGGCGTCTGGCCTGTGCTGTCTAACAGAAATCCTGTGACAGGCTTAATGCTCCGCTGCTGCTATCCTGGAATTCTAAGTGATTGTTGCACATGTGAGGCCCTAGATTTTCATTGCACCCCCGACTGGCAGCTACTGGGGGCCCAGTGTATTCCTTGTACAAACCCCGTCTGGGCTGAAGGTGTAGCTCGGTGGTGTTGCACTTCCAGGATGCATAAGGCCCTGGGCCCCACACCCAGCACCACAATCACAATTTTTTTTACCAAGTACCTTGTCTCGTTTCTTTCTTGGCAAGGAACATGTCTGTCTCAAATTTCATATCTTCAAAAACTCAGTCTGGCAGAATTCTCTCTTTAGATGGGTCTAAATTAAAGCGGATTACAGAAATGGAGCCGCATCAGTATAACTGGTGTCTCGGCATCTGCCGGCTCAGATGCAAGCCCTGCGGTAACAGTGAGAGGCTCTCTGCAGCGACCGCCTCCACTCCACCGTCCTGTCTGTGGCGTCTCCATCACAGTCCTTGGCAACAAGCAACAGGACCAAGGCTGGTGGGTTTAGGCAGAAAATGCGGCGAAAGATCACTGGCCTGCTCTGGAAGCGAGGTGTTTGCAGATGTCTCTTACTAAGCTAATCGGGGTGGGCCCTACATCCAAAGACCCGTGTCCCTGTGGAAGAGGAGAGGTGAACTGTCTTTGCCAGCCTGGTCTCCAGCCCTTGGGGCTTGGAACCTCAGTCACAGCCCCAAGCTCGTGGCTGTCACCAGCCACTGACAGGGATTCCGGAAGCGCTTACATCCTACAGGCACCCACTGGCTGCAAGGGGGCTGGAGATCGAGTTTTGACTTCTTTCAGTATCTGTGATGAAAGGCAGACTTTGCTCCCTACCAAGAATCACAGCAAGGAACCCCCCGAGTACACCAAGCGGGTTCAGGGTGGGGAACTGGAGCAAAGGATGAGACCCTCCCTGTCGGTGAGGACACCGAGTGCCAGAACCTTCTCTGCTGGACACAGGAGAGCAAAACCTCTAACGACTGGGTGCTGTGTCCTCTTTCTCCTTTAAATGTAAAACTCGAACTGCTGAGCAATGGCTACCTTAGGTTTACCCAAATCCTGGAACACAGCCTCTTCGTGGGGAGTGGCACTTTTGTGTAGCTGTCTTTTTGTTTTTCCTCTGACCATTTAAAATATTTTACTTTTCTTTTAAAACTAGATTGTAGGGTCCAGGGATGTAGCTCAGTGGGACCTCACCTGCCTGGCAAGTTCAAGGTTCTGAGTTTGATTCCCAGTACTGGAAGAAAAGAACTAGACTGTGAGGTGCCACTGAGGTAGGCAATATTGGCGAAACAGTATCTGTTACAATAAAGTACTTTTTTTTTTTTTTTTTTTTTTTAGTACCGGGGATCGAACTTGGGTCCTTGCGCTTGCGCAGCAGGCAGCGAAACCACTGAGCTAAATCCCCGGTCCTACGATAAAGTACTTTTTAAATAAATAACCTTAAAAACTGTGTGGAGGGACACGAGCCCAGCTGACCTAATCTGGAATGATGTTTTCTGCACAAGCGAGACAGGCACATCTCTGCGGACCGAGCAAACAGAACCGAGACCGGAAGCAGTGGAGGTGGGCGGAGGTGGACCGAGGCGGGTAGGCAGGGAGGGAGGGAGGGAGTGGCCAGCCAGAAAGGACTGACTGAGGTAAGGGCTCTGCTCCGTGCAGAAAAATTAGCTTATGAATAAAAATTAGGCTGTGATATCAAATGAAATCCAGGTCATCATGCTATTTAAAGCATACACACACACACACACACACACACACACTCACACACACACATTCACTTCCTAAAGTCTGCTGCCAATTAAGTTGCTGACAGAGTCCACTGGCCCAACTATTTTTATACAAGGATGAGTAAGGAGAACACTGTATATACTTTCACCTACAAAAAAATTTTTTTTTGCATAAAGTGGTGTTAGTTCTCTATACATGTCAATGGACACTCTAACTGTGCGTATCCAAAAAGGAAAATCTTGAGCCCCACTGGAGTCAGAAAGAGCAAAAGAAAATCTAGAATAGGAAACCTCCTGCACCAGCCAATATGTTCACGTGGAAATGCAGCAGGAGAGGATCGGCTGGCAGAAGGACGCCCTGGGACCAGCACTGGGAAGCGAAGGGGCACCGTGGAGCAGCAGCACCCGTGTAACAGCAGGAGCTGATCCCGGAACAGGAGGCGCGGCGGGCGGGGCTCCTGGGTCCCTGCGGTTTGTTTCTGACGTCCAGGTGTGGGGGCGGGGGGGGGGTGAGCCCCAGGGCGCTGGCAGGCAGGCCATGTGTGCCCAGACTGACCCCAGGAATGGTCAGAGAACACCATGGCAAGAGGGTTTGTGCTCCAACGATGCCCACTGCGAATGCTTCCTGGGTTTAGGAATTGCTTGTGTGGGTGAAACTAGTGATTGGTTAGTTTGATCTTAGGAATGGATTTCATTGGTGAAATGAGAAGTGCTCCAGATGTGTGGATTGGTTAGAATGGCTTACGGCAATATCCGCCTCCCGGCACTCGCCTCGACCCCCAACAACAAAACAAAAAACCCCTAAGAGTCTTGATTTGCTGAATTGGCTTAAATCACAGCAGTTTACAGCTACCCAAGAGTCTCTGCCTACATCGTTCTCTCTAAAAGAATCCCTATTTTTAGTTTAGCATTTTTTTTCTTTTGAGACAGGATCTCACTGTGTAGTTCAGGTTTGCCTGGAACTCACAACAATCCTCCTGCCTCAGCCCGCCTGAGATTGAACCACGCCTGGCTTTAGTTCAGCATTCAGTCAGCAGTATTCAGAAAAGATGAGGCCAGGACCAGGAAATGAACCATGATTGGTCTCACCAAAGAGGCAGTAGCTCAAAGAGAAATCTGGTCACCGCTAGCATTTTTGGGGTTTTTTTGTACCAGAGAATCAAACTCAGGACCTTGCTCTTGCGAGGCAGCCGGCAGAACCACTGAGCTAAATCCCCGGTCCCACCATCAGCTTCTGTTAATAAAGTTTTATTGGCACACAAGTATACCCACTTGTTTGCATATGGTCTGGGTGGCTTCTCAGCACAGCTGAGTGGTTTCAACAGAGACCACATGTATGGCTCACAAAACCTCATATGCTTATTGTCTGGCCCTTTACAGAGGAAAACTACTGATCTCTGGTGCGGAATGGTGCCGGTCCTGTGTGCTCTGTGGAAGAGACCTCGGCCAGAAGTTAGGAGCTGACTCAGCGGGGCACAGTGGCACACACTTGTAATCCCACCTACTCAGGAGGCTGAGGCAGGAAGATCACAAGTTCAAGGCTAGCCTGGGCAACTTGGCGAGACCCTGCCTCTAAATAAAAAATAAAAGGGGCCAGGAATGTAGCTCAGTGGCAGGGTACAATCCACCGTACCACAAGGGAAAATTAAACACATAAATAAAGATATAGGCTGCCGTGCTTCAGCCCAGCCCCATGGAATTGGAATTTTTAGGGAATGAAAGGTCCCACAGGGTAGAAAACAAATCCCATGACTGTGTTGGAGCCGATATCCCTCCTTCCTCAGAGCTGGGTGCATTGCTGCCCGGATTACAGAAAGGGCCTAGCCCGGGGAAGAAGAGGGAGTAGCTGCTGGGTGGAGAGCCGCAGATGCATGACTGTCCCATCACATCAGGCTAGAGAACCACCCCAGCCCCGCCATCCTGAGCTGCATCCCCACCCCTGGCTGAGTCGCCCAGGCTGGCCTCAAACTTGCAACACCCTGCCTCAGCCTCCCAAGTGCTGGGACTACAAGTGTGCGCTGAGAATTCTTAGAGAAGTATGTCAGGCTCTGAATGCCACTTTACCGCGCTGGGGTCCTCGGGGCTGGACAGACCTGACCTTGTCCACTCTGCCCTGGCCGAGTCCTTTCATCTCCCCGATCTCTGGGTCTCAGATGTTGCCTTTTCTGCCTTCTCGAATGCACTTCTGCTTCCTCCTTCCTGGCTTCAGGATGGCTGGTGCGGCTCCAATCTTACCCTGACTCGGAGGCAGCAAAGGGAGCAGGGGTCTTGCTCACCTCTTTTTTGTCAGATTCGAGCCCTGGTTGTCTACTTGCTAACCATGTGACTATGGACAGCTCAGCCACTCTGTGCTTGTAAATTAAAACTACTTAGAGCTTGAGGAAACAGATCCCAACTAAAAATGACATAAATGTCTTCCTTGAAAAAACAGTTTCAGGGTTGTCTATTTCATTCTTCTAACCTCAGGGTTTTTTGATCTCTTTATCTTCTTTTGCTGCCCATCTTGGTGTACTGGCTTTGTACAAACTTCAAGTTTGCCCCTTGTGACCACAAAAGGGCTGCCATAGCGCCAGGTAGCATAGATAGATACATGGATTTTGAAGAAAGAACATTCCTTCTCTTCTTTACATTCTCAGCAACAGGAAAACTTTCCCAGAAATATAATCCCAGCCAAGTTATCCCACCTCTTATTGGTCAGAATTGTGTCACATGCCAACTACTGAAGCTACCGATAGACATAGAATTATCTCAACTGGCTCTGAGTAATTGAATCATAATAGCAGGGTTGAGGTCCTGGCATGGACCATTTTTCAAAGCTCTCAAAATTATCTCATCTTACGGACACCGTTGTGAATCACTTGCACTGACTAATCAAACTACATCCCCTGGGACTGCCAGTCCCAGCTTTCCGTGAGTGCGTGGCAGTAAAAAATAAATAAAATTATATTGCCTGTGTGTATGTGTGTAGGTAGGGTTTTATCAGCAAAGAAATAACTAAATAATTAGTGATTAC
Organism: Heterocephalus glaber; assembly: GCF_053883595.1. Lineage (NCBI taxonomy): Eukaryota > Metazoa > Chordata > Mammalia > Rodentia > Bathyergidae > Heterocephalus > Heterocephalus glaber. Next base: position 15,769,626 of record NW_028258410.1, read on the forward strand.
TACTAAGTAGAAAACAACCAAGATCTGCTAACTAATTTTTCTCTTTTTTCTTCTCTTCCTCCTCCTCCTCCACCTCTTCCTTCTTACTATCCCTTTCTCTTTTGCTTGCATAACTTGCAAAAAGACCATAAAGTCATGGACTTTTTAACTTGACATCTTAAGTTCTTACTATAATTCAAATAAATTCATTTTTTTTCCTTAATAAGAAATAGAAAACAGTAAACATTTTCAAGGGAAAAAATAAGATGATAGGGCTGGGTTGTAACTCAGCGGTAGAGCGATTGCCTGTTGTGCTTAAGGCTCTGGGTTCAAGCCTCAGCCAGAAGGAAAGGAGAGAGGAAGGAAAGGAGGGAAGGAGGAAAGGACTTTAACTGGAATTCATATTTCCTTACATGATTTGATAAAATACATTTTAATTGATGAATTGCACACGGTAAATCTGGAAGAGTATCACGTAACACTTTTATTCTGGGGAATAGCCAGTGCAAATTATGAAATCTTCCAAAATATGTGACAGCTACATTTGTGAGAATCAACATCATTATACTTCTTTCGTTGTTCTGAATGGCCCCTAAAAAGAAATGCGTGTAAGATGAATTAATATAGGATTTACATACTCTGATTTATTATTAAAGGATTTTCCAGATGAATCCCTTAGTTTGGTACCTTGGCTGTTTTTATGCCACCTACTTCCCATAATGCTCCATAGAAAGATGAAAAGGTGCTAGGGTACAAGACACACATGCACAGGCGTATATACACACACACACACATACACACACACTTCTGTAATATAGAAAAAGCGGTTACTATAAATGTAGGCACGCAGGAGCATTCCCAGGTAGTTTTAGGGATGTGATTAGCCTGCTCCTATTTTAAAACTTGTTCTAGGGCCAGGGATTTAGCTCAGTGGTTCTGCCGCCTGCCTTGCAAGTGCAAGGTCCCAAGTTCGATCCCCGGCACCAAAAAACACTTAGGCACTTAGCACAATTCTATGGCATGACTGAAGTGACTCGTGACTCTTACTACCTCCAGTCACAGACGAATGAGGAGCGTCTTGCTCCCTGTGTGACAACACAGAGGCACAGACGCCAATGTTGAGGCATCGGGCCACGTGTCTCAGACCAAGGCCAAACTCCCAGCTAACTCTGGCCTCTAAAACCTTCCATCTTTGGCAAGAGTCAATGCACTGCAGTCTGCTAAAGCCACAAAGAATCAAACTAATACGTCCACATTCTCAAACCTCTCCCAGCCTGAAGAAAATGCCTTTGCTGCCCCTCCCCGGCATTTCTTCTGGAGCTCCAGTCTTACCTCTGGCTGCCACTACCTGGCTACACCCATGGCCCTGGGTCACTGCCTCTCTCACACTGCCCCTCCTCATCGGATTTGCGACTGAATTACAGTGGATCCTTGACTTACAAACTCAATTCGATCCTGAGGGCTGGTTGTAACTCAGGTTGGTCAGTGAAGGCTCAGGCTCCTCTCCACAGCCTTCAAAGTCTCTCTCCTGTACACAGGCAGCTCTCAGTGTCCTTAGAGAGACACTGGCCCAGGATTTCTCAGTTAACCCCACACAGGAAATGCTGTTGTCATGTTCCTTCCAGAACTCATTAAGGGTTAAATCTGTATCTGAGGCCATCTAAAAGCACAAGTGGCCAGCATTTGGGTCGTAACACAAGACTTTGGCCATAAGTTAAAACTAAAAGTCTGGTCATAACCCAAGTTGTTCGTATAGGCAGGTCGTAACTCAGGGGTCCACTGTATTATCTGTCTTGTTCAGGGCTGTGCCACACATGGTGGGCACCCAGGGAGGTGAGACCTGCCTGCCTGGAAAGATGAACCACCGAGGCTGGGCCTCCTCTCAGAAGGCCAAGACTGGACTCAGGGGCCAGGATTTGGGGGTCACCTCATTCTGTGCTCACTGAGAGACTTCCTGCACCTGCTTTGTTCGTGGGCCTTGAAGCGTGAGTAGGAGCCCTTCACATGGAGGATTCTCAACTCTTTGCCCGGGGCCTGGAATGGTGGGATGCAGATGTTATTAATTTTGTTCACTAACATTTTTTCTTTAAACCTGGATTGTTTGTACAGCCACAGTCATTGATCCTGGAAATCCATGAAAAACTAAGCCCTACTGCCAGGCACAGTGGTGCATACCTAATATTCCCAGCCCTCTGGGAGGCTGAGGCAGAAGGAGGATGAAAAGTTCAAGCCTACCCTGGGCAATTTAGGGACTGAGAGACCCAGTTTTAAAATAAAAATTAAAAACTTTTAAAATGTAGCTCAGTGCAAAGGGCCCAGGTTCAATCCCTAGTGCTGAATAAAAAATAAATTAAAAATAAAAATGAAAAACCTAAACCGTATTGAGGCCTTGAAAATTTTTAGTTTCCATGGCAACAGGGATCAATTTCCAAACTCTCCAGGGTTCAGGTTCCTAAACATCAGACTTGAATGCAGTGGCTTCTTGCTTGGACAGCTGAGTCAACCCACAGGCTTAAAAATAACATATATGAGGGGGCCGGGGATTTAGCTCAGTGGTTCCACCACCTGCCTCGAAAGCAGAAGGACCTGAGTTCGATCCCCGGTACCAAAAAAAAAATATATATATATATGAGCGAGGCGTGGTGGCACATGCTTGTGATCCATTCCAGCACTCAGGAGGCTGAGGCAGGAGGATCACTGTGAGTTCAAGGCCAGCCTGAACTACAAAGGGAGACCCTGCCTCAAAAAAACAAAAATAAATAAATAATAACATATATGAAAAAATTATTTTTATGACTCTTGAAAAGCTGGATTCCATTTCTTTAGTATTTTGGAAATTTCCCTATCATTTATATGCAGTTTTGACAAAACTGATAAGGCAACAAGATTGGTTTAGCTTTAAATTTAAGATATAAGCACTTTCAATGTGGGGAGAAGACCTTTTTTTTAACATTCTGAGCCCCTAGTAGATCCAGGGATTGTAATATTTTCTACAATAACTACTATTATTTCTGACAGTTCAGCTTTATTTTTCCTGGTTGGCATCACTGTTGTTTTTCTTTTGTTTTTTTGAGACAGGGTCTCTCTATGTAGTTCAGGCTGACCTTGAACTCACTATATAGCAGAGGCTGGCCCCAAACTTGCAGTAATCCTCCTGCCTCAGCCTCCCGAGTGCTGAGATTACACATGTATACACCACACCTGGCTGGCACCACATTTTTTAAATGAGAGACTTGGAAGGGCAGAAAGACACATGGTGTGAAGAGTATGTTGTTGGGCCATCTACAGTAAGAACCTGTAAATTTTTCTGTAAAGAAATAGTAAATATTTGGGGCTTTGAAGCCCATTATAGTCTCTGCTATGGTGGCTCAAAGGGATCCTGGGAGTACATAAACAAATGAGCAAGGCTAGGTTCCAATAAAACTTTATTTACAAAAAGCCAATACACAGCCAGATTGGACCTCAGCTTGTAACTGCCAATCCCTGGTCTAGAATTATTACATTTTGTCTCTACCACTTTCTAGCTGGGTGATCTGACTGAACCACATTCATCTATAAAATGAAGATAATATAATTATACTACCTCATTAGGTTCAGAGGATGAAATGGATCCATGAATAAAGTATTTATTCCATCTAAGCACTCTGTAAATGTTACCTATGATGATGATGATGATGATGATGATGATGATGATGATGATTATCCTCTTCTTACAGTAGAGAAATGAAGCAACCTGCCCAACTCTGGCAATTCGCCTCAACGCAAGTGCACAGCCTCAGGAAATGGCCTCCATCATGCGATGACTTTAACTTGGTGTTAGCCTAGCCTTTGACTAAAGATGCTTCTTCCCTCTGTCCTACACAAGTCCATTCAAGAACAGTAGAGTCATGGCAGTGAAGGGGAGCCTCTGGAGGTGTACAAATTTGACCCTAAAATGCTGGACTCTGCAGAGAGAAGGGTAACTGGCCCAGCCACCAGATTTGAAAATGGAGGAATCCAAAATGGCTCCAGAATCCAAAATGGAGGAAGGGACACCTGTCCCCCAGGCGTGCCCCATGCTGTCCTATGGCTCTCACTGGCCTGGAAGCAGCCACTGAAGTCACACAATTGGGCCATTTCCCTGACAGACAGCATGGAAACCATGGCAAAACCAACCTTTATTATGCCACTAGGACACATAACAGAGGAAAAGGAGTTCTCGGCATTTTGTCCACTTGTCTCCTTTTGTTCATTTCTCTGTTGCCTGGACTTCCCACTTGAGCTGTTAGGATTTCTGGCATTTTTCTTATTAGTAGTATGTTTTCCTAGGCCATGCCTCCTTTTTCTGAACTAGTAGGACAGCTTCCCAGATGCTCAAGATAAACTCAAACAGGACTGCAGATTTCAATGACAAATACAACAGGAGACTCGTTTTGCAGGCTTATATAATTTTGAACTCGGAGATGGTAGCTGCTTTCCACTTTCCTGTTCTGAATGTGGACAGGCCCCATTCCTGTTTCTCCTTGGCCTGTTCCTTCTCTCCCTGAATTAAATTTGCCAATTAGCTTGCTTGCTACAAGGCACATGGAACAGTCCTTCTCTTTAACTCAGATTTCCTTCTCCCAGGCATACCAGAAATCTGTGGCCCACACTGCAAAACAAAGGACAAAAAGATCTCAGGAGCTAGCAGAAGACTGAGCCGTCTCCATGATTTCACCGGGCTCCTAGGGGTATAATGAAATCAGACTCCTCCCGGGGGAGGGAGAGCCCTCCCCCAGCCAGCGCACACAAAATGCCACCCACCTCTTTGCAAGCAGATACTTTGTTCTAAACCCCAATGACTTCCCTCTTAAACTCACAGAAAGAGTAGGAAGCTGCCTGCACCTACATTATTAGCGAGAGCTGCAATCTTCCGGAGCCAAGATGGAAGGAGTGGAAGAGAAGGAATTACTCAGTATGAAGTACACATTTTTAAGAAGATGAGATGCCGGGGAATGATTTGGGTATGGCTGCCTTTGGGGGACAAGGTCCCTCCCATCCCCACCCCGGACCTCCTGCTCAAGCTGGAGGAGAGATTAAGAACCAAAAGAAGAGGGCCGGGGATTTAGCTCAGTGGTTCCTGTGTCTGCGTTGCAAGTGGAAGGACCCGAGTTCGATCCCCAGTACAAAAAAAGAAAAAAAAACCTAAGAATTACAGAACTACAAGAAGGGGGCAGGGGAAGTTAGAGGTGTGGCCCTGTGAGAAAGTGCTTGATTCCCAGCACAGCAAAAAACAAACAAAACAAAACAACTACAAGAAGGCGCCCGAGTCCTTAATACACTATTAAAGGGTAATAATACGGGTTTAAACCCTTGTTTTTTAAAAAGTTAATTCGATCAATTCTCCTTTGGCTTCAGGCAATTTGAGGATCGGTGTGCAGTAACAAGAGCTTCTTTCAGAAAGGGGCGAATGTGTCTGAGTATACCACAGACGGGTATTTTATTGCAGTGCTGCAGGTAGCAGCAAAGACGAAGGCTACCTGAAAGTCTGGCAAAATGGACAAGTGAAATACATCAAGAAGTAGCATCCCGGGCCGGGGATTTAGCTCAGTGGTTCCGCCGCCTGCCTTGCAAGCGCAAAGACCCAAGATCGATCCCCGATACCAAAAAGTAAAAAAAAATTTGAAAAAAAAGAAGTAGCATCCCAAGAAATACTATATATACAACTACTTAAAATGTCACCTTCAGCCCGGTGTGGTGGCGCACTCCTGGAATCCCAGCACTTGGGAAGCTGAGGCAGGAGGATCGCTGTGAGCTGGAGGTCAGTCTGGGCTGCAGAGTGAGACCTTGCCTCAAAAACCTAAATAAAGTCAGACACTTGCTGAAGACAAAGGTGTGGCTGACAGACAGGGATACTGCTCTGCGTGCACTACTTCTGCAAGACAGCGCCTAAAATCCGAATCACTGGCTAGGGGGGTGGGGTCACCCTTTAATCTGAATTTTCCCCAGAAGCATGTATTACAATTCCCCTCCCCCAAAAATTCACATCTAATTTTCAAAAAAAAATCAACTGAAAAATTGCCAGTGATGGGCAATTTAATTAAATACACCAGGGATATAATTAAAACGGAGTATAAGTATGCTATTGAAGAGAAATGTCTGTGAGGGAGATGCGCCACGCAGGTAAGAGTAATCATGAGCTCTCTGGTGAGATCGTGAGTTTATGCTTAGGGCACGTTAGCCCTTTTACCCGAAGTTGTAGGCTCTTGTTAAAGAGGCTCTCGTGTCTTTTTTTCTAAATGCTTAAAACTAAAAATGAGAAAGTAGGACCGAAGGATGCTCCGACGCTGCTTCCATATCTGAGGAACGCATACGCCGCTCTGCAGCACGGTGGAAGCGCCAGGACACTCGAGGTGACGGTCCGCGGGATGGTCCTCTCTAGGGTCCGCAGGAGCGGACTCTGCCTTCCCCGGGGACTGTGCGCAGAGACCGCTCCCCGAGGCTCCCGAGGACGCCCTGGGGCGTCTTTGTTCCAGCTCAGCGCCTGACGCAGGGGTTCCAGTGCCCCGCGGGGACGGGAACGCGGCCCACACTTCCAAAGTCAGCGTGGCGCGGGCGCTGTTCTCTCTCCGGCCGGGCGCGCTCGGGCTCCCTGCGGCGGCTCCGGAGCGAGCGTGGAGTCAGTCCGGGAGGATCCCCGGCCTGGCGCTCGGCGGTGCGCGGCTGCCCCTGGCCCGTCGGGGCGGCCGCTTCTCCTGCGCGCCCGGAGCGGAGCGGCGCGGAGCAGGGCGGACGGGGTTTCCAAGCGGACCCCCGGGAAGACCCTCGCCCTTCCCAGCGCGCTCTCGGAAGTCCTCTGCTGCTTTTTCTCCTGCCTGGGGCGTGCGTAAAAATGACGCATGAAAAAGCAAAAAGGGGGGCACCTTTGAGATGGTTTTTAAAGTCCTAACGTGTTGAAGAAGTCTTTCTCCTACTTTGCGGGCGCTAGAACTGCCGCTCTCCTATGGAAAGAAACATTTCTGCAGATGGACCCGGTCCGCCGTCTGGGATCGATGACACGACTCGGGCCGAGCAACAGCCCTCATCACTCTACCCGCGCAGTTTTCGGGCACGGGGAGCCCGGGAGCGAAGGCTGCGGAGCGCGGGGCTCTCGAGGTGCAGCCGCCGGCCGCTTGGGGAGACCTCAGCGCCCCTTAGACCTCATTCATTGCTCGTCCTCGAGAGGGAGGGCTCGAGTTGGGAAGCCAAATTTATGCAAATAAGGGCTGTGACTGGACACCTCGGGATCTGGAACCCGCAGGGGAGGCGGCCCCGCCCGTCCTGCGCGCGGGCCCGGGATCGCCGGTTCCTCGGAGCCCCGCGGGAGCTCAGGGCTGCTCGTCCGGGATTTCCAAGCCATTTCGATTCCCGTGCATTCGGGAGAAACGCTGAAATACAGCAGGAATCGACTATCGCTCAGGATTTTTTTTTTTTTTTAAACTACTGGCTATTGTCTGACGTCCCCGTCGCCTGATTGACTAGTAGAAATCTCATCTCCATGGGAACAGATCAATGTCTGCTTTTCGCTCCGGGAAATCACCACCTCAGCAGCGGAGCCTCCCCAGCCCGGCACTTTATTTGGGCGCTGTGAGCAGCCTGCCCCTTTTCACGTGCTGCCAGGTCCTCCGCCGCAGTCCGCCGTTCAAGCCGGGGGGGGGGCCTCCCCCCTCCCCCCTCCCCCCTCCTGCTTGGAGTGAATTACTGTATTTTCCTCCGGGAGGTGGAGGAAGAGACACCCCGGGCTGAAACAGCACCCAAGGCGACGGCTGATCTGCGCTGTTGCTCTGCCTGTTGCTCCAAAGCTTTCGGTAGTTTCTCACTAAGGTCCTAAGGTCGCTGCTGCCTTGGCGTCTTCACGGTCCTGGGTAACAGGACCCAGGACCCACCGGGGTTTTGGTTTGGTTTTAGCTTACTGTTGTGCTAGCTTTGCGCTGTGTGACCTCAGACAAGCGGACAGCAGCGCTGTTTCCACGTTGCGCCCTGAGAAATGGAGTTAACAGGAAGGGCAGTTTGGAAAAGTGCGGTCTCAGGTAGCAGCTTCCCTCCCCCGGGTGCCCAGCAGCTGCCATTTGGACTCAGATCCCGCGCTCTCTGCCAGCAAAAGTGAAGAGCAGCTTCCGGAGACCAGGGCCTTTCTCGGGGGTCCAGGCACTTCGGCTACTGTGCCTGGTTAAAAATGCCACCGGAAACAGGCTTTTCTGACTTCATCACGACACTGCCAGTCCAGTTTCTGAATCAGGGAAAAAAGCAATAAAAGGGGGAAACACAAAAGGAAAAGAGTAGAGGTGAAATATACATAGCGTATATACTACGTGCGTTATCTACTGTATATTATACATTTTTATACAGGTATCTATGCGTTTCTCCGATCAAGCTCTTGGGAGAAAACTATCTTCACCTATTTGATTCTAAAACTGGGCACAAGAATGTGTCTAGGTTCTTCATTTGGGGGAATCTGTTTACCAGCTCGGAGGATTCGCTCCTCTGTCGTTGAAGCTGTTTGCGCTTTTGTCTCCCTTCTCTTCCTGGGCATCTCGATCCACCCACTCAGCAAGTCTGAGCAGGAAACGCTGAAGACGAGACCTGCAAACCCACTAGGCAGTTGTGGAAAGAATCAGGTTAAAGATGCCCGCTTGTATTTGTTTATGCAGTAAGAATCGAGCCTCGGTTGTGACTTCCGTGGACCCGATTCCTAAATGCCAAACCCCAGAGGTCTTTATCTGGCCCAGCTGCTTCTGATGTGCGGCTGGAATGTGGCACATCCAGTATGCGAACACTGCCTCCATTGTTTCCGGAGGGGCTGAGGAAGCCTGGATAATTGGCGTGTAACCTTCCCCTTTAACAGTGCAGACAGATATGTGAATTAGCTGAATCCCTCCAACATAGGCCATCCATTAGCCAGAGGGGCTTACAATTCTCCTAACATCTCCACGATTACGCCAGTAATTAGGCTCTGGAACTGGATAACTTTGGGGTAAATCAATAAATAATGGGCAAGTTGGAAACTTCCTCTGAAGAAGCCCTGGCCCTGCCCGGGTGTGAAAAGTCCCCTGCAGACAGCAGTCCCCGCTGAACGCTGCGAGGGAGGGCTTGGGACTGGGGGAGGGGTGCCCTCCTTGGCTTTCTGGAGGTGACTAATTTGGGGAGTCCTTAGCGTCTTTGGCTCTCAAGGAAAGTAAAGAGCAGAGGACACTGTCACGTCCAGACTGACAAACTTAGCAAGGCCACGTAGAACTGCACGGTTCTTCATTGCTGGTCACTGGCGCACGAGTCCGAGGCTGGAGGAAGTACCCGGGCTGAGGAACAGCAGCAGCAGTAGGACTTCCTGGGTTTAAAGCACAGTTCTTTAGCATGCTTGCTTATAGCCTGGGACAGTGGCTTAGCCTCTTCATGCCTCAGTTTTGACATATGGAAAGTGTGAAGAAGAAAAGAATTTCTACCTCCCTGGGACTTGGTAGAGGTTACTAAATTGTTATTTGTAAAATATCCAGAAACAGCAGAGAGTATAAGTAAGGGCTTTTCTCTTTTCATTTCGTAAATGCATTGACAGTGCTAAAACTGCAGGTTATAACCTGTGAATAGCTCAAAAGAGCAGTTTAGTGGATCATAGCTATCACTTTTTAAGGCAAGAGAAAAGAATGGAATGACATGGCACATCGGAAGAATAAGTTACTACATAAATATGTGTGTATGCAAGCACACACATTTGTATACATGCAGTGTATTGGATCCCAACATTAAAAAATGTATTTTTCATTTTAATTCATGTAACAATAGGACAAAAGGAAGATGAACAATCTCTCAGGAGAGTTTCTGTCAATATAAACCTAAGGCTCTTGTAATACAAATGTGTGAAGTTCAGCACGGGTCTGGCCGGGTGGTAAATCCTTACTGACTGTAGTCAGCATCGTCACTACGTGGAAGTTTTCTGTGAACATGATGTGTACTTTTTACGAGCTACACAGTATGCAGAAAAGCTGCACAGCCCTCTGGGAGACGACTGTTGTTGCTGCACTTCGCGCTTAACAAAGCTTGGTTTACACTGAGCCTAGTTTGAGATGGGCACTTCGAGAGCAGAAGAAAATGGCGCCACCTGGATCTATCTTTGAAGTCCCTCAGAAAACTATCTGGACTCAGGGACCGCGACCCCAGAAGCAGAGGACAGCGGCAAGCAAGTATCTGTGCACAGAGGTCAGAGAGGGGAAACCGCTATCCTAACGACTCAAAGTGAAAGAAGCTGGAAAAGATTTCACCTATTTAAGAGTGGTACTCATTGGAATCAGCATTACCGGTGGCTTGTTTTACGTGATTTTTAAAGAACATTTTTCTTCATCCAGTCCTAGTAAGATATATGGGAAAGCCTTAGAAAAATACAGAACACATCCCGAGGTGATCAGTTTCTTTAGTGAGCCTGTTAAAGGCTAAGGGAAGATGACGAGACATGGTCGAAGGCATCACGTCAGTTTTATCGAACATATAAAAGATGGGCTGAAACACACACGTGTGAAATTCTATATTGAAGGGTCCGGGCCAGGGAAACAAGGAACAGTGCATGTGGAAGTGAAAGAGAATCCAAAGAATGGTGAATATGAATTTCGGTACATATTTGTGGAAGTGGAGTCCTATCCTAGAAGAATCATTATCTTTGGAGATAATCGATTCCAAGATAATTAAAAGAATCAAGCAAGGATACTGTTTCCTGGTGGGTGTGAAATGGTGCAGATTCATTATGATCTTCACAACTCTCTTCCAGAATCTGTTCAGAAGAGTAAGACACGAGGATATCACTCATAAAGGTGACTGTAATAGGATTTTTTTTTTTTAGGTGCCGGGGATCGAACTCGGGACCTTGCACTTGCATGCCAGGCACCAGAACCATTCTGCTAAATTCCCAGCCCTGTAATAGGATATTTGATGCATTTAGATGACCCTTTCTTGTGAAAAATCATGAAATAGATCATACAGCATATTTTATTAGTGAATTTTCAATTACAGCAGTATTTCTGCTCTCATATCATTCATGATGAGAATTTGTTGTTACTGAATGTTTTACAACATGCAAATAAAACAAATTTCAATATTTTGGGGTTTTTAAAAATATTACATAATTATATAAAGCCAGCAGAAAAATTAGAACTAAGAAAAATGTCAAGGACTGAGGATTTAGCTCAGTGGCACCATGCCTGCCTCACAAGCGCAACGTTTTGAGTTTGATCCCCCAGTACTGGGAAAAAAATGTCAAAAACATCTTCCATATAATTTGGAGTCTCTTAAGATAACATATGAAAGTATTTGAGGCCTACAATCAGTTAGAGGCTAAATACATCACAGAAAGGCTGTGGAAATTTTATGACGTAGGAATCTATTTCCTGTTTCCCACTCTGATTGGAGGCACTGTCTGCACTCTGCTGTCCAGTGGACTGGCTCTCACTCCATCTGCTCTAGCAGGCGTGTGGGCTGTGCAGGTCCTTCAGCCTCATCAGACTTCACCGCTCCCTGGTGGGCTGGTGACTGGGATGACGGGTACAAGTGCCTTGACCATAGAGCCATGAGGAGGTGTCCCCGGCCCCTTCAGAACTTATGCTGATACCTGACCCTGCCAAGAGAGTGCCAGAAATAAGTGGGAGTTGTTCAAATGTGTGTGAGGCCCTTTTTAAAACATATTTTCAAACTATGAACACTATTTTATGTGAGGTATTTGCTGGAGACCTAGTAAAAAGGGACTTTCACTTACAAGTCCTTATCACATAACTAAAGTGCTCCGTGGCCCCTTATCTGTGGAGGCTTCAGAATGGGGGTTCCCCAGCACTATCCTTTGTTCTTTAGAACGGACAGTGGAGGGGTTTCGGATGGGTTTTTGAGATCCTAGCATACTCAGGATAGAAAGATCTTCAGGAAATTTGTTTCCTTGCTTAGTTTATCTCCTTACTTAAGTGAGTTAAAGTTTTGGGTTAACTGCTGTCTGAAGTGTTTTATTACTTTAATTCTAAAAATTGCACAAGTTTAGGAAGTATGGAAGCGTCACAGCAGAGCTGTTCTCTCCCTGAGGGAACATGCTTTCAGTGATAGGGAGAACTCTTAATTTGGGTTAGGTCTCTCAGCCAGTTTTTCTGCCTTCCCAGTAGATTGTTTCTTATCATACAAAACTATGATTTTGTATGAGTAATAAACTTTTAAGGTTTTTAAATGTGATCTGATTTTGTTTTTTGCAATATACATACAAATTATCTGCACCTACCTACCTCTACTAGTGAATCTCAATCTAGTTTGATTTTATTCAACTGCTCATTGACATAACTTTACATCCAAAGATGTATCACCATTTAAAATTATAAAAAAGTATTGCTTATAAAAAGGTATTGCACCTTGAGACCATAATGTTACATGAAATAAATCAGACACAGGCTTAAATATCACATGGTTTCTCTTATGTGAAAAATCCAAAATATAAATAAAGAGCTAAGTAAAAAATAGATAATAGGAAGTAGGGAGATAGATCTTTCTCAAATGAGAAGGGGATCAGGCTGGGGATTTAGCTCAGTGGTTCCAGTGCCTGCCTTGCAAGCGCAAGGAGCAGAGTTCGATCCCCGGTACCAAAAAAAAAAGAGAGAGAAAGGGATCAACAAATGGAAGGAGGGAGGGGAAAGGGATGGAAAAAGATTGAGCTGTGCTATGTACTGTACCAACTCCCTACAAACAGTGTAATCAGCATGTACTACAAACATGCACTAATAAAAGGGCAAAAAAGTATTTCTGTTTGTCATTTTCTAAACAATTGGCTATATCACAAAATTACTGAACCATGTTAGTATCATGAGAATTTAAAATCGAGAAATAAGCTACCAACAACCAGAAAACAAGAAAAAATATAAATAATTTATTTCTTGTCTACAGTTGTTGATGATGTTCCCTAAAACACAAAAACTTAGAGATAATTATATATAAACATTAATCTACTTAAAATCACCTTAAGGAAAAATGTCTTATAGTCTACATACATGAGCAAAATAAGGTTTCTCTTGGATTTTTTTATCTGATTAGAAGCTTCACAAAGTGACTATAAAGCAAATAAACATTTCTCTTCCTGACAACTTAGTTTTCTACCTGTAATTAATATGAGGCAATTTTACATAAATCTTACAATAACAATTTGTTGAGGCAATCATTTGATCAACTGCAATGATCAATGCGATGCAGAAAAGCACCTGATAGCTCTGTATTTTAAATTAGTTGATTATAAGAAAATTAAAAAGATTTTTGTAATATGCTTTCTATATCCTTTTTTTTTTTTTTTTTTTGGTACTAGGGATTGAACTCGGGTCCTTGCGCTTGCACAGCAGGTGGCAAAACCGCTGAGGTAAATCTCTGGCCCTCTATATCCTTTTAAATTCTGTAAAATCTGTGGTAATGTCCTCTAAATTTTGATATTATAATTTTTAAAATGTATAATTGATATTGTGTAACAGGAAGAAAAGGTCTAAAGGAGCAGGGGAAGTGGGAGGGGTAGGGGAAAGGAAAGAAGGGAAAAGAAAAAATATGAGAAAAGGAAAAAAATGGAAACAAAGTCTTTGCAAATAGGGAAGGGTGGAGTGGGTGAAGGGAGGGCAGGGGAAAGGGAAAAAATAAGAACCAAGAGACTCCTGTAATGGTACAAGATCCCAATGATGAATGTAACTGTATTTTATACCTAAAATGTACCAATAAACTTAATGGAAAAAAATGTATTTTTTAATGGGTCACATTTTTCAAAATGTTGGAAAAATAATTTGAGACAAGGCCAGGGATTTAGCTCAGTGGCACTGCACCTGCCTTGTAAGCACAAGGTCCTGAGTTCAATCCCCAGTACCCCCCCAAAAATATATATATATATATATAATTTGAGACATGTGACTGGGGCTGTAGCTCAATGGCAGAGCACTTCTCTGACATTTATGAGGTCCTGGGTTCAATCCCCAGTACCACACACACACTCACCATTGAGCTACATGCCCCCCCAAGCTGGGTTTTCATAGAAGGACAACAGTTACGTTGAATTAGGCACCCACTCTACTCCGGTATCACCTCATCTTAAGGAATTAGATCTTCAATGACCTTACATTCCAGTAAGTCTCATTAGAGATTTGGGGGGCTAGGACATTTAGCACAGATTTTGGGGAGGACTCAGGTCAACCTATAATCCCTGTGTAGACCCTGTCTGGCCAGGCCCCTGTCCCCCTCTCTGGGCTGCCTTCCTTTGCATTGTTCTTATGGCTCCTATCTAGATGTCCCCCCAAGAAGAGGAACAAGGAAGGGGGAGGGGGAAAGAAGGGAAGGAAGGGACAAGAAAAGAAGGGCAAAATTGGAAACAAAGCTCTTGTAAACAAGGAGGGGAAGTGGGGTTGAAGGGAGAGGTGAATGGGAAAAAACTCAAGATATGTCATGTACAGGTGCAAATTCCCTATGATGAATGTTATCACTATGTATATCTAAAATTTTTTTAAAAGTAGATGTCCCCCCAGAATACTCATAGGTGAGGCTTTTCAGGGGTGGCTGTGTCTCGGGTGTGTGAATATGGATTAAGCTATGATAACTAAATTAATCTGCTGATTGATTTAGTACAGTTCTGGGTGTGGATAAGGGAAGGTCCACCCTGGGTGTGGGTGGCACCAACCAATAGGCTTGTAGCCTGGATGGAACATAGTGGGCAAAGAAGGAAGGCAAGCTTGCTCCTCGCTGCTTCCTGCCTCCCATGCCATGGACTGTTTCTTCTCTGCCATTCCCTTCTGCCATACCCCCCTGCCTTGGAGCCAGCTGCCTATGGACTGAAACCTCCACAAACTGTGAGTTGAAATAAACCTTTCCTTCTTTAACTAATGGGTGTCAGGTATTTTTTCCCAGCAATGGGAAGGTAACTAAGACAATTGTGATCGGCTTCATCTGTACAGGCTTTTTTTGAATATTGCAGGCTGCCTCTTGCCTAGGAGTTTTGCTGAGCAGTTTCACCTTCCTCTCTGCCCGCAGTGCTCCCTCCTTGCCTCCCTCCATCCTCTGCTTCCATTTCACCTCTAGATCTCATCTTCCTTGTCCCTCCAGGATGCCCTACGTAAGGGTCCCCACCCCACAGCCAGGTCATATTCCTCTGACTTCACATAACGCAGTGCGCTACCGTACACTTCCCACTTGCCACCCTTGTGGCAGCTGCTGTTTTACATTGTGTGTTTGATGAGTATTTTCTTCACCACACAATCAAAGCTCTTGGAAGACAAGAACAGTTTCTTTTCATTTATCATTTGATCCTCCTGGCACAATGCATGGCACCTGCTAGGTCCCTGATTCTGTACTCTTAGATAATGAAAGATACATGTGAATGTATGAACTAACATTCAGCCATGAAGACAAGTCACCATCTGTAGGTACACTATGGAAAAATTGTAGACAGAGTGTCAGTTTCCAAAATACAAACCTCACATGCAAGATTCTGCCAATTGGGAATTCCTAAGACAGCATGATTTAGATAGGAATTTGTGGTACAAATTCAAGGAGTCATTAGCTATCAAAAGAAAAACTAAGTTGTAATTTAGGCTTAAACATATATGAAATTCCTCAGCTTCTAAATAACTATTGTTAGGTCTGAATAAGAGTTCATGTTCCTGTCTTCTGGAACTAAAACTGAAGCTGAGCTTTGAGGGACTGTCTTAGTCAGTTTCTGCTGCTATAACAAAATGCCATAGAAGAAGTAACTTATAAATAATGCAAAGTTACTTCCTACAATGCCAGATCCTGGGAAGTTTGCAATGCACTGGCAGATTCAGTGTCTGTTTAGGGCTTCCTCTCTGCTTCGTTGCTATGTCTTCCCAAAGGGACACACACTGTGTCACCCTTGGCAAAGAGGAAGAGACAAACTCTCCCTTAAGCCCTTTGTGAGGGCACTAATCCCCTTCATTAGGGCTGAACACTCGCCACCTGATCACCTCCCAAAAGCTCCTCTCCTAATACTACCACCTTGGGAGTTAAATTACATCGTAGGAATTTGGGTGAGTTATATACATTCAAAATGTAGCAGTGATCAGTTGTCTCCGTTTGACCTAACCACGAGAATTTCAGTATTAAATCAGATAAATCTAGTCGAGCACTGGCAAGCCTATAATACCGGCACTCCACGCATCAATGAAGATGGCCACAAAGTCACACTGCAAAGCTGTGTGAACATGGGGATGTGAAAGAGTCTTTCCATCTCCCACAGGTGGCATGAGGGCTTTATTTATGTACTTATTTTGGTCAGTATTTAATTATCTCACTTGCTTACCTTTTTGGACTTTGGCTTATCTATAAAATTACCATGAAGGTGATAACAACATTTGAAGTAATATTTAGGGGGCATGGTGGTTCAAACCTGTAATCCCAGCACTAGGGAGGCTGAGGCAGAGCCTGGGCTACGTAATGAGTTCCAGATCAGCCTGGACTACATAGCAAGCCCAAAAAGTAATATAACTAGAAGTTATTTTTTTAACTAAAAGTTAAAGTGTATAGCCAGACACAGAGTGTGATCTCTCTCTCTCTCACACACACACACCCCAATAAAACATTCTATTTAGGGATTCAAATCACAGTCTTTGGTAGCCAATGGATCTGGATTTGAATTCCAGGTCTGCTACCAAATAGCTTTGAGACATTGGACAAGTGATTTCATTTCTTTGGAACCTCAGCTACCTTACCTGTAAAATGAGAATGCAGTGTAAATCCCCAATACCTGACTGTTGGCTTCAATTACTTTATCTACCTCCTCACTTCCTCTTTGTCAAATATAATTCCACTTCATATATTACAGATAGAATATTTTCAACTGTAACCCACTGATTATCCAAACAAAAATAACTTCAGTATGAAAAACCTTCCCTCTGGGCTGGGGATGCCCCTCAGTGGCAGAGTCAACCATGCATGAGGTCTTGAGTGCCATCCCCAGTATCGCAATTAATACATAAGGAAAGTCCTTGCCTCCCCAGAGCAGATCTCCTTCTCTGCTCTACCAGCTTTCTTCCCATTGTTAGAAATGAGCCCCCAGACTCAAATTGGTGGTGCTAGAAAGAATGCATTCAGACAGCAACCAAGAGAACTAGACAATTTAAAGTTTACTTCTGCAGAAGGGCACAACTGCACCAGACAGGAGGCAGCAAGTTTGCCAAGTGGCAGGAAAGGGGGCATGGGGAGTAGGTTAGGCCCTCACACATGGGAAGGAGCTATCCTTTAAATTCTTTGGCTGAATTCAAAGGCTTGCAGTCTATTGCGGTTGGCTAGTTTAAACTGCAGGAAGGGAGGATCGGAAGGGTTGCTGAGGGGAAGGAAGAACAGGATGGGAGAGAGTGTGGGGCAGACAGTCCTTGGCTATTGATAAGCTGTGTTTCCGGAATTTAAACTGAGCAGGTGTGCTCAGGAGGGGCCGCCTAGGGTGGACCAGAGGCAAGGCGGAGATGCGCCTGTTGATGTGCTTTGATAAAGAAGACAGCAGCAGTTCCTCACACCTGGTGAATTTTCTTTTCCGTGCTGTGCCTCATGATCAGACCCAGCCCAACTCTTGGGACCTGGCTACTGTTTGACTTTGAACAAATCCGTGTTCTTCCAGGGAGGAAGAAAGAAGGCAAGGGCCCTGGCTGGGGAGGGGTCTCCTGTACAGCACATCTCAGCCGCGCGTGCCCAGGCCTTGTGCCAGGGCGCTCGCGCTTGTCCGGCTCTGGCCCAGCACTCGGTCCACCTTCTCATTTCTTTCCTTTCTCCATTTGCAAAATTGAGACAGAATTCACATACCATAAAACTCCCCCCTTAAAAGCTCAAGGCCGGGGATTTAGCTCAGTGGTTGCGCCGCCTGCTGCGCAAGAGCAAGGACCCGAGTTCGATCCCCGGTACCAAAAGAACCCAAAAGTTCCAATTCAGTGGTTCTTAGCATATTCACAAAGTTGTGTAACCACCCCTACCTCATTAGAGGGCAGAGCCAGTCACCCCCACCAAAGACCCCTGTACGCCTCGGCAGGCATTTCTCTTTCTCCGCATTCCCAGCTCAAGGCAACGTCAAACTAGTTCGTGTCTGGGGATTCGCCACTCCTGAACATTGCATATAAAAGGGATCACACGACAGGTGTGTCTTTGTGACTGCCTTCATTCAGTTAGCAGTGTTTTCAGGATTCTTCCGTGTTGTAGCGTGTGTGAGTACGTCTCCCTTTTTGATTTCCAAATAATATTCCATTGCTCGGATAGCTCACCTTTTTTTTTTCCTAATTCATCCATTGGTTGGTGGACATTTAGGCTATTTCTACTTTTTGCCTTTTCTCCCTAATGCTATGACCATTCAGGTACAGATTTTGGTAGGCACGTGTCTGCAGTTCTCCCGGGTCTGCATTGAGGGATGGAATTTCTGTGCTTTTATGTGGCTCTATATTTAGTGTGGGTTTTTTTTGTTTTGTTTTTGCAGTACCAGGGATTGAACTCAGGACCTCAGGACCTTGCACTTACAAGCCAGGCATGGTGCCACTGAGCTAAATCCCTGGCCCCTCTATATTTAGCTTTTGCTGAGCTGTTAAACTGGTTTCCAGAATGGTGGCTCCATTTTACTTTCCACTAGCCACCTACCAGGATTCCAATTTCTCCGCATTTTCACTAACTCCTTGTTATTTCCATCTTTTATTATATATAGCCTTCCTAGTAGGTCTAATTTATTTCTTCAACTTACTTTGCAACATCCTGACAGATGATCTTCATTTTTTTGTGGCTTTGCATCTGAAATCCTCGTGAAAGCTACAGGTTAGCTCCTCAGAAAGACAGACTTGTGCACATAAAAATTGGCCTATTATTTCAAGGGTTTCATGGACCTGTTCTGAAACCATCTACATATTATCTAGGGGATTCCATGGATCCCAGGTAAAGGTGAGAAATGATCCTTGTGGAAAAATGAGCTGATTCAGACATGGGTGTGAAGAGATGGGGACAGCCAAGCCCAGTGACGCCCTCAAAGACCCAGTGAGCTGACAGAGTGGGTCGGCCCAGGTGAAGGGGTCAGATGCGGAATCCCTCTGTGTGTTCTCACCAACAGGGTCTTTGAGGGATCATTTTACCTTTAAATTCTTGAAAGGTTTTCCCCATTTACACAGCGGGTATGACAGACCTTTCTCGAGGTGATATGTTGGAAGAGTTATCCCAGATGAACTAAGCCTGGGTATGTCTATCCAGGCTGGAGTCCTTAACATGATCCCAGTGTAACTCACTTCTCTAAGTACCAGGGCTGCTGCCCGTACAAGCGTGGCACCTGCCGGTCAAGTTTGTTTTCTTTGGCCTGCAGAATATTTTTGTAAGTGGGGAAATGTCTTCTGCTAAATCTATGTTTTCAGTTTCCACTGAAAAATTAGGTCTGAAAATCAGAAAAGTTTTAAAATTAAATATTTCTTTGATTTTTCTTTCTTATTTTGCTTTTTTGTTTGTTTGGTTGGTTGATTGATTGTTTTGCCAGTGCTGGGGATTGAACTCAGGCCCTCATGCATGCTGAGCCACATTCCTAGCCCCCAGCAAAAATTGTGTGTGTTTGTTTGTTTTTAGCTTTTACTTAGAAAAAATTAATACTAGGCTCATACTCTCAAAGGACACAAGTGGTTAGGTTGAGCTCCAGCTACCCACTTCAGGGCTCTGTCATCCCAACCCCTCCCGATGGCATTAGACTCACCCACTTCACCCTGCGGGCCTTCGTTGGCATTTGAGTTTGACCAGCAGGCTCCCAGCAAGAAATAGACACCTCCGCAAAAAGGCTTGGTATCCAAGGGGCAAAGGGAGGCTTACAAAGGCTGGAAACAGAAATAGCAAATTCCCTGAGGCTGGGAGCACCAGGCATCCCGGTGCCTCCAGGCCAGAGGGGTGTGTGTGTGTGTGTGTGTGTGTGTGTGTGTGTGTGTGTGTATTTGATGGCTCTCCAGGCTGGCCACAACTGTCCTGAGGACAGGAACCATCTTCATCCCAGAAGTGCCACACCTTGAACTCAGCCCTATATAACATAGCTACTCAAAGTCCAGAGATGGTGGGTAGATTTCCATGCATTATTCTAGCAACAAGGATGAGCCCTGCAGAATGAGGGGAAGATGTTTTGGTTTTGAGATGCTGAGGGTGGATCCAGGCCCTTGTGCACACTGGGGAAATGCTCTGCCGCTGAGCTACATCCCCTGACCATACCCGCATCTTTGTTTCAGAGAAGAGAATGGGCCTTTGTACAGAACAATAATAACAACAGTAACATTGATTTTGGGGAGTATTTACTGTATGTCAGGCATTTTATGTATGTATTACCATATTTAGATCTCTTTTTTTTTTTTTGAGACAGGGTCACACTATGTATTTCAGGCAGGCCTTGAACTCACTATGTAGCCCAGGCTGACCTTGAACTCAGAGCAATCCTCCTGCCTCAGCCTCTTAAGTGGTGGGGTTACAGGCATACACACCCATACCTGACTCATACTTAAGTCTTTTAACAACAATACTACGAGCTGTGTGATATGATTATGCCCATGAATGGGGAAAGAAACTGAGGCACGGAGAGAATAATTATCCAAGGTCAGTGGTAGAGTCAGAACTTAACATCAGATCTGATGGATTTGGAGTCTTCAATTTTAGATGCTGTCTTTTCATAGTTGACACGATCTGAACTTACTATTACTTTTAGCATTTATAAGCTGAGCAATGTCTGTTATCCCTATAACTGTGTATTGGAATTGTGGTTTGGCAACGAACAAAGACCGAACTTAAGCAGCAGCTTCAGCATACTTACTCCATGGAACAAGGAGCCCAGAGGTCAGCTACTGCTGGCTTTGGTTTATTGGCCCAAGAATGCAAAGTCTGAGGGTTCTGACATTTTTTTTTACTTGCCTTCTTAGTTACAAAATTGCAGCTTATGTTCCAGCAATCATTGGCATGTTCGAGACAAGAAAAAAGAAAAAGGAAGAAGACAAAATGCTATCTGCTTGTCAAATAAAGCCACTTTATGAAGTATTTCCCATGCCTTATCCTTCTGTTTTCACTTTATGAAAAGGGTCTGGAGTAAAGCCCAGTGGGAGACTACCTGTCTCATTTGCACAAGGCCCTTGGTTTGATTCTTAGAACCACAAGAAATAAAAACAAGAATCATGCATACTGGCATGCAACAGGGGGCACTGTCATCCAAAACAGTATAGAGACCCTTTCCTTAAGAAGAGAGGTGGTAAGTAGGCCATAAACATTCTCTCCATACCTCAAATATCTATTTTTATCTACATCTACTCATATCTATATCTTTAAATATTTATGCTTTTCTTCCAAGGTTGACAAACTAGGCCTTCTGCCTGTTTTTGCAAATAAAGTTTTATTGAAACACAGGCATGTTCACTTGTTTACTTATTTTCTATGGCTGCTTTTATACTACAAGGGCAGAGTGAGCTGTTTTTTGTTTGAGGAGGTTTCTAATATTTTTTTTTTTCTATTTTAAGGGCAGAGTTTAGAAGTTGCTACAAAGATACCTGACCTCAAAACCCAAACTGGCTTTTTTTTTGTAATTTGATTGTTGTTATTGTTGCTTTTGGGGACTGGGAGAGGCAGTGCTGAGAATAGAACCCAGGGCCTCAAGCATGCCAGGCAAGTGGTATTTTACCCACCTTCACTCCCTCCAGCCTCGAAAATATCTGTTTCTTAAAAATTACTTAATATCTAGCCATTGACAGAAAAAGGTTGCCAACTTCTGTTTTATTCTATCCTTTCCCATCTTTGGAAAGACACATGTACTTCACTGTGACTTACTCACTGCAGTAAGAAGAAACCTCTATCTACAGGTGTGCCAACAGCAGTCACCTGGCCTGGTTTCTGTCCCAGAGTCTTTCCACCCCCTGCACCAGGCAGCAGAGACCCCTGGAGGAGGACTGGAGGCCCCCCTCATCTGCTCAAAGTCAGAGTGATTCGGGATCTTCTCTCAGTATCTCCCTGACAGTCCCAAGCTTTTAAACTCAAGAATAAATGTGCTTTTTGCCTCCAGATGCCCAGAGACATTCTGGAAGACTCACTCATGGGAACAATGAAAAATTACCCCGCTTTGTGCTCTAGGAAAAGAGTCCTATTCAGACAACATTGCATTTGTTGGGATAATGATAAGTTTGATAAGTGCAAATTATCTGAGGAATGATTTCTGTGAAGAATTATGCATGAGTCAAGCGTATTGGTTGAAGAATATTTTATAGCAAATCTCTATAGATTGAGACAGATGAAAAATATTTATGTAGCTATATAGGCACATAAAAATCAGTCTGTTATTCTCTTATTCAGTTCTCAGTATGGGGCAGACATATTTTCTGCAAAGATTTGCACCTGAAAAGCTCTCATAATTCAAAACATTTCTATTTATCAACTGACTGGTGTCCTCATGTAGTTTTGCTATGTATAGTTTACAGTTTCCTCAACCTGCTAGCTCCAAAACTATGTTCCTTGACAGGTGTTTAATATGAGAGGAACATCAAATTTTGTGGACATTTAAACTGTTATGGTTTACCTCTAGAGATCCTCCCAAAGCCTCCTGTGCTCATAGGTGAAGCTTTTGGAAGGTGACTAGAGCATGGGTGTGTGATACTCATCACTGAGTTAGTCCACTTTTGGGTTTAAAGCTGGGTGTGATGTTGGGAGGTAAAGCCTGGTTAAAAGAGGTAGGTCACTGTGAGCGTGGGATGTATCTACGTATATCCCTTCTCCTCCCTTGATCCCTCTATGTTACCTGCCTGCCATGCCATGGACTGTTTCTCACCTGTGATGCCCCTCTGCTATGGCACTCTGCCTTGGAACCAGCCAACTATGGACTGAAACCTCTACAAACTGTGAGCCAAAATAAACCTTTTCCTCTCTTAATTTGTGGGTGTTGGGTATTTTGTCCCAGCAAAGAGAAAGTAACTAAGACATAGACATTTTAATATTTTATATACATGTTTTAAGTTCAATAATTCAAGTTTCCATCACTGTTGACCACATTATATTCAACTAGAAAGGATGGCTCCCCTCAAAAAATAAGATTTTAATATTGATAAAGCAATAATACACAGTAGTGTATGCCTTTGCCCTTGCCCCCCATGTTTTGCTCACAAAATGTTCTGTTCCAGAAATGTAACCATTTGTGCTCCACTGTGTTCCTACCTGATGTATCAAAATGCTCTGTAAGATTTGTTTGTGCTGTTTGTTATGCAGGGTGTACCTGTCTAATGTATCAAAAGTGCTCTGTTCAAACAATGTACTGTTAATACCTGATATTTCTACCTAAGGTTTCAAGAAGGTCTGGCTTCTAGCTATGTCTCCGTCCTAAAAGATTCTTCTCAACTTCCTTTCCCCAACTGTATATAAACTGACTCTCACTGCAACTCCAGGCTCAGAATTTGGAATATTTAAACTCTTCTAAGCCAGCTAATAAAAGGTTTTTTCTCCATCTCTTCGCGTGGCTTTCAAATTCTCAAGTCTTCAAATTGCTGTAGCCAAAACCTAGAGAGCTGTAACCCAGAGCTGTAACACTTGAGCTACCTCACTTTCCCCCAACGCCGGTCTGAAACGTGTTGGATACACCCACAGTACCTGCCCATAAAGCACAGGGATTCTCAAATGTGGCACGTTTGACATTGTGGACTAGGAGATTCCTTGCTTGGAAGGTTGTCTCATGCATTATGGGATATTGAGCAGCACCCCGGCCTCCACCCCCTAGATGCCAGTAGCACCTCCCAGTGTGATAACCAAGAATGTTTCCAGATATTGTCAAATATTTCCTGGGAGGCACCATCACCCGCTTTGAGAATTGCTGATATTGCATTATATTTACAAACGTTCATTTAGGACACAGACCTCAAATCATCCCATAATTTGGGGTGGGGGGGTGGAGAAGGTGTCACTATGCAGTTCAGGCTGGCCTTGAAAACTTACTATGTAGCCCAGGCTGGCCTTGAATTTGCAGCAATCCTCCTGCCTCAGCCTCCCAAGTGCTGGAATTATAGGCATGCACCACCACTCCCTGGCTTCTTTTCTGCTTCTTAAGAGGCTGGAGTCTCCGTTTTTAGCTTCTCCCTCTTCTGCAGGTAAATAATCTTTAGTTTCTTTGTTAGCCTCTTCAACCTATTTTCCCTTTTGCTACATTTTTCTTTCCCAAAATTTAACCATTTGTGTTGCCTTTTGGGGTTTTGTTTACACTTCTAGAGGACGGGGTTTAGCCTACAACTTCACTCCTCTTGGGCTCCTCCTTCCCTACCCCTCGGGCCAGGCTGCCCTTCTTGGGCATCTTGGAGAGAGGGGCAGTGCTGAAGCTGCTGGCCACAGAACACCTTTTTAATTTATTTACTTTAATTTTGAGACAGGGTTTTGCTAAACCGCTGAGTTGCTCAGGAAGGGCTTGAACTGGCAATCCTCCTGCCTAAGCCTCCCACAGTGCTAGGGCAACAGTCATGCGCTACCTTGCCAGGCTCATTGTTATTTTATTATCATCCTGCTATCAAATATGCTTTGGAGCTCTATGGAACTGTGAGCAGCTTGATTACCCTAGCTGAGACTAGTGCAAAAAGCTTGTGTGCTGATGAAATCATCTTTCTTTCCAACTGAAACGAGAAATTGGATTTCACAAACCATCGTCATTGTTTACCAACTCAAGAAAAAAAAAAAAAGATTCTTGAACATCTTGAAGACATAACAGACAGAAAGAAAAAACAAAACAAAGCCCTCTTCCATCAGCAGGCAGGAAGGTGGCCAGGAAAACATCCCTGCAAGGTCGGCACAGGAATGTGGACGCTCAAGGGGAATGGCCCAGTGCTTTGGCCCTAGAATGAGGGGCATCCCCACCAACACCAGCGAAGGGCCCTTCCCTGTTCACACTGCAATAAACGCTCTGGCTCTTGGGAAAACAGAACAGGCAGAACATTACCAGCCCATCTGTTTTCCAGCCATTTCTCAGATGTGTAAACTCTGGGTACTATTGTCTGCTCCTTGCTTGCAGGAGCTTATTACGGCCGCCTGAGCTACTTGCATCTCTCTCTCTCTCTTTTTTTGGTACCGGAGATCGAACTTGGGACCTTGTGCTTGCAAGGCAAGCACCGGAAACACTGAGCTAAATCCCTGGCCCTGCATCTCATTTTTTAAATTTATCTATCAATCTATCAGTGCTGAGGATGAAACTCAGGGCTTTTTGTGTCCCGGGCAAGTGCTTCACCGCTGAGCTACATCCCAAGCTCTAGTGTCTTATTTTTCTTAAAAATGCTTACTGTTTTCTATTTAAAGTAGGACTCAACAGCTTTTTGTACCTTATAAATCTGATATTATAGCAAGTATTAATTTTTTTGAGAGTTTAAATAATACTCCTCCAAAGGTTATGTTTCGGTTCATGAATGCTTCTGTTCTTGAACAATTTGGTTCGTGAACAGAAACATTCAACAAAATTTTGCTTCTGGTTGCAAATTCTGCTTCGGGTGAGAAACACAAGACTGCGATCATCTTCCCCAGAATCATGGAATGAATGAAGTTCATGAACCGAGGTTCCAACTTGTGCGGTGTACAATTATAATGTTGGTTCATCCTGAAGGAGAGTGAGGAACATTCCTAACTGTGTTCTTTCTTTTCTTTCATAGTTTCATTTTGAAAAATTTGAAATTCACAGAAAAGCTGCAGAAACAGTACAGAGAGTTCCCATGAGCGCTTCACCCAACTTTCTCTGGCTGTTAACATCTTACCTGTTCCTAAATCATCTATGAAAATGCAAAAATTTACCGTGATGCAATATTGCCCCATCAATGCAGACTCTGTCCGCATCTCACCAGCTTTCTACCGATGTCCTCGCTCTGTCTCAGCGTCCTTCCCGGGGCCTGTCTGGTGTCCCCACTCCTGTAGAAGACAGACTGTGCTATTTTACGATCAGCACCATTCTTGGCCAATAGGGAAATTCAGAGGGAAATGAAATCCTTTGGCTTTTTTAGGGCGGTTTTAGGTTTATGGCCAAAAGTGAAGAGCTCCCCGCTGCACCTCCTGCCCCCTACATAGACAGCCTCTTTCTACCCACATCCTCCCTGCAGTGGTCCTCTTTCCACGGATGAACCTACACCGACACATCACTATGCCCCAAGGCCCATGGCTGACACTAGGGTTTGCTCTTGGATGTCCATTCTGTGGGTGTGGACAAATGTGACGTGTACCCAGCATTGCTGTGCCGAACAGAGTAGTTTCACTCCCTTAACGTTCTCCTGGGTTCAATGATCTGATTTGGATGAAACCGGACATTTGTTATGCCGGGGAACAATCAGGAACCCAATGCAATCACCGGCCCCTATGGGGGCTCATCCCTGGACCCGGTGCCCTACTGTAACTCCCCTGCCCTCGCCCAAGGGTTTCCCTGGCTTTCAGCACAGCGGGGTCCTTGTCAGCATTTTGATCTCTACTCTGATCCAGCTTCTCAGAGGCGCTCTCCCGTCTGCACTGTGGACACTGATCACCCACTCACACATGCTTCTCACTAGATCGGGGATTCTCAACACATTCAGGGGACATGTGCCCCTGACAGATGTCCAGCCTGTCTCAGAATGGCAGTTTTAAATACAGGGAAGCAAAACACCACAGATTACAAAGGAAGCCAAGTACAGGAAAAGATATTTGACTCACATAATTTGTAGTATGTGACAAAGTAATAGATAAAATATAGGCAAGAGGTGAGTGGAAATAGAGACGTCACTTTGTCCCCGTGTAAATTCACAGGTCCCCTGAATCTGTCCTTGTGAACTCCAATTTAAA
Source organism: Heterocephalus glaber (assembly GCF_053883595.1). Classification (NCBI taxonomy): domain Eukaryota; kingdom Metazoa; phylum Chordata; class Mammalia; order Rodentia; family Bathyergidae; genus Heterocephalus; species Heterocephalus glaber. The sequence continues at coordinate 15,796,365 of NW_028258410.1, forward strand.
AATCCCTATACTAGACCTATCACCTTGCCTTATATTTTCTTAGTGCTTATTATGATCTTATTTCTGTTTCCCTGGGTGATGATCGTCTTCCTCCTACAGGAGACCATGGACCCATCAGCAGGTGAGAACCCAAAGACCAGCCGAAGCCCACCCACTAGACCATTCTGAGAAGTCGCAGCTCTGAGCGTGCCCTGTACGGGCAGGGGCAGCCTCTGTTGCACCTGCCCTGACCTGCAAAGCAGCTGAGGTGAGCATTGCAAAGAGCAGGTCTGCAGCCTGCCTTCCAGAGCCCTCCTGGGCCAGACAGCCCAGGAAGGAAGTGAAGACAGCAGGACGTGAGACATATGGTGAGGAAGGGGTGCTCAACTCAGTTTTGCTGTGCAGAAAACCAGATCATGGCTGCCAGGCCTTCTGATAGCTGCAGAAAAACTAATTTTTCTCAAGTAAATTTTTACCTGACCTGTGCCAGACAGCTTTCCCATTGCCTTGACACAATATCTGCTATCTACAACTTAAAAGAGAGGTTCAATTTGCCTCAAGGTTCAGGGGGTTCAGTCCATAGTATTCTGACTCCAAGGGGGAAACATCACAGTGGAAGGGTAGGGAGGAGCAAAGCTGCTGTTCATGGGGACCAGGAAGCACAGCAGGGGAAGTGGCAGAGAGGAAGGGGTGAAGGACCAGACACAGATCCCAGGGCCACACCTCCATGGCCCACCCAGACAAACCCATAAGCGGCCACGCTGAGGTCACACTCCCCTGTTTTCTCCACTCTTGGCTCACACCGTGAAGGGAGGGGCGAGGGGACCTTGTTTCTCCCTCTGGTCTGGCCCGGTCAGTCCTTGAGCCCCTCCAGGCAAGAGGAGGACGCAGGCTTCTGGGGGAACCCAGAGTGTGTATCTGGGTGCAAGAGGAGAAGCAGGAAGGGGAGGCAGAGTCCGCAGCAGTGCCAGAGGGTCCTAGCACAGAAGGCGGGCTGCAGACCTGCTCTTTGTAATGCCCACCTCAGCTGCTTTGCAGGTCAGGGCAGCTGCTATTGGATGAGGCAGGAAACAGGTGGGCCCTTAATCTTGTAGGGCGCTGGAGAAAACAGAGACAGAGACAGAAAGAGCGGTCAACAAATGCGAGGCACTTTCCATGCACGCACTTGTTTGTCCCCCTCAGAGGCAGGGAAAATCATTTTGCCCATTTTCCAGGTGAGCAGCCGCACACAAGGCCATGGTGCGTAGGGAGCCAGGGGAGGCTGCAGAGCCCACCCTGACCCGCCACAGCGCAGACGGCCACGAGTCCAGGGAGAGGCCCGGGCTCCCTGGGCTGCTGCCCGAAGGTCTCCGAGGGCGTTTCTGCCCGCCCCACGTGGGACCAGGGGGTGGCAGGGGCTGACCTGGCCTGTGTGGGAAGAAATGGCCTCCAGAGACCCCTAGGGAAAGTGGCCTCTAAGCTGCTTGGCCTTCAGCAACAAGAAAACTCAGTTCTCTTCCAGGAGCAGCGAGGCGGAGAGTGAGGGGCAAAATAAAGGGAGGGAAAGGAAATGGAGCCAGCATGTCTGGGGGCTGCAGGAGAAGGGATCGGGGTGGGCAGCAAAGAGCAGTGGCAGAGAGGAGTCCCTGGAGTGGAGGCCGGTGGGTAGCACACTTATAATTCCAGATAGTCCAGTCTTGGGAGGCTGAGGCAGGAGGATCACACGGCCCAGCCCATCCTAGGCAACTTAGTGAGACCCCGTCTCGAAATAAGAAAAGGAAAACAGGGCTGGGGACCTAGCTCACTGGCTGAGCCCTTGCCTATCCTATAAAAGGCCTGGGTTCTAACCCCAGCACCACAAAGAAAGCCCTGGGGAAGCTGCCGTAGGAGTAGAGGGATTTGCATTGTAAGCCCCTCCCCTGAGTGCCAGCAAAGTTTCTGGAGACGTCCGTGCGTCCTTGCGTCCCTCTTGCCCCTGTTTGACTCCCCGATATTTGGAAGAACAAGGGGGAGGAGAGGACGGAAGCGTGGTGACTCTGTGAGCAGGAGGCCTCCAGCAGCGCGTCCCACACCTGTCACTCACACACCTGCGTCATTTGCAGGGTTGCTCTGGAAGCAGCAGGGCTTCCCCTAGGGTAGGGGTGAAGGGGGACCGGGTGCCCGTTCCTTGTGGGCCTCCCCTTCGGGACCCGATCCCGCCCACCTGCAGCACCATCTAGGGAAGGGCCAGGGAACCCAGGACAATGGTCCTTTGCCACAGTCACCGCTGTGCCCCTCCTCCGGAAGTGGCGCAGAGCGGGTGCCCGGAGAGGTTCTGTTTAGACCCTCAAAGTTGAAAGACCCAGTCAAAAATGGCACCTGAGGTGGAGAGACCTTCTGAGAAGAAGCGCACAGGAGCATAAGCACATGGGACAACGCTCCGCCTCTCCCGGCACTAGAGAAGCCCGAACTGCATCCCTGAGATTCCACCTCACTCCAGAGAGAGTGAGATCATCAGAAACTCAAAAAGTAATAAATGCTGACGAGGCTGTGGGGGGAAAGGAACCTTTCTATGATGTTGGTGGGAATGTAAATAGTACAACCACTGTGGAAATCAGTGTGGAGATTCCTCAAAAAGCTAAAATTAGAAATTCCACTCAACACAGATCCTCCTTCTAGTATCTTCCTGGATGAGCTGAAGTCATCACACTACAATGATCCAGCCACACCCGTGTTACAGCAGCACAACTCATAGGTGCTAAATATTGGAAGTGGCCTGTATGTCCATCAACAGATAAATGGATAAGGAAAATGGAGTGTTTACACACAATGGAGTACTGCTCTGCCATAAAGAAGGATAGATTTGAGTCATTTGCAGGAAAATGGATGCATAATGTTTAGTGAAATAAATCAGACACAGAAGCTCAAATATCACATGATTTCTGTCTTTTGAGAAACTCAAAGTGTAAATAATTTAAAGAAGAAAGATAGTAAGAACGAGAAGATAGCTCTTCCAAATGGGGAGGAGAGCTAGAGGTGAAGAGAGAGGGAAACTAAATAGGACTAAGATCTGATAGTACAGGTGCCACCCCCATGAGTGTAATTACAATGTATCGGAAGGAGAAAGTCTGGTGAGTGACAGTGAAGGGCAGAGGTCAGGGACGCACGTGGTTCCCCCAGCAGCCCCCGGAAGGAGGGAAGTGCCCGGCACCTTGAATCCGGGCCCTGGGTGGGGTGATTCTCGGCGGCGGGGAGTCTCGCCATGGGGTTTTCCGAATCTGTGGCCTTTGCTCCCAGATGCCCCTCTGCCGCCGCTGGGAGAGCAAAACCAGGCAGACCCCGGACCTTGTCAGCAGAGCTTGGGGACAAGATCTCCCACTGCCTGAGGGCGACTGTTCCTCGGCTTCCTCCCCTGCAGCCTGCCTGTCCTGCCCAGCTGGAGCTAAGGCCCGTGGGCCCAGCTCCCCGAGTCTGTGCTCAGAACGCCCCCTTCGCTCTGCAGACTCCCGAGGTCGCTGTCGGATCTGTGGCCTCATCCTGGCCCCTTTGGCCTCAGACAAGTGCCTGAGCTGTCGAGTGAGGGTCTCGGGGCTCGCTTTCCGTTTTGAACCTGTCCCTGGAGATTTCCTCCTTGCTAAGTGCCTGAAGGAGGCAACTGGGCCTCTGTAGCCGGACTGCGGGGACGGGAAGATGGGATCACTGTGGAGGCCTTGGAGGAGGGAGGGAGGGAGGGAGAGGAAGGGGGGTGGGGAACAAGGAGGGGGAGGGGGAGGGGAGGGGGGAGGGGGAGGGGGGAGGGGGAGGGGAGGAGGGGGAGGGGAGGAGGGGAAAGAAAGGAAGAGCAGGTGCACTTGTCCCCTGGAACACCTCAGGAGCGAAGCAGGCGGCAGCAGAGCCAGCAGGCAACACAACACCAGGCAATGTTTTTGCATACAACAACCAGGAGCAAGCAAGTGAAGTCCCTTTGTTTTGAAAGCAGACTGTCGCGTGTCTGTCCCTGGCCACAGGGAAGCCTTACTCACCTGTCAGCAGGTGTGAGTCACAGCCATCTCTAGACTTGGGGGTCAGGGTCACAGTGAGGCCAAGCCCTCAGCAAGGGCGGGAGCAGGTGACTCACCCCCGGATGCTCCTCTCCCAGGTGAGTGGGGAGCGCAGGGCCCCGGAGCCGCAGGTACACAGGCTGGGAGGCTTCCAGCTCAGCGGGCAGTAGACACAGAGACGACACAGCCAGCTGTCCAGCCATTGGTGTTTTTAGTGAGCATCTACTGTATGCCAGGCACTGTCCAAGATGCTGGGACACAGCCAAGTCCTTGGGCCTCCTGGAACTGTCACCATAGGCCTTCTAGACAGCTCGCAAGTAGATCAGTATCTAGATGTAAGAAGCCTATAATTCCTGCAAGAAAAATAAAGCTGAGCCCAGGACTGGAAAATGATGGAAGCTACTTCCGAGAGGGTGGATGGGGAGACTTCTCCAAGGGCCGAGGTTTGAGGCTGTTCTAGAACCCGTGTCCTCAGTGCTGTGGGTAAGAATTGGGTCCTCGAGTCTCAAACACACTTTAAAAAAGGGAAGTGGCTAGAAGAGACATTTGTACACCAGGATTCACAGTAGCATTCTTCACAAGAGCCCCAAAGTGGAAAAAAACCAAATTTCCACCATCCAGGGAATGGATACATGGAAAGGTGGTGCGTGCCCAACAGCCCTGGAAACAGGCACAATGCCGGCACGCGTGCCGTGCTGAGTGAAAGAAGCCAGCCCCACGGAAGATGCTGTGCGCTTCCACTGAGGAGGCACCGAGAACAGCCAAGTTCATAGGGACAGGAAAATGGGGGAGGCCAGGGCCGGGGCACAGTGGAGGGTGCTGGTCTCATGGGCACAGAGCGAAGTTTTGGAAGATGAACAATTTCATCAGGATGAGCACCAGAGAGTGCAAATGTGCTTAATGCCACTGGATTGTATGTGCAGAATGGTTAGAATGGTAAGTCTGGGGCCAGGGACGTAGCTCAGTGGTGCCACCGCCTGCCTCGCAAGCGCAAGGTCCCGAGTTTGATCCCCGGTACCAAGAAAAAAGTAAGTCTTTTAAGTAAAGTAAGTATATTTTACCAAAATTTAAAACATTTAGCTGAAAAAAACAAGGCAGATGGAAGAGGGCAGAAGATCGGGATAAGAACTTTTTATATTTCAGTCCTTCAGATGGAACTCAGAGGTACTGGCTCTACCACTCAACTGCATCCCCAGCCCATGTTTTATTTTTGTAATTTTTATTTTGAGCAGGGTCTCACTAAATCGCTGGCCTCAAACTTGCAATTCTCCTGCCTCTGCTGGGCTTAGAGAAGAGCACCCTGTGCCCAGCAACAACTACATTTGTGGGAACAGTGGACACGTGACACGTCTCAGCCTCACAACCGAGGACACGTCCTGTGGAGCAGATGCTCATGGTCCCACCGTGCAGGATGGAGTCACAGAAAGACATGGGGAAACTGACAGCAGCTATCATTTTCGTTTTGAAAATGAGTCACTGTAGCTCAGTTTGTGACAAATCCAGGTGCTTTTCTGGGCACTGGACGGTGGGAAAGAGATATGACAGGGATTTGCTGAAGGCCATCCATCTCGAGTCACAAACGCTGCATAAATATCACAGAGATTGGCTTGGGATTCGGAGGAAACCCAGAGGACGCCAGAGAAAAACCTACCTAGTTAATGCCAAGAGATCAGAAAGCTCTTCCTCCCTAGAAAAACATCAGTCACTCAGGAACTTCAAGTAGATGCGTTCAGCAAACTCTAACGTGGTGTTTCTGACACACTTTCACTTCCCTGCCTGCCACTCTGCCCAGAGGTCAGTTTCCTGGGAAACACACTTGGGGAGCACAAAAATACCAATGAGATCAACACGGCAAGAACATTTTGTTAGAGTAACACCAAGTCCTAGTACATGCAACAATCATTTGGAAATGAGATTAATTCCACACAGCAGGGAGGCACTAATGAGATGCTTCCAGTGTGCGTGCGTGTGTGTGTGTGTGTGTGTGTGTGGTTAAATATGGACTTTGGAACAATTTAAGTCAATTCTGTTACTCTGAAAGAATTAGCAGTGCCCCTGGGATTTTCTGAGAGGCAGAAGTCCTGGGGTAGCAAAGCCTCCTGTGTAGCTTTCTGCAACAAAGAACAGGGGCTGCTGTTTTGAGAGATGTGGGAATATTTACACCAGGGACATTGGCAGGCACAGTCAAAGCCCCCTGACCCGACCCATGCACCTCATAAGCCAGTTTCCCAGCATGCCACTGGGCAGGGAGTCCCAGCCCTCTTCTATTAAAGCTTTCTTCTTGGCCCGGAGATCCTGAAATAGACTGTGTTCGTGTGAACTCGCGCCTGTGGTTAGAAACGCCGTTACTGTAATTTATGGTACAAGGTGGAGCTCTTTCCTCTTGTTTAAAACTGGACTGATAGGATGTTACGGGCCCCAAATGTGGGTTATCATTGCTTGCTTAGGAGGGGGATTGGTAAAACAGGCAATCTCTAGTGCTGGCAAGAAACTCTACCAGAGCTCCCAGTCAGGGATTAAATGTCATGCAAACACATTCTTGCAGCAGGCTGATTCAGCTGGGAGGGAAGTCTCGCCACAACTGAGGGGTTTAGAGGAAAATAACAAATTGCTTCTCAGAACTGGTACAGAGGAACTTTCAATTCAAGACCATAAATATAGCAAAATGCACTCGGTGCAGAGGCAGGTTGGGGATTTCTCTTCAGGGAATTGTGCTCAGCACATGTTTTGGTTCCACAGAGAGAGAGCACATTTTCTCCTATCTGTAAATAGGATATTTTAGATTCCTGAAATATTTTAAGTTTCCTAAAGAATTTTATCCCCAATTGATTATGCCTGTATGGCTGAGTTACCCTCTTAGAAAAGCCACATTTGTGTTGAACCCAAATGCTGACTATTTAACATAGATAGGACCATGTTCTAAGTTGCTTGCCATGAGGGACATTGATTTACTCATTGTGATTTTGATTTACTAATTATGATCGGGCCAGAAATTTGAAAATTCAAGCAAACACACCCTTGAGGAAAGAGATGTATCAACAGCTTGCCTAATATAGTATAGTGTGTGATTGTGTGCAATTATTCATGTGTATCTTCAAACATTAAAACAAAAATACCCCCAGAAAAGGAACTTACTTAAGCTTGAGTATCAGACACGGTATAAAATTACAGTTTCCAGTTCTAGAGAAGTTTTATTTTCTCAGGACTTCTGAAAGAAAGACTTGACTTAAAAGAAAAGTCGAGACTGTATTTTCCTGAATCTCTTTCTGAATATTAACTAGCAGAATTATAGATGGAATGCTTGATAGGAAAGGGAGAAATGTAATCAGTGTACTTATACAAATTCTGAGCTCAGTTAGGAGGCCTGGGTGTGGTTTTTTTTTCTCTTTGGCTCTTTTTTTTTTTTTTTAGAAAGGGTCTCACTAAGTAAGTTGCCTATGCTCAAATTTGTGATCCTCCTGCCTCCGCCTCCCAGAGTGCTAGGATCACAGGCATGTGCCACTGTTCCTGGTTTCTCTTTGGCTCCTTATTCTCCTGCTCATTGGAGTTGTTCTGGCAGTTCCTCAAACCTAGAATTACTGCATGAGCCAGCAGTTCAATTCCAAGCCAGAAACCTAAAGGCTTGAAAACAGGAACACAAGCAGATACTTGTATACCCAGATTCCTAGCAGCATGATTCATAACAGCTAAAACAGGGAAGCAGCCCAAATTCCATCGAGGGATGAATGGGCAAAGAAAATGTGGTACATCTATGGAATGGAATATTACTCAGCCTTTAAGATGAGCAAAGTTGTGACATGTACTACAGCATGGAAGGAAATTAAAAGTACTATGCCAAGGGCTGGGGATTTAACTCAGTGGTGCCACCACCTGCCTCACAAGCCAACGTCCTCAGTTCAATCCCCAGTACCAAAAAGAAAAAAAGTACTATGCCAAACCAGGCATGGTGGTGCATGCCTGGAACCCTTTTCAGGAGGCTGATGCAAGAGGATCTGAGTTCATCGCTAGTCTAGGCTACAGAAGTTGAAAGTCAGTTTGGACTACATAGTGAGAGACTGTCTCAAAAAAATAAAACAAAAGCATTACACTACATGAAAGACAAAAGGACAAATATGCTGCAAGTCCACTTACGTGAAATATCTAGAATGGTTAAATTTATGGAGACCAAAAGTAGATTAGAGGTTAGCAGGGCCTACGGGTAGGAGGGAGGGGTACTGTTGCCTAAGGGGTACAGGGTTTCTATGTGGAATGATGGAAATTTTTGGAAATAAATAGTGGTGAGACTCATGCGGCCTTGGGAATGTAGTGAAGGCTTCATTGACTTGTCCAATTGAAAATGCTTAAGATGGCTAATTTTATTAAGTTTTTAAATTTTTATGAGTCCATGTTTGTAGTTCACAGTGATCACATTCTGCCTGGGGCGTTAGTACACACACGTAAGACATCCTACTTCTTTTCATGTTCCCTCTCCCTCCCCTCCGCCGCCTTCCTTACATCTCTACCCTCTCCACAAGCAAGAAGGCCAGAGGAGGAAAGTTCCAGGCCACCCTGAACTAGTTAGCAACGTAGCGAGACCCTGCCTCAGAATCAAAAATGAGTTTTAAAAAGGCCTGGGAAAGCAGCTCAGTGCAAAAGTCCTGGGTTCAACCCCCAGCGCTGCAGGAATAATAGTATCAACAATAGGAATTAATGAATTTAAACTTAAACCTTTTAAAATAGAAATTACCAAAAACATTGATTCTGCTTTCTATTTTAAAAACACAGGCAATGTCCAAAAGATCGGTGTGTTGCATTTCATTTCCTCTATTGTTTCTCTGAATCTCAAATACAGCTGAACTTTTTTTGTTTTGTTTTGTTTTTTGGTACCGGGGATCGAACTCAGGACCTTGTGCTTTCGAGGCAAGCAAGGTGCCACTGAGCCGAATCCTGGCCCCACGACTGAAGTTTTACTACCAAGAATCACAAGCTTGGTATTCAGCCAAGAAGCTGAGTGGAGGTGTCGGTTCCAGCTGGCAGGTTGGAACAGGTTTAGTCTTGTCTGGCGGGGACCCTCAGCTGGGAGGTCCTCACGGGTCCTGAGCTGGACATGTGTGGCACCCGGCCACTCAGGGTGTCGTGGCTGAGGGCCCGACTCTGGGCCAGACTGGCTGGCTTTGTGACTTTCGCTTCTTGGAGCTCACTTTCTTTACCTATAAATGAAAGATAAATAATAGCTACCAGCTCACAGCACTGTTTGTTGTTTTGTTTGAGGGGTTTCTGGGGTTAATTTCAGGGCCTTTTCACTGAGCTGAATCCCCAGGCTTTTTTTTTTTGAGGGTCTCGCTAAATTTCCTACCAATAAATCCTCCTGCCTCAGCCTCTCCAGTGCTGAGATTACAGGAGAGGCTATCACACGCAGGTCATGGGGCAACTTTCAGGATGGAATGAGTCAGTACACAACAGCAAGTAGCATAGAATTTTTAGTTAAGTACCCTAATTATAGCTCCACCTTTGACTAAAATGATTTGGGATTATTCAAATAATATAACAATATTTATAATATCTATACTATGATAATATGTGGAATACTACTTGGCAATGAAAGGTACTGGCTACCCATGAGTATAACGATTTGGATGAATCTCAAGCTCATTCTGAGAAGTGGTCCTAAGCCAATCTCAAAGGCCAAACACTGTGGCAACCTCCTATTTATAGGAGGTTCTCAAAATGACACAAGAGCAGGTGAGTGGCAGCCTGGGACTAGGATAGTGGCGAGGAGAGGGACGAAGTGACCGGAAGGGCAGCAGGGGAAGCTCTTTGAGGTGACAGGTGGCCCTGTGTCTGCAGTGCGGCAGTCACACGCATCCACACACCTGACCCCGCGGCAGAGACCTTGCAGGTGCCACGGCCGGCTTCCTGCTGTCACTGAGTTCCACCACAGCCGTGGGGACCCTCTGCATGACGGCTGCCACTTTGTGGAACACAGAGTGATTTCGATTGATTTTAAAACTAAAGTTTAAAAATTCAGTAATATGACTTGGGAGGCTGAGGCGGGAGGGTCACCTTGAGTTCGAGGCCAGCCTGGGCTACACAGTGAGACCCTGTCTCAAAAATAAATCAGACATGGGCCAGGGATTTAGTTCAGTGGTTTCGCTGCCTGCTGCGCAAGCGCAAGGACCCGAGTTTGATCCCTGGTACCAAAAAAATGAAAATAAATAAAAATAAATCAGACATGGGCCGGGGATTTAGCTCAGTGATTCTGCCACCTGCCTCACAAGCGCAAGGTCCTGAGTTCGATCCCCAGTACAAAAAAAAAAAAAAAAATCAGACACACATGTTTAAATACCGCATTCTCTGGGTGAGAAACCAAAAGTGGAAATGAAGACTGAAATGTACCGTAAATACTGGGAAATGGGAAGAAAATGTTCAAATGAGAAGGGAAACAAGGGAGGGGGGAGGGGAAAAGGAAGGAAGGGACAAGGCAAAAAAAAGAGGGAAAGAAGGAAAAAAAGGAAACACAGCCTCTGTATACAAGGAGGGGAGAGGGAGCGGAGGCGGCGGGAGGTGGGTTGAGCAGTCTACATGCAGTGTCTCGGGAGATGCGAACAAGTCTGCTCAAAGGTGCATGGTTGGAGATAGGGTGGCTCAGGGCTGGGACCCATGAGCCCAAAGCCCTAGCTTCCACCTCCATGGCACAAAAGAAAATATAGAAAAAAATTATACAGACTTGTGCTCGCCAGTGGCTGTTTTCCCCAGTGCCAGGCTTTCACACTAAGCTACATGCCCAGCCCTTTTATATTTTTTCTTTTGAGACAGTCTCTGCTACTTGCCAAGTTGCCCAGCCTGGCCTCCAGTTTGTGATCCTCCTGCCTCAGCCCCCCAGATAGTGCTGGGATTATAGGTGTGCACTGCCACACCTGGCTACGAGTGGCTTTTCAAAATAATTAAGGCTGGGAGGTAGCTCGGGGTCCAGTGCTTGCCTAGCACACATGAGGCAGTGGATTCAACGGCCAGCATGGGAAAACCCTTTAATTTGTATTTGATGAGTACGTGTTTGCAATGTGTGAATTTGCATTCATCTTGGGAGCAGGCATGTGTGCAGAAGGCAGCTGGTTCCTTTTTCTTTAATATTTTGCCCTTCCTCTCTCTGCCCTCACCCCCTTTCCCCATTTTCCTTCTTGTTATTACTCTTAGCTCTTGCTCTTGACGACGTACGCTGTTTATGCTCGCTGCGGTTGTTGGCTCCCTATACGTGGTTCATCTTCGTTCTCTCTACTTCCGCCTCCCCAACCCCTCGCCCTCAGTGTCCTGAACCTTCCCATTCGCAAGAGATCCATCCCCTTGCTTCCTTCCATTCATTCTTTATTCTGCTCTTTGTTTGTACTTTGCCTCACTCAAATGAGAAATATCATGATATTTAATCATGTGTCTGATTTATTTCACTCAACATTATATTCCCCACAAATGCTTCAAATTTATCCTTCTTTATAGCCAAGTAGTACTCCATTGTGTATAGCTACTACATGATAGAGGCTACTTCCAGGACATAGCTATTATGAATTGTGCTGCTATAAACATACATGTACGTGTTGCTGTAATCTGATGTCTTTAGCTCTTTGGGGAAGATGCCTAGGAGGGGGATAGTTGGGTAGAAAATGCTTAAATAAATAAAAATAAAAATGATTAAATTTTCACTGTTTGAACTTCTTGACAGCCAAGCTGTGAAGGGGAGAGACCTGGAATAAACAGGTCAATTTATTTTTTTTGTTTATTTGTTTTAGTACTCAGGATTGAACCTAGGGCCTCACACTGAGCCGTATTACAGGGTGATACTAAATTGCCCAGGCTGGCCTTGAATCTACATCCTCCTGTCTCAGCCTCCCAAGTAGCTAGGATTATAGGTGTGCACCACTGTGCCCAAGGCAAATTCCTTATTCTGTTTTTCAGATATTAAATTCTAAAAGCTATTAGGAGATTTTTTAATTGGGGTCCTTCTGGAAAAACATCCTCAAGAGTTGGTTCCCCACAGGCAAAACTTTTGTAGTGATTCTCAGTCTTAGGAAGAGAAACTAGAGCTGCTCAGATGTTTATTAGGTCAGGCTCTGTGTTTGGTATGGCCCCTAATTACCACCATTCAGGCCTCAGAAAGCCAGGGCTTGGAGAGGTCATTTATTATCCAGAGAGTTAAAAACCCAGCTTCTTAAAAAAAACAGCTTCTTCCTGCCCACAGCTGGCCCACAGCGCTGCTATCCTGAGCCCCATCTGGGCCTGGAATTTTATAAATTGAGAACGTTGATTCTCTGAATTTAAATGTGCATCAAAATCCCCCCAGGGGAAATACCAATTCCTGGGCCTCACCCCAGTCTGTTCTTCCAAAGCCAGCCCTCAGGGGGACAGGAATCCTCCCGCAGGAGGTGACTCCAGTGAGTGGCCCTGGCCCCTCAGCCTCCCACCAGGAGGTTCTGGAAGCCCTTGCAGGCTGCCCAGCACCGAGGGGCTTCCCAGACACGGGAATTTCGTGCTCAACCCGGAAAGCCCCAGCCCAGCCACAGCCAGGTGACACTGGACCGGCCAGTCCCCAGGGCTCCTTTCTCCCAGAAATGTTAGCCGGGCTGGGTCTCCAAGGTGGTGCCTTCCCCGGGCCAGGCTGGCAAGAAGCAGGGATTCCCCGGCCTAGGAGGCCCCTTGGCATTCAGGGCAGGGGTACAGGGCTGGAGGCCAGCGAGAGCCAAATAAGGCACGGAAGATTGGTCCCTTGCCTGCTACCCCTCCCTAGCTAAGTGGGATCCCTTGGAAAAGTTATGTAAGCCTTCTACATTTCAATTTTCTCCTGTGAAAAATCATCATATTTTTTTCTATTTTGTTTCTATTTCATTAAGTTGTTTTGGGGGCGTTTTTTGGAACTGGAAATCGAACTCAGGACCTTGAGCTTGTGAGGCAGGCAGCGGCACCACTGAGCTAAATCCCTGGCCCTCACTGATTTTTTTTTTTTCATTTGACTCTATTCATTCCTCCCTTCTAGTTTTTGGTATTATTACGTTATTCTTTTCCATCTTTCTTGAGTTCAAATGTTCACTACCAATCCCTTTTTATGTTATTTTCCAGTAGGTGTATTTTCAAGCTATACATTTCCTTCTGACCACTGCTGTCCCCTCGGCCCAGGACTTTTACTATATAGCATTCTCTTCTCACTGTACAGTTCTGCTTGGATCGAAGTTCTCATTTTGACATTTCCTTTGACTGAACAAACCACCTGAGTGAGGCTCCGTGGCACACACCTGTGATCCCAGCACTAAGGAGGCTGAGGCAGGACAGTGGCCTCGGGTTCAAGGCCAGCCTGGCCTACATAGTGAGTTCAAGAGCAGCCTGAACTGCACAGCGAGACCCTGCCTGAAAAAAATAAAAATTACAAAATACATAACAGAAGTTACCTGAGGCGGACTTGGTGGCACACACCTGTAATCCCAGCTACTTGAGCAGCTGAGGCAGGAGGATCGTTAAATTCAAGCCCAACCTGGGCAATTTAGGGAGACCCTGTGTCATAGTCAAAGGGCTGGAGGTGAAGCTGGGGTGTAGAGCACTCACCTAGCTCACGGACAAGACGCTGGTGTCCATGCTCAGCAGTGGAAAAAAGCAATCTCTGAAATATGGGTTCACAATTGGCACTGCACCTCTGAACCGAAGTCATAAAGAGAAACTGGTACACAATGAGCTGCCCATGCCTTAGAGCTGGGCTGCTGCCTCGGACCAGACCCTCTCCTGTGAATTGCAGGGCTTTTCCACCTTGCCTTAGCATCGCCTGGAATGGGAAGTGACTCCCCACTGCCCAAGCCAGCACGACCTTCAGGCCTCCGCGCAACAGGGACCCAGTCCACTGAAGCCCTCTGCCGCATTGGGCGCCTGTCATCTGCATCAGGTGGAGCTCCTGCCCAGGCCCAGGGTGAGGACCAGAGCGGGAGGCCCGGGCCACTTCCAGAAGGGCTTCCTTCCCCACTGTGCTTCCACACAGAGCTGTGTGTCTTGTTTTAAAGGGTTTCTAAGGCTGGTGTCTAGCCCAGGGTTACAGCACTTACCTAGCAGCTGCAGGGCCTTGGGGGCCTGGCCATGGTTTGATTGTCAGCATGAAAGTAAGAAAGGAAGGGAGGGAGGGAGGGAGGGAAGGAGGGAGGGAGGAGGAAATGGAATGGAGAGAGAACAGAAGGACACCCCCCCACCTCCCCCATCAAGCCAGCTTCCAGGCCAGGAGCTTTGCCTCCCCCAAGGCTCTGAATTTGAGCTGCTCTCTGCTCCTCAGCGCCATTCAGGCAGCTCAGAGCGACGTTAGAGCTGGAGACAGGATTGCCACCCAGGTGCGACTCCTCTCCGAGTGACTATGAGTCTGCAGCAGACAGTGGAAAGGGGATTCAGGGAGATCATGCTCCCTCCTTGTGCCGCTGAGAGCCTCTCTCCCACCCCAAACAGGGAGACTGTCTCACCAGTAACTCTCCACTCGCCTTACCACTGCGGGGCTTTGGTCTCACAGGAATCTGTTTCCTTCAGCATTCCACAGCAGAACATGGAAAACATATTCACAATTGCATTGATGGCTGCCCTGATCTTTATCATTTCCTCTCTTGTACGAGCTTTGGGTTTGTTATGCTCTTCTTTTTCTAGGAGCTTGAGGTTCTGCATTAGGTTATTTATTTGAGTTCTCTCTCTGTTTTCCTAATATGGATATTCACTGCTATGAATTTCCCAAGTAGAACTGCTTCATTGTGTCCCATAGATTCCTGTATATTGTACTGGCATTATCATTTACTTGTAGAAACTGTCTAATTTTTTTTTTAATTTCCTCTGTGACCCATTGGTTGTTTAGGAGGGTGTTATTCAGTTTTCATGTATTTGTGGTGGTTTTGCGGTTTCTTATGTTATTGGCATAAAATTTCCAAATTTATTGCACTATGGTCTGATAATATACAGGGGGTAACTTCAGTTCTTTTACATTTACTTAGATATGTCCTATGAACTAGCATGTGGCCTATTTTGGAGAATGACCCGTGTTCAGCCAAAAAGAATGTGTATTCTGATTCTGTGGGGTGGAATACTCTGTAAACATCTATTGAGTCCATTTGTTCAATAGCTTGGTTCAGTTCTAGAATTTTGTTGTTAATTTTTTGTCTAGATGATCTGTCTATTCGTGATAGTGGGGTAAATCAATGCAATGAAGACGAAGAGAACAATACAAAAAGAATCAATGAATCAAAGAGTTGGTTTTTTGAAAGAATAAATAAAATCAACAAACTTTTAGCCAACCTTATCAAAAAAAGGAAAGAAAAGGCTCAAATCCATGCAATTAAGAATGAAAAAGGTGGGCTGGGGATTTAGCTCAGTGGTTTAGCCACCTCTTACACAAGCACAAGGACCCGAGTGCCATCCTCGGTATCAAAAAAAAAAAAAGCTTTTGGGGCCGGGGATTTAGCTCAGTGGTTCCGGTGCCTGCCTCTAAAGCACAAGGTCCCAAGTTCAATCCCCGGTACCCGCCCCCCCAAAAAAAGAACGAAAAAGGTGAAGTCACAACAGACCCAGCAGAAATCCAGAGGATCATCAATAACTACTTCAAGAATCTGTAGTCTAATAAAATGGAAAACAGAAGAAATGGACAGATTCCTAGATACATACGAATTCCCAAATTTAAATGAAGAAGATATAGAAATTCTAAACATCCCAATTATAATGAGTGCTCATTTCAGCAGCACATGTACCAATTACAATGAGTGAAATTTAAAATGTAATAAAAAATTTCCCAACGAAGAAAAGCCCAGATCCTGATGGCTTCACTACTGAATTCTATAAGACATTTAAAGAAGAACTATCACTATTACTCTTTAAACTCATCAAGAAAATTGAAAGGGAAGCAAGGCTTCCAAATTCATTCCTAGAAGCAAGTGTTACTTTGATTCCAAAACCAGGGAAAGACCCGACCCAAAAAGAGAACTACGGGCCAATCTCCCTAATAAACACAGATGCAAAAATCCTCAACAAGATACTGGCAAACAGAATACAGAGGGTCATCAAGAAGATCATACACCCTGATCAAGTCAGATTTATCCCAGGGATGCAAGGATGGTTCAACACTCATAAATCAATAAATGTAATACACTATATTAACAGAGTCAAGGACAAAAACCATGTGATCATCTCAACAGATTCAGAAAAGGCATTTGACAAAAATCCAATGCCCATTCATGATAAAAACACTACAGAAATTTGGAATAGAAGGTCTTTATCTCAACCTGATTAAGGCTATCTATGAAAAACCTACAGCCAACATCATACTAAACAGTCAAAAACGAAAAATTTTCATGCTAAAATCAGGAACAAGACAAGGATGCCCACTTTCACCACTCCTGTTCAATATAGTTCTGGAAACATTAGCCACAGCAATTAGAAAAGAGAAACAAATAAAAGGAATAAAGATAAGAAAGGAAGAAGTTAAACTGTCATTATTTGCTGACGATATGATACTTTACATAGAAGATCCAAAAAACTCGGCCAAAACTCTTCTAGACCTAATTGACAGATTCAGTAGAGTAGCTGGATATAAGGTCAACACTCAAGAAACAATAGCCTTCTTATATACAAATAGCAGACTCACTGATAGAGAAATTAGGGAAACAATCCCTTTTACAATAGCATTCAAAAAAATGAAGTATCTAGGAATCAATCTAACAAAGGAAGCAAAAGACCTCTACACTGAAAACTAAGCACTCTGAAAAAGGAGATGGAGGAGGATATAGGAAAATGGAAAGACATCCCTTGTTCCTGGGTAGGAAGAACCAATATAGTGAAAATGGCCATACTTCCAAAACTGCTATATACATTTAATACAATGCCGATTGAAATTCCAACAGTATACTTCACAGAACTAGAGAAAACAATCCAAAAATTCATTTGGAACCAGAAGAGACCTAGAATAGCAAAAGCAATTCTAGGCAACAGAGACATGGCTGGGGGTATCACAATCCCCAACCTGAAACTATACTCAAAGCTACTGTGATAAAAACAGCATGGTACTGGCAAAGAAACAGACCCGAGGATCAATGGAATAGATTAGAAGATGCAGAAACAACTCCAGATATGCTCAGCCACCTCATCTTTGACAAAGGAGCCAACCACCCTCATTGGAGGAAAGATAGCCTATTTAATAAAGTGCTGGAAAAACTGCATTTCAACCTGCCAAAGATTAAAACTAGACCCACACCTATCTCCATGCACTAAACTAAGATCAAGGTGGATTAAAGATCTAAATATTAAGACAGAAACACTAAACTTGCTGGAAGATAAGTTAGGTAGAACTCTTGAAGACATTGGCATAGGAAAAGACTTAATGAACAAAACCTCAGTAGCAAGGGAACTAGCACAGGGAATCAACAACTGGGATTTCATCTTATCAAAAAGCTTCTAAGCTGTAAGTGTTGATGTGTAAAATTGTTTTGATTAAAGAATTTTTCTATCAGAAAAAAAAAGCTTCTGCACTGCAAGAGAAACCACCAACAGAGCTAAGAGACAACCTACAATGTGGGAAAAAAATTTTAGCAGCTGTACCTTAGATAAAGGACTACTATCTAGAATATATAAAGAACTGAAAAAAATCAGACCCCCCCCCAAATTCAAAGACCCAATTCAAAAATGGACATCTGAAATGAACAGACATTTCTCAGACAAAGAAGTAAAAGCAGCAAATAACCATATGAAAAAATGTTCAACATCACTAATCATTCAAGAGATGCAGATGAAAACAACACTGAGATTCCACCTCACCCCAGAAAGGATGGCTGCTATCAAGAAACCAACCAATAACAAATGCTGGTGGGGCTGTGGGGAGAAAGGAACCCTTCTCCATTGTTGGTGGGAGTGTAGACTGGTGCAACCACTGTGGAAATCAGTATGGAGATACCTCAAAGAACTAGGACTAGAGATCCTATTTGACCCAGCTATTCCCCTGCTGGGGATCTTCCCCAAAGAATTAAAAGAATCATACCACAGTGATATATGTGTATCCATGTTCATAGCAGCACAGTTTGTAATAGCTAAAGCTTGGAAACAGCCCAAGTGCCCATCGACTGGAGGCTGGATAAAGAAGATGTGGTTTTTTTATAAAATGGAGTACTACTCAGCCTTAAAGGATGAGAAACTAGAGACATTTATAGCTAAATGGATGCACACTGAGGTGATACTCTTAAGTGAAATAAAGAGGACACACGTGTAAATACCGGTTTCTCTAGTGTGAGAAACTGAAGTGTAAATAAGGGTTAAAATGATTAAAATGAATAATTGATAATTTGAAATAAGAAGAAAAGGTCCAAACTTGTAGGGGTGGTGGGAGGGGAGGGGAAAGGAAAGAAGGGAAAGGAAAAACTATGAGAAAAGAAAAAAAAATGGAAATGAAGTTTTTGTAAATAGGGAAGGGTGGAGGGGGTGAAGGGCACACAGGTCATGGGGAAAAAATAAGAACCCCCATACATCATATACAGGTACAAGCACCCAATGATAATTTTTTTTGGTACCAGGGATGGGAAGTTGGGCCCAATGATAAATGTAAATGTATTGTATTGCTAAAATATACCAATAAAAGAATTTAAGAAAAAAATCATATTCACAATAGTCCCCAAAAATTGGAAACAAGTCAGATATGCTGGTGTACACCTCTAATCCCAGCTAGTCAAGAGGCTGAGGCAGGAGGATCAGAGTTAGAAGCCAGTCTGGACAATTTAGCAAGACACTCTCAAAATAAAATAAAAAGGGCTGAGAGTGTAGCTAAATGACAGAGCACTTGCCTAGCATGCTCAAAGCCCTGGATTCCATCCCTGGCACTTAAAAAAAAAAGATAAAGAAAAAGAAAATACCCATTGACACATGAATGAATGGGGATATAAAATAAAATATTACTTGGCAATAAAAAGGGATGAAGTGCTGATACGTGCTACAACATGGATGAGCCCTAAACACACTATGGAAGCAAATGAAGTCAGACACAAAGTATACAGTGTACAATTTCACATGGATGAAACGTGCAGAGCAGAAGGTGCAAACCAAACGGACAGAAGGCAGCTGCAAGGTGGCCCAGGGTGGGACTGGAATGTTGCTCAGGAGTCAGGGGTGATGAAGAGGTTCTGAATCAGGCAGTGGTGATGGCTGCACAAGTCCCTCTGTTTACTGAAAACCCAGGAATTGTGTGCTTTAAATAGGAGGCATGTGTGCTGGCTGTGTGCACCCTGTCGGGACGCACAACCCGCCGGGGCCCAGCCAGGGTAGCAGGGCCAGCAAGGCCGCCGGTCCCCACACGGTGCCATCGAATCTGGAGACAGATTAGGACAGTGTCCTTGGGGAGGTAACACCCAGGTGAGAGGCAGCTTTGAGCAGCATGTGCAGCCAGGTGAGGTCAGTTGAGCCACAAGTGCCCTGCTGGTGATAAACTAGGGCAGTGAGAGGGGGCCAGAGAGGAGGTGATTCCCAGGAAACCATGTTCCCAGCTAAGAGAACAGCAGCAGCAAAGGCCCTGGGGCAGGAAGCCTGATCTGCGGAAGGGATCAGAGAGAACCAGGCAGAGGCTCCCAGGCCACTCAAGGCCCCTGGGTTCATCCCAGGCCGGGTGGGAGGCCCTTGACGACGGTCTGAGGACAGCGAGGACAGCGGGACCTCTCCTGCCTCAGAGAGCAGCTCGCAGGTGGTAGGTGGAGCAAAGGCAGTGGTGGAGTCTGATCCTCAGCCCGCAGGGCTTTGGCCATGGCTTCCTGTGGCTACACCTCTGCCGGGTCTGAGCTAGTGTGACGGATGTGCAGGCGTCCAGTGGGTTGAAGGATTGCTGAAGGTTCAAGGGCTGCACCAGGCGTGGCTGCTGATCCCAGCACCTGGCAGGCTGAGGCAGGAGAATGGAAAGATTACATCCTGCCTGGCAACTTCATGAAACTGTCTCAAAATAAAAAGGGCTAGGGAAGCTGGGCATGGTGGAGCATACTTGGAATCCCAGCCCTTGAGAGGCTGAGGCAGGCAGATAGCCTGGGACAAACGGTAAGACCCTGTCTCAAAAAAACACAAAAAAAAGTGGGAGGGGAAGCTAGGAAAGAAAGATTAAGGGCTGAAAATTAACTTGCATATAATCTATAACATAGACTAGGCTCAGTGGCTCCGCACTTACAATCCCAACGCTCTGAGAAGCCGAAGGAAGAGGACCACAAGTTCAAGTCCTACCTAGGCAATGTAGAGAGACACTGTCTCAAAATAAAACATAAAAAGGGCCAGAGATGTAGCTCCATGCAATGGCCCTGGATTTAATCCCCAGCACAATAAATTAATCAAATCCATCTATAATAAGGTTATAAATTAATATTTTACATTATATATTCACCCTCTGTGTGTATGGTGCATATTTTATTGCAGAATTGCAGTTTTTATTGTTTCTTGAGGTTTTTGGGTACCGGGAATCAAACTCAGGACCTCATGCTTGCCAGGCAGGTGCTGTGCTGTTGAGCTACACCCACAGCCTAGGTACATATTTTGTTGTGTTAGCATTCTCTGTCTCCTGTGTGGCAGAAACAGCCAATTCCAAGGTGTTGCGAATCGACCTCCCCTCATTGCAGCTGCTCCGTCCCCTGCAAGCCCGTTTGGACTGACAGTTCCAACCCCCGCATCAGCAGGACCTGCTCCAGGAAACACAGGCTCTCCTTCGAGGTGTCTGGGCCGTGCATGGACTCACTGAGGCGGGCCTTCTTTTCACTCTGGCAATAACACTGTGGACACGGAAAGCTCGACATCTCTTTCGTGCTGCTTTTCTCTGGCCACGCTTGGGTCCCTGGATAATGTGTCCCCTCTGGTCCCTGCTGCTTCCCTGCTTGAAAACTCCCTCACCCGAGCCCAGCCGTCCACCCGTCCTGCTGCCCGGTCTGCCCAGCACTTTCCAGAGCCGGCCGCACATCTGGGTCTCAGTTGCCAACTGATCCTGCTTCCGTCTGCCCTTGAAAACCCCTGGGCTCGCCGCTGTCTGCTGCGTGAGGAGGCTCAGCCCCGGGGCAGAATCCAAGAGCTCCTCCCAATCCCACTGGGCTGGGAATTTTTCCTTCCAGAGTTGAGGACGAGCCCAGGGCCTCGAGTACTAGAGCTCTATCCCAGCCCCGGCCTCGGTACAGACCAAACTCCTTCAGGGGCCTAAGAGGGCTCCGGGATCCGCTGCCCCTCCAGCTCAGCATCACTCCAGCCACATCCCTGCTCTTTCTGGAACCCCAGGTTAATGCAGCGCTGTGCTCCTCCGATCCCAGCGCAAGCAGCATTTCTCAACAGTTTTTCCCTGGCCTTAAACACACTCAGGCCGCGCTCCAGGGGATGGTCTACCCTATGTCTATCTCATGCCTCTTTCTCCTCTGCCTTTGGAATTTTACACTAATTGGTATCATAGTTAACTGACATCATTGGCCGCCAATAGGCTGTAAGCTCCATGGAAACAGAGACTGTGTCAGTTAACTGTTGCTAAGCAACAGATGACTCCAAAACACAGTAGTTTAAAACAACAAATGTAGTTTGTGTTCTAAGGACTCTGGATGTCACTAACTCAAGGGACGGACAGTCTAGGTGTCAGCCGGGCTGCAGCCTCATCTCGTGGCTCGAGATGAGATCTCGAGAGAGATCTGCATCCAAGGTCTCGGGTGCTTTTGGCATGTGGACTTTGCACAGAAGGTCAGTTTGTCTGCAGCTGTCGGCAGAGACTTTGCCCAGTGGGTGCCTCCGCAGGATGGCTCACAGCCTGGAGGCTGGCTGGCTTTCCTCAGGGCCAGGTTGCCAAACTGACAGAAGAGCAGAAGGCAAGAGGGAAGGAAGAGCCAGTATTTTGGGAACCTAAACTTTCAACCCTTCACTTGGGTCTCGTCCTGACCGGCAAGTGCACCACTGGGCTCAGCCACACCCAAGGCCCTGGGGTCCCAGGTGCTGATGCAGAAACCACCTGTCCCAGGCACGGGGCTCCTGGGCTTGACCTTGTGTGGCTGGTGCACACCCAGTCTGAAAATAGTAGGAAACCCTGACTTTTTCAAGCTGGGGAGGCGGCTCAGTAGAAGAGCACACGCCAAGCACCGTGAGACCCTGTGTTCCATCCTCAGCTTTGGAAAAAAATAAAAAACAAAAAGTAAGCATGTTTGATAGATCCCTGAGTGGTTTTACCTAAAATGTTAATCCGATCATACAGCATTCGGACTCAAAAGCAGTACGGCGGAGCTCTGCTCCTCAGATTGTACTTTTCACTTGAGATCTCCTGCAAGCGGTTTACAAACAATTTATTGTTTTCTTTGCAGTACTGGGGATTGAACCCAGGGCCTTCACACTCAGCCACATCGCTAGTCCTTTTTTAAAAATTTCAGCTTGAGACAGGTTCTCACTAAGCCACTTAGCTGCCCAGGCTGGGCTTAAACATGTGGTCTTCCTGTCTCAGCCTCCCAGGGTGCTGGGATCATAGGTGTGAGCCACTATGCCTAAAGTCACCAGTGTAATCTCATCTCTCTCTCTCTTTCCCCATAAACCTCTCTTCTGCTGCCTCATTTATTCCCCATGTGTTCACCCTGAATTTTCTCATTCACTCCAGAAAGTCTATTTCTTTTTCTAACCTTGAAAAGTATAGTTTTAAAAGCCATTAATTTAGGACTTTTTATTTATTGAGGGGGGGTCTCAGGTTTAATAACAAAGGCAAAGGGTCACCAGTGTGGCCAAATCTTTTCTCACTCACATCCCGGATTCTCAGACCCTGTCTACCTTCATAATTTTGAATATAGTTGTAGTTGATTGGGTCAAAAACTGACCTTAGGAAACATCTTCCTTCAAAGATGTTTACAGCTGGAGAGGCTCGGCCTGGCCAGCATCATTTAGCACGCGATTTCCTCCAGTGAGTCTGAGCTCCCACGCCCACGCGAGGTTATTTTTCTTCCACAATTTTCTCTCACAGCTCTGTGACTCACTTGGTCCTAGGGCTCTTGGCCAGGCAAGACTTCTCCTGGGAGATGGACCAAATGAGGAAGGCATCCCAGGAAGAAGAGAATGTGCTTAGACAAAGGAGGCTCTGGAAAAAGTTGGATCAGCAGTTCTTGAAGCAAGAATGAAGTTTTAGGGGACCAGGGGACCGAACCGAAGACCGAACTAGGTGAGGAACCCCCCAGGCACACCCACCAGCCTCCAGCTTAGACGCGCGGGTGCCTGCAATAACAGGCTTCCCCCCCACCTCTTGGCTGTGCAGCTACCTGGTTCCACACTACAGAGGCACAGGGGAGCATAAAGGCCATTGTCCTGAGCTGCAGAAATGAACAACAGAGAGAGGACCTCTCTCAGGCTCCCTGATGAAAACTGAAGCCCACTGGAAAAGTGAAGAGAATCTCTGCAATAAAGGCACACCAGACCACCATGCTTGGTAAGTTGGAGGGATCATCACCTCCCATCGGAAGCTGGACTATCTTCAGGGGAAGAGCAGCTGGAACCTGCAGTAGAACCTTGCAGAGTTCAGCCCTGCAGGAGGACAGGGGGCTCAACTTGGGACTTGCAGCCAGAAATCTGCCTGGATCTCATGGGTCTGTGACTGGCTTGCTGAGACTCATTGACTTATAACTGCACACTGCTGCCCATGTTGTCTATTGTGACAGCAATACCTTCAAGGAGGCCCTTCACTTTTATTTTTTATTTGTTATTTTCAAAATTACCACTATTTTTTTGCTCTTATTTTTTTTTCTTCTTTGCTACTCTTTTAAAATTTTTATTTTTCTTTTTTTTCTTTCTTTTCTCTTTTCTTTCTCTCTCTCTGCCTCACTCCCTTGCTGTCGCACATTGTTCTTCATCTTTCTTTGTGTTCTTGTTCTGGCCCTAATTCGTATTTCTTCTTTATCTTTCTTTTCTTCTCTTTCCTTCTCTCACCTGTGTCCTCAGGCCTCACTGCTAACCTTCCCCTATCCTTCTACCAACCTATCCCTCCCTCCCAACTTCTTCTAGCTCCCCACCCCGAAGGGAAAAGTTGCTATAGTGAAGAGTTTATTCACTATAAACACATGTTGGGTTGGTCCTTGATTTTGATTTAATACACACAGTTAAAGGTGATAGATTAATAACTATCACAAACTGTCATTTTCTAAGAGGTACTTGAAGCTATTGTGTTGCTGATTGCATCACTTGGGCTAAGGTGTTGTGATTGATTTAATCAGTTGTCCTTCCTGGTGTAATAAAAATGAGACAGCCTCAGAGTCATTAGAGACTCAAAACCTAAAGAGCAGCTGTATCTGGAAGAAATCTCTGAGAAGCAACCATTCCATAAGTGGTCTAAATACATCAACAAAGATACTTACAATAAACAACTTCAAAGTATCAACCCAGGAACTAAACCAAGGACAGTACCAAAAATAAAAATGAGAAGACATTTAAGCAAGCCACAAACTCAGACTTCCACCCCACCAAGGGCAAATTCTGGGGGAAACGAGGTGGAAAAGTCTGATAATCAACCACCTGGTCACCCTGAACTGATAGCACAGGAAGTAACAAAACAGATGAATGAGGCTCTAGAAAAATTCAAAAGAGAAATAATTTCCCAGATAACTACAGGGATATTGAGCAGAGTGAAAGACATGATTAGAGGCTCTAGAACAGAAAGAGGTAAAAAAAAAAAATAGATGAACTCAGAAACATGCTAGAAGCCATAAATGCCCAGCATAAGAAAGAAATGGAAACCATGATCACCCAACATAAGAAAGAAATGGAATCCATGAAACAGATTCAAACAGATATTCAGGAGGTTAAAAACTCCACTGAAAGCATGCAGAGCAGATTAAGGGAATCTGAAGATAGAATACCAGATATAGAAGACAGGATTGCGCTTAAGGACTATGAAAACAAAGATCTCTTCAAAATAGTAAGGGGCCATGAGAAATCAATCCAGCAGCTGCTAGATGATGCAAAGAAGAATAACATAAGACTGATAGGAGTCCACGAAAAAACAAGAGAAAGTACAATTGACATAAAAAAACTGTTCACAGAAGTAATAGTAGAAAACTTCCCAGACAGAGGTGGAGAATTGGACATACAGATAAGTGAAGCATATAGAACTCCAACCAGCCACAATCAAAAAAATTCTACACCTAGACATATAATAGTGAAGATCCCAGAAACCCAACAGAAGAACAAAATCCTACAGGCAGTTAGAGAAAAGAAACAAATCACCTACAAAGGAAAGCCCACCAGAATCACAGCAGACTTCTCAACACAAACCCTCAAATCAAGGAGAGCCTGGAGGGAAGTATTTCAAGCCCTAAAAGAAAATAACTTCCAAGCTATACTGTTGCATCCTGCAAATTTATCTTTCACAATCAATGGGAAAATTACATACTTCCATGACAAAGAACACCCGAGAAATTTCAAGAAGACCAAACCAGCTCTCCAAACAATTCTAAACAATATCCTAGAAAAAGACAATGAAGATCACAACTCCATGAGGCCCAACAGAGGGAAGCCACTAGGTAAGGTAAGAAACTAAAGGGAAAGGGGGAAAAAATAAGAAATAAAAGAGTCAACAACAGCAAAATATCTTGACAAGGATGAGTCAATATCTATCAATTATAATTCTCAATGTTAATGGCCTCAATTCACCAATCAAAAGATAGACTGACAGAATGGATTAAGAAGCAAAATCCAGCAATATGCTGTATACAAGAAATGCACCTAACTCAAAAAGAAATTCATAGACTGAAAGTAAAAGGATGGAAAACAGTTCACACGACAGGAACCCAGAAAAAAGCAGGGGTAGCAATCTTATTTGCAGACAAAGAACATTTCAAACCAAAATTAATTAAGAGAGACAAAGATGGTCACTACATCCTTGTGAAGGGAACAATCCAAGAGGAAGAGATGACAATCCTAAATATATATGCACCAAATACGACTGCCCCCAGCTATACAAAACAAATATTAATGGACATGAAAAGCCAAATAAGCACATAGAGTTGTAGTGGGGAACCTCAATATCCCACTATCACAAATAGACAGATCATCTAGACAAAAAGTTAACAATGAAATTCTAGAACTGAACCAAGCTATTGAACAAATGGACTTAATAGATGTTCACAGTGTTCCACCCCACAAAATCAGAATACACATTCCTTTCAGCTGCACATGGGTCAGTCTCCAGAACAGACCTCACGCTAGCTCATAGGACATGTCTAAATAAATGTAAAAGAACTGAAGTTACCCCCTGTACATTATCAGACCATAGTGCAATAAAATTGGAAATTTTATGTCAATAACATAAAAAACCGCAAAACTCCCACAAACACATGGAAATTGAATAACACCCTCCTGAACAACCAATGGGTCACAGAGGAAATTAAAGAAGAAATTAGACATTTTCTACAAGTAAATGACCATGTCAGTACAACATACAGGAATCTATTGGACACAATGAAAGCAGTTCTACTTGGGAAATTCATAGCAGTGAATGTCCATATTAGGAAAACAGAGAGAACTCAGTTAAAAAACCTAATGCAGAACCTCAAGCTCCTAGAAAAAGAAGAGCATAACAAACCCAAACCTCATACAAGAGAGGAAATTATAAAGGTCAGAGCAGAAATCAATGCAATGGAGACTAAGAGAATGATAGAAAAAAATCAATGAATCAAAGAATTGGTTTTTGGAAGGAATAAATAAAATCGATAAACCTTTAGCCAACCTTATCAAAAAAAGGAAGAAAAAGCTCAAATCCATGCAATTAATGATGAAAAAGGTGAAGTCACAACAGGCCCAGCAGAAATCCAGAGGATCATCAATACCTACTTCAAGAACCTATACTCTATGGCTGGTGAACTTGAGCACGTTACTGACGAACGGGTACAGGAGTTCTATTCTAGTGGGGCTAGCATGTCACTAAAACAGGTCTTTTGATATATTAAATTTTTTTAAAAGCAAAACAAGTTTAGATTTTAATCAAATTTCTAGGGTTTTTAAGTGTAATTTTACAGAACTGCTTGTTTGCTTCTACTGTCTCCTTCCACTCTGCTCTTGGAGTTGGGGACAGGACTGGAGTTAAAACACGTGTAATTTTGTATCCTAATGTCTTTCCTCCCAGTGCAGAATATTCTTGTTTCTTAAGGAGTTGTTTCTTTTCAAATAAACCCCACCAGGGCCGGGGATTTAGCTCAGCGGTTCCGCTGCTTGCCTCACAAGTGCAAGGACCGGAGTTTGATCCCTGGTACCAAAAATAATAATAATAATAATATTAATAAAATAAACCCCACCTCCATTCCAAAAAAAAAAAAAAAAAGAACCTGTACTCTAATAAAATGGAAAACACAGAAGAAATGGACAGATTCCTAGATACATATGAATTGCCAAAGTTAAATGAAGAAGATATAGAAATTCTAAACACCCCAAATACAATGACTGAAATTGAAAATGTAATAAAAAATTTTACCAAAAAAGAAAAGCCCAGGTCCTAATGGCTTCGCTGCTGAATTCTATAAGACATTTAAAGAACTATCACCACTACTCTTCAAACTCATCAAGAAAATTGAAAGGGAAGCAAGGCTTCCAAATTCATTCCTAGAAGCAAGTGTTACTTTGATTCCAAAACCAGGGAAAGACCCGACCCAAAAAGAGAACTACGGGCCAATCTCCCTAATGAACATAGACGCAAAAATCCTCAACAAGATACTGGCAAACAGAATACAGAGGGTCATCAAGAAGATCATACACCCTGACCAAGTCAGATTTATCCCAGGGATGCAAGGATGGTTCAACACTCATAAATCAATAAATGTAATACACTATATTAACAGAGTCAAGGACAAAAACCATGTGATCATCTCAACAGATGCAGAAAAGGCATTTGACAAAAATCCAATGCCCATTCATGATAAAAACACTACAGAAATTTGGAATAGAAGGTCTTTATCTCAACCTGATTAAGGCTATCTATGAAAAACCTACAGCCAACATCATACTAAACAGTCAAAAACGAAAAATTTTCATGCTAAAATCAGGAACAAGACAAGGATGCCCACTTTCACCACTCCTGTTCAATATAGTTCTGGAAACATTAGCCACAGCAATTAGAAAAGAGAAACAAATAAAAGGAATAAAGATAAGAAAGGAAGAAGTTAAACTGTCATTATTTGCTGACGATATGATACTTTACATAGAAGACCCAAAAAACTTGGCCAAAACTCTTCTAGACCTAATTGACAGATTCAGTAGAGTAGCTGGATATAAGGTCAACACTCAAGAAACAATAGCCTTCTTATATACAAATAGCAGACTCACTGAGAGAGAAATTAGGGAAACAATTCCTTTTACAATAGCATCCAAAAAAATGAAATATCTAGGAATCAACAAGGAAGCAAAAGACCTCTACACTGAAAACTATGCACTCTGAAAAAGGAGATGGAGGAGGATATAAGAAAATGGAAAGATGGCACCGGGGATTTGGCTCAGTGGTTCTGTCACCTGCCTCGAAAGCGCAAGGTCCCGAGTTCAATCCCCGGCACCACACACACACACACACACACACACACACACACAAATGGAAAGACATCCCTTGTTCCTGGGTAGGAAGAACCAATATAGTGAAAATGGCCATACTTCCAAAACTACTATATAGATTTAATACAATGCCGATTGAAATTCCAACAGTATACTTCACAGAACTAGAGAAAACAATCCAAAAATTCATTTGGAACCAGAAGAGACCTAGAATAGCAAAAGCAATTCTAGGCAACAGAGACATGGCTGGGGGTATCACAATCCCCAACCTGAAACTATACCACAAAGCTACTGTGATAAAAAAAAAAAAACAGCATGGTACTGGCAAAGAAACAGACCCAAGGATCAATGGAATAGATTGGAAGATGCAGAAACAACTCCAGACATACTCAGCCACCTCATCTTTGACAAAGGAGCCAACCACCTTCATTGGAGGAAAGATAGCCTATTTAATAAATGGTGTTGAAAAAACTGCATTTCAACCTGCCAAAGATTAAAACTACTGCCGTGCAAGTGCAAGGAGCCGAGTTCGATCCCCAGTACCAAAAAAAATAAAAAATAAAACTAGACCCATACCTATCACCATGCACTAAACTAAGATCGAAATGCATTAAAGATCTAAATATTAAGACAGAAACACTAAACTTGCTGGAAGATAAGTTAGGTAGAACTCTTAAAGACATTGGCATAGGAAAAGACTTCATGAACAAAACCTCAGTAGCATGGGAACTTGCACAAAGCATCAACAACTGGGATCTCATCTTATTAAAAAGCTTCTGCACTGCAAGAGAAACCACCAACAGAGTTAAGAGACAACCTACAATGTGGAAAAAAATTTTTAGCAGCTGTACCTCAGACTAAGATCTACTATCAAGAATATATAAAGAATTGAAAAAAATCAGACCCCCCAAATTCAAAGACCCAATTCAAAAACGGGCATCTGAAATGAACAGACCATTCTCAGACAAAGAAATAGAAATAGCAAGTAAACATATGAAAAATTGTTCAACATCACGGGTCATTTGAGAGATGCAGATAAAAACAACACTGAGATTCTACCTCACCCCAGAAAGACTGGCTGCTATCAAGAAATCAACCAATAACAAATGCTAGTGGGGGTGTGGAGAGAAAGGAACCCTTCTCCATTGTTAGTGGGAGTGCAGACTGGTGCAACCACTGTGGAAATCAGTGTGGTGATACCTCAAAGAACTAGGGCCAGAGATCCCATTTGACCCAGCTATTCCCCTGCTGGGTATCTTCCCCAGAGGAAAAAAATGAATCATACCACAGCAATATATGTGTACCCATGTTTATAGCAGCACAGTTTGCAATAGCTAAAGCTTGGAAACAGCCCAACTGCCCATCAACTGGAAATTGGATAAAGAAGATGTGGTTTGGGCTGGGGATTTAGCCCAGTGGTTCCGTCGCCTGCCTTGCAAGTGCAAGGACCCGAGTTCGATCCCCGGTACCAAAAAAAAAAAAAAAGAAGATGTGGGTTTTTTTATAAAGTGGAGTACTACTCAGCCATAAAGAACAAGAACTACAGACATTTATAGCTAAATGGATACATATCGAGGCCATACTCTTAAGTGAAATAAATAGGACACACATGTGTAAATACTGAATAGTTTCTCTCGTGTGAGAAACTGAAAGTGTAAATAAGGATTTAAATGATTAAAATGAATAACTGATAATTTGAAATATTAAAAGGTCCAAAGGTGTAAGGGTGGTGGGAGGGGAAAGGGAAAGGAAAGTAGGGAAAGGAAAAATTATGAGAAAAGAAAAAAAAATGGAAACAAAGTCTATGTAAATAGGGAAGGGTGGAGCGGGTGAAGGGCACACAGGTAATGGGGAAAAAAAATAAAAGCCAAGATACATCATGTACAGGTCCAAGCACCCAATGATAAACGTAAGCGTATTCTATACCTAAAATGTACCAATAAAAGAATTTTTAAAAAGATGTTTACAGCTGAAAAGAGATACAAAACTCAGTAAGAAAAAACTGAAATATTCTAGCTGTCAGGAGCTTCATAGGGCGACGAGCAGTTTCCAGCTGCATTTTACACAGTTGGCTCCTCGCTTGGTCCCCACCACATCCTCCAGCAGGTCGCTCTGGCCCATTTCCAGGAAGGGAAACTGAGCGTCAGAAAAGCGGGCACCGAGCACATCCACGGGACTCGCTGGGGGTGGGGCTGATCCAAACACAGCCTAAGTCCAGAGCTCAGAGGCTTAGAGACAAACGCGTCTTCCCTCTTAGCAAACCAAGGAAGCAGCTTCGAAAGAATTCACACGTCTAGCTTGATTTGAGGGAAGGGCTGAAAGTCAAGATGCAGCCCTGCGACGCCTTCGGCCACTTGGTTCTTCCCAACTAAATGAGTCCCTCGACTCTGGCAATGACAGTCAAGTACCTGCTGTCTTGCTGGGCAGGCAGATCCTGTTTTTGCCCAGTCCCACTACTTAATCGCTGTGTGTCGTCCAGCCACTTATTTAACCTCTCTGGGCTTCTCTCGTGGGTAACGAAAGCTAATAGCATCATCTCCCTTGATGGCTGTCAGCATGAAATGAGATAATCCACTTACAGCGCTTTGCACAGAAAGTCAATAAGTGTTCAAAATAAAGTAATAGTTTTTCACACCGGGTTTTGGTCAGCCAGTGTTACGGTGTATGCGGACGAGCCCAGCACTCAGGAGTTTGAAAATACACTTGGGAATTCCTTCCAAGTTCCAGTCTGCAAGTGATTTTTAATGCCGTCAGGCTCGATTATAATCTTTGGCTATGCACTTTTTTTTTTTTTTTTTTTTTTTTGGTACTGAGGATCAAACTCGGGACCTTGTGCTTTGGAGGCAGCCATTGGAACCAGAGCTAAAACCCTGGCCCTGTGCACTTATTAAATGCGGTCTGTGTTATTATTACTCATAGAAGATGCTAGTTCATAGCCTGTATTATACAGTAAACAGTAATTATCTTACAAACTGATGAACCAGCTCATTTCTTTTAGAAAAAAGGAAGGAAGAAAAAGAAAGGAGGAGAGGTAGGGAGAGGAGGAGAAGATGAGAGCGGAGGGAGCAAAGGTTAGCTGTAGGGTTTTTCCTCGAAAAAAATCTCACAGATTGCTATAAAGGCTAAAAGTCCAGGCGACAGCATGGAATGGCAAGTATGAGTTCAGTTCTCATATTACAGGAACACGGGCTTCAAAGAACTTCTTTTTTAATCAAATAAGTATAAGAACACTACCATTCAGTACGGAAAACTGGAAAACTATTTTATTAAAGAAGAGTAATTTGGAAATACAGTATTTCTTTTAGTATTTAAAGGTGCCACAGACTTTTTTTTAGTACAAAAACAACTTTCAGTTCTCTTTTAAGTTAACAGTTCACATTTTGTTTTTATGATGATGCTTGCCTAGAGTATTTGAGGCCTGGGCTCATTCTCCAATACCACAAAAACAGACAGATGATAGATAAATAGAGATTAGATTATCTCCTTCCCCCAAATAATGTCCAACAATATAATTAAACCTTTAGTATTGGAAATACCTTCCATATAAATGCACTTTCTATTCCTTCTGTAAATACATTCTCCGTGTGTGTGTGTGTGTGTGTGTGTGTGTGTGTCTCATGCTCTACCATTAAACCACATCCCAGCCTTTTTAGTTTTATTTTGAGACAGCATATCACTAAATTGTCCATGCTGGCCTCTAATTTGTAAGCCTCCTGCCTCAGCCTCCTGAGTAGCAGGGATTACACTTGTGCCCCTACACCTGACATAATTCTCTCTGTACCCTGTGAAACTTTCCTGTCAGTGTGTCCTACAGCTTCTGTGTCATCACTCAGAATTCTCAGGCAGACATTGAAGCCACTGGCACTGATCCCATGTTTCTGTTGTATGTGTGTTTGTTGGCACGCTGGAATGAACCCAGGCCCGCCTTGCTAAGCACTAACTTTCCCACTGAGCTCCCACCCCAGCCTAAAGGTACCTGCTCTTTTACCTGGGAGTGTGACCAGCTATGTGTGAGTAAACCACACGTAAGTGATAAAAACATACATGCATCTTCTAAATAGTCCTCCAGACCTCTGAGTAAGCGGATGAACTTTGTTGTCCTGAAATACAAAGGTCTCTGACAACTTGTCCTTACATCATCAGTTTGTTGACTATTGCTTCCCAAAAATCTTGAAAATGAAGTTCATGAGCTGGGTGTGGTGGCACACTCTCATAACCCCAGCACTCAGGAGGCTGAGGCAGGAGGATCACAAAAGGTCAAGGTCAGCCTGGGCTCTGCAGTGAGGTCAAGGTCTGAACTACACAACAAGACTCCATCTCGAAAATTTAAATAATCCATTAATTTAAAAATTAAGTTCAGGGCCGGGATTCAGCTCAGTGGTACCTCTGCCTGCCTCGCAAGCACCAGGTCCTGAATTCAATTCTCGGTACCAAAAAAAATTGCAGGATTAGGTTCCAAGATCAAGTGTCCCCTTATCTTGGGATCTAGGAGGTCCATGGACTTGGGGGGATGCGGATGAAACCCTGGTCTTTCTGCGCCCAGAGTTGTCTTTGGGCACCTTTCTCTGAGGAAACAGCCCCAAGGGAATCGTGACTGCAGAAACTGAGGCTGGAAGCGCTCTCCAGGTTTTGAGTTCCTGAGACCCTTACCAAGCCCAGTGACAATGCCAGGCGGCAATCACTGCAGGCCAGCGAGCAAAGGCAGCAGCCGGGAGTGGTTAGGGAGCGACTGTGAAAGCTCAGGCATTCTGGTCTCCATGGCCAGCAGTCGCTTTGCATTGCCAGGCCCGTTTTCCCACCTGTAGCCTGAGAGTAATAAACACTGCCTCCTTCACCACGCCTTCCCTGGGATTAAATGAGCACGGCGCTGAGCTCAGGCTTAGGCAGATGGTGGCTGTGTGAGCCTGCTTAGCTCCACCAAGGATTCATAGCTCTGCTCAACCCCTGAAGTCTTTCTTCTGCTTAATTTTCATAACCCAAGCAAACTATAAAAGAGCAGTAGTGACAAGGCAGGCCTTGGTTGCCAGCCCCCCGACACCATGCTTTTCCCTTAGGACAGTCTGTTCAACCAATGTAACTGTTTGTACTGCACAATGTTCCTGCCCAATGTATCGAAATGTTCTGTTCAAACAGTGTAACTGTTTATGCTGCACTGTTTGTTCCTAAGGTTTACAGAATGTTCTGATAACTCCGTCTATTTGCCTCAATGAGCATGCTCACCCAGTAGGTGGGCCCCCCCCACCTCAAAGATCTCTATGTAAGGCTGCTTGCATTGCTATTCAGTGCTCAGACTTTGGAGTACTAACTCACTGCCGTAATAAAGAATTCTTCCATTTCTCTAAGTGTGACACTGAGCTGTTGCACTTTGCTGTTTGAGGCCCTGGGTGCGATCTTGAGAGAGGAAGAAAGGGAAGGAGGAAAAATTCAAAGTTCTTCAGATATATAGTATACCCTTTATCATATAAGGAAATAAGCAGTGATTTTTAAATTTTTTTTTTCCTTTAATTGCAGAAGGGTAGAATGATCTCTTGATTGAAATTAACCAGTAGAGACATGATAGGTTTTTTACATCATATGTATGTTCTACCTTACTGCATTATTTGTATTTCATTTTATGGCAAGCAAATATTACCATTGTAGTTCAAGTCACATAAAGACATTTATTTTCTCGATCAGTGGTTCTCAGCCTGTGGATTCCAGCTCCACTCACCCCAAAGTGTCTCATTCCTGGTGATATCAGAAATTCCTCCCTCAGTACTCTCTAGGCTAATATCAGTATCCCTTAATGCAAGTAAAACAGAAAGAAATTAGCCCAGCAAAAATAAATAATTTTTTTTTTCTGATACCGGAAATCAAACTCAGGACCTTCCGATTGCCAGGCAGGTCAGCTACATCCCCAGCCCCAGATTAAAAAAAATTTTTTAAGGAAAATAAAGATCTCAAACTGAAATGCCAAAAGAACCAGAAAAGACCCTCAAAGATAAAGGATTCTAGTAAGGTCATGGCTCCATCAAAGTCAAGAGCTTGTTAGTAATTATTGCTATAGAAGACAGAAGACTCAGAATTGTCTGGTTTCCCTGTTTTTCAAGGGGATAGCTGAATTTGTGTATAAATCTGCTTCCTTCCAAAAATGTTGAGTACTCTGCGAGCTGAACCCACTCCTTTTGGCTGCAGGTAGAATTTGGGCTCCTGGATGCAGAGGTGTTGCCTTAAATTGTAAGGTGAGGATCCTGACATCCTTCTGCCTCTCCACCCAGCTCATTCCCCACTGCTAAATAACAGTCACAGTTTAAAGAACAACTCTCCCCCCGCCTCTTTCAGTGCTGGGGAGGAACCTACCTAGGATCTCCCATAAGCACGCACCACCACAGAGCCGCATCCGCAGCCCAAAGCTCTTCTTTCTTGGTGAGAGGATACATTCACCACCCACTTATTCCCTTTATCACTTCTCAGGTAGCTAACACCACATATCCCATCTTGAAGATCTGAAAACGAAAACGAAGGCTCCAAAACCCCAATAGCCTGCTCCGGTGCCCCCTGCCTGGACGGCGTCCTAGGGATGAGGAATCTGAGGCTCACACACTCTGCTGTGCAGCGGATGTACCCCAGGGCCCCAGGGCCCGTGCCTGCTAGGAGAGGGCTCTACCACTGAGCTCCGCCCTCAGCTCTACAGTTCACATTCCTTTAAATACATATATGCAAATGCAAACAAAACATAAAGTTCTCACTCCTGATAGTTAGATTGCCTGCTGAGCCCACCGGTTAGTAGCCAGGACACTTGACCTTTCCAATTTCTTTCACAATCAGCCCTCTGCCGGCTTCGAAGCCCCTCCTGGGCTGCACCGTCCCTCTTCTCTGCATGGTGCCTTTTCCCCTCGAGCTGATAATCCAGCTGCTTCACCCACGATGGTGGCCTCTGTAGCGGCGCATGCGTGATGCAGAAAAGGGACGCGAGCCCTCTTGAGTCCTCCAGGAAAACAAGAGCTCAGAGCCCTGGAGCCTCGCTAGATGACTGACGCTGGGAGAAGGATCTGGACACAGGGCACATGTCTGATTGACAGCAAGAAGCCAACTGGCCAAGGTGGTGCCTGGCTGTGATCCTAGCACTCAGGAAGGAGGCTGAGGCAGGAGAATGGCAAATTCAAGGGCAGCCTGGGCTACATGGCAAGATCGAAGCTACTGGCCTGGCCTGGACTACGTATTGAGCCCCCAAGGAAGGAGGGAGGGAGGGTTCGAGGGAGAGAGACAGATAATTAAGGGCTAAAATTAGATTTTTTTGAGCTGTTTCTGCAGATTTGGAACATTTCACTGTCACTTAATGCTCCTTTCCCCTTGTTAATGCCCCCAAAATGTGGATTGTAAAAGTGAGTTGAACTTACAAAGACAGGAGCAGAATTCAGCCCTGAAGAATGAATACAGTGGCACCTGAGGAAGCAGGCTGGGCCTCATCCCCAAGCCCTAGCTGTTCTTACTACTATTATTCATTGTCTACGTGTGGAAGGTAAATTTCTCCTTTCTTCTTTATACGTGAGAACTAACAGCTACTCACTGTTACCAATACAGCTTTATTCCTCCAAACCCAAGTTTCTTATGCTTTTTGTAAAAATATTTTTCCACAAGCACATATTCTCCATGCAGTTATGTTTATCTCGGTGAGAATGAACTCCAACTCACAAACACCGTTTTCTAAAGCACATGAACATTTTTCAGGTGCATGAATTTACAGGCAAGCCATCAATGAATACACAAAACCCAGCTTATCAAAATAGAACATAGAGCCAGCCATGGTGACACACACCTGTAATCCCAGTGATTCAGGAGGCTGAGGCAGGAGGATTCCCTTGGGCTACATAGTAAGTTCAAAGCCAGCCTCAATTACAAAGTGAGATCCTGTTTTAAAACCCTACCCGCCCCCCAATGAAAAAACTCCACAAATAAATAGAGCATGTAGAAATAAATTTCAGGATAACCATGGCAACATAGCAGGCAACTTTTCTTTTCTTTTCTTCCTTTTCTTTTTTTGGTGCTCAGGATAGAACCCAGGCCCTGGCGTGTACAAGGCAAGCTCTCTGCTGTTGAACTACACTTCCAGCTCCACATTAGGTAATTCTCATACTGGCCTTATGTCAGGTGTAGCTGATGCTCAACATATAGCCTTTAATTCTTGCAAAACCAGATGAATGAATTATTACAAAACGTTTTTATGTGTATATACTGGGGATCTACCCCTGAGCTATATCCCCAATCTTTTAAAATTATTTTTTATTTTGAGAGAGTCTAACTTGCCCAGGTTGGCTTTGAACTTGCAATCCTCCTGCCTCAGCCTCCCGAGTAGCTGCAATCACTGGTGTGTCCCATCATACCCAGCTTGCTAAACCTATTATAATTGAGAGGGCAGAGGTGCAAAGGGTCCACTCTACAACTGAGTTCACTTTTGCTCCCAAACTTATTTTGCATGAATTCACAGTAGCTTCAAGTCACAGCCAATTCCTGGAAATCTGAGGGTGAGCAAAATTCAAATCTTCCCACATTCCGAAGTTTTGTGTTGTTTTTTTAAGGATAATCTATTTTCCATATTGCTGTTTTGGACACACTGAACAAGAATGCTGCCCTTGACTTTGGTGGCAGGATTCACATCTTCTCTTCCCCTCCTCAAAAGGGGCTCTGTGTGTCCCCCCTCCTAGTCACCTAGCACCCTAAAGGATGGGAGATTTTGGGGGGTTTTTTTGGTACCGGGGATCAAACTCGGCCCCTTGCGCTTGCAAGGCAGGTGGCAAAACCACTGAGCTAAATCCCCGGCCCTAAGGATGGGAGGTTTTCAGAAAACAAATTCTACACACATGACCTAAATAACCTGCACCTTCCACTGGGTCTTCCTGCGCTGGTGAGCCCGGCAGCGCTGTCTCTCCATTGTCCACAACCCACTTCTCAGCATGTGCTCGTCACCTGCTAAACAGCCTATTCCTGCCTGCTGTATGCCAAGACCTCGCTGTGCTTTTTGGCCCTAACTTCAGGAATCCCCCAACTAAACCATAACATGAAGAACAATTGCAGTTAAGAGCCAATCCCTAGAACCCAGAAAGGAGTAGCAAGGTAAACATTAGCTTCTAGATTCCTCATTTTTTCCTTCCCATCCTAATCCTGTAGTTTGTCTGTAGGGGAAACTGCACTTAATAAAAACACCTCAGGAAACTCAGGGATTTGGGTCCTGGCCCCACCTGGGCCTGGCTTTGGGGGCCTGGGCCCCCAGCCACCCTCTTTGACCTCTTTAAGGGCTGCCCCTTCGTTTCCCTTTGGAAGCCTTCAGTCCAGGGACCCCTGCAGGTGTGGCTGCAGCGTTTCACCCTGCTCCTCCGCCTGCTGAGTCTGTTAATCTGAAGCCTCCACCTCTCAGCTCTGAACCCCGGATGTGAGTATGCCTGGGATTCAAACCAGCCCGGGGGCCACTTGGGTCCCCTACATACCGTGCCTGGTGCCTCAGAATAGCTGTCAGGCCTTTGGGGAGGAGTTAGTGACTGTGTATTTCCAAGCTTGGCATAAGACTTCTTTTCCTTCCTCGAGTGAACATTTAAATCATCCCCCCGCCACGGTTTTGCAAGCACTATAATTAGCACAGTTCAAACAATGTAGCCATCACTAAACCAGATTATCTATCTGGACTTAATCTAGTGAGGACAAAGAAACCTATTCAATCTGCTGTGAAATCCCATTTAATACACAAATGTGAATGGGCAAGTCAACATTCTTGATAACTTTAACACAATCATACGATTTTTAAAGTTCGTGGTATACACTGGAGAAAGGCAAATGTCTACAGAAAGAAATAAAAACCATAACTCTTGGACACCGCTGCTTCTCAGGCCGCCCTTCCTAGGGCAGGAGGAAGCCAGCTGCTGAGGTGAGAGGTGTTGAGCAGAAATTGCTGGGTGCCTCCCAGCTGTCTGCAGGCGACACCCTCTCAGAAGCCACACCCTCCACGAGCCATTCTTCAATCAAGATATAAATATAAACCTCTACTCAATAAACCCACAGCCTGGCTTTCTAAATTCCAAGCTTCTACCAGCGGATCATGTTAGAAGGAAAATCTGTACTGACTCTAGCCAGCTCTTAGGGAAATCTATGTTCAACAAGACTTGAAGAAAGCTGAAAAGACACACTATCCCCACCCTTTTATGTCATTTTGCTTTGAGAAGGCCAAGTGTGTATCTTTTTTTAGCCTAGCAATGGTTTAAAAAAAATGCATTTCACACAATCCAAGTTTTAGGTTTGTTTGTTATGATTTCTTTTAATATCAGTATGTTCAAGCTTTCTATCAACCTTTGCTTTCTGTTTAATGCTATTAATTATATTCTTGTTCTGCTGAAAGCTGCCCGTATCGGCAGATATTTCAGGGGGATTTGAAAGAGCAAGCATATTTATCAAAGGAGAGGAAAAATGACGAAAATAAAGACAGCGCTACAGCATGCTGGATATATAAACTGTTCTTCCTGAAAAGATAAATGATTTGGTAATGAATAGATCCTTTAGGCCATAAAAAATCCATTTATTTTCTTTTGAATTTGAATAGAAGAGATTTGCATTTTTCCTTGCAGTTACACTTAAATTAAAATGCAGAGCATGAGGCTAGCATACAATCAAACTAAATAATAACTGGGGCATACTGGATTATTCATAAAAACAAAATTAACAGTTTGGGGAAGGAGGTCCGTGGTAGGAAAAACGTACATTGCCACCAACACCCACCCTAAAGCCCATTCCAACCGCGGAGGAGTTGGGTCATCACGGAAGATTGGCGTTTATTCTTCCACTACTCAGGGCGGAGGGGGCGCTGGGCAGTGTCTATCTGGTAGGGAATCTGCCGTGTCTAAAATACCTGCTTTCCTTATCACAAACTGGAGGACTAATTGTGCGTGGAAAGAGGCAACAGTTGTGTGTGTGCGTGTGTGTGTGTGTGCGCGCGCGCGCGTGTTTGAATTAGAACAGAATAGAATCAAGATACCCACCCATCCCCCAAAAAAGACAAACAAAACAGCTCTGTAGTAAGCAGGGTCTCGGGCTGGGGACCAGCCGGGGTCCCTCCGTGGTCCGCTCTCCCACCTTTCTGTCTGCCCCTCCCTGACTGCCACCAACCTTGGGCAGAGAGGCTTTCTGGAGTTTTTCCTGCTGAAAGACAAAGAACAAAGTACAAGATCCCCAGGGAGGGAGGTTCAGGAGAGCTGAGGTCTTAAACACCAGGAAAGAAGCACCAAGTAAATTCTTGGAGTGGAGGGAACAATCTAAGAAAATCCCCAAAGACCCCATTCCCAACTTTTTTTTTTTTTAAAGGGGACTTGGCAAAGCCAAAACTGCCTGGGGAGGGGGGAGGGGTCCCGCCTGGAGCCCTGTGGCCCCGCAGCTTGGCGTCCAGACTGCCGCGGCTGGACCTCACATTCTGTCGCGGCTGAAGAGCTGCAAACCCAGGTTTTGATGTAAGCACTTCCTTTGGAAAGGTTGGCCACTGTTTCAAAATATTGCAATACTCTCGGTGCCAAGAAAAACATGACCGGGCTCAGGCAGCCCTTGTTTACCATGCAATGTCTCTGCTTATGGAAAGCATGAAAATCCAGAAAAGCCACGATAAATGTCATCATTAGGGACTGCAAACGTGTACTAATAAAAAGTTTTAATGGTAAAAAAAAATCCAAAAAATTAGATTCTTGGGCAGGACTGGGGCTTAAACCCAGGGCCTTTCCCCTTAGCTGTATTCCTAGCCCTTCTTTTATTTTTTTACATTTTTTTGACACGGGGTTCCACTGAGTTGCTCTGTATCCCAAACTGGGTTCAGGCTTTGGATCCTCCTGCCTCAGCTTCCCAGAGTGCTAGAATTACAGGCCTGTAGCACCACACCCAGCTCGGCAGAGGATTGTGTAAAACATGGACTTCCGCCACAGTTTGTCCATTCATTGTTCCTGAATAACTCTGCCTGATTAGATAGACTCTGATTGATAGGACAGTTTACTTTTTAACTTTGCGATACACTATGTATTCATTCAGGTTTTTTTTAAATTGAATATCTAATGTATCCTGGGAAGTGAGTATTGTTGGGAATACTCTGCCAGGATGGAAATACTAGTCTGGAAGTCTAAGAATTTTAAAGGGAGAAATTGTTTTGGTTTTTATTTTGTTTTGGAGATGGGGTCCCACTATGTAGTTTAGGCATGTCTTAAATTCACTGAGTAGCCCAGGCCGGCTTCCAACTCATAGTGATCTTCCTGCCTCAGCCTCCTGAGTGCTGGGATTATATGGTTGTGCCACTCCACCTGGCTGGAGAGAGAAATCAGAAAACCAGTACATGTTACTAAATTAGCAGGTTGTTTATTGTACATTCCGTAATTAAATTTTTTATTTAATGGATTCATATCTACTTACAGTTCTGGGCCGGGGATTTAGCTCACTGGTTCCGGCGCCTGCCACGCAAGCACAAGGACCCGAGTTCAATCCCTGGTACCAAAAAAAAAGAATTTCCTGGGCCAGGGATTTAGTGGCACTGTGCCTACCTTGCAAGTGCAAGACCCTGAGTTTGATCCCCGGTACTGCAAAAAAGAAAAGAATTTCCCAAGAGCTGAAGAAGGGAAACAATTCTTCATCACATCTGGCTTGTTTTTGGGTTTGTTTTTTTTTTAATACTTGTACCTTTATGACCATTTATGATCCACTTTAATATACTCAGAGAAGAAAGATTTGTTCAGTTTTCTTGCAGGTCACTTCAGAAGGAAAAAGTGCCTACCATGCAAGCCACCCAGTTTTCCATTCTGTGCACATAATGCAAAAGCTGCCGCTGAACAGCTGTTTCAGGGAATTAGCTAGTGTTTGAAGCAGCACAGAGGTAAGATCTGGGCTCACCAGTTGTAACATAAACACAAATAAGAAAAATGTATAAGAAATTGCCCCAGTACTAGGGATTTAACCTAGGACCTCGGCCTGAGCCATTGTCCAGCTCCTTTTATCTTTTACAAGATTTTGCTAAATCATCCAGCAGGGCCCAAAGTTGTAATCCTCCTGCCTCAGCCTCCCAGAGAGCTAAGATCACAGGCGTGTGTCACCACACCCAGCTATTCAGGTGTTTGAAACCACAAAATCTCTGCCGGAAAAATGAGGAATATATGAAGCTGAGAAACATCTTGATTACAGAGCGGGAGTGAGAAAAAACAAGAGGTATCAATAAGAAAGTGGAATAAATAACTTTCTCAATTAAACAACCGCACCGGCCCCACGGTGAGTGATCGAAGTGGTTGCAGATTCCCGGGCTTGGAACATCTGCCGCTGCCTCCCTTCCGGGGTGTGGCCAGGCGGGTACAGGCCGGCCGGGGATGCTTTTTGCCACTCTGCACGGCACCTCGCTGCTCCTCTTCTGCCGAGCCCCGGCTACTTTTCACCAGGCCTCTGCACTTTGGGATTTGGCTTTTGAATTCACCTCTGCACGCCGCCACCAGAATCGGGACAGCATGCGCTGGCTGCTTGCCCGTGCCTTCTCCTGGATCCCACCCAGCTCCTCACCTGATCAGCGATTCTGATGAGCGATTTTGATGAGCTGGCCCGAGTTTGCTCGATTTCCGGCAGACACCAATACGTGAGCGCTTTCCGGCCCCCAAGCTGCTCTGTGACATTTCCTCCTAGGAAATGTGGGGCTGCTGAAAATCCACCAGGTTTTTCCCCTACCATTTGAGCCCTTTTAAAATGTAAACGGGCGCTGCGGATTTTCCAGGGGAGGAGATTGTATTTCCTGAGTTTATTGATGGTGGAGTTAGTCCTTCCCCAAAGAACTTTTTAAAAGGATAAATGTGAGTCATACCCGCTTTAAAACAATTCTTAGTTTTATTATTTCTTTGAAAATTCTACTATTTCCTACGAATCCACAGCTGGTCCTTCATTCTTTCCATTCCCCATCTCCTAGACCAGGAGTGTACAAAGATTTTTTTTTTTTTTTTTTTTTTGGTACCAGGGATCAAACTTGGGTCCTTGCGCTTGCACAGCAGGCAGCGAAACCACTGAGCTAAATCCCTGGCCCTATGCAAAGATTTTTTGCATAGGACAATTCAGGGAAAAAAAGAAGAAAATGTGTACATTGGAGTATAAGGAATCATTCAGTGTGAAATAGCTTTATTACACTGGGTGGAGTATTTCGGTGACTACATTTACCCACTTTGATAGATTCTAGGGCTCATGTTAGGAATGAGAAAATGTCTCGCACATAGTAAGTACTGCCTTAGTCTGGGCTTATATATTTCTGCAGTCAGGGTGGCTTACATAACAAGCATTTTTCTTGCAGCTCTGGGGGGTACAGGTTCAAGATCAAGGTACCAGGGTGGTGGCTTCCAACGAGAGCCCACTTACAGGTTACAGGCAGCCGACTTGCTCTGAGTCCTACGTGGTGGAAAGAGAACAAGGCAGCCTCCTGGTCTCTTCTGGGTTTTTTTCGATACTGGGGATCGAACTCAGGACCTTGAGCTTGCGAGGCAGGCGTGGTGCCTCTGAGCTACATCCCCGGCCTGGTCTCTTCTTCCATAGGAAGGCACATTGAGGGCACTCCCGGGGACTCTGGCCTCATGACCTCTGGCCTCCTAGAGACCCCACCCCCAAATACCCCCACACTGGAGACCAGATTCCATCGTACAGATTCGGAGACACAGACTTCAAAGTCCGGAGCAGAACCCCATAAATACTATGCAAGCATAACCTTTTTTGTTTTGGGTGCTGAGGATGAAACCCAGGGACTTATGCCTGGACTGAAATCCTGTGGGCTCCCTGCTCTTACACAGGAGAAGATGAAGGCCCAGAACCGCTAGGGGTGCTGGACAGCATCACACAGCTGTGAACAACGGGACAAAGGAGGAACCCGGATCCTCCAACCCAGGCACCCCAGATCTAACTCAGAAAAGGGCAAACGGAGTCAGCCCTGGGAGGCAGAGGCCCAAGCTCATGGGCACCAACAGCTGCACAGTGCTGCTTGGCCCCAGGCTGGATTCAGTCACTGGAGAGGATGCCGGAGCCCTGGGCTGTCACTGTCTGCTGCCCTGAGATCAGCCCGTCCTCCCCACTCAGCCACTCATTTCCTCACAACCTGGGAGCAGGCGAGCTCATTCGTGCTACTCCTTCCTGGGCCAGGCGGCGTCCAGCCTGGCGAGCAACATGGCGGAGGCCACATCCACCCCAGCAACCAGGGATTGCAGATCTTCACTCCCACACGGAAGCTGTCATCAGGACCATTTCATTGATTGATTTTTTTTTTACTTCCTGCCAGTTTAGGAGATTTTAAAAAATTTTTATTAGTGCATGCTTGCAGTCTGTTCATTGTGGAGAATTGATACATCTCCACAATACACCCCGATTCTTTATATTCCCCTCCTCCTCCACCCCCGGTTTTAAAATTTGTTTTTCTTTTTTGTTTTTTATCAAAACAACTTCAGGGCTGGCCGAGGATTTAGCTCATTGGTTTCACCGCCTGCTATGCAAGCACAAGGACCCGAGTTCAATCCCCCATACCAAAACAAAACAAAACAAAAAACAACTTCAGCCGGGTGTGGA
Source organism: Heterocephalus glaber (assembly GCF_053883595.1). NCBI lineage: Eukaryota > Metazoa > Chordata > Mammalia > Rodentia > Bathyergidae > Heterocephalus > Heterocephalus glaber. The sequence goes on from NW_028258410.1 coordinate 15,840,407, forward strand.
GGCCCCTCTGTATTCCAGCACTCTGGGAGACTGAGGCACAGGATCACAAATTTGAGCCTAGCCTGGGTAATTTAGCAACTTGATGAAATCCTATTTCAAACAGACGAACAAGATAAAAATAAAAAGGGGTAGGGGACTGGGGTGTAGCTCAGTGGTTGAGCACTTGCCTAACATGTATGAGACCCTGGGTTAAATTCCCAGCACCACTAAATAAATAAATAGCCAGGCATGTTGGCTCAGGCCTGTGATCCCAGCACCCAGTAGGCTGAGGCAGGAGGGTTGTTGCAAGTTTGAGGCCAGCCTGGGTTACATACCGAGACCCTGTCTGCTGGGGGGTGGGGGGGTGGCTCTAGCACGTACAAGGCCCTGAATCATCCCAAACACAAAAAACTTAATGAAATGTGATTGCCAATAAAACAGCAATAATAACAATAATAATAAGCCACCAAACAGCGAGGGCTATGAGCCTGCCTCTCTACTGTTTTGTTTTTAATAAATTTTAAATAATAATCTTACTCCTTTTTTTGGATCGAACTCAGGACCTTGTGCTGGTATTAGAAATTCTTTGGAATCTTGAGCCCACCGGGTGAGGAAGCTGGCCTGAAGCGGAGACAGGCTGGCCAAGGAAGGGGCTGGGACCCTGCAGCTGGACAACAGGCTGTCCTACAGCCACTTCGAGACAGGGTTGAATTCTCTATAATCCCAGGCTGGCCTCCAACTGGAAGTCTTCCTACCTCAGCTTTCCTAGTGCTGCATTCACAGTCATGTGCCACCCTGCCTGAGGTGGATTTTTCCTTTTTTTTTTTTTTTAAAGCCAGAGGCTTCTGAGAGCAGCTGTAGGCCCTGGCAAAATAGTGGTTTCTGGCTACCGAAGTTCTAATTTTTGAGGCGCACATCTGTATTCCTAGCACTCAGGAGGCTGAGGCAAGAGGACTGCTGTGAGTTTGAGGCCAACTTGGGCTTCGTAGTGAATCCAAGTCCACTCTGAATTACACAGTGAGACCCCGTCTCACACACACACACACACACACGCACATGCACATGCACACACGAGCACACACACACAAACTGAACTATTATGTCTCAGGCATTGATCTGAATGCTGAGGACACAGTAGTGAAGATGTCCTCAGGAGCAGACATTGTAGGCTGAAGAGACAGATAATATGAATAAATAAGAAAAATACCTATAATGTGAGATAATAGCACGTGCTGCACAGAAGCATCCGCGATGTTTTACAGATGCTATTTATTATGGGACTGCCAGACACTCCCAATACCAGCCTATCTCTCAGGTGGCAAAGCGAACAATGACCACAATTCTGACTTCATTCAGTTTTGATTGGCAAATAGATGCTGAGCTTCAACTAGGAGAGGAAGAACAAGGTGAGGCGCGCACTTCCTGTCCCTCAGGATGGCAGCCCCCAAGTGCACATATTATGATTGTGCACATATTATGATTTCCGTATAAAATGGCGGTGCCTCCACAGAGGTAACTGCAGGTTGCTATGGAAATGCAGATGCCTTCTGAAAACTTCTGCAGCGCCTGCTGAGGCGAAGGTGTTCACCTGAGACAGACTCCAGAAAGGCCAGGGGCCAGCTCACCCTCCCTCATCATGAAGGGCAGGAACTGAGACAGGTGGGGAAGAAACATCAGCTCTTTGGTAGCCCCTGATCATAAAGTGGGAAAGGAATTTTTAGAAGGATGCACCTACCCCGATAGGGCGGCCAAGCCTCTCCCAGCAAATCTGCAGCTTAAAGCTCCAAAGCACTGCCTTCTCCCCAACCCTGATGGACGGACATAGTACACACATAAAACATCTCTTCGCTCTCCTAGCACTCTCCCTCTTTCTGAAATCTTTCACACAAATGCCTGTTTTCTGTACTTGAGGATCTCTCCTATGGATTTGTTTTTTGTTTTGTTTTGTTTTGTTTTGTTTTTTCGTATGGGGATCTAACTCAGGACCTTGCGCTTGCTAGGCTGCCATCAGGACCACTGAGCTAAATCCCGGCCCCATGGATTTGTTTTAATAAAAAGATCTCTCCTAAAGAAAGGAAAGCCATCTTTGAGCCGATTGACAAAAAGACCTAATCAAACAATAAAATCTAAGGGGCGGGGAAAAAGAGGCAGGCTCCCTGCCCCACATCAAATACACCGGACTGAAAATGTTTCATCTATTGTGCAAGCTTTTTTTTTTTTTTTTTTGGTACCGGGGATTGAACTCCGGACCTTGCGCTTTCGAGGCAGGCTCTGGAACCACTGAGCTAAATCCCCGGCCCAAAAATGTTTCATTTAAATGCTGAAAATAACAGGAAGCAGCTTGGAACGCACCAACCTCTGCTGAATAAGTCAAACCATATGTTGATGCTACACAACTAAAGGTGGGTCTGTGTACAAACACCTCTGGCCGCAGGGAGAGGCTTGGGTGGGTGGTGGGGGTTCCAGCCAGTGTGTGGCAGGTGCCCCAAGCCCCCAAAGGGAATTTGGGACACAGCCATGCCACAAAATGTTCCGACCTGGGCTTGGACTGTTTCTGCCTCAGTCCTAGGAGACACGACTAAATATCCGAGCCTTTAAACTAACAGCGCCATTCAAGGGACTTCATTCAAAACTGCAAACACAACTGGGCATGGTGGTGCATGCCTGTGATCCCAGCACTCGGGAGGCTGAGACAGTATGATCTCCACGAGTTCCAGGCCAGGCTGGGCCACAAAGCAAGACCCTGTCTCAAAAACAACAGAAACCTGCTTCCTTGGGCTCTGCATACCTTCCTCTCCAAGAAGGGGGCTGGGGTGCTGGTCCCGCAGCAGCTGGGGCTTCTCAGCTTAGGACTGGGGATGACTGGGAGTGAGTGTTTGGAAAGTGACTTTTGTCTGGCTCCTCTCAGCGTAGGCCTCTTAGAAAGGATGGGCTGGAAAAAGACTTCAAAGTCTCTCTTTCAAAAGGAAAATTGAATCTAGAAAGCTTTTCTCAGAATGAGAAAGAAACAAACTATTTGATCTGAGAGGAGTGAAGGTCATAAAAGCCAGAAAAGAAAAATCCCGAAGCAAAAGAAAAAGGTGGTTGTGGGAGGGCTGAGCTCCTGTGAAAGGTGTGGCATGGTAGGCCTCTGGCTCTACTTGGCTTCTAAAAACAGCTTCGACAAGGAAAAGGCCCTTCGTTCCTTCAGCACTCGCCCCAGTGGAAATTCCAGCCCCTTCCCTCGGCCCGCTCCGCTCCCCAGGGCCAGGACACTGCTCCAGTGGGGATCCCCTCCCTCGAAATGGAGATGGGGCATCCGCTGGGATCCCAGTGGAAGGGGCTCAGCAGCCAGCTCAGTGTCTGTGAGGCCCGGATTGAAAAGAAAAAGAAGGGAGGAGGGGGAGGGGAGAGGGAGGGGAAGGGGATTTGTGAAACTTCAAAGAGGAAGTTGTGACTTTTTCTTAAATGCCCTTGATCAATGAAATTAATCATTGGATCTTTGCAAAGTCCAATAAAATTAAGACAGATCATTGGCAAGAATAACTAAGAAAAACAAGGGAAAGTAATGATAAACAACACCAAAACTAGGGTGGCTGGGGGGTGGGGGGTGAGCATGCAGGAGGCCCTGGGTTCCAGCCCTATTAACCACTAAATAAGCCAGGTGTGGTGGCCCACTCCTGTAGTCCCAGCACTCCAGAGGCTGAGGCAGGAGGATTGCCACAAGATCAAGGCCAGCCTGGGCTACATAGTGAGTTCAGGGCCAGCCTGAGCTACAGAGGGAGGCCCTGCCTCAAATAAATAAATAAACAAACAAACAAACAAACAGACATAATTATACTCAGCGAGTGGGCAAAAAAGCCCCCGCAGTGCTATAGGACTCCAGCACCTTCAGAGCAGTCTTTTGGGACTGGAACTTGCAGTCCTCCTGCCTCAGCCTCCCAGAGTACTGGGATTACGGTTGTGTGCCACCACACTTGGCTTGGCTTTTTAAATTTTAAGGCACTACTATGCACAGCTGCATAATGTTTGGCATGAGAATGTTTTGGCATGGCATGGCATGGTGGAGCACACCTGTACTGCCAGAATTCTGGGAGGCTGGGCCAGGTGCATAGCAAGTTGGAGCCCAGCCTGGGCAATATAGCAGTGAGGCCTTGTCTCAAAACAAAAAATTAAAAGGGTTGGGATGTAGCTACATGCAAAAGCCCTGTGTTCAATCCCCAGTGCCGCTAAAAGCAAAAATAAACACAAAACAATAAAACCCCTCCTAGAGAGAAAAGTGAATTATCGGATCGATACAATCGCTTACATTTAAAAATATTGCTCTTCTTTGCCTACTAGCTTGAAGTAGTTTACATTCAATACGCACTGTAGAAAGTCATAAAGAACTCAGTACATTTTTGCATAGAATCTATGCTTTTAGGAGATAAGTTGATTTGTTTTGTTTTTTGAGATAAGGTCTCACTTTGTAGTTCAGGCTGGCCTTACACTCCCAGCGATTCTCCTACCTCAGCCTCCAGAGCGCTGGAATCACAGGCATGTGCCGCCGTGCCCATATAAAAATCAACTTTTATTGGCCAGGCACGGTGGCACACACCTGTAACCCTAGCACTTCGGAGGCTGAGGCAGGAGGGACACAACACATTCAAGGCCAGCCTGAGCTACACAGCAAGATGTGCTCCCCAAAAATAGCTGATTTTAATTTTAAATATTTCCTCTGGGGCTGGCTCACGTAGGGCACTTGCCTAGCATAGGGGAAGCTCTGAGTTCCATCCTCAGTATTGCAAAAAATAAATAAAAATTTCCTTAGATGGGCCGGGGATTTAGCTCAGTGGTTTCGAAGCCTGCTGGGCAAGCGCAAGGACCTGAGTTTGATTCCCAGTACCAAAAAAAAAAAAAATTTCCTTAGATGCTTATTTGTTAATTCAAATTCAGGCTGGAGAGAGTTGTTCCCTCCACGTTGGTAGCCGTTTCCTCAAAGGCCAGAGACAAGGTCCAGTCTTTCTCCAGGGTTCCCTTGCCAGACAGACTCACTAGCAAGCCGGCTCTGATTCCAAGTATAATCTGCCTCACACTATTGTGCCCATTTTCTAGATGGCAAACTGAGCTGAGGTGGGGAGAGGCCGGCCACGATCTCACAGACTCAAGCGGCAGAAGGAAACTGCGGTGGAGAAAGGCTGTCTGCATTCGGGGCGTCCAAAGTCAGAGTGGACCGGGGAGCCCCTCATTGTACCCTGGCACGGCCTGTGCTGTCTCAGCTACCTGCCCCTTAGCCAGAGCGAGAGCTGAGGATAGGAAAAGCCCCTGCCTGTGAGGGGAAAGTTTACCTACCTGGAAGTTTCCAGAGGAGAAGGAGGAGGAAGCCCTTACCCCTACTGAAACACCGGTTCTGATCAGCTGGGGCATCGTGTCATTTTACTTTTTTTGGTACCTACCGGGGATCGAACTCGGGACCTTGGGCTTGCGAGGCAGGCAGCAGAAGCACTGAGCTAAATCCCAGGCTCTTCATTTTACTTTTAAAATGAGAACGAATTCCTTCCCTTCCCTCTCCCTCCTCTTCCTCCCGTACCAAAATGACCCATAAACTTTGCATCCCTAAGCAGCGCCGTCACTGGGTCCCTGTGGAGGACAGGGCGCGGGAGGGGCCCAGGGTCGCCCGGGGCCTTCCAGGGAGGCCTGCGGTTCTCCAATTGTCCTCTGCGGCTGCAAAGCCTTTGGCGGCCCGCACCCAGGCCGCACCTCCCTTTGTGTTTGGACATTCATGAAATACCTGTTCCTCCCCCCCGGGAAGCTTTCAAAATGCCCCGGCAACGGAACACTGAAAAGACACTTGGAAAAAATTATTTCAGGTTTAATTGATGCAGGACTTGCTAATAATGCTTTCCCGTTTGTGTCTTTGGACCTCAGAAGTTCTGGATTTCTGCCCTTCGCTGCATGGAACTCGGTTTCCAAAAAGCAGCTTCTTGCTTTCTGTAGAAGGTCACCTGCTTTTTTTTGTTTTGTTTTGTTTTTGGAGATTCACACTGTGCAAAACCCCAGCCCTTTTGATCTTATTTTCCATTTATTTATTTGTTTGTTTATTTATATTTGGTTCCAGGGCTCAAACTCAGGACCTTGCACTTTTGAGGCAGGCGCAGGGCCACTGAGCTAAATCCCCGGCCCCCATTTTCCTTTTATTTTAAGACAGAGTCTTGCTAAATTGCTGAGCCTGGATTTGAATTTACAATCCTCCTGCCTCAGCCTCCCAAAATGCGGGGATTACAGGTGCGCTCCCCCACTCCCAGCAACTGCATTTCTTTTCTAAGTGCTCTAGAAGTTTGGTGCAGATGTTTTATAACAGATAAACACTTTGTTGTTGTTACTGCTGTTTTGTGATGCTGGAATCCAACCCAGGGCCTCACACACACTAGGCAAGGGCTCCTCCACTGAGTGCTCCAAGAAGTTTTTATTTTGTTGTTTTAAAATATCTGGCACTTCCGGCTCCTCCCACAATCCCACTGGTGGGGGCGGGGGGGGGGCTTCTATCTGACTTTTCTCAGAACCTTCATGATGGAGCAGTGTTGATTGTAAATGTGAAATCAACCAGGAAGGAGGAATATTGTAGGATACTGCTTGCATTTTACAGTTTCTCTTTCTCGGGCACACACATTTAGCAACGTGTTCCTGCATTAAAGTATTGCTCAATCTGTTTGCTTCCTTATGAAGAATTGCCTTAAAACCACTAATCTATGTGTATGTGGGATCCTGGTTTTGAACAAGTCAGTAATGGACTTTTAAAGTTCCATCTACCCAGAGGAGTCAGTGTGATTGATTTATTAATTAGCAAAAGCCATCCCCTGAAATTACCTTGCATTAATCACAATTCATGCAAAATATATCCAGTTAGTCCTAAGATGTAGGTTTGACAAACTATCCTTTCTTCAGAGACTATGGTCCATTTTAATAAGCTTTGCTGGATAAATCATTAATGTTCAGCCCGAAACGATAAGTGGTGGAGGAAATTCCAAAAAGTACAACAGGCCCATTCTGGCAAAGCTGAAAACTGTGTAAAATGGAGACAAAGGGGCTGGGAAAGCAGGAAACAAGATTTGGACAATCTGGGGTAGTCTAGAATCTGCTGCCGTATGGATTAAAGCAATCAGCGCTAATCTGATTCTCCTGAAACAGCGGCTGGTGAAAATATACAGGCCCAAGGGGCTGGCAGGAAACCCAGCCACCGGAAGGCAGCCTTTTAGTTAAGAGCACCTAGTACTTCTTTGGGACCAGAACCAACCAACCCGCTGCTGTGAAGGTCAGGCCGAGTACTGGTCATTCGGACTTCTTCAAGTCCCAAAACCTATCCTTGCAAAATCTTACCCACTTAACTCACTTAAAATCCCGCCTCCAGGCAGACCTGTCTCAGAACCCAACCATCCTGAAGCCAGCTAAATAGCTTGTCTGAGCCGGAGCAGCTCTTTATGTAATTAAAGAGGTGGAATAAACAAAATTGTACGGTTTCTAGTTCTAAAGTGTTGTAGTTTCGGCATCTTGATTCCAAGTCTACTTTCTCAATAACCTCCCTGTCCCTGAGTGTTTCTGTCTGTATAAACATGAAATATACATATATATGTAAAAATACCACACAATGGAAAGATCTATAGGCATAGTGGCTTTTTGTGTGTGTGTGTGGTACAGGGAATTGAACTCAGTACCTTTTGTTTGTTTGGTTTGCGGAGATGGGACTGGAACCCAGGGCCTTCTGTGGAGGGCATGAATTCTGCCCTTGAGCTCTACAACCTAGCCAATGGTTTATATTTTCCCTTTTTTTGGTACTGGGAATCGAACTCAGGACCTTGTGGTTGTGAGGCAGGCAAGGCACCACTGAGCTAAATCCCCTAGCCAATGTTTTATAGGAACTAAATCCCACAGTGCTAATGGAAAGTTCTACAGAAGCAAAATTAAGTTTTACTGATTTTTATGTGACCAAATTTTCAAAACATGTGTCTAAACATATTCACTTCCTATTACATGCAGGTTTGTTTTTTTTTTTTAACTTACTGATTCAGGGCCAGGGATTTAGCTCAGTGCTGCCATGCCTACCTTCCAGGCACAAGGTCCTGAGTTCGATCCCTGGTACCACAAAAACAAAAACAAAAAACCACGACTTACTGACTTCATAAGAAAAGGGGAGAGGGCTAGATATTTCTGGAATTTTAAATTCCCTACACTTGAGATAAAATGAATATGATTACAGAGATATGGGGAAATAGTGGGTTGTTTTAAAACTCTACCTTCCCCTTTTATTGCAAAGATATAAATATCTCTAGATTGTATTAGAAAAGAAAAATGCTTAAGAATGGGCAAACTGGAGTAACAAGCACAGTGAATTTTAGCAGGGAAATCCTCTCCTAAAAATAATCCACTGTGGCTTCCTGAACTATCTTGTGAGCCCAAGTGATTGATCAGAAGTGACGTCAGAAGCCAGGCGTGGTGGCACACCCCTGTGACCCGAGCACTTGGGGGGCCTGGGGCAGGAGGGTTGCCACAAGTTCCAGGCCAGCCTGGGCCACATAGTGATTACAGTTCAGCCTGAATTACATAGTGAGACCCTGTTTCAAAAAAAGAAAAAAGAAGTGAAGAAGGGACTGAGAATCAGAGAGTTTCTAAAAGAGGCAGGAAAATTCTAACAATAGTGTTACTAGGGGAACTCTTTCTCAATGTGCTGAACATTGCACAAAATCTACCAAAAAATGCTACAAAATTCTCTTGAGTATTAATAAACTATCAAGTGCTTTGGTTATTAAAGAGATGGGAAGGGGGGGAGGGAGAGAGAGAGAGAGAGAGAAAATGAGAGAGAAAATCTGTCTTAGATTAGGAACATGCTGTATAACCCCATGCGTTGAAAAACAAACCAAGTTTCCCTACTAGAATCAGGAGCTATGTGAAGACAAGACTTGGAAATGAGTCCCCGCTTCCTTAAATTTGCAACTCTGAATCCGGATCAATCAACAGCCTGCTTCGGTTGGTTCTGCAATTAAGGAAGTGAAAACTTGAAGCTGAGCAGTCCGTGAATCATGACCCGCATCTGCCCACAGGTTCCTAGGCCGAAGAGCCTCACTCAGCGTTCAAAAGAGAAAGCTAGGATTCGGGGTACTCTAGATGCCGCACAATGAACGGAGCACATGCGGGGAACGCTACCTTTTAGGACGAATTCCCAGAGGGACTGAACCTAGCTGAACTTTTACCTTTTTGTTTTGAGTCTCTGGGGAAGTTGATGAAAGTCGGGATTGATCGTTTTTTTTGCGAGGGACATTCCAGAAAAGCAAGCAAAGGTCATCAAGAACACTCAATTTTTAATTCAACTTTGGGAGGGGTGTTTGAAGAAAAGGGTATTGAAAAATGTTTGGAGTCCTTGGATTTGCTTATCGTGAGTACATAGCCCCTCCCTTTGATATCTTGTAAAAAATACGCAAGAATAAATCTGGGTAACTGAAAAAAAAATACATACCTAAAAAATACTCAACTATAATAACACAAAAATGTATTTTAATTTTTTTTAAAGTCAGAATGTAGTATAAGGTTTATGACAAAACGGATTTCATAAAGGGTATCCAAAACTAATCATTAGGTATCCTTTGTCATCAAACACATTCCAAAGATAGGATGAGGGAGCTGGGTAGTAGATTTCCAAGTGGAAACTCCAGAAGCTGAAATCCAGATTCTCAGCTCTGGTTCACAACTTGTTGTACGTTTACTTACTTATTTACTTTCTTACTTGATTCATTCATTCATTTCCTCTAGTTGTTTTTTCATCTTTAGTTTTATTAGTACATGTTTACAGTGTAATAATGACCACGGACATAACACATGTTCATTCTTTCTGCATCCCCTTCCTCTCGGTTATTATTATTTTTGGAATTGAGTTTTAGCAACCAGCTGGGCCCTCGGGTCCCTTTAAGTATTCCACAGTCCTGTTTTACTTCCAATTCCCACTCCCGTCCATGTGCCAGAGGGCAAACACAAAATTTCCCCTCTGATAAACGGCGAGGGTGTGGTGTGCACACGGGCCTCCCCTAGCTGGGGGGGGGGGGGGCTCCTCTCAATTTAAATATGGGCGGGCTCGCCCCATCCCAGCCCTAGGATAAATTCTCCCTCCTACCTTCCTTCTTTGGGGGGGGGGGGGTGTACCAGGGATCTAACCCAGGTCCTTGGGCTTGCACAGCAGGTGACGAAACCAGTAAACTAAATCCCCGGCCCTCCTGCCTTCCTTCTGTAAACCCATACTTGGGTAGAAAAACCTACATCCTGCAAAAACAGAAATAGCCTAAGGGCTCTAGTTTGTAGATACACACATTGAAACGTAGGGTTAGCGCTTGAATGTCATTTCCAATTTAATCTCCCCTTTGTCAAAGAAATGCAGAGGTCCTGGCAAACTTTTTTTTTTTTAATTGCAGTACCGGGGATTGAACTCAGGACCTTGCGCTTGCGAGGCAGGCTTGGCGCCACTGAGCTACATCCCTGGCCCTTGGCACACTCTTTAAAAATAAAAAATTCTCAAGGACCCGAGTTCGATCCCTGGTACCAAAAAAAAAAAAGTAAAAATAAAAAATTAGCTGGGTAGTGAGTTTGATTCCAGATACCAGAAAAAAAAACAACATTTTTTTAAAGGGCAAGAAAGGCTTTAAGGATACACGTCTACATCATCATATAAAGGATACAGCATTTTAAAAAACAAAACACCACATTCACAGAGATGAATTACAGAGACTGAGACTGCAGGGGTTAAAAACTATACGACGTTATCATGAATGAACTTGCTAACTAACCAAACTGAATTAGCCTCAGTGAGGGGCTCACAGTTAAAGAAGTGAACAAGAGAAAAAAGAATGATAATCTACTGCTGGGTCAGGGGGTGTAAAAACCAGGGCTGGGATGTCACTCGGTCTCCAGCCCCCCCCCCCCACAAAAAATTTAAATAAACCCCAAAAGATGGAAGACCCGTTTCCTGTGTGCAGTGGGAAGGTTTACCCAAATGACAATCTGACACACGAGGGGACTTCCCGACAGCATCAAGTCCATTTCCTCAGATCAAAGGGGCCAGAACAGCCTGAGCCGCGTGTCCCCCGGGTAATTACACGCCTCGCAGGAACCCCAATCGGAGACCTCCGCACTCTCGCAGTCAGGGCAGGGAGACCGGCGGCTCACGCGGCGCCGCTGTATTTAGTCCAGGACTCTTTCTGTTTTGCTCAATCCTTACATTTTTCTGCTCGGAAGAAAGAGAATATGCGCTGTGATGCCATCTTACCTCCTGTGATAGCTCCAGGGAGATGTGAATCTCCCCCCTTCTCCCCAAAAAACTAATGGTGGGGGAAACCAGCTTCTGTAACCACGCAACGAGAGGGTGAAAAATTAAGGAAAACAACATAAATTCCCTGTGATGAATGTTACCATTATGTATATCTTACATGTACCAATTTTTAAAAAGAAAACAAAAATTAAGGAGATAAGAAAACGCCTCCTGGTTACAGAAATGTCTGTGAGAATTCTTTTGAAATAAAATGCCTGGAAATAATAATGATTTTTTAAAAGGGTAGGTTTGGTTTTTTAAAAATTAAATATCATAAACATCGACTGACCGCACAAAGGCCGGCCCTTTTTGAAAAGATGCTTGTAGGTGTTCCTGTGCTGAGTTGTAAAGGAGTTTTTATTAAAAAATCTGGGCCCAGGGCCGGGGATTTAGCTCAGTGGTTCTGCCGCCTGCCTCACAAGCGCAAGGTCCTGAGTTCAAACTCCAGTACCAAAATTAAATAAAAAATAAAAATGTGTGCCCGTGCATTGGATGGAGTGGCTCAGGTTAAAACACACTGACGAGAGGGGCTCTTATTCCCTGAACTTCCTGGTGAGTCCAGGTGACCCTCAGGTGCTTCCGAGGTTGAATGAGGAGACCTCGGGCAGGTGCCTTCCAACCATTGTGTTTGTGGTTCCACCTCCTCCACCCACCGCAGAGGAGAAAAAAACACACTCGAGTGAACAGCAATCAGAAGAAAGCAAAAAAAAGAAAGAAAAACTGCCCCCAAAAGGCCAAGAATGGGGTTAAAATGCCAGGCATGGCGCAATCGCGCTTGGAAAGGCGAGTTGCTGGGAAACCGCGCTGATGACAGTCTCGCCGGCCTACAGGTCCAGTTTCATTTCCTCCAGAGCCTCGGCAGCCAGGGCCTTCTCAGCCCAGAACTAAGCTCCTTTGGTCAGAGCATTGGATCCTGGCTCCCCGTGGACCAGGGCCCTTCCTTCGTTCCTTCAGTATTTGTGTAGATGGCCTACTGAAGATCACAACCTACAAGTCGGCCACGAAGGGATAGCGCAGCTGCTTGCGGGAGTGTATTGGTCTCCAGTGCCGATGTGGCTGCATGACGAGGCCTCCTTTGTACTTTAATGTAACCATTAATGAAGGAAATGTAAATGATATTAATAAAGAACATGTAAAAAGTAATCTTCTTCTAAGAAATAATAAAGCAAAAGAGAATAGCAACGGTGAACGCACAGTGGTCCATGGTCTTCACAGAATGGCTGGGATCTTACTCGGAGTACAAGTCACAGACCAATCTCTCCCTTATCGAGAAGAAACACGGATGAGAAGACAGCGCTTTCTTTTCAGTGAAACAAAAAGAGAAAGTAGTAGTATAAGTGAAACAAATTAGCACATATCTCAAAATGCTGTTGAAACAACTGAATAGATAATTTGAGGAATTATTTGAACTTCTCCTCCCCTGCTTCCTGTTTCTCTTCTATTTTGGTCCTCTCCTTTCCCTCTCTTCCCCCTTCCCCTCTCTCTTTCTACATATGTGCATGTATATTGTCATATAAGAGAAGCCATGTGATATTTAAGCCAGTGTGTCTGACTTATTTCACTTATGTTCTCCGTTGCACGTATTTGCCTATGAATATATCGGGTGTATCACTCTTTATGGCAGAGTAGTACTCCAATGTGTGCGAATACCACATGTTCTTTACCCAGTCATCTGTTGATGGACAGGCACACTGATTCCAAGATTTATTATATTGGCAGGGGATTTAGCTCAGTGGTTCTGCTGCCTGCCTCACAAGTGCAAGGACCAGAGTTCGATCCCCAGTACCAAAAAAAAAAAAGATCTAACTTTTTTTTTTTTTTGATACGGGGAATCAAACTTGGGACCTTGTAAATCTAACAGTTATAAATTGTCCTGCTATAGACATGAGCATACATGTGTCCCTGTAATACAATGAATTAAACTCTTTTGAGAAGTTACCTAGAAGGGGAATAGCTGGGTCAAATGGAAATTCTATTGGTAGTTTTTTGAGGAATCTCCATACTGATTTCCATAGTGGTTGTACTAGTTTACATTCCCACCAAAAACGTAGAAGAGTTCCTTTTTCCCTACAGCCATGTCAGAATTTGTTATTAGTTGATTTTTTGATGATAGCCATTCCTTCTGGAATGAGATGGTATCTCAATGTAGTTCTAATTTTTATTTCTCTAATGGTCAGTGATGATGAATATTTTTCCATGTATTTATTGGATATTTCTACCTCTTCTGAGAAGTATCTGTTCATTTTCATTGCCCATTTTTTGATTGGGTCTTTTATTTGTGAGGAACCATTTTGTTTAGTTCTTTATATATTCTAGATATTAGCCCTGTTTTGGAGTAACAGCACAGCATTTATAATTTTTTTTTTAAATTTCAGACAAGTTTTTGCTAAGTCATTAAATTACCAAGGCTGGGTTTGAACTTCGGATCCTCCTGCCTCAGTCCCAGAGTTCTGGGATTATAGGCATATGGCATCAAACCCAGCTGCTATAGACATTTTCTTAATGAAAACAGCAATGTTTCTAGGTATAGTGGTAGATGCCTGTAATTCCAGCACTCTGGGAGGCTGAGGGAGGAGAATTTAGAGTTCAAACCAAGCTTGGGGAATTTAGCAAGAATGATGCAAGAATAAAAAGTTTTTTAAACGGTTGCAGTGGGCGGGGAGTGGTAGCCTTTGCCTGTAATCCCATCACTCAGGAGCCTGAGGCAGGAGGATTACTGTGAGTTCCAGGCCAGTGTGGGCTACATAGTGAGTTCAAGGCCAACCTGAACTACACACCGGGACCCTGTATTTAAATAAATAATAAATAAATAAACAGACTGGAGTGGAGCTCAGTGCAGAGGCTCTAGGTTCAATCCCTAGTGATGCAAAAAAAAAAAGTCTACTAAGTCTCCTGTCTCCTCTATTTTTGCATCCACACATTTTCCCACCCCCCTTTCCCCAAGGTGCTGGTGGTTATTGTATGGACTTCCTGTTGATGCTTAAGAGCAGAAGTTTTTTTCCATTGTAGCCTTAACAAATACTTCTCACTTGTTTATTTTTTTCATCCAACAATCAATATTAAGAGAATTACACTCAGTATCCAGAGACCTTAATTCTGATATTGTGGACTATTAAAAATTTCCAAAAATGGGGCTGGAGATTAGCCCAGTGGTACAGTACTAGCACACACGCACACACAAACACACACATAAATACACAAATAAATAAGGGCTGGGGCTGTAGCTCTGGGGTAGAGTGCTTACCCAGCATGCCTGAGTCCCGCATTCAACCCCCAGAACCACACAAAAAAAGAAAAAAAAGTAATTACAGTGTTTAATCATTGATTGGATATTGGTTCTTAAAAGAAAAGAAAGACATTGTGCTCAGCAGTCAGGAGCCTGAGACAGGAGGATTGCCATGAGTTCGAGGCCAGCCTGGGCTACACAGCAAGTTCAGGACCAGCCTGAACTACATAGTGAGACCCTGTATCAAGAAAGAAAGAAATTGGGGGCCGGGGATTTAGCTCAGTGGTTCCACCACCTGCCTCGCAAGTGCAAGGTCCCAAGTTCGATCCCCAGTACCAAAAAAGAAAAACAACATTTCGTTCTTCAGATTTGGGGCATTCATTTTGATTTTCTTAAAAACTTAACTTGGGGCTGGGGACGCAGCGCAGTCCGCGAGGCTCCAGGATCGTTTGGCTGCCAGAAAGCCGCATTCAAATCGCACTTGTTGTAATCTCTGCGCTTTTTGACATCTTTGAAATTTTAGGCCTTTCCTCAAAATCGCCCCATGGTCGTCTTGACCCTGGACCGAGCAAGAACTGGACCTTGGTCCTCTGTCTTTAGAAGAAAGTTTCCTTCATAGCAGTGATCACAATTAGAAATAACTCTCTCTCTCCTCTCTCTCTCCCTCTCTCCCTCTCTCTCTCTCTCTCTCTCTGTCTGATTCTCTAGTACCGAGGCTTAAATTCAGGGGTGTTCTGCCACTGAGCTACACCCCAACCCTTCTTATTTCACCTTGAGACAGAGCCTCACTAAGCTCCCAGGCTGGGCTCACAAATGTCACCCTCCTGCCTCAAGCCTCCCAAGTAGCTGCGATTACAGGCCTGCGCCACTGTACCAAACTTTTGCTTGCCCTTGACACTGTCGGCCTTGCCCCAGAAGACCCTAAGCTGAGGCTGCCAGGAGCAGTGTTCATCTCCCCCACCTTTACCTGAAGCAGCCAGCAGGGCATCAGCTCCTTCCTGTCAGCGAGGAGCTCCGAGGAGGAGCTACTGCCTTTGGATAAGTAAGTAAAAAATGAAATACAGCAAGGCCCTGTTAACCATGCTGCCTGGGCCAAGTAAAGGAAAAGAGGTTGAAGCAAAATCACCAGCCACTCCCAGGCTGTACTTGGCTTCTAAGGTCTTTGTTTGGACACTACGTCTTGGGTTCCTTGGTTCCCTTTTGTAGTACAGTAACAGCAAAAATGGACCTAAAGACGCAGCTCCCGGCCATGAAGGGAGCCCACAGGGAGTGCAGGGCTGTCAGGGAGCCACTCTGCCGTGCCGTGGGGACTGTAGAAAAAGCTAGAAAACTGCTCCTCTTGGAATTCTTCCTCTTTTCTTCCTTTTTTCTCTCTCTGGTACTGGAGATTGAACCTAGAGCCTTTGCACTGGGCTACAATCCCCGGCCCGTTCCAATTTTTTTTTTTAACTTTTTTTACTTGGAGACAGGGTCTCACTAAGTCACTAAGGTTGCCTAGGCTGGGCTTAAAATCGCGATCCTCCTGCCTCAGCCTTCCTGAGTGCCAGAATGACAGGCAGGGAACACTTAGTTTCTCTCAGAAATTCTTTTGCGGGGGGGGGGGGGGGGGCGGCGGTACTGGGGATCAAACTTGGGACCTTGCACTTGCAAAGCAAGCGGTGGAACCACTCAGAAATTCTTGAGCATTGCCTCTGGTTCAGTTCTGTTTGGAAATTAACATTCCTCTCTTAAACACAAAATGCCCACTGAGTGGACATTCCCTGGAAATGTCCAGGCTGGTCAATACTGGACACTGCTTAATTCTAACTGTTTTAAAAGCTAATTACAGTACTGGACTTAATCCATCCAAGTACACGAAGTTCACAGACTCTATTTACATATCGTCTTCAGATCGTCATAGCTTCAGAGTCAACAGACGACATCAGAGTGAATCTCCTTCCCATCAGCCAGCCTGCCCAGACGCAAACCAGCCGAGTGACATTCCCGGGTTATATAATAATTACCTGTGCTGGAAGCAAAATCCCAGAATACTGAAAATGTAAATTGGGGCCACTTTAAACTGGAAATGTGATGAGGCTTCACTGTTTACCAGTGTTCTCTGAATGCCAGGATTATGTTATTATGAAAAATTATGCCAGCCAGGTGTGGTGGTGTACACCTGTAATCCCAGCACTCAGGAGGCTGAGGCAGGAGGATCACTGTGAGTTTGAGGACAGCCTGAACCACACAGTGAGACCCTGTCTCAAAAAAAAAAAAAAAAATGTACAGTATGCTGACTTGATCTTTTACAAAGCACCTAATATGTGCAAGGTTTTTGCTGGACTCAGGGGGAAAAATGAATGATAAATTAGATCCATGTTCTGCCCTCAAGTCTAGTTAACATAAATAGCAAATATATTGCAGTCTCATAGAGCTTCAATTAATACTTTACATTAATGGGGTCAGTAAAACACTCTGTAAATCATTAGTTCACAGGGTTTTTATATATATATATATATTTTTTTTTTTTTTTTTGAGGGGGTTGTGTATTTGTTTCTTTCATTTTGTTTTTTGTTTTTTTGTTTTTTGAGACAGGCTGACCTTGAACTCACAGCAGTCCTCCTGCCTCAGCCTCCTGAGTGCTGGGATTACAGGCCTGCACTACCATGTCTAGCACGGTATTTGGTTTTATTTATAGGGGATAAGCACAAATGAGGCCTTGACTGCAAAACAAAGATGAAATCTACATTGTGATCCATCATAATAGCCCTCCAGTTTAATTACCGCAGATTGAAAATTTTTTTTACTTTAATAGTGTATGTTTGCAATACATAATGACTACATTCATAGTAGGCTATTGGTACATGTATTTAACACATTTCTTTTTTTTCCCTCCTTCCCTCTACCCACGTAGTTCATATTTTAGGCTTAGAGATCTATGTAGGTTTTTTTTTTTTATAAGGGTAATATACATTTATTTCTTCAAAATCCCAAGTGATGTCCCAATGACAGTAACCAGTTCTGTTTCTCTTTTCTTGTTTCCAGTTCTGTTTCTTGCATCTTCTATTTTGCTTTGTTTTGTCTTTTTTTTTTTTTTGGTACTGGGGATCGAACTCGGGACCTTGCGTTTGTGAGGCAGGCAGCGGTACCACTGAGCTAAATCCCCAGTTCCTTCTTTTGTCTTTTTTTGAGACAGGATCTCTCTATGTAGTCCAGACCGGCCTTGAACTTGCAGTGGTCCTCCTGTTTCAGCCTCCTGAGTGCTGGGATTGCAGGCCTGGGCCACCATGCTGGCTCTTACATCTTTTCTGGCTACATTCATTTACAGTTGTGCAGCATAATGCACAAAGAATGTGAAATGCCTCAAACCTAAAAAAAAAATAATTTATCTCTGGCATATATTTTTTTCATATCATACTTTTTAAGGCAGAAGTACTTTCTGCAATGGTTACTACTGAGTGTTCGCATGTTAACCTTTTGTTGGGCACCACCCCAAATTCCAGTTACCTGAGGCTTATATCCATAAGGATACCAGAAAAAAATCTCCCTTTTCCTCAATGGATGCCTCAGCCATCCATGTAGTATTTGTCTGAATTACTCAAACTACCAGTGGGAAGGCACAGTAAAAGAATGACATGGCACGCCGGGCATGATGGCACACACCTGCAATCCCAGCACTTGAGAGGCTGAGGCAGGAAGATCACAAATTCAAAGCCAGCGTAGGCTACACAGTGAGTTCAGAGAGACACTGTCTCAAAAAATAAAAGAGAGAGAATGACACAGCTGTGTTTCAATAAAACTTTATTTACAAGCCCTGCATGATGGCACAGGTCTGCAATCCCAGCACTCAAGGCCAGTCAGAACTACACAGGGAGACCCTGATTCAAAAAACAACAACAAAAAAACCTTTATTTACAAAAACAAACTGCTGAGGAGAGACGAAGAAAGTAAAAAGAAGCAACCTGTGTGTATACCTGTGCCAACTCCCTATGATGGCTTTATGTACCTGCCCTGCAAACATGTACAGTACTCATAAAAACTGAAAACTCAAATCAAAACAAAACAAAAATCAGACTGCTGCTCAGATTCACCCGAGGGCGACAGAAGCTGAGACCTGCTTGAGATGCCTGGAATCGGTCAACGCTCGCAGCCAGTCCTTGAGGCCCACACTCGTTGTCCCGTTGCAGGTGGAGAAACTGAGTCTGGGAAGGAGATCAATTGCTTAACCCCGTCACCCAGCCGGTGCACATCCAAGCTGGGGTCTGGATCCCCGCTTCCCTGCTAACGCTCATCAGCGGCACGGGCGCGCTTTCCCGCTCTGCGCCAGGGGGCGGTCACACTGTGCACGTCCAGGAAGGACCAATTGAGTTAACACCCTAAGGAGCCCTCGGAATGCAGCCTGGCAGAAATCGTGCAATGAGAAATGTGCCTGATGACATTCTGATAAGGCACAGGAGGCACGGAGGGTGTGGCCGTGAGTGGGAGAGTCACCCACGGGGGCATCCTGTCCCCAGGCAAGTGGGGAGGGACTGGGACGTGGTGGGAGGGATATTGCGTCCCTGCCTCTGATGCTGACTCCTCCCCCTCCCCTCCTCCCCCCTCCTCCCCTCTTCTTTTTCTTTATGATACTGAGGACTGAACCCAGAGCCTTTGTGCCAAGGTACATTCCCAACCCCTTTTGTTTTTTGGAGACACTTTCTCCTTAAATTGTCCAGGTGGAACTCTAATTTGAGATCCTTCTGCCTCAGCCTCCTGGAGTGCTGGGCCTACAGGTGAGGACCACTACGCCCAGAGCCTGCTGCATCTCTCTGTGGAGAAGGCACCCCTGGCCCTCTGGGCAGCTCTCTTCTCCTCAGGGAAGGGGAGGTGGCTCCGTGGCACGGCGGAGTGTGGAAGGAGACCCAGCTCCTTTGCACCCACAAACTTCCAAGTCTGCACCTGGCCCTTGAGCTGCTTCCCCTGCCAAGGACTCACCGACTTCCCCCTGCCCAGCCCTGAGCCCCATCTGGTTCTCCAGGCAGAACCCCCTGCCCTTACTGGTTTCTTTGTTTCTCCTTGGTTTGTTCTCCCCGAAACCTGTGCTGAATACCCATCAATTGTTTGACGATTATTTTCATGAAGTTTCATGAAGGGCAAGACTTCACTCTACTCATTGTGTGTGGAACAATGCTGGGCACAGCGCAGTGCTCAGAAAATACTTGGTGAATGAAAGAGGAAGTGAAGGAGGGAACAAGCGAGCAGGCCAGGCCGGGTGGTTCTGACCTGAAAAGTCCAGGTTGTATGGAAAGGGAACGCCTTGGGCTGGATGCCAGGATTGTGCCAGAAAGGACTCTAAGAGCATTGTCTAGTTTTCAAGATAAGTGAGAAAGCCAGATTGTTAAATATGAACTCTGCAGGCTATTTTATTTTTATTTAAAAATCACCTTTGGTGTCAGGTGTGGTGGTGCATGCCTGTAATCCCAGCTACTTGGAAGGCTGAGGCAGGAGGATGGAGTTCAAGGCCAGCCTGGGCAATATAGTGGGACCCTGCTGCAAAATAAAATTTATTTTATTTTGGTACTGGGAATCGAACTCAGGGCCTCGAACTTCCCAGGCAGGCGCTGCACTGCTGAGATACACCCCTAGCCCTGCAAAATAAAATTTAAATAGGCCTGGGGATATAACTCAGCACACCCTGAATTTGAAAACAAAAGTCTCTCGGTATTGCGGATGCCTATATGCACATTTTGTAGAAAGTTAGAAAATAGTCAAAGGTAAATCATGTATATTATTTTGTTTGGTTTTGTTTGGTTTTGAGATGGGATCTCATTCTGTAGCCCAGGCTGGCCTCGAACTCACGGCAATCCTCCTACGTCAGCCTCCCAAGTGCTGGGATCACAGGAGCGTTCGGCTAGGTAAACCATAATGAAAAAATAAACACATCAGACTCCACTCTGTTAATACTTCACTACACAGGGTTCTAGATCTTTCTGTGTACGTGTGCAGAAATCTCTGTGTTTTTTACCAAAGGGAGCTCATGCCTCATTTCCTGAGTTAATGACTGCCACCTTTCCATCGAAGTACGTGTTCTCATCTGCGTGCCTTAGGGGAAGTAAGAATTGAATGTGTGACATACCTGTGCCAACTCCCCACGATGAAGGGAAGCATTATGTACTGCGAACATGGACAGATACAAATAAATTTATTTATTTATTTTTTAGTTTTTTGAGACAGGGTCTTGCTATGTAGTTCAGATTGATCTTGAACTCAGTGATCGTCCTGCCTCAGCCTCCCAAAGAGTGCTGGGATTGGAGGTGTTCACCACCACACCTAGCAGGAATTGTTTCCAAAAATGACTTCTGGCCAGGGTTGGGCCTCGTGCCTGTAATCCCAGTTTCTGATGAGGCTGGGGCTTGAAGCCAGCCTGGGCAATTTAGCAAGACCCTGTCTCAAAATAAGTTTTTACCTAGTTGTAGCCTACCCTGGAATCCCAGCACTCTGGGAGGCTGAGCCAGAAGAACCACAAATTCCAGCCCAGCCTGGACAACTTGCCTAGCAAGTACGAAGCCCTGGGTTTAATCCTAAATGCAGGATGGAAGGGAGAAAGGGAGGAAGGAATGGGGACAAAAGGGGAAAAGGAAGCAGGAACAAAATGAGTCTCAATCAAGAATGGCCGGGGACGAGACCCGGGGTAGAGAGGAGCAGGGAGGTGAGCAGGAGGCCAGCGCAGCCACTGACTCGGTGGACGGAGCCCGAACCCAGGCCCAGGTGCCGGGTTCAAGTCCTCAGCTTCCCTGAGGAGGGCGGGGGGGGGCAGAACGACAGGGGGCAGGACACGCATGCACTGTGGGGGCCCCGACTGTGCCTCACGGCTCCGTCCTTCGGCACAGTGTGGACAGCGAGGTCACCTACCCCGCAGCAACAGTGTGACCCTGAGCATCCGAGTCGGTGGACGCGTTCAGCCGTCATGGAATCGCACACTCTCACTGAAGGTTCAGGTGCAACCAATAGGACTGAGAAAACCACGGATGCCAGCTCTGCTCTTCTTTTTTTTTAAAATTACATTAACTCCTTTTCTTTTGCATGCAGCACCACTTTTATTTACTTATTTATTTTTTGGGTACTGGGGATCAAACTCAGGACCTTGTGCTTGCGAGGCAGGCACTGGAACCACTGAGCTAAATCCCCCACCCGTCTGTTCTTTTGTTTTGGTTTTTGGTTTTTGGTTTGTTGGCTTTTTGGTTTTTTGAGATGGGTCTCACTAAGTAGTTCAGGCTGGCCTTGAACTCACAGAGATTCTCCTGCCTCAGCCTCCTGGGTGCTGGGATTACAGGTGTGCATCACCACACCTGACAAAAACTGTATTCTGAAAAGATTTTTTAAAAGGAACTGTATTATTGCCAAATTTATACCTAAATTATTTTTATTTATTTTTTGTGGTAATGAGGATCAAGCCCTGGAGTACTCTATCTCACTGACCTACATCCCCAGCCCTTTCCACTTTGAGACAGGGTCTCACTAAATTGCCCAGCCTGGCTTTGAACTTTCGATTCTCCTGCCTCAGCCTCTTGAGTGGCTGAGATTATCGGCATGTGGCCCCATACTTGGAAACAGCTAAATTTTTACTTTTACATGGTTTATTAGTAAGGTTTTTGTGATATGAAAAATTGTTTAGATATTGCCCTCCATAATATAAAAACACACAAAGACACATACATACATACATATGCGTATGTATCATTTTTGTGCAGTGCTGAGGATCACACCCAGGCCCTTGTACACACTAGACAGGTACCGCATCCCTGAGCTACACCCCCAGCCCTCCCGTATTTTCTGCATCAATATCTGCAGCAGACGCTGCTGGCTGCCAACACAATACATCACATCTCTTCCGTGCCTTCTTGCTCACAGAATCCTGTTTCAGACAGTGTGAGGTTCTTTTGTTTTTTGAGACAGGTCTAGCTACGTAACCCACTTGCAATTCTCCTGCCTCAGCCTCCTGAGTGCTGAGAACACAGGTGTGCGCCACTGCATCCAGCTTTTGTGAAGTTCTAACTTCAGAGGTAAAGCTTCACAGGGTTTCTTGACCTCAGAACCAATGCCATTTGAGACCAGGAAATTCTGTGCTGCATCGCCCTGTTCTGTGGGTGGAGTCTGTCTAACAGCATAACTGGCTTCTACCCACCAGACGCCAGTAGCAACACTGCCCTCGCACTGTCACAGCCAAGACATCTCCAGACATTGGCAAACATCCCCTGGAAGACAAAATTGCATCTAGTCAAAAACCATTAGTTTAGGAATGTGCAGATAATGCAATTCTGGCTAACAAGCTGTGTCATTTGGAGTCCATTTTTATTTTTCATTTTTTTTCTTTCTTTTTTTTTTGGTACTGGTGATCAAACTCGGGTCCTTATGCTTGCGAGGCAGGCGGCAGAACTGCTGAGCTAAATCCCTGGCCCTGGAGTCCATTTTTAGTGACTGCATAGTATTCCACTGTATAAACAGCCCACCATTTGCATTTCCAGTCTACTGGTGGATATTCTCTTTTTCAAGTTTTATAATCAACGTTTCCATGAATGTCTATGCAGTCATATATTTGTACACTAGTCTGGGTGTGGTGGTGCACACCTACAGCCCCAGCTACTCAAGAGGTTGAGGAAGGAGATTTGCTGGATCCCAGGAGTTCAAAGCTAACCTGGGCAACACTGCAAGATGAAGAAAGAAGAAGAAGAGAGAGAGAGAGAGAGAGAGAGAGAGAGAGAGAGAGAGAGAGAGAGAGAAGGGAGGGGAAGGGAAGGAAGGGAAGGAAGGAAGGAAAGAAAGAAAGAAAGAAAGAAAGAAAGAAAGAAAGAAAGAAAGAAAGAAAGAAAGAAAGAAAGAAAGAAAGAAAGAGAGAGAAAGAGAGAAAGAGAAAAAGAAAGAAAGAGGGCCGGGGATTTAGCTCAGCAGCACCGTGCCTGCCTTGCAAGTGCAAGGTCCTGAGTTCAATCCCCTGTACCAAAAAAAAAAAAAAAAAAGAAAGAAAAAGAAATACAAAAAAAGAAAGAAAGGAAGGAAAATATATATATTTGCATACTTGCAGGAATGAATTTGTTTTTATGGATTTTTGGAGTTTTAAAAACTTTCGGTATTACTGGCATTTTGGACAACAGTAATTTTGGGTTTTTCCTTGTCCTTTCCTCCTTCCCCCTCCCTTGTTCCCCTTCTCCTTTGAACATTTTCTTCCTATTTCCCAAAATCTACTACACATTCTATAATTTTGTTATAATAAACACTATAATATATTACTATAGTTGCACACGTGTGCTATTTGACAACAAGAACCAGTACTGGAAACAGAATTACAGCACAGGGCGAGCAGTTCACACTAACACCAAGCGTTTCATTTGAAAAACAACAGCCTTCCTTGCTCCCCCTACACTGCTCCACGCAGGGGTTTTGCATGTGGCTTTTTCGACAGATAAGCAGTTCCAAGAAGCCAGGGATCCCTCCGCTGCTCCTCCTGGTGTCCTTGGCATCCAGCAGCACACAGCGCCACACCAGTGAGTGCCCAGGAGCGCTGGCTAAGGCCAGAGAGCGCTCAGAGGGGAGAGGCCCTGCCCTTCCGAGGCTCTGGTTCTGATCTCACAGTAAAGCATTAGGCTCTCAAAAAGGCTCCAGGGCCAGGGATTTAGCTCAGTGGTTCTGCCGCCTGCCTCGCAAGCACAAGGTCCGGAGTTCGATCCCTGGTACCAAAAAAAGAAAAAGAAAAGAAACCAAAGAAAATCAAAAAGGCTCCAAAGTGCAGCAGAGGGCAAGATAAAGAGTCACTCCGCCTGAAGGCCAGGCCGCAGGAGGGTGAGCGAGTCAGTTTCTGAGGCGAGCAACTGTTAGTTCACTCCCCATGTGGGGAACTGGCAGCGGAAGTCATCCGCTCCACTTCCGGAAGGAGAAAGGTGCACCAGAAGCAGGAGTAGAAGTAGGCCCATCAGGAGGAAAGACAGCCAACCTCTGGGCTCCTTTTTGTGGGAATGAATTTTATAGACTGAATGCCTAGAAGTGGACTTTGCATGGCTTGTGTTTCCATAGATATTACCAAAGTGTCTTCCAAACAGTTCCAAAGAGTCAGTGTTTACCCTCCTAATATATAAATGTCCATTTCAGCTCTTCCCTAATGCTAGAGAAAACAATCCATTTAAGAATATTTTTGTACTTCACATATAAAAAATGGTTACAGGGCTGGGGATTTAGCTCATTGGAGCCACTGTCTTCCTCGCAAATGCAAGGTCCTGAGTTCGATCCCCGGTACCAAAAAATAAAATAAAATAAAATAAAAATAAAAAATGGTTACATGAGCTGAGGGTTTTGCTCAGTGGTGCCGCTGCCTGCCTCATAAGCGCAAAGTGCCGAGTTCGATCCCCAGTACAAAAATAATAAATAAATAAATAAATAAATAAAGGTTATCTGTGCATTGAAAACTTGGGTTTTTGTGTGATAGAGTAATATTCACTGAATATAAGGACCAGGATTTATTTGTATTCCCCTTACATCTTTTATGTCTTTATTTTGGTGGTTTCGAGACAGGGCCTTCTGTGTAATCCAGGCTGGACTCAAACTTGTTACGTAGCACAAGCTGCCCTGGTATTCTCAATCGTCCTGCCTCAGTCTTCCTAGCACTAGGATTACAGTCTTGTGGACCACACCCAGCTCCTTCAAAAAATAAATGAGTACAAATATTTTTCCTAATTGTGCCAATTCATTGATAGATTTAAAAATTTTTTTAATGACATAATTGTGTATATTTTGGGGGTACCATGTGATGTTTTGATCTATATATACACTGTAGAAGGAATCCATAAAGCTAATTAACATACCTATTACCACTTCACCATTGTTCCATGGTAGGAACATTAAAACTCTATTCCTTTAACAATTTCAAAATATATTCTAAATTATTTTTAAATGTACTTTTTACTCTCAATTTGTACATAATAATTGTACATATTCAGGGGTACAGGTGTCATTTTATATTTTGGGGGGTACCGGGGATCGAACTCGGGTCCTTGCACTTGAGCAGCAGGCGAAGAAACCACTGAGCTAAATCCCCAACCCTTAGGTGTCATTTTAATACAAACAGACAAGGGCTGGAGGTGCAGCTCATTGGTAGAGTGCTTGCCCAGTATGTGTGAGGGCCTGGGTTCAATTCCCGGTGCTGCACAAACACAAAACAACCCCTCTCCCAGTAACTGTTGCCAACACATATATACAATGCATAATGTTCAGGTCCGTCACCCCAATCCATTAACTTTGGTTACCATACAGAGTAATGGATCACGAAAACATATTCCCTTTTTTCAGGCTGTCCTTGAATTATGTAGCCCAGGCTGGCCTCAAACTGGCAGGGATCCTCGTGCCTCAGCCTCCAGAGTGCTGGGATTACAGGCATGCACCACCACCCCTGGCTCTCTGCTTTTGCTCTTGTACCCAAGGGTTAGATTCTAGGACACAGGCCTACCGAGTGGCTGCATGTTTGTCTTTGAACCTCTTCCATCTTCCCAAATCCAATCCCCTCGTCCGTCGGCTGTTGTGGAATCAGAGTGTCTCTGTATGACGGCAACATGCATTTTCCCACAATTTATTTTTATTTTTCCCCCAGAATTTAGATCTTTAATAACTTGTGAAATATTCAGCTAATTCCCACAATAGGGATCAATTTTCTTTTCTTTTCTTTTTTTTTTTTTTTTGGTACCAGGGATCGAATTCGGGTCCTTGCAGTTGCACAGCAGGCAGTGAAACCACTGAGCTAAATCCCTGGCCCAAGAAGGCATCATTAAGAATTTTGACTGTATTTTTTTTGTTTGTTTGATTTTGGTACCGGGGATCAAACTCGGGTCCTTATGCTTGTGAGGCAGGCAGTGGAACCATTGAGCTAAATCCCCAGCCCTCAATTTTCAATCTTGTCACGCAGGGAAGTACAGGAAGATGAGAACTACTTCGTATCACTTTTCACATGAACGACAAACTTCTCTGGCTTTTTTTTTTTTTTTTTGGTACCGGGGATTGAACTCTGGTCCTTGCGCTTGTGCAGCAGGCAGTGAAACCACTTCTCTGGTTTATGTTGAGGGCCTCTCTGTGATCTGACTTCATTCAAACACAGAGAAGAAAGTAAAATCTGTTTTCCCCTCCTTTTCTTTCCTTGGTGCTGGTGATGGTACCCAGGGCCAGCAAATACTGTGCCGCTCCACTACATCCCCAGATTTTTTGTTTGTTTGTTTTTCTTGTTTTTTGTTTTTTGTGATACCAGGGATCAAACTCAGGACCTTGCACTTGAAAGCCAGGCATGGTGCCACTGAGCTAAATCCCTAGCCCTATCCCCAGATTTTTATGGTCTGACATCTTTCTGTGGGTGATTGATACATTCCATTTGCTGCTCATGTTTTTTATTTAAATGAAAATATAAGTGCAAACCTAAATCATAGTCGCCTGGGAAGGCCCACTTGGACAGATGTGGTCTATTTAAAAATTCCACACTGGGGCCGGGGGTTTAGCTTAGCGGTGCCGCCACCTACCTCACAAGTGCAAGGCCCTGAGTTCCAGTACCATAAATAAATAAATAAATAAATAAATTCCACACTGGTAGGTTTCTTTTAAGAATTAAAATGGAGCCAGGTGTGGTGGCGAATGCTTGTAATTCCAGTGCTCAGGAGGCTGAGGCAGGAGGATTGCTGTGAGCTCAAAGCCAGCCTGAACTACATAGGGAGACCCTGTCTAAAAATAAATTAATTAAAATTAAAATGGAAGTGGGGCTGGTGGCACACTCCTGTTCTCCTAGCACTCTTGGGAGGCTGAGGCAGGAGGGTGGCAAGTTTGAAGCCCAGTTTGGACTATTTAACAACTTATCGAGATCCTGTACTCAAAAAAGGGTTGTGGATGTAGTGGGTCAGGGAAAGGGCTCTGGGTTCAGTCCCCAGTACTGGAAGAAAAAAAAGAACAAAAAATGGAGGCTGACTTCTCAGCACGTTGCTACTGGTACAGAGGAAACCGAACAGGAAGGCTGGAGAGCCCAGTCTGGGGGTGCAGACAAAGCGGGGTGCTCTGGGCCCAGCACGGGTAACTGCTCTCAGCCTGGCAATAGAACACTTTTCTTTTTTTTGGTACCGGGAATCAAACTCGGGTCCTTGCGCTTGCGCAGCAGGCAGCAAAACCCTGAGCTAAATCCCCGGCCCCAGAACACTTTTCATTTACAGTTTTTCTGTGAAGCATTTTCCCTTCCAGGCTCGGGGACCTATTTTACAGGCACCTTGTCCAGATTCTAACAACACTGTCAACAGAAATGGTTCCTCATTCCAGAAATGCAAAACAGATTACATAAGAAATAGGTTCTTTTAAAAAAAGGCCATCTAAAAGTGTAATGATGAAAGGGGCAATTAAGCATGGGAATATAAATCTCTTTTTAAAAATGCTTGTGGAAGAAATGAGGTTTCTCTTCACTGTCTAATTTGTAACAGCGAAATTCCCTCCCGGAGGCAGGCACCGGAGCACAGCCTGCAGGACTCATTCACGGACTGGGGAAGGAATTGTGGATTTATTGGGAACGCGACGACGGGAGATTTGAGCTGTCAGATCAATACATGGGTTGTCCTTGACACACTCTGCAGGTCTGTTTTTAATAGCTTGCTAGGCAGGTGAAATCCACTGAGCACTTCGGGAAGACTCACCTCCGATCCACTGATCCGCTCAGGAACTGTTGGAGACGCAGGCCTGACCTCGGAGATCATTAACAAATTAGAGAAAGAGGAAGGGAAAACGCAAGTTACAGAAAGACAGGAAGCCTGAGGTTTGTCAGTTGCTAAAACATTTGATACTGTCTTTTAAGAGTCTCTAGTTCTGAGGGTTTTCTTTGGGAATAGGTTTTAGTGTAGCACACTGGCCTAGCAGATGCAAGGCCTCGGGTCCCTACAGGCGGCCGTGGCCCCTCGCTGTCCGTATGCAGGCATGGTGGATCCATTTCAAATCATGTTCTCCACCTTGCCGGAGAGATTCATGTGCCCAAAAATCTATTTCCTACTCATACAACAGTGAGATGAAGGACTGTCCCATCGGTGCCCCTTTATGTGTTTAGTTAATAGACTTTACATTTAGAGCAGTTTTTATTTTGCAGAGAACTGAAGAGTATAGAAAGTTTCTATACGCTTCTTTTTTCTTTTCTTCTGGCAGTACTAAGGATTTTTTTTTTCAGTACCGGGGATTGAACTCAGGACCTTGTGCTTGCAAGGCAGGCACGGTGCCACTGAGCTACATCCCCAGCCCTGGCAGTACTAAGGATTGAACCTGGAGCCTGGCCACTGAGCTGCATCCCCAGGCCTTTTTTATTTCTTATTTTGGGACCGAGTCTCTCTAAGCGGCTAAATTCCCTCAGCTGGATTCGAATTTGGAATCCTCCTGCCTCAGCTTTCAAGACTGCTAAGATTACAGGTGTGCGTCACCACACCTGCATCACATACATTCTTAGGGTTTTTTGTTCTTGTTGTTTGTTGTTTTGAGACTGGCCCTGAACTCACTAATATGGCCCAGGCTGACCTGGAACTTGCAGTGATCCTCCTGCCTCCACCTCCTGAGTGCTGGGATTGCAAGTGTGCGCCACCACACCTGGCTGAGTCAATATTAATACATTATTATTATTATTATTATTATTATTATTATTATTATTTTGGTACTGGGGATTGAACTTGGGTCCTTAGCTTTCGAGGCAGGTGGTGGAACCACTGAGCTAAATCCCTGGCCCTTAATACATTATTTTTAACTAAAGTCCGTAGTTTACATTAGAGTGGATATCTTTGAGTTTTGACAAATCCATAATGATAAGTATCCACGTTACAATATCACCATACAAGTACTTTCACTGCTCTTTTTTGATTGGCAAACTGCTGTTCTAAATTCTGTATCTGTAACATTGATAAGGAGATAATGCACAACAAGGCAGGCCTTTTCTGCTTCCAAGCCCTCCCCAATGTTCTTGCCATAAGATGTTCTGTCCAAGCAATGTAACTATTGGAGCTGCAGGATCTTCCTATCCTATGTATCAAAACGTTCTCTTCAGGAAATGTAACAGTTTGAGCTGCTCTGCCTACCTGACTTTCAAGAATGTTCTGTTAACTCCTCCCTTCAGCTTCTGTGAGCATGCTCACCCAGTATGTGGACCCACCCCCTTACCCTGTAGATCTCTATTTTTTTCTTCTTCTGGTACTGGGGATCAAACTCAGGACCTTGTGCTTGCAAGGCAGGTGTGGTGCCACTGAGCTAAATCCCTGGGCCCCTGCAGATCTCTGTATAAGGCTGCTTCCATTCCTGTTCATGGCTCAGACTTCCGAGTACGAACTCCTCTGAGCCCCCTGGTGTAATAAACTTGGTTCCTTCTATCTCTCTGAGTGCCGCCCTTGGCCTCTTCGGCTCCAGAGACCTTCTGATGGCTGTAACACTCAGCTGTGATGCTGAGCTGTCCCATGTCACTGTAACAACATAACTACTTTTTTTTTAAGTTTGTTTTTGGAAACAGAATAAAGTTGATTCTCCCTTTTTGCAGAAGTCTATGGAAAGTCACTTTGGCTGCAACTTGGATGTCCCTTGGATGTCTGTCCTGGTATATTAGCTTCACCCACATAGGAAAATAGCAGCATTTGCCAAATATGTATGAGGAGCTTCCTTCCTTGTAATGATAGGATGGACGAGTCAGAAATGGAGGGGACTGCATCTCAGAGCTCTCCAAGCCCAGACAGCTTCCTGCTGCCTGCAGGATGGAAGAGGTCCTCTGTTGTCCCAGTCCCCTCCGAGGCTCTATGCTCACAACTGAGGCCATAGACTTCAGCTATGTTGAGCATAGGCATGTCTTTTACTATTTTTTTTTTTTTTAATTTAGACCTTCACTGTGCCTCAGATATCTGCGCTGTTCAGTGCGATAGACACCAGCCAGATACAACAACCGAACACTGGAAATGTGGCTCACGTGGCTGGAGGACTGAATTTTTTTTATTTTTATTTTTATTTTTTGAGACAGTGCCCTACTGTATAGTCCAGGCTGACTACAAGATTCTGTGTAGCCCAGAGTGGTTTCAAACTCCCAATCCCAAAGCCAGGTGTGGTGGTGGACTCCTATAAACCCAGCACTCTGGAGGCTGAGGCAGGAGAATTATTTCCAGCTCAAGATCAGCCTGGAATACAGAGCAAGAACCTATCTCAAAAACAAAACAAATGTGTTCTTTAAATATGTCCTGGCCTCAGCTATTCTGTTAGAGATGTACAGAACTAAGACAATAAAGTTCACTATGCTTTTCCTCCTACTTTTGTATTTGCTTGAAATTTACCAAAATAATAAACAAATGTTTCAAATAACTACTTATCAACTGGTTTTATGTTCTGGCTTTCTTCCTCAGGGAGCTCTAAGTGAACACTGACATTTACAAATGAAAAGTCATTAATTCTAAAAACATCGTTATGGTCTGAAGTGGAGACAAAGAGTGTTTTTACAAAAATCACGCCAGGCTCTGCGGCTGGCTTCCTTCAGGAGGGCTGGAGCCGGTCCTGTTCCCCACGATGCTCACAAACCAGACTCTGCTGCCAGGACAGAGACCAGTGGTTGCCCCATATCTGTCTTTCCTGCTTCAGCTATAAAAACCTCAGCTTTTCGATGATGAAAGGGTAATGTCTCTGGGCTTCCTGTGTACTTAGGGTAACCTTGTGACATTCTGCCTAATGGTTTGTAGGGGGAAGTGTCTTTAAAGGGGCACTTCTTTCTTCTGTTTGCCATCTATTCTTCCTACTTGTTGGAATATAGTCTTGCAGCTGGAGCTTCAGCAGCCATATTGGATTGTGAGGCAGAAGCTGAATGAAGGAATGACGAAACAGTAAGATAGAAACGGTCCAGTTGCTGAGGCTGGTGCAGTGATGTATACCTGTTATCCCAACACTCTGGGAGGCTGAGGGAGGAGGATTGCAAATTTGAGCCCATCCTGGGCAATTTAGCAAGAACTTGTCTCAAAATAAATAAATAAAGGGCTAAGGGTGTAGCTTAGCATGAAGGTCCTGAGTTCAATCCCCAGGACAACAAACAAACAAACAAGTAAATCTTGTCTTTTTTGCAAAGACTTGCAAGGTGACACTAGTCTTCTCTCTCCTCTAAAACCTGCTAGCCTGGGCATGGTGGTACATGCCTGTACTCCCAGCACTGGGGAGGCTGAAGCAGGAAGATCACTGAGTTCGAGGACAGCCTCGACTACACAGTGAGTGCAAGGCCTGCCTGAACTACATGGTGAGGCCCTGTCTCAAAAAAAACCCAAGAAAAGAAAAGAAAAGCACCTACTATAGTTTGGATGTGAAACATCTGGTAAAGGCTTGGCCCTATTCTATGCTATTGGGAGGTGGCGAAACTTATGAAAGGTGCGGCCTGGTGGGAGGAAGTGATGTCATAGGGGTGTGGACTCACAGGCTCCTCCCCTCCAACCATTTGGCTTCCAGCCCTGCTGAGAGCAGTTCTGTTCTGGGCATTTGGGTCCATGATGGGCTCTTCAGACAGTGGGCCATGGCCTAACACCTTCAGAACCGCCAGCCAAGGAACTTTATTCCTTGGAAGCTGTCATCTCAGGTGCTTTGTCACAGAGATGGCAAGCTGCCCAGCGCATCTCCTAGCCAGTGCTGTGGTTTGGTTCTTCTCCACAGTGTGGGAGCTGTGGTCTTGGGCCCTGTCTTTAACCTTTCTGCACCCTGTGGACCTGCTGTGCCTGGGAACCAGAGGAATCCTCAATCCCTGATCCTGCTGTGGGACACTCCTGGCTAAGATGAGATCTCAGTCCATTCAGCAAGCATCTCCTGTTTATGGTACTTCGGGCCCACATTCTAGTGGGCAGGTAGTGCCCTGCCACGCCTCTCACCCCAGCTGCACAGGAGGCTGAGGCAGGAAGATTGCAAGTTGGAGCCCAGCCCAGGCAATTTAGCATCATCAGGTCTCAAGACAAAAAAGTAAAAAGGGAGGGGTGGGGAGTTAGCTCACTGGTGCTGCGGCCGCCTCACAAGCGCAAGGTCCTGAGTTCGATCCCCGTAACCACAAAAAAAAAAAAAAAAAAAAAAGAAGTGAAAAAGGACTGGGGATATAGCTCAGTGTGCAGCCCTGTTTTTGTTTATGTTTCTTTTTTGAGACTCGGTCTCACTTTGTAGCCCAGGCTGGCCTCAAATTCAGGGAGATCCTCCTGCCTCAGCCTTCCAAGTACTGGAATTCTACCCAAGCAAGTACCACCACCCCCGGCTTCCTCATGAATGTTTCCATAATCACATGTGAATCTTTTGAGAATATTCCAAATTAAGTGCTAGTGGCAAGGACAAGATTATCTTACCATCTCATCAAATCTCAGTATTTAAAAACAAAACTTGTGGAGGATAAAGTTGTTTCATTCTGTATGCAGAATGCCTGAACATCTTTCTTTGTCAGAGGTATCCCTAAAGCCTAACAAATAAAGAAAAACTCCAATGGTTCACCAGCATTAAAATAATAACTAAACGAGTGTGGTAGCACACACCTGTGGTCCCAGCACTTCAGGAGGCCGAGACAGGAGGATGACAAGTTTGAGCCTAGCCTGAACAACTT
This sequence comes from Heterocephalus glaber, assembly GCF_053883595.1. NCBI lineage: Eukaryota > Metazoa > Chordata > Mammalia > Rodentia > Bathyergidae > Heterocephalus > Heterocephalus glaber. Next base: position 15,873,488 of record NW_028258410.1, read on the forward strand.
AGTGAGATAGTGAGACTGTCTCACAGTAAAACAGAAAAGGGGCTGGGAGGTCTCTCAGTGTGAATGCTTTGGATTGGATTCAGTTCCCTGTACAAAACAAAACAAACCAAAAACTAAATTTCAGCATTTTAGGAGGCTGAGGCAGGAGAACTGCAAGTTTAAGTCTCACCTGGGCAAGTTAGCAAGACCCTATCTCGAAACAAAAAATAAAAGGGGCTGAGGATGTGTTGCCCTGAGTTTGATCCCCAGTACTTAATAAATAAATCCTAAAAGCAGGCAACCACCCACACTTGGCAAATCAGTAAGACGAAATCAGTATATCTCAAAGCTTTATCTCCTATTGGAAACAAACTAGGAGTCAGGCAAAAGAGATGACAAAAAAACCAAACAAAAAAGCCGTCTTCTATTTTCTTCCTTGTGTGTAAGCCGGTATCGGCTGGCTTTGGCTGCTTCTCACGCCATTCTTCCCTGATGGGAGTTTGTCTAGTCTTCTTGTCTTCCTTTAGTTCTTCAGATTTTCATGTTCCTTGCTACCTCAGGGCCTTTGCATATCTGGTTCCCTGGACTTAGAAAGTGCTTCCTTTTTCTAACTTCTGACTATTCTTTTCCCTCTCTCCAGCCTTTAGCGTGGTTTGGTTTCTGTTGTCCCTTCAGGTCTCAGCCCCATTGAAATCTTAAGCCCCGTAAGGCTCAGCTCAATCCCTGCACCTCCAGGGCCCTTTTACAAATGCCCCAAGCACCTGGGGCCACATTATGACTCTTAGGCCCCAAGATATTTTTGCTTTGATGGACCCCTTGCTCCATAAAAGGAAATTAACAATTCTATTTTAGGACTACATTGACCCAAAAAGAAAAAAGAAATAAAATCTATGCAGCTCTTGTGAAATCAAGCATTTGATCATTGTAATACTTCCAGGTGATTTGGAGCCATAGGGATAATTTATTTATCTATGTATTTATTGTGGCAGTGGAGATTGAACCCAGGGCCTTTGAACTGAGCTACATCCTCAGCTCTTTCTTTTGCTTTTATTTTTTATTTTGAGACAGGGTCTCACTAAGTCACTAAATTGCCCACACTGGGCTTGAACTGGCGATCCTCCTGCCTCAGCCTCCCAGAATACTAGGACTACAAGCGTGTTCCACTACGCGCAACCTTTCCTTCCCTTTTCTTTTTGGTACAACTCTACTTCTGCACAGACCCGAGTGCTTGCCCACAGTAGGTGCTCGATACATTTTTGATGAAAGAAAGAAGAGAAGCACAGATGGGCACTTGTGCGAGGATCCCATTTCGTCACTTGGGGCTGCAGGAAAATACGTTTTCAAGGACCTTGCACGTCTTAAATATCGACATCCACCCGCTTCCTAAAACACTGCCTGGCAGATTGGTCTATGATAAATGTTGCTTTGCCAGTGTTGCAAGAGTTTCATGTATTCACACTGACATAAATTTTCAGATTGTAGATGAATCACTTCATACATCGCTTTCCATATTTATTTGAAACTGAGACTTGTAATGCCAAAGACGTAAGAAACCCCTGGACTTCATTTACACAGAAAATTTATTAGGGTGCAGTTGCCCCGGCTGGGCTTGAACTGTAATCCTCCTGCCTCAGCCTGCCAGAGTGCTGGGATTACAGGCCTGTGCTGCCACCAGCTTCAAATAATTTTTATTTTACTTAATGGCATCAAAGCACAAGAGCAGTGATACTGACCATTTTATTATAATCATGGTTATAATTGTTTTATTTTAGTACAGTTATTATTGTTAGTCTCTTACTGTGCCAGATTTACAAATTAAAACTTACATGTATGCCCGTGTAGGAGAAAACAATACATACACGCGTGCTTTGGTACTAGGCAGGTTTCCAGCTCCTTGAGTCTGGGCCAGAGCTCTGCAGGAGAGGGGGAGGAACTGCCCGTCTACTCGGCTCAGTACAAATGGAAAGATTGCTGGACTCTGGATGAAAGAGTCTCTGCTTTCTCTCGTGGAGTTCACCCATTCCTTGGAGGAGCGCAGCCTTCGGTCCCACGTGGAATGGCTCGCCTGATGATGGAGCTTGTCACAAGCATTTGTCTATGGGCCTCAGTGCTGAGCAAGTGCACCCTACAAATTCTTTTTTGGGAAGATTTTTAGGCAGGGTCTCCCTTTGTAGCCCAGGCTGGCCTCAAACTCCAGGCGATCCTCCTGCCTCAGCCTCCCGAGTGCTGGGATCACAGGCGTGCACTACCACACCTGGCTGAAATTCCAATGACCTACATAAAGCTGTGCACTCACATAGCGTCTTTTGTTAAAACCGCTCTGTGACCCTCCATACAGTGTGTGCTGTTATTTAAAAAAAAAAAAAAAGTGTGTGTGTGTGTGTGTGTGTGTGTGTGATGGATAGAAACTGAGCCTTTTATTTCTCACTTCCTCTTTAGAAGGAAGAAGAGATAAATCATAAGAACAGAACTGATATTAAGGATTTGGCTAAACATGAAGCTTCTAGGGAATGCAGCTAACCCTTGAATTATGCTTTTTATTTCATCACGAATGATTACTGGAATTAAAAAGGAGGGCACTGAAGAATTCTGATATTTTTTCTACTTGTAGTTTAGTTTGTTGATGTCCAACATTTTATGAAAAATGACATGCTGAGCATATTACATATATTTAAAGATTGAAAACTATGTCTTATATATGAAAACTGTAAAGGAAATATTTTCATGTATATATAAATATTTTAACATATTTAGACTATATAAAAGATGGAAGAAAACTTTCATGTGTAACTGAATAACTAGAAAATAGAATTAAGCCAAGGATATATTCCCAAAATAGATCTAATTTGTTTGGTTCTTTGTTGTGCATGTTTTTTAGTTTGTTTCTGTTTTGCTTGCCCATCGCTGGTTTTGTTTTTGTTTGTGTTGCAGTACTGGGGTTTGAACCCAAGACTTTTCACCAAGCTAGATCCACAGCCCTTTTATTTTATTTTGAGACAGGGTTCTCGCTAAGTTGCCCAGGCTGACCTCAGATAGTCAATCCTCCTGCCTCAGCCTCCCAAGCAGCTAGAACTATAGACATGCACTGCCACACCCAGGTGCCCTGCTGGTTTTTAGGCTAGAAACTGAGCCTTTCAACCAGTGAATAAAATCCTCCCAGTTTTAACATTTTGTGATTAAGTTTTACAAGCAGTGAAAATCTTTTGAGTTACAGATATGTATTCAATAGTATCTAGCACTTACTTATAAATATATGTCATACTTTTAGCCGACCTGAGCTGGAAAGGGAGGGGGAAGGGAGAGGGAGGGGGAGGGGAGAGGGAGGGGGAGGGGAGAGGGAGAACCTCGACCGAGCTGGCTCCTGGATTGAAAGGACACGTTAACAGGTAAAGACAAAGTGCAGGCACAGATGGGTGTCACACATCTCTTTTCCGCGGGTCCCACTCCCCCTTGGGTCTGGACTTCAGAATGAAGTCCCTGACTTTCCTACACCCCTGAGAGAGCAGGGGAAAACAGCCTCTGGGACGGAGGTCAGGGAGCTAATCCCAGCCCGGCTGGAGATTCCACCCAGGTTCCAGGGCTGCAGGAAGCGCTGGGGGCCTGGAGATGTGGGGCAGAGTAGGGCCAAGCTGTGTGATCTTGGGTGGCTGAGTCAACATCTGTGCCTCAGTTTCCCTCCCTGTAGAGGAGGCCATGGGAAGATCTCCCTCTCTGGACCGTGGCTGGGGCAGCTCCCCCTCCCCAACCTGGCTGCTGTTCTGCCAGTTGGAGATAAGGAAGCTCAGCTCTGGAGGGAGGGAGTGATTGTCACCCCTGGGGACAGAAAAGGATCTACGGGAGAAGGGAGTTTCCTTTACATATTTGGGAAATGAAAACCGTTCACAGAAGACAACTTTTCTGTTCAGTTAAAAAAAAAAATGCCAGGAAGGCGGAAAAAATGCTGACTCCTCCCTGCTCGGCTCCTGCTTGAGGACAGAGCCAGGGACTTTTAGCTGAGTAATAAAGCAATATTCCTCCTGAGCACCTCCCTTCTGCTGGATTGTAAAACTGGAACAGGGCATCCAACGTCTCCTAGGAGTTTACAAAAACCATTTGAGGAACGCTTCACCGGGACCCCTAATTTTTAACCATGTTTTCTGGTCATATTCCAAATGAGTGAGTCCTACATACTGACTAAAGTGTATCTCCTGGCTCGCTGTACACCTAGGTGTCATTAAAAGATCCTCTGGCCTCAGCTGTACAATTACAAGTGTTTTGTTTAAAATTATTATACTTATAGTGTTCTGTGGCACTTAGACATGGACATTTGCCACATTCCAATAGCTTTGGCAACCGTACTGTGACATGAAACCTAGCATTCCACGAGGGAATCAATGTAAGACTGAAATTGTAAAATAGGATAAAACAAAGTTGATCATAAAGCCCTGTGATACTTGTTTTAACTGTGTTAGTGATAACCACTCACTGGGTGAATTATACTATGTGAATTACAGAAAAAAGTTAAGATAGTTTTTTTAAATGTTTTTCCCCAAATGACAAAGAATCCCCAACTCAACATCATTGTTAAAAATGTGAAAAATACTCACAAAGGAAATTAAAAATCTCTGGTGATCCTCAGGAACATCTGAGTGGGTGAGAAAGTTTGAATATGAGGTCAGTGAGAGGCATTTTGGTAAAATAATATCAGAATAAATTCGAGGAGAAAAAGAGGAAGCGATTTCACAGTAGCCCTCTACTCTGGACCACTTCCTTCTCAGGCAGGGACATCCCCTACTATGACAAAGAACCTGGATTTTCAAAGTAGGGAGTGAAAACGGATGGGAACATGGGATATCTAGGAGTTAAAAAGTACAGGTTTGATGCAAAGAACATAAAGGCTGGGCACCGGATTGCATGTCTGTAATCCCAGCACTCGGGTGGCCGAGGCAGGAGGATTGTGAGTTTGAGGACAGCCTGGGTAACTTGATAAGCCCCATCTCAAAAATAAAGAAAGTGGCCAGGTGTGGTGGCGCACATCTGTAATCCCAGCACTTGGGAGGCTGAGGCAGGAGGATCATTTTGAGTTCACGGTCAGCCTAGGCTATATAGTAAGACCCTGTCTCAAAAATAAATAAATAAGTAAAAATAAATTTAAAAAATAAAAAAGGTGTAGCTTAGTGGTAGGCTGCCCCTGGTTCAGTCAGCTGCATAGGGCTTCACAAGGTCCGCTACATAGAAGTAAGGTTCCCATTCTGCTTTGGGCCCTGGAGTAGAGTGTGGCTCTGGGACGTCCTAACTTTGTGGCCTTGGAAAGGTCATGGTCTCTGACCTGCTTCTCCCACCCCCTCCTTCCTGCCGAGTGGCCTTAAGATAATGCATGTGCGAAATTCTTCCCACAGTGTGGTGCAAATGAAGGTGCTGGGTGAAGAAGGCTTAAGGCCAAGCTTTCCTGGAGGGTTTAAATCCAACATGGGTTCCTGGTCTGCTTGTTTATCTAGATGGACTTACAGTTGTTTGGCACAGTTGCCTTCTAAGTGGCTGTCCAGAAACTTTTGTGGTTTAACATTAGTGAATTTGCCTAAAGTGGCATTTTAAAAATAAGTACACAGGGGCTGGGGATTTAGCTCAGTGGTTCTGCCGCCTGCCTTGCAAGCGCAAGGACCCAAGTTTGATCCCTGGTACCAAAAAAACCACAAGCAATTAGTACACGGACCAGGGATGTAGCTCAGGGGCACCATGTCTGCTTGGCAACCACAAGGTCCTGAGTTCCAGTCCCAGTACCAGAAAAAGAAGAAAATAAGTATAGTGGACCCACAAGTTCGGACTGGCCTGACATGCGAACAACTTGGGTTAATTAGCTTAACGGACGATTCATGTGCCTCTTGTTATCTATAGCGTGTACCCAGGGAAACATCCAGATCTCAGCTCTATTGACTTACAACCAACTTCAGTTACAACCAGCCCTCAGGAACCAATCGAGTTCGTAAGTCAAGGTCCCACTGTACCTATTACTCTCCCTGTGCAGGGAAGAGAGATGATGAAGATGCCCCTGATTGAAACCACCTCCCAGTTTATTCCTGCCACAGTAGTTTGCTGGAGGGGCCTTGGTCACAGCCTGATCAAAGGATGGAGAAAGAAGACTTGGGTATTTCCTAGCCCAACACATGGGCTCTGTACCCGGCTCTGCCAAACTGTGGAAGGCTGGGCTGTCAATAGGATGCCTCCCAGGAACAAGCCCGCCCGGGGTCACACCCATCTGCAGTGACACACGAAACCTGGAGGCCGGCCAGGGCCAGGGGAGGCCAGAGCGCTGTGCCCAGCCGGTTCATCACAGGCCCGCGGAGGCGGGGACCAGCCCCCACTCCGGGGGAGGCGCAGGCTCCCAGCCAGCGGGGCCGGGGCTCCCAGGGGGCTCCCGGATTTAGGGCCTGGTTACTGGTTGGCTTCTCTGAGCCTGGTTTTGGCACAGGTAGGAAAGGAGGAGGGGAAAAAAATGGTGTAAGCAAGTTTCGAAATCTTAGATCATTTCATGAATGACTCAGTCTTTCCTTTTGGAAAAGTGCAATAATTGGCTTTCGTGAAGAACTCAGCACTGAGAAAAGGTTCTACATATGGAGGAGCTTTTCAGCTCTCTGAATGCAGCTCTGGTTTTAACAGCTTCCAGAGGAATCCCATTCACTCCGTCGCGGGTGCTTGAAAAATAAACCGTCCCGCACTTCCTCCGACATCGTTTCCTGTTCCGAGACGGAACTTTCGTCTCTCTTTCTGGTTTTTTTTTTTTTTTCCCATTTAAAACTATTCAACCTACAAAGTTCTTCTCCTTCTCCTTCTCCTTCTCCTTCTCTTCTCCTTCTCCTTCTCCTTCTCCTTCTCCTTCTCCTCCTCCTCCTCCTCCTCCTCCTCCTCCTCCTCCTCCTTCTTCTTCTTCCCCTTCCCCTTCCCCTTCCCCTCCTCCTCCTCCTCCTCCTCCTCCTCCTCCTCCTCCTCCTCCTCCTTCTTCTTCTTCTTCTTCTTCTTCTTCTTCTTCAAAAAACTCATTTATTTAGCCTGTCATTTATTTCTTCATGGAATGGGCATGTTATACAATACATTTCTTGAATATTTGAAATCTGTAACTAAATATATTTCAACTATCTCATTCATTGGAGCACATGTCAGTTTTATTTTTAGTTATTATGCAGTGCTGGGGAGCGAACCCTGGGCTTCTTGCATACCAGACAAGCCCACAGCCCTCATTTTGATTTTAGAATCGAAGAAAAAACACTCTGTGTACCCAGGACCGAAGCTTTATATGGAAGACATCCTTTCTCCCTATGCGACTCCAGCTGATTCCAGCTTCAGGGGTAAAAGCGCAGAAGTCTGAGCTGGTTCATTAGTGGAGTCAGTGTTTCTAACACTGCAAACAGACTTAACCTATGAGGCAGATGCTAATTTGATAAACGAAGTTGAGAATGTTACTGTGGAATCTATTTGCATACAGGTTTATCTTGTTTTTAAAGCAGAAGTGGGAGGAGAAAAAAATACACACTTCCACCGCATGTTTTCAGAATACAGTTTCCAAAGAAGGCACAACAGTTTGGCAGCAGAAAGTGCTGAGTTCAGGAAAATCCCAGCTCCCTGGAAGCATTTCTCCAGCGTAGAGAGCAAACATGCTCTGGCCCGGGCTCATCTTCCCGGGAAAATTGCACAATTGAACATTTTTTTTGGAGACAGGGTCTCACTATGTAGCTCAGGTTGGCCTTGAACTCACTAAGTAGCCCAGGCTGGCCTCAAACTCTTGGGGATCCTCCTGGCTCAGCCTCTGGAGTCCTGGGATTATAGGCACGCCTGGCTACAATCAAACTTTTTGTCACTTGGGACTGTCATGTTGGGTCAGGACTGATTCTGTTGCTGTGGTTGCTGGACGGAGGATTTTGTGGGTCCCAGACACACTGGAATAGGGGTCCCTGGGAGAGCAGTGCCCACTTTGGCCCCTCTCCCTGGGTAGCAGATTCCATACTTGGGCAGCAGATTCCACACTTGGGCAGCGCTTCCTCCTAGGAATTAAAACCAGAATCCTCTGTCATGATTTCTGAAGGAAGACTCAAATTGTGCATCTTATTTTTCCCTTTTTACATGTTCAGGGCAGTTGCTCCCCTGTGCAAGAGGGACCTATTTCAAGACAAAACAGGACAAGCGGAGTCCAGGCTCACCCAGGAAGAGAATGGATTGAGATAAATTCATCCAGAAAATGCCTAAGCTGATCACACGCATGGTGGAGGACAAAGACTCACTCTGGAGGTGCCCGTGTGTGGAGCACACAGTAGCCACTTGCAGTTTGTTGGGGGGTTTTTGTTTTGTTTTGTTTTGGTACTGCGATCGAACTTGGGTCCTTGCGCTTGCGCAGCAGGTGACGAGACCACTGAGCTAAATCCCGGGCCCTGCAGTTTATTTTTTAAATCTTTTTTTTCAATACCAGAAATCAAACTCAGGACCTTGCACTTGCCAGGCAGGTGCGGTGCCACTGAGCTACATCCCTGGCCCTAACGCTTTTTTCTTAGTACATGTTTGTGATACAGAATGAATACATTTAGCATGGAGAGTTGGAACCCTTCCTGTCCCTCCTTACTGTCTCCCTCCATCCCTGGATCCGCTTCCCATCTGTAAAAGGTCCACCTCCTTGTATCGTCTGTCTTTTGTTTTTCTCTTTAAATTATTTATACTTTGGTTTTCTCACGAGAGCAACCATTAATATTTAACCTTCTGTGTCCGATTTATTCCACTTAATATTCTGCTCTCAAGGTGCATCTATTTTCCTACAAATGATTTAAAAGTATCATTTTTACGGCAGAGTAGTACTCCATTGCATCTCATGCTTGGAATTTCGACAACGGGACCTTCAGCCCCCTTCCCGGGACCTGACTCACCACCCTCCCGGTCCACCACGTACAGAGGAGTGAAAAATGTTGGAGTGGAACCACAAAGAAGCTGATTGTGGCAGAGCATGCATGGGATCCCAGCACTCTGGGAGGCTGAGGCAGGAGGGTCTCATAGTGGAGCCCAACCTGGGCAATTTATCAACTTAGCAAAATCCTATCCTTAAATTTAAAAAGGGGTAGGGATATAGGTTAGTGCAAAGGCCCTGGGTTCAATCCTGAGTACCAAGGGAAAAAGAAAAGAGAAAGAAAAAGAAATGACAGCTGGGGATTTAGCTCAGTGGTTCTGCTGCCTGCCTTGCAAGCGCAAGGACCCAAGTTCAATCCCTGGTACCAAAAAAATATATAGAAAAAGAAATGACAAAGATGCATAAGCATCTACAGAGGTTTCTGTGTTAGATGACGAGGAGTCCAGGGCACTACTGAGCTGTGTCTGAGACCTGACTCGAGACCTGCTCCAGTTGCCGTGCCCCACCAAAGAGGTGGGTTCTGAAGTGGAAAGGGAGAGTGGAGAAGGGACAAAACCTTTCACGCTTAGAAACAGATGCGGCATTGCTTACGTGATGAGTTTGCCACACAGACATATGCATCACGGTACCCAAGAATCTACGGTTTTTAGGAAACGAAGTGAGAACAAGATTCTGCCTGCCCACCTGGAGCCTAGCTCTCTGGGAGGCTGAGGCAGGAGGATGGCAAATCCAAGCCCAGCTTGGGCTGGAGATATAGCTGACGTAAAGGGCTGGGTTCATTCCCCAGCACTTCGAAGTGAAACAAGGTTCCGAGTGGCCGGGCACTTGCCTGGGACCCTGGAAACCCTGGAAACCCTAGGTCGCATTGCCAGCACACAAAAGAAAAAACAAATACGGCCCTGATATCAAGACACATGCAGAAAAGGCCCTTCCTTCACCTGTGGCTGTCCAGGTCCTCCCCCCCCCCCCCCCCCCCGTCTTCTCCTCTCTCTGAGGTCAGCTCTGCACCGGGGGAGATTTTTTAAAGGAGCTAAATAAATACCCTGTTGGGCCGGGGATGTAGCTCAGTGGCACTGCGCCTGCCTTATAAGTGTAAGGTCCTGAGTTCGAGCCCCGCTACCAAATAAATACATAATAAATAAGGTCAACCTGTTTTCCCTTTGCAATGTGAATGCTCCTTTGTGGCCGTTATTCCTGAAGGATTTACTCTGAAATATCTTAAGATACAGAGGACCAAAAAAAAAAAAAAGGGAAAATGTTTAATTTACCTGTTAAGGCTTTAATTCAACTATCAATGAAAAATCCCTCCCATTTTTCTGCACCATTGTGCCCAAGAAAGAAAAGTTGGGACTAGGGCAGCACTATAGCACTTGCATTTTATAAAACTTCATACGAGAGAGGAAAATAATACGTGCTTTAAGAAGCTTACATTGCTATTACTGTTTTTCAGAGGTGATGGAGTTTTTTTTGTTTTTTTTTTTGAGATAGGGTCTCACTGTGTCGTCCAGATTGGCCTTGAGCTCACTATGTAGCCCAGGCTGGCCTCGAACTTGCAGCGATCCTCCTCAGCCTCCCGAGTGTTGGGATTACAAACATGCACCACCACACCTGGCTGGTTCGTTACCAAGACCAAGTGTCCTACCCCCTCTCCCTCAGATCCCCAGCTCCTGTTTGTGTTATTTTATTTATTTATTTTTGGTACCGGGGATTGAACTCGGGTCCTTGCGCTTGCACAGCAGGCAGAGAAACCACTGAGCTAAATCCCTGGCCCCTGTTTGTGTCATTTTTAATACCTGAGAAAAATCATTATGATAAACTATCAGGTGAAGACAACAGAGTACTAGAGAACACTAGGCTGTCTTTAAAAATCCATAAGCAAAAATAGAAACATAGTATTTTCTGGTGTGTTATGTGTTTTGCTTATGAGTGCTTTCTGCAGTTTTAATTTTCTGAAATGGTTAGTTAGGTTTTTTAATCACCAAAGCAAAAGAGATGCTTTAAAGAACTGTATACCTCACACTAGAGTGTGTGTCCTCCGATCTTTTCCAAGCCACTTTGTAAAATCTGAGGGTTCTTGTATCTGAGAGACAACAGAACCAGATATAATAATAAGGCTCTTCTAGCTTATTGGGGAGTAATCCTTAATAATTCTGATTTATCTATCGCAGCCTCCACCATGTTCAATTTACATTTGTTCAGCACATTTATGATTTAACTCTAGATATCATTCAATCCTCAGTACTGAAAAAAAATTTTTTAACCTAATTATTTGCCAAATCTCTCTAGCTTCCTCTTATTTTTTCAATCTTAGGAACTGAAGATGATAATAAGTATAGCTGGCTGTCAGAAAATGTAAAATGTTTTCAAAAGACTTAAGAATTCAAGTGTCATAGGAGAGATTAAAAAAAAAATCACACCTCTACTTTTGAAAACAGCTAAAAATTGAAGAATCAGAAAACCACTTTAGTCCCCCCCCTTCAAAGAAAGAGCCTATATTTGTTTTGCATTCCTGTGTAAATAACTATTTGTTATCAGCAAACGTAGTTACTACTGAGAACATCTCGGTCATCGCCAGTGTATGACTAAGGAAATAAAACTGGGTGATGATGTGCGGATAGACGGGGCTCTATCGGCCGAGCCAGGAGCTGGCAGGCTGCTATCTAACTCCCAGCAGCAGCGGGCCGGGGCTGGGACGGCAAGGCTGAGGCGGCAGTGCTTGAACCCAGAGCAGCACAAGTTTGCTAAGATTATTCAGTAGGGAGCCCCTTCATCCTGGATTTGTGTAAACCGAGCACGACAGAATATGCAGCGTGAGCAGTGGGGGACCATCAGGTCCCATGTGGTAGCAGCTTTGCATTATTGCTATTTTTTGTTAGAGCGCTGGGCATTGAACCCAGGTCGCGAGGCAAGTGCCCCACCATTGAAACATTGAGCTGTTTCAACAGAGCCCCCAAGCTCTGAATGATCACAGGTTCAATTTTTAGTTTCCGTAATGGATTTGTAGTGTTTTGGTGCATACCTTGAAAATGGAGAGAGCCATAACATTGTGGATACTTTGAGAAAAGTAAGAGGAGGACACAAATGGTTTTCTAATGTGCTGGAAAGGAAAGAAACAATCTGAGAGTGAATTTGGATGTCATCTTTTTTATGAGCAAAATGCTCACTGGTGGCTGGGCTGGTGGCGCACGCCTGTGATCCCAGCACTCAGGTGGCTGAGACAGGAGGATTGCAGTGAGTTTGAGGCCGGCCTGGACTATACAGTGAGTTCAAGGCCATGATCTGTACACTGAGACCCTGTCCAAAAAATCAACAAAACGTAACAAAACAGGGCTGGGGATTTAGCTCAGTGGGGCTGCCACCTGCCTTGCAAGTGCAAGGTCCTGAGTTCGATCTCCAGTACCACACACAGAAACACACAAAATGCATAACAAAACAAAACAAAATGCTCAGTGATATATGAGTAATGTTGCCTAAATATTAATAAGAACAACTTTATTCCAACCTTGATTTCTTTGAAGTTAAAAGAAGATTTATCTCCTTATATTAAGGATTCTATTTTATAATGCTACTATTTTTATAAAAATTACTTTATTTTTGACAATAGGATTCAACCCAGACCCTTACGGTATGCTAGGCAAGTATTCAACCACGGAACAATGCCTCAACCCCTGTAAGGATTATTTTAAGGAAAAACAACTCTGTGAAATGCTGCTGTCTCCTTAAAGATAATATTTTAGTGTACTAGGCATGAAGACACACACCAGTAATCTCAGTGACTCAGGAGGCTGAAGCAGGAGGATCGAAAGTTCTAGGCCAGCCTGGACAACTTAGCGAGACCCTATCTCAAGCAGCATAAAAAGGGCTGGGGATATAGCGCAATGTCTCCTGAGTTTAATCCTCACTACCACAAAAGTACAATAAAATCTTTAAAAACCTCAATTCTTTGAGATAGGGTGGTCTTACTATGTAGTCTAGGCTGGCCTTGAACTTGTGGGGATCCTCATGCTGGGATTACAGACTTGTGCCCCCACACTTAGCAAGAAAAGACATTGATCAGTGAGCCATCTTTCATAAATTGTCATAGTGTCTTGTAATATAAGGCAGCCACAGGGAAACAGTCAGAGACAGACAAACTATTGTTTCTGCATGACCCAAGAATACCAAAAGCTCAGTGTTTATACATATATATATATATTTAGACTGAGTTTCCATAAATTGCTCAGGCTGACCTTGAACTCATTATTCTCTTGCCTCAGTCTCCTGAGTAGCTAGGACTACAGGTATGCACATAATATATTTCCTTTTTTTTTTTTCTTTTGAGACAGGGTCTCACTCTGTAAGACAGTCTGGCTTGATCTCACTATGTAGCCCATGCTAGCCTTGAACTTGCGGTGATCCTCCTGTCTCAGCTTCCCAAGTGCTAGCATGACAGCCCTTTGCCACCATGCCCAGCTTCAAATATACTTTTTTATGACAGTTATCATGTATTGTTAGAAATAATTCTCAATTTTCTGGGGTCAGAAGTAAGGGTGGCTTCTAAAGGGTAGCAGTACTAGACACCCTCACAGGACAGAGATGACTTCAGAAGAAATAAAATTCCTATGTATACCTTCTCTTTGCTCCCTCTTAGGCCATTATGGCAGGCTTGCTTTCTCTTGGGGTATAAAGCCATAGATTTTATTTAACTGTTTGTTTATGGCATTGAAGGTTGAATACAGGGCCTTTGCACTGAGGTATCTCTCAGCCCTTTTTAAATTTTTTTTTTGGTACCTGGGATCGAACTCGGGACCTTGGGCTTGCAAGGCAGGTGGCAGCACCACTGAGCTAAATCCCTGGCCCCTTAAATTTTTTATTTTGAGACAAGGTTCACTAAATTATTGAATTGCCAGGGTTGGGCTCAAAACTATGAACCTCTGTCCGAGCCTCTGGGAGCTCTGGGATTTCAGCCATGTGGCACCAGCATGTGTGTCATTGCCCTGTTTGGGGTTCTTCTACATTTCTTTAAAGCTGTTGAAGTTCAGAGTAAATATCTGTTCCCATGGTTAAATCCAATCTTTCCGAGGAGGAGGAAATGTTTCCTGAGACTCTGACAACTTCATACTGTACCTCCTGTGTGGATTCTGCCAGGGAACTGTAATACAAATTATAGACTTAATTTCTGTAACCGGCACCAAAAAGGAAACTTCCGGCCCAGCACTTTGAATGTTCTGCCTAGGGATAACCAAGAAAGCCTTGTCGATTCTGCCTTCACCTGGGATTTCAGAATCTGCTGGGCGTCCCTGGGACCGGAAGCGCCAGGGACACCTTCTTCATGCTGGAAACGTCAGAATGCAGGAGAATGAGTGTCATCGACTAAAAATAGAAAAGAGCAAAACAGAGTAAGATCAAATAAAGAAAGCACTTTCTGTGTTTCCACGGTGCATGAAAATCCTCTAGGTAAACCCGCGGGGTGAGTGGAGCCCCGGCCACTGCTGCAGTGGGAACTCGGGCCCCCGGAAGTGCAGCGCTGAGCCTGCTCATTAAGGAATGTGGAGGCTGCCTTCTGAGTCAGCGCGGCGGTATGCAGAGCTCGGCCCTGCTTGCTGCTTACATGATGAGCGCACGAAAACTTTGGAAACAAAGCCCGAGGCTCTTGCCACTTAACGAGAGGGAAGAGATCGCGTTTATATGTGTTTTTAAACGGTTCCTAATCTTCAGAGGTTGGCTGCAGCTGGCCTTTTTTTTTTTTTTACCAGCTGATCATATTTACAGCCTACTCTCAGATGGCACCGTGGTATCCCCAGAGATCTGACCATTTATGAGGTCGCATTTTAGGGTGTCCAGGCTTCCCGAGCCTTCTGGGACTGGCTGGAATTACACAGCGATTAAAACAACGCTGGGGCTTTTAGGTCTTACTTTCAATTTCTTGTTGGTCAAATACATGTTAATTTGTTTCATTTCAGAGGTAGTACAGGCATAGTATGGAAAATAATTAGAGAAAAACAGGAAGTAGAGAAAAGGTCATACACATCCCATTACTTTTGAAAAACAATCATTTGAAAATATAAAATTTTTGAAATGGATGCAAAAAGTAGAATAGTAAAAATAGTGCAATGAACTCCTTCATACCCAAACCCACTTCTGTAATCTCCAGATGTTTAACCACATTTGCTTCAGTTCTCTTGTTTTTTTTCTTTGCTAAAGTGTTACAAACCAGACATGGTAGTGCACGCTCTTAATCCCAGCACTCAGGAGGCAGAGAGGCAGGAGGATCGCCTTGAGTTTGAGGCCAGTGTGGGCTACATACTGAGTTCAGGGCCAGCCTGAACTACAAAGGGAGACCCTGACTCAAAAAACAAACCAACAAAAAGTAAAGTGTTATAAATTTGAATATTCTAATCTATCACGTCATTCTCCCATATGCTTCCATATACATCTCTAAATATTTCTCTAAATAATTCTGTAATAATCCAAATGGCAGTTATTACAGTGAATGAAAGTAATAAATTTATTGATATGAAAATATTCAGCCAACCCATACTAAAATTTCCTTGATAAAAAATTTTAATAGTTTTATTATACCTATATCCAACCTTTTTGCTTACTAATAAAAATATCTGCAGCATATTAAAAATATGATTGTGCATCTTGGCTTTTCCATTGGCTAGTATAACTATTTTCCAGTGGTTTCTTTTTCAAACTTCAAAAAATAAAGTTCTGCCAGGCATGGCGGCACACACCTATAATCCCAACACTTCAGAGGCTGAGGCAGGAGGATTGTGAGTTCAAGGTCAGCCTGGGCTAACAAAGCAAGACCCTGTCTCCAAAAAAAAAAAGTTCTAATTTAAAAATGGGTGTTTGCAACAGTGTAGGGATAACTTGGATGATTAATCATTCCTATATTTGTCTCTCCGCACACATTAGTGAGAGTGTTTGTGTGTATTTTCTTCTCCTTTTAGTAAATCTTGTTGCCATGAGTAAGTATCTTTGCTCATAACACCTTTTCCTTGTTGAGGACTTTTCTTAGGATTAATTCCAGGAGTATTCTTGCTATAATCAACATCTGAGCATTTGCAGGGCCCTGGACTAGTCTCCCTGAGTTATTTACAAAGGGACTGTACTGTTCACCCTCCCACTCACAAAACCCCAGCGAGCCCCTACTAAGATGTTTAAAGGCAGGCTTTTCCCGAGCTCCTGTGTATCACTGGCTTTAAGAGGCTTTGTTTGTCACATGGTCATAATCATCTCAAAATAAATAAATATACTTTTTTTTTGGTACCAGGGATTGAACTCGGGACCTCGTGCTTTCGAGGCAGGCGGCTGAACCCTGGCCCAATACTCATTTTCTGTAGCCATAAAAACATGGCATGCGCACACTGCCAAACAACCACAGAGGAGCTCTGATTAAAGGAGGAAACCGGCGACTTGCTGAAAATGTGGTAATGAGTTTTCACTCCTCCCCGAGGGGGAGGCCGCCAGCCCTCCTGCCTCCCTGCCCTTCCTAAAGAAGGTAGCAGGGCTAGGTCGGCCTTCTCTTCCTCTTTGTTTTCTTCTTCTCCTCCTTCTTCTACTTCTCCTTTTTTAAGCAGAATAATTTAATTTATTTACACATGACAGAGTTGGTGCTGCACAAAATACTGTTGACAACTCAGCAAACTAGGGCCAGGGATTTAGCTCAGTGATTCTGCTGCCTGCCTCGCAAGCACAAGGTCCTCAGTTCGATCCCCGTACCAAAACAAAACAAAACCTCAGCAAACTTAGGGATTCCTGTAAATGAAGCCCCACCGTGTGGGGTAACCGGGATGAGGACACAGCCATTTTAGTGACGGCTACCAGACCTCAAATAAAACTGCGTATTTCTGTCCATAGCACTTACTTTCTTTGAAGGAGTACACCCCCTGGGTTTTCTTTCAACCATTTTGATTTGGAGAAGTTTATATGTCAGATTTTTTTTTTTAAAGGCAGGGAGAAAGAAAAACTCATTAGTGCTGTGTTTATGAGAGGGGAGGAAAGGAACTGATAAGAAAATACTTAGCAGAATGGCTCTTGGTTCTTAAAAAGCCTAGCATCCTAATTTTTAACTCCTTTTTCTTTCTTTTGGAAAAAGTTCAGGAAAGGTGGTCTGTCTCATTGTCATGTTTTTGTCCCTCTCAGTGATGTAAAGGTTATTCCTCAAAGCAAATGGGAACAAAACATAATCTCTTAGAAATATTTTTAAGAGGATAGGCTGGCTTGGTCTTTGTAAAAATATGTCAACAAAATGTGCTAACCACATTCTTTTTTTCTTTTTTTTAAAAAGCTGTCAAAGGAACCAAAGGAATTAGATAAAGCAAAGGGCTGTTTTGGAACGAGAAAGGGAGCAGAGAGAATTCTGGTTTATGCCAAGTGCCAGGCAGTATTTTAAGGCTCCAGGTGATGAACCCATTTCATCCCCAGAGCCAGGAGCCCGTGACAGGTTATCCTTTCCCCGGACAGGTGAGGCAGGGATGCCCAGGATTTGAACCTGGGAGGGCCCTGCAGAATCTGGCTCACTTCCGGTCTGGGAGAAAACCGTTGAACGAAAGCTCGAGGGTTCAGGTGGGGAAGGACGCTGGGCAGGCCAATCGCGAGCCTAAACGTCTTTCTAGTGCGCTGGGCAAGGGTGTGGCCCCCACCGCCCCTCGCCCGGCTCAGTCCAGTCCTGGGCGTGGGCTGAGCGCACACCTGACCCGGCGCATAAATTCGCTTCCCACGGCTGCGGGCCTCACCTTGGCCTGCCTCCTCCCGAGGCCTGGTAGGGCCTGCACCTCGCGGAAGATGTCCCAGGGTTCCCCGGCCTTCCCCGAGGATTTCCCCATCCAGGTATGGTCTTTGAAGAATTCCACTTGTTTTGCCTGCCTTGGGCGATGGGGCTGATGATTCAGCTAGTCTGCATTCTGCAGAAGGCAAATCCGGCTCCAGAGTGGATTCTCGTCTTCACCTGCCATATGGACCCCGCTTCTCCGCCCCGCACTGGGTAGGGAAGCGTTTGTGGGGCCCCACCTGGTTTGGGAGGGCTGGTAAGCCCGAGGGTGGGCCGTTAAGCCCGAGGTTGGCCCGTGGCCTTTATGACGTTAGCATGCCGTAGTCCAGGCCTTCTAGGTGTCAGACCCTCCCAAGCCTCGTACAGTGTCCCTGAGGGCCGACCTCCCCTCTGTGGGGACCAGGCAGAGTTGGTTGGGGTGGCCCTGCTGGGTGGGAAAGCTTCGTGTGGACCCAGAGAACCGGTGCCTGTGGGTTTTGGAACTGGATCTGGACTAGAAGACCTACCACCTTATTCAAGTCGTAGAAGTTAGTAAGAAAGTTAACCTCAAATGGCCCATTTTCTCATCTGTGAATGGATTTATTTACTGTTGTTTGTTATTATTATATTTTGCAGTTCTGAGACTCAACCCCAGGCATTCATATTGAATTATGTCCTTTGCCATTTCATTTCAGTGTATTTGCTTTAATTTTTTTTTTTTTGAGATAGATTCTTGCCAAGGCTGAACTCAAATTTGTGACCCTCCCGCCTGAGTCTCCGAGAGTGCTGGGATTATGGGCGAGCACTACCCCACCCAGCAGCTATTGTTTTGGCTTGGTTTTTGAGACTGGGTCCCACTGTTTAGCTCAGGTTGGCCTAGAATTTGCAATCCTTCTGCTTTAGCCTCCTGGTGCTGGGATTACAGGCGTGCGCCACCACGCCCAGCTTCTAAGTGGATTTAAATATGAGTTATTGTGAGAACTAATTAACCCATGATATAAACCAGATGTGGAATTGAGACTGAGACTCAGGCCCATAGCATGGACTTGATAAATTGCTCTATTTTCTCCCCTGATCCCTTTACTTCTTACTATTAGCATTGTTATTGTAGAAGTGACTTAAAAATTGGATGCATTTTAGGGCCAGGGATTTAGCTCAGTGGTTTTGCCACCTGCTGCGCAAGTGCAAGGACCCAAGTTCGATCCCTGGTACCAAAAAAAAAAAAAAAAAAAAAAATTGGATGCATTTGAATACGAGTGATTTCAGCAAAGGTGATTATTTGGGTTACTCTTGTGGGCATGCTCTTGCTATATCCATAGTTCAGTAAGTCACTTAACTCAATGAGGCTGGGTGTGATGGTTCAGATGCTTGTAGTACTTCAAGTTACTTGGGAAGCTGAGACAGAGGGATTTTAAATTCACACAAATTTGGCACAAACCTGTAATCCCAGCATTCAGGAGGCTGAGGCAGGAGGATCACTGAGTTCCAGGCCAGTGTGGACTACATAGTTCAAAGCCAACCTGAACTAGGTAGCAAGACCCTATCTTGAAAAAAAGAAAAAAAAAAAAAGGACTTGATAGTTCAAGGCTAGTCAGAGCAATTTAGTAAGAAAGACCTCGTCTCAAAAATTAAATAACAAAGGGCCAGGGATTTAGCTCTGAGGGGCCGCTGCTTGCCTTGCAAGTGCAAGGTCCTGAGTTCAATCCCAGGTTAAAAAAAAAAAGAAATAATAATAAAAAAAGGGCTGGGTACCTAGCTCAGTGGTACAATGCTTGCTTAGCATGTTTAAGTCCTGGGTTTGATACTCAGCAATGCAAAACCAAAACAAAACGCCCCATATATGTGCAGTGGAGTGAGAAGTAACTGTATGAGTGAATGAAAAATCGAGGGAGCATATTTATGTAATTGAATAGAACAGCTGAAGTTTGGATCGCCTCCTTCTTCTGTGCTGGCATCGTGACCCGGTGGGAGCGCCCTTCCCTTTTCTGTACCAGGGAACAGGACGAATGCACCCTTCCTGGGCTCTGCAGAGACAGTGGAGGTTGGGGAGGGTGGCTGAGCTAGGGAAGCCTGGAGGGGGAGTGAGTCGGAGGACGGGCCGGGGCGCCTGGCTGCGGATTGATTTTTGCACGGCTGTGTCTGGGCAGTGTGAGAGAGAGGGTGAGCGTCGGCCCGGGAGAGGAGGCGTACACAGCGGTGATCAAATGGTGATCAATTCTATTTCTCGTTTTCTGTTCCCCAGGGTATTTTACACAGTTTGTAGTTATGTTTAAAAATTCTTTATTAATTCTTGTACCTTTTTTTTGGTACCGGGGATCGAACTCGGGTTCTTGCGCTTGCGCAGCAGGCAGCGAAACCACTGAGCTAAATCCCCGGCCCTCTTTATTAATTCTTACTTGGAAAAGCCTAAGCGTGTCTCTGTATGGGGTACAGTGCCATGTTGCCATCCAGGTATGCACAGGCGTATGATTCAGTCAAGCAGATTAACATTCATCACCTCCCGGGGCCTGGGGAAGAAGTCCCCGAGATGCCCAGGCTGCTCCTGAACTCCCAGGCCTGCTGCAGCCTTTCAGAGTGCTGGGTTGGCCTGTGCCGCCATGCCTAGCTACTCTAGACCTCTCCGATACGACTGTTCTTAGATGGCACATGTTGGGGAGATCATGCAGTATTTGACCTTTTATGCCTGGTTTATTTCATGTAATTACATGTTTATAACAACTTTTTTTTTGGTAGTGGGGATTGAACCCAAGGCCCTTGCACTGAGCTACATCCTTAGCCCTTAAAAAAGAATTTTTTTTTTTGAGACAGGGTCTTGCTATGTAGCCCAGGCTGGCCTGGAACTAATGGTGATCCTCCTGCCTCAGCCTCCCAAGTGCTGGGATTACAGGTGTGCACCACCACACCTGGCCAAAATTTTTTTTTAAATGTTGAGACATCTCCCTGAGATGGCAGATTGCCCAGGCTAGATTGAGTTTGTGATTCTCCTGCCTGCCTCAGATTCCCAGAGTGCTGTTATGCAGGCATGTGCTACCATAACTGGCAAGCAACTGATTTTTCATTTTATATGTAAAACTGTGTGTTATGTGTAAAACATATAAAATGATCAAAACATTTAGCTACCCCAAACTGTCCTGATTCTTTGGCACATTAAAAAATTACCAGCATTTATCTAGAATCATGTCTCAAAATGAAAAATAAAAAAATAGTTGGGGATGTAGGATGGCATGGTGGCCCTCAGTTCAATCTCTAGTACTACAAAAAAAATTGGTATGAGTCTTCCCTATTTATTTATTTATTTATTTATTGGTACCGGGGATCGAACTTGTGTCCTTACCCTTGCGTAGCAGGCAGTGAAACCGCTGAGCTAAAGCCCCGGCCCCTCAATTTTTTTTCTTTTTGGTACCAGGGATCAAACATGGGACCTTGGGCTTGCGAAGCAGGTTCCAGAACCACTGAGCTAAATCTCTGGCCCCCCCTCAATTTTTATTTACACATTTATATAAATATTTTGTATGTGGTTTTGCCTCTTTACGTACAGTGTGCACCTACATAAACAGTTTGCACACTTACATGTTTCCTTCAGAAGACGTGTGTGCTTACAAACAAAAGTAGCATGGTTTCTGTGGATCAATTTTATTTTATTTTTCTTTTTGGTGCCGGGGCTCGACCTTGTGCTTGGGAGGCAGGCCATGGCACGACTGAGATAAATCCCTGGCCCTGTGGATCAATTTTAGTAATCTCTCCCCAGGAGAGCAAGTGACACTATTCATTGCTTCCACCTGCTGTTCTAAAACTTGTCTATTCTGTAGTTTCTGTGGCCATTTTCCTTTCGATGAGTCTGTAGTTGTTTCAAATTGCTGAGTATTATCAACAGTGCTGCAGTGGGACTTCCTCAAGTTGCCTCTCTGTGCACATGGGTGATCATTCTCTAGGGTAGATACTGTTACTCGATACCGATCTGTTTATTTGTGTTTGAATTTTGCTAATGTCTGTTAGGTCAAAATAGAAGCTCCAGGAGGGTAGGAATCAGATTTGTTTTGTGCCTCACTCTAATGATGACTTAGCCAAGTTGCTTGGGAAAAAGGAGTGATCAGGACCTGTTTAGTGAGTGAATCCGGCTGAAAGGTTGGCTGGGGTCCTGCTTTGTTTTATATCCTGGGATTCTGAAAATGAACTATGACTTTGGTGACACAGGAGATTTTCATACAGGGCAGCCTCAGGATGGTTGTTAGTTGGATCTAGGAAAGAATACTGTGGGCTACAAAGAAGACAGGCACTGGAGAAAGGCATGAGATCGAACGCAGGTCAGAGAAGACAAGACAAGGCTGATGGGACCCGAAAGGAAAAATGTATTTGAGATGTACAGGAATGGCAGGACCTGCAGGGTTTGCTAACTAATTAGCTTTGAGGGGCACGGTGAGGAAGGCATGGAAAGAGGAGCATATCTAGGGCCAGGGATTTAGCTCAGGGGTGCAGCCACCTACCTCAAAAGTGAAAGGTCCCGAGTTAGATCTCCGGTAACAACAACAAAAAGGAATAGCATATCTAGTACAGCATACTTTAATTTTAGAAGCATTTATTGCCTCTTAGCAACATGCAAAAAGTACCGTGCTAATTCCTGCGAGGACAAACATTTGTGTGACCTTCCCACTTTCAGGGGAGCTTTGCAACCTGCTGGAGCAGAGGGAGGTGGAAAGGTACAGCTGCAACTCCAAGGGTGCAGGTCGGGTGAGCTGGAGAGGGGTGGGGAGGGAGCCAGCCCGCCTCAGGGTAGAGTTTTAGGACTCAGAAGATTCAGATTGGCAAGGGAGCTGGGGTTCCACGGGGTTCACCTTGAGTTCACCTTGGGGTTCCAATGGCCCATTGGCTTCAGTGTAGTCTGGAAAGTGGGGAATAAAGTGTGAGCTGTATAACCTCAGGTGGATTACTGGACCAGCCTGAGCCTCAGTGTCCTCTTCTTTTTAAAGAAAGGGATGAAGGCTGGTGAGAGTAGGCCTGGCCAGCGTCAGGCTCAGCTGCTGGCGGCAGCTTTGAGCCCATGATCACACTTGTGGCACCGGCAGGGTCGACAGCGTAGCTTGAAGTGAAAAGACCTCAGCTCTTGGGGAAGAAACACTTGAGGTTCAGTGTTCTTTCAGTTTTTCTTCCATTTCCTTTCCAGCCTCCCAGTGCTCTTGGGAGTTAATCCACAGCCTTCACATGGCCTGCCAGTATCATGATTGGTATCAGGGTCCATTGCTTTCATTTGCCATGGTGGGGATTGAACCCATGGCCTTCACACTGAGCTACATCTCTATCCCCTCCCCATCCCCCCCCTTTTCTTTTGGTACTGGGGATCGAACTTGGGTCCTTGCTCTCCCAAGGCAGGTGGTGGAACCACTGAGCTAAATCCCTGGCCCTTCCCCACCCCCTTTAAAAAATTTTTTTTCTGAGAAATTGCTAAATGGCCCTGGCTGGGTTTGAACTTGTGATCTTCCTGCTTTCAGTTGTCCAGGCTAGCAAGCTACCATGCCTGGTAGGAACTCTGTTTTCATTCTAAGAGACAATTTTAGGGATTTTAAGAGAGCTGAGAAATAATCAGACTTGAATTTGGGAAAAATCAGAGGTACTGCTCAGAGCTACAGCTGTGTGCGTTTCTTCTGGGAGGGGAGCTCTTCCAACACAGGGACCTTGAACTTGTTGGAGTCAGCAGTTGGAGATGCCTTGCGGGTGGTGAGAGTTTTGGGTGGGAAAAACTACAAATGCAAGCGCCTTCCTATGCGGGAAACCAGCAGCAGCCGTGGACCCTGGGCACTTGAGCATTTGGACATGGAAGAGAGGGGAAGAACTGGTTTTGGGAATGAGGGAGGCTGGGAGGCGCAGTAACCCAGCTCTGGGAGGGAGGGAGGGAAGGTCAGCCAGGGAGGGAGGTTGCCCTTCCGATGCCCTCCTGGCTGGCTGGCATCCAGTCCTGTCCCTGGTCCCTGTCCTGATCCTCCAGGCCCCCTGCCTGGTGCTGTGCTCTGGGTCGCTTCCTCTTTGGCCTTCTTTGCTCCCTCCTGGCCTGAGTGGACTGGCTTCTCTGTGTGGTCAGCTGCCTGACTTCCCAGGAGGAGTGGGGTTCTCCAGGCTTCAGGGAGCCCCTGTCCAGACACCCTGTCCTATATCTGTCTCCCTCTAGAACATAGGCCCCAAAGGGACAAGGACTCATCTGTTTTGTCTACTCCTCCACTTCCCCATGCCTACAACAATGCCAGGTCCTAAAATCCCTGGCCTTACGAGTCTCATTTAATTCTGTTTTTTTTTTCTTGAGACAGGATATCACCATGTAGTTCAAGCTGGCCTTGAATTTACAGTGATCCTCCTGTCTCAGCCTCTCAAGTGCTGGGCTCACAGGCATGTGCCACCAAGCCCAGCCCCATTTAATTATCTAGAGTCTTGCAGAAATAGGAATATTTATATAAGTCATACAGATAATTGTATTGTCATTACCTTTGCCCTGTTCATAACCCCTTGTTTTGTTTTGTTTTGTTTTGGTACCAGGGATCGAATCGAACTTGGGCCCTTAGCTTGCGAGGCAGGTGGTGGAACCACTGAGCTAAATCCCCGGCCCCATAACCCCTTTTTTAGAGATAAGGAAACTGAAACCTGAGAGATTAATAATATTCCAAGATTATTACTCTCTTGTGAGGTAGAACCAGAAGAGGTTCTTTTTTTTTGTTTTTTGTTGAGACAGGGTCTGGCTATGGAGTTCAGGCTGGCCTTGAACTCACAGAGATCCTCCTGCCTCGGTCTCCCTAGTGCTGGGATTACAGGCCTGGACCACCATGCCCGGCCAGAGAGATGTTCTTAACTGGGCCATCATGCCGGAGAGCATGGGGCAGAGGGACAGAGGCGGGTTTCCTGCCAAGGAGAAAGGATGCAAGGGAAAGCCAAGCTCAGGGCCGAGGCTGGGTGGCTGATGTAGGGGCCACAGGAGGACCCGCCAGAGGGGACCCCGGAGAGCCCTGAGGGGGCCAGACTCGCAGGCCCGGTGAGGCAAGTTAGGAAGTTTATTCTTTTTGCCCCAAGGTGAAAGGAAGCCCTTAAGCAGGGTGGCAGGGTTGACTGAGATCCAGGGGGAAGGAGCAAGCGTGATGGGCAGAGAAGGTGCCAAGCAAGGCTAAAGGAAAGGAGAGCCTGGGACAGACAGGTCCACGGGAGAACGCGGCGGTGATAAAGATTCGGGGGACAGAGGGGAGCTATGCCGGGGAAGGCCGGGGCTGCCAGTGTGGGGTGTTGGTGAAATACGGAAAAGGGCTCCACTGATGGGGAGGACGGTGGCCCCGAGAGGTCAGTAGCGCCTGCCTTCCTGACGATCCCGAAGCCCCCAATGGGAAGACGGAAGTGGGGGGAGTAGAGCGGGGCGCCCCGAGCTGCGTCAGGTTTCTTTGTTGCTGGAGGCTGAACCCGGGGCCTGTGGCTGCTCCCCAAGCTCTGCCCCTGAACCCCGTCCCTACCCCGACCCAGGTCATCTTTAAGGACGTTTGCGTGAACTTTTGAGTGCAGCCAACCTTGCTAACCTGGTCGGGAGATTAGAGGAAGAAGTTCTGCTTGCAGAAGGGGGCGGGGCGAGGGAGCCGACTTGCCAAAGGGCCAAACAGTTAAAATCAAACCAGTGCTTTTTTACTCTATCAAGGCTGATTTATTCAATCAAGTCTGGATTGATTTATTTACTTTCGGAGACAGGGCCTCGCTATGTAGTTCAGGCTGGCTTTGAACTCACTATGTAGTCCAGGCTGGTCTCCCAACTCAGGGATCCTCCCGCCTCAGCCTCCCGAGTGCTGGGACTATAGGCGTGTGCCACCGCGCCCCGCCGGATTATATCTAAACCTATTTAAATTGAGCTTTATGATTG
Source organism: Heterocephalus glaber (assembly GCF_053883595.1). Taxonomy (NCBI): domain Eukaryota; kingdom Metazoa; phylum Chordata; class Mammalia; order Rodentia; family Bathyergidae; genus Heterocephalus; species Heterocephalus glaber. Next base: position 15,898,946 of record NW_028258410.1, read on the forward strand.
GCCCCTCCCTTTCTGGTTTGCTTGTAAAAACCAGCAATCACATTTCTTCCAGTATTGTTCCCAGCCAGGTGGACTAGCAGGCTCCTAGGGCTTCCGGGTCCCAGCCCCTGCTTTCCCTTCCTAAAGGTAATTTCTACTATATATTTTTATCATATATTATCATAATGTTTCACAGGAGCTTAACATTGGGGTGACTGGCGTGGGGCTGAAAAACTTAACAGGAAGGGAAAAGCGTCCTGTTCCTTCGCGTGCTTTGCTCTTCCTACTTAATTTAGGGCATTCAGTCTTGTTAGGGGGCCGCCCGTTTCCTTCTCAAATGTCCTTTGTAGTTTGCCAAGACTGGCAGGTTTGCCTAACTTCTTCATTTTCTTTCCTGCTGTCGCCTCTGCAGTTTTTCAGGTTTTCATGCTCTCAACACTGAATTCTTTTACCTCAAGTATCTGTGTTGGCTCGGTTTCAGCTCAGGAGATTTAGTTTCCAAATTGTTCTTCTATAATAGTTCCACGGTGAAATAAGTAAATACTTGGGAAGAGAGATCATAACCACATTCTGTTATTCTAATTAAGTAAGGCTAAGTCTCAAAAGATGATTCCAACACATATTTAAATACAGCGACTCCAAAGGGGTTTTTTGTTATTCGATCAGAGAATGCTGGGATAGGCAGGCTGGGGTAGAAAATGGGATGTTAGCTAACCGAGGAGTTCTGATAGTGCTAAGATCAAATCAGAGATAAGTGATTTTATAGGCGTGTACGGGAAGTGTGCATTAAGGATGGCCCTTGTGGGTGATTGTGAAAAAGAGCTGATGTTGGTCGCAGTAGGAAGAGGTAAAGCGGTGGTCTCTCTGCCTTCTCTCCAAGTGCGGTGGAGAGCTTGGGTTCCACTCTTTGTTTTTGTGGCTGGCGTCTTGTAGCACCTGATTGCTTTAGCGATAGCCGGGCGGGAGCGAAGGAGGATTATTGGGGGCGGAGTTAAGGGTTTGAGGACTAACGTTCGATTTTCAGTTTTCACCCCGTGCCATCATGCGAGTTATGAGCTCTTATTACGAAACCAAACGTTCCTAGTGTTCTCCTGTTACTTTTGGAGTTTCCATTTTTAATTGCCTCAACGACACACGCTTTCCAAATAAATCTGAGGCAGGAGGAGGCTGCACATTAGAAGGGAAGAGTGTGTCTCGCAGGAGCCCTCGAGGCGAATTCAGATCCCTCCTCGTCCTTTTGAAAACACAGTTTGTATTTGCAACCAAGCAGTCAGTCACCGGCAGAATTTTGCAACGATTTCCCAGTTTTGTTGGCACGTCTCCAAGAGTTAAGGTTCTTTGTAATTCCTCGCTCAAACATCAGGATCACCGACGAAAACTCAGCAGATAGGTCGGTGAACACAATTCTCTTTCAATTTCAAAACCTACATTAAAAAAAAACCCCACCTACAACATAATAGGTTTTTTTGGAGGGGGGAGGGGAGGAGACACTGACAAGCCCTGTGAAGCCATAATGCTTAACAAAGTGGTGGCTTTGGGGGCGCGGTGAAAGCACAACCTTTTTAGTCCCCCCCCCCCAATAATTCAGGAGCAACAAAGTACGAGCCAGGAGTCTTACTGTTCTTAGTGAAATGATTATTTGTTAAAATATTCGATTGTTTCCTTATCCCTAACTGAAAAGTCTGGGCTTTGCTTTTTGCTCCATTTTGACACTAGGATTTTTTTTTTTAAACTATCAGAGCTATTGTGTTTACAGCATTCAAGGTTTCAGAGTTCAAAGGTTACCCATTAACATGTAGAGTGAGGCCACTCTTACGGTGAGGATCGACCTGGTTCCTCTTGTTCATAGTTTCTTTGTTTTGTAGCAAGTCTTGAAAGTTATTTGTTTTGCTAAAGTTAAACCAAGTTTCTTAGGGAGAGTATGTTTTTGAACTGTTTTAGAGTGTGAATGTAAGTCTCTAACAAATATTGTAGAGAAAGACCCTCATCTTTTGTTAGGAAAGGAATCCTAATACCAAAAATGATCAATATCCATGTACGTGAGTGAAAAAAAATAGTGCTGGCCTAAGGATCTACTTCTGGCACTGCTAATTAATTGTGAGTAATTGATTCACTTCCTTTTTAAAAAAGACTAACCAGACCGCATGTGGAGTTAGTAGTTATATATAAAATGACAGCATAACATCACGCTAGGCAAGTTCTTCCCCTTTGCTAAACTGTCTTCTCAGATTCCTTTTTCCTATTAAATAAGGACTACATTGCTCACCAGTTCCGGGTCGTTTTTTCTTTTAAGGGCTGTTTTTTCCTTTTCTTTTGGTTTAGGAATATGTATTTTGAATACTTTCCTTAACGTCTTCCTAACCTTTTCCCTTTTGTATACACTGAGGGTAGTTTAGGGAACAAAACAACTTGGCTATTTTGTTTGTGGCTACTTGCATAGATCCATTTCACATTTGCATTCATTTGCATTTGGGAGCAGAAAAATTAGTGGATGTGATTGTTGCTTCCCTCCGTGGTTTCTCCTTGGGGTTTACTTAAAATAAAGGTATATCAAGGTCTTTGGAATCATACCCTTTTCCTGCTTTCCTCTGAACCTTTCTTATTGTGAACGAGGAAGAAAACAGTGGGGAAACACTTTGTTAGTTGGGCACAGAAGAGAGGGGCAAAGGCTTGTTTTTGTTTCCTGTCCCCACTTTAAGCCTAGTTTCATCCACATGGATTTCTATCAAAACTTAAGTAGATTCCAGGAACCTGGGCCAAATTTAGAAAACTGGAATTATAATAGCAAAGCACGCCCCGCGCCTTCGACCAAAAAAAAAATTAGCTTTATGAAGATCCTCAATTTTAATCATCTTATCTCATCGATCTTCCTCACACTTAAAGCAAATCTGAGCGAGTGTTTTTGTACCAACTATCTTTCGGCTTAACCTCAAACCAGTATAATCGTTTTTTGTTTGCAATTCTAGATGACCCGGAGTTGGGCAGCTAGTCCCCGCCCCCCCCGACCCCCAGGGCGCACCTTGCGAGGGAGGGGGAGGTGGCGAGGAAGAGGGCTGGGTCTGCGCCTGCGCACTAGCCCGCGGCCCCCTCCCCGACTACCTGTCACTGGAACCGCCCGGGCGCGAGCCGGCCACGTTTGGCCGGATGGCGGGAGGCGGGGAGGGGGGGAGGGGGAGGGGGAGGGGGATGGCTTGGCGCGTGCGTGCGCGGGACTCGCTAGGCAGACCAGGGGGTGCGCGCGGCCACCGCCGCGCGGCCGCCCCGGGGGGCGGGGCCCGCGGCGGCGGGCGGGGCCGGGGCGCGCCTGCGCAGACCACGTGGGCGCAGGAGGCGGGGCCGGGGCGGGGCCGCGCGGCCGGCGGAGGCCGGGGGCGGGGCGTCGGGAGCGGCGGGGCCGGGGGAGGGCGCAACAGCTGCTCCGAGCACTTTCCGACCCCACAGTGCCCCAGCGCAGGACGCGCCGCGCCGCGCCGGGCCGGGCGGCTCTGGGGACCCCCGCGCCTGCACTGCCCGCGCGTAGACGAGTAGGGGGCGCCCGCGCCTCTGCCCCGTGCGCACCCCGCCCCGCTCCCCTCAGCCCCGCGCCCGAGGTGAGCCCGGCCCCCCACCCCGACGGGCGGGGTGGGGGTGGGGAGGCGCCGTGTCCGGGAGGGTTTTCCTGGCCGGCCGGCAGGCAGGCGCCCCGGGATGGCTGCGCTGCCCGGCGCCCCGCGTCTCGGGGCCGGGCGGGCGGCGGGCTGCGGGAGGTGTCCGCACAAAAGGCCGGGCGCAACTCGCGGCGCCTCCCCTGCGGCCTCCCCGCCCTCCCTCCCGCGCCTCCTCATTCAAACCTCGGCGCCCGGGGTGTCAGTGCCGCCGGCCGCCGCCGCGCGAGGACGGCTGAGGACCCGGCCCAGGTAAAGGGGCGCCCGACCCCCACGCGGGCGCCCCACGCGCTCCCGGGGCGCAGCGGCCGGGCCGGGCTCCCCTGGTCCCCGCGGAGCCGGGCGCGGGGGGCGCCCCGGAAAAGTTCCCGGCCCGCGGGGTGGCTCCCGGTCGGGCCGTCCCGGCCGCGGGGGCTCGGGGGCGGGCGCGGGGTCCCGCGGTGGCCCGGGGCGTCCGGCAAGTTGGAAGCAGCCCAGACAATGCGCCCTAACAGGCGTCCCCCACAGACAATGGCCGGGCGTCCCCACGGCCGGGCGGGGCGCGTTCGCGGGGGCCGCGGGCCGGGCGAGGCCTCGCGCCCCCCGCCCCCCGCCCCGCGGCTCCCTCGCCCCGGTCGCCCTGGTCGTCCCGGGACTCCGGTCGCCTGCCCGAGCCCGCGGCGCATGGGGCTGGTTTCCTGATGTGCGTGATAAGCTGGTTTGGTTCTTACAGTTTTTAATTTTAAAGTTTTTTTCCCAAAAGAAAACCCCCCAAACCAAAAAACCCCTTAATGTCCCATCAACTCGGAAAGAGCGTCCGTACCACTGGGTTCTCCTGGGGACCCGGCCAGCCGCGCAGCCCGGGAACTCCGGAGGGCACCGGGAGGGGAGGGGAGAGGCAGCCTGAAGTGCTGCCCGCTTTCTTCATTGTAAAGGGAAGTTTTCGGGAGGCGCCGGGGCTGGGACTGCCGGTCCACACGCGCGCTGCGCTCGGGTGGGGGCTGCCAGGGCGGGCGGCCTGCCTGGCGCGGGGTACAGGCGGTGGCCGGGTTGCGGGGAGCCGCACTTTGGGATGGGCTGGGCCGGGGAGGACGGGAAGCCGCGTTCTTGGGTGGGTGGGGGTAGGGAGGGCAGGCGGGAGTTTTCCGCACGGTGTGGCCTCGAGACCGAGCGGAAGCCCCCAGGGCCCCTCCTGGACCCCAAGCGTGCTGTCCACGGCGGAGCACAGACTTTTCCCCCACTCGGTGCCCCCCCCCCCCAACGCTGTAGTCTTCCCCAGGCCTAGGGTATGGGTGTATTGTTCTGCTCTGAAATTCCTGGAGCAGCCTCAATTTATCCTTCTGATCAGTCTACAGGGCCTGAAGCCTTGGACATTCCAGAACACGTATTAAAGAAGTGGCGGTTGCAGTGGTCCCCGGGCCAGTGAGGAATCGGGTGTTGTTAGTCCACCTTGTGTACTGTAGTTAAGGCGACTTCCTAGTCCGGTAGATGGCTTGGAACCATTAAGCTGTACGTTTGAAAAAGGCTAGGTCTGATTTACTTCAGGTTGATTCAATTATGTCTTCATCGCTTTTGAGTTGGTTGAATGACTTGACATGAGATTAACCCAACAAAAGAAGAGGCAGGATAGCAACAGCTGCTGCCCAGGCTTGGGCCTAGGTAGGGGTCTATGGGGGCCCTTCCACCTTCCCTTTGTATGTGGGGGTCACAGGTCGCGGGTTCCCATCTCATGTGCTCTTCCCCAAGTGGACCCACTGCCTTGACTGATAGCAGTTAAGCCTGAAAATTCCAGATTTCATACTACTTGGAAGGATAATAGGTCTAGAGTTCCCGAAAAAGCCTTTATTTATTGTAGTGACAAGTGCAGCATAATAACCTAATTGCTTTTTGTCTGAAAAATATAAGGCAAACCAGTAGTTTGTGCTTGCTTAGTTAATGTGTGCTGAGGACTTTTAAGGTGTGTCCTTAATGGTAGAAGATTTTTCCTTCTGAGAAGTCATGTTTGTTCTAGATATTGTTGTGTTCAGCGTTCTGGAGACCAGTAGTGTTTTTTCGGGTGGTAGGGGTGGTTTTTAATCCTGGTGTTTTAGAGGAAGTCACCCCCTCCCCAATGTTGCCAATTTTCACCTGTTATGTAAGTATTACAGTTAAGAAGCAGTGACTTGTTAAAAATTCATGTTGTCAATACTTACAAGACAGATTTATAATTTATTTGAATAGTTGGAAAAGTGTTAATAGTCTGGTTGTTTGGAATTTTACTTATTTGGTGTATAAGGAGGAAGGCCAGTCCTTGAGAGTTGTAGGTTTATTTGCATATGGGAGGAGGAAGTAGAAGGAAAGATTATGACTTTCTGGCGAAGGACAAAGACTTCTTTGGTGTCCAGCTTCTTTTTAAGGTTTTTATCTCTATAGCACCTTCCTACCACTTTGCAGTTTGAACTTTGTTGTTTTTTAATTACTTGTGAGATCGAAGTTTAGCAGTTGTCTTGGGTTCATATTATTCCCTTTCACTTCTTACTTTAAAAAAGGAACTAAGATATCACTTAGAAAACTTTGTAGAGGAGTTTTCCCCCTTTACCCTGAAGAATCTATTTTGATGATAGCTCAGTTTTTTTTTCCCCAGGTGGTTAGGGAGGAAGAGGGGGAGTGAAAGTTTCTACTGTGGCCACCTCTCTGAAAGGTGGGGAAGATTTGCATTCTCTTTGTAATCCTCCATTTTTGGCAGTGAAACTTGAGGGAGAAATAGGAGCCCCTAATCCCTCTCCAGTGGACTCATTTTAGAGGAAATCTGAAAATAAAACTTAATCATCAGATCACTTAGAAGCTGATGAAATAATTAAGGAGTACAATGGCCTGGCCCTGACGGAGTGTCTCTGTCTCCTCACTGCAGATAGATGCGATCACTTTGTTCTTTAACAACCTTTATTATGAAATGGTGTGTTTATGCCACAGCGGGGCTGCCATTTCCCAACCCCGGAGCACTCTTAATTCTAAGAGGCTTGATTGGAGCCTCGGGGGTCCCCAAAGATGTGCTGTTTCCACTTTATCAAATGACATTCTTTTCTCACAGTTGTCAAAACCGTGATACTGGTTGATAACAACTTTGAGTAGTTTTAATGACCCTTGACTGCTTAAAACATACTACTTTAAAAAGGATCTCTGGTCTGACTTACTGAATATAAGTGATAACGATTTTTAAATGTTTTGTGAGAAGCCATGTTTCCATTTGCTGGAAGAATTCAGGCGTGCTAGTGAGGCCCGTGTGCTGTGGATGTCGAGGTTGCTGGGTTTGGTTGAAGTGGCGCATTCCTAAGCCCCCTATCAGTTTAATACAGTAGCTGGAGTGTGTTTAAGGAATGAATTGGGAAGGTGAAGTGAAGTGCTGAGCTATGACTGTGTGTGTGCAAGTTTTAGAATTATAAGTAACCATAAAAAATGAGATAGTTGTGAGTATGCAAATTGATTAAACATAATGAGGATTTAAATTAAATTACAATTGGAACCTATAGGATAGTTTTAAAATTACTAAGTGTTCCAAAAAACCTGGGAAGCATCTATAGGACAACTACTAAAATTGAATAAAAATACTGCCATTAAATACTCTGAACAGTGAAGGGCTGAGTCCCAGCAGGTGGTACATTAAACTGAGACTACAGAAGTCTTCCTTTGCACACCGTACCCATCTCCAGAGTTGGGTGGAGAGGTGTTGGCTAGTTTAAGTGCACGTGGAAGAATGTGTGTCATTGCACAAAGGAGCAGGAGCATTCTTAGGTTTGGGTGAGGGGAGCCTGCTTATTGAGTGTAGTTTTAATGGGCTCATTTTGGGGGCAACAGAAGAACTTGGCTGAAATGCTGACCTTTCTCAGCTCCCTAAGGGGAGCTGGGTTCTCCAGGGGGTCATACAGTAGGACAGGTTTGCAGTGTGGTATGTGGGGCAGAGGTTTTTGAATTTAGACCAAGAGGCAAGATAGAAATCTGTCTTTTAAGGAAGTAGAACGGGGATCCTTCTCCTCAAATCTCCAGCCCATGATGAGCAAGCTCTTCACATAAATAGGGGGGGCCCCGTGAGGCGGCCTTCATCTTCCACATCAGATCCTCTTAGGGCCTCACCTGTGAGCCCCGTTACTCCTTGCTCGGGGTAGCAGCATAACTGCTTACTGGAAATCCAGGGCCAGTTTGGTAATTTTATGATAAAACTGAGAAATACAAACACTAACCCTGAAAAGACAGCTGAGTAAGTTTTGTGAGACAATCACACCCTGAGCCTTTGTTCTCAAGCTTCCCGGCTTTGACCTACACTGCCCTAAGTCCAGGCTCATTTTCAACGTGGTTTTTTGGAGACATTGAAGATGTTAAGATACTTAAATGGACCGGAAATGCAGACTCCAGATAGATTTTATTTTTGGATCAGTATTAGGAGAAACACTCCTTAATACTTTTTTGGCTTTCCTACCTGTATCAAATCAGGATGAGTTAAAAATTTCAGTTATACAAAACATTTTGTTTTCATTTTAACGTGTATTTCTTGACAAGTTGTTGAATTATTAATTGAAAGGAGATTTCTTTCTTAATTTGGAAAATAAGCAGGAGACTTGAAAAAGCCAGACATAAATAATTTTAGTGTTCAACAAAAGATAGGGAGAGGAGTATTTAAATGTTAAAGAAAGATCTTGGGCCTTAAAGGCATTGCCTAAGCTTGTATTGAACATGAAGTTAGTTAAATCAGGTCTAATTTAGACCCTCAGCTTTTGGCCTTCTGAAAAAAATGGTATAATGTGAGTGGTGGGTGTATGGGGCATGGTTATGAGTGTGTTTGCACACGGTAACTTGTGTGCGAAGACACAGGCACAAGCACATACACACGTTCAGTGTTGTCTTTGTAGAATTAAAGAATACAGGTGAAGATAGACTTTTAAAATTTGCTGTAATCATTTTTTCCCCTTGGATTAATCCTGTCACCTTTTTTTTTGTTGTTTTTTTTTTGGTACCTAGGGTTGAACTCAGGACCTTGCACTTTCAAGGCAGGTGCTGGAACCACTGAGCTAAATCCCCGGCCCAATCATGTCACCTTTTAAAAATATTTAAGCTTATATGATAAAGTGGAAGTAATAGAAACTCACTGATAGTGGTGCCTAATCTTTAGAATTTGAAAATGTTCTCCCCTTATAGCTCTCGTTTTTCGGCTCAAGATGGAGTTTTTGAAGGCCAGTTTATAGATAGATCATAGTGTCTGTTAGTATTGATCATATTGAAACCAAAACTAGTAGCTGGTGCTTGAAGTTCTGGTTAAGATTCTTCAGAGGACCTCAGCTGCCTTGGGATGAGTCAGGCAGTTTCTCATTGTGCTCACTATATTTTTTGTATCACTTTGGTCTTTCATCCTGTTCAGAACTGAACATTTATGTAATTCTGAGGAATTGGGGGTCTTCCCAAGTTTTACCTGTGAACTAAGTAGTAGTTTGGGTTGTAATGCTGAATTTAAACTTGGACTATTGCAGTCTTTCTTTTTTGATTGTTGAGCATTTTAGCGTTTTCCCACAGCTATATTAGGAAAATTGAGTTGTTTAGCTTGTGGATGTGACTTGGTGATTTTTCCTGACATAGTTTTGAAGGGTTTAAAATTAGGGGTCGATTGCTACTCGATCATGCAGTTGTCTCCCTTTGCAGGGGTAAGAAAAAGTAATATGTGTAAAATACAGAGGAAAAACAAACAGAAATGCTTCCAAGTTTCCAACCAGAACTTGGAGATAATTTGATAGTTTTGGAGAAACAAATGAATTGACCAGAGAGTAGCATTTTATGTTGAATATTTTAATAACTGCTTACTTGGGCACTTCACTAAGTTGGGAAAAGGTAAGTTTGTAGGAATACTGTAAATTATTTGTATATAAATGGAATTTTTACATTTTTTTGACAGTTTTTTGAGAACTTGGAATACTGGTCCGTACTATGGTAGATAAATACTCCACAGGAAAAATGTAAGAGAACCTGTTGAGGTGGAACAGAGATGCTGTTTCTAGGAACAGTATGTCCAAGTTCTGGTGATTGTCAGTAAGTGGCAGTTGCCCCAATTTGTTTTACTGCCACATGAATTGTGCTTTTCAGTAAGCAATGTATAGTGTGTAATATTTGCTAATTCTAAGATCTACAGGTAGGGATAGAATTTGTAGTTTAGCTATAAATGAGTGTCTGATTAATGACTTAAGAATATCATGCATTTCAGGCCATTACAGCAGTGTGGTTCTCTCACTGATTGATCTTGAGGTGACATGGTATTGCTTTAAATATTGTTTTATTGGCTAAGATGATCACTGGGCAGAGAGCCCCAGTGCCCTCCATACTCCCAGGTGGTGTTGAGTGACCTCTTGCTGTAGGTGCCTGGAGCACTGTGGTGAAGGTGAAGCGCTGTCGGTCACCTGAGCAAAGATGTTAAGAAGTGTTCAAACATTTTGCCAAGTACCCTTTAATAAGCCCATCTCATTGCAAGCTCAGAACACTTTGCCTGTGATGTTGGGTTGTGATCCCCCCCCCCCCCCAAGAGAGAGAGCAGCAGCGCCGTGGTTGCTGGTGCCTGGTGTGAGGGACCCGGGGAGGCCCCGGTGCTGCGCCCTGGGTCGCTGGAGAGCTGTCGGAGGATGTGTGTCAGATTCTGTCTGGCAAGTGCTGGGAGTATTTCAGTCTCCATTATTGCGACCACTTCAGGCTCTTGTTTAGAGAGTGTAAATCGGTGCTAAGTGAAGTAGCTGAGAGTGCCCTTAGGTCTGAGAGGTGTGGGGTGCCCACCTCGTGGGTTTTGGGGGGGTGCGGGCCTTCTTGTTTCTGTGGTTCCCCAGGGTCGAGTGCAGGGCCTCACTCGCCCAGCTGAGGGAGCCACATCGCATCCCAAGGGTGCTTTTTTTCTTTGTGCCGGTCAACTTCATGGTGTGATTTCTTTATTACAGTCATGAGGTGGCAGAGAATGGTAATCAGAGGGCAGTGACAGCCATCGAGAAGTTTTGGTGAACACTGTTAATGTCACGTCAGTTAGGATTGGTCCCTGTGGCCAAAGTCATCCGCCTGCCTGCCTTTTGGCCTGGGCTGATTCTTACTCACCAGGTGTTCCTGAGGGCCCAACCCTGTGCTAGGCACTAGGGACAATTTCTTTCCTGGCAGGGTTTTTGGAGATGGGGTGTCACTGTGCAGTGGGCATTACCACTGACTAAAGACAGTGAGCTACTGGAGATGGCAGATAGTTGTGTCAGCATCCAGTGAGTCCAGGATATCCTCCTGCCTCAACCTCTGGAGTGCTGGGAACACAGCCATGCACTTCCGCGCCCGGCTCCTAACAGGATGATTCTAGATAGGGACAGCTGACACTGAGCTGTGGTAGAAAGCAGCGGGGCAGGGGTTGTGCTGGGCAGGGGCCAGCTAGCCTTGGAGTTGAGTCCTAAGGATTGCTCTGGCTCGAGGTCTCCCAGAGCTCTCCATGGCAGCATATTCGTGTTAGCCCAGCACTCTGGGAAGCTGAGGCAGGAGGATCCTGGGCTACATAGACTGTTTCCAAAAAGCCAAAGAGGGAAAAAAGTTGTCCGGTGCTCGGACAGCTGGGCAGTTGCCGACCTGGCAGCTTCTGTGGAGGGGCTTCCCCGCCCACATCTCACCTGGGGAGAGGAGCTCCGGCGCCTCCCTCAAGCTCTGCTTCTGTTCAGGTTGTGCATCTCCCACCCCCCCCCCCACCCCCCGTCTTCGAAGGTCCTGAGTGAAGAATGATGGTGACCTCTCCTAGCTCATTTGAAAATTTCAGAGATAAAGTTTGGGCCCAAACCATCTTTCAAAGATAAGAGTTTTTCCAGCAGTTAAACTGTGCTGTGACAGGGTGGGGAAGCAGGGACAGACCCGCTGCCTTCTTCTAACCAGAGACTGAGCAGGGCTGGCATCATATCTTGGGAAAGGATGTCTGTCCATACTAAGGCGAGGTTCCTCAAACCTGTACAGGTTTTTTTCTTGTGATACTGGGGATTGAACCCGGGACCTTGCATTCGGTAGGCAAGGACACTGAATCCTGCACCCCAGCTCAATTTCCTTTAAAAAAAAAAAGGTATTACTTTGATTTTGCCTAAAAGGATGCTATAAAACAACTATTTGCCATCAACAGTGTCATTCTTTTTAGTAGAAAGGACCTCAGTCAGTGATCTATTCAAATTCAGATTAGTCCTGGTGGCTGTGTGTAGCGCTCTTTGGATAGCCTCTTCCTCGCTGAGCTACTGGCCGGTGAGGACACAGCATGTCAGGGCAGCGTGTGAGAACTACTTTTCTAGAATATGTGCCTGGCTTCTTAAGTTAAAGTATTTCCAGGACGTTGACATTCAATAAATAGTTGTTGAACGAGTAAATGATGACACAGAAATCCCAGTTAGCAGTCTCATGTACACATGTGATCCACAGAGCCATCGCGTATTCCCTTCAGTATACAGACCAACCCTCAGAATCAAGCATTTAGCCACATTAACTGGTCGTGGAGAGATGAGCTGGGTAGTGGTGGCAGCTGTATGGCCGCTCACAACCAGACTAGAACCCAGGTCTCTGGAGTGTTCTGTTGCATCACACAGGCTGCGTTGAGATAAAGCCCTGCAGTGTTCTTCCTCCACCCTGTCTAATCTGGAGAAAAAGCTTACTGTTAAAACTGTTCTTTATTGGAGACTGAAGATCACAGGGGAGGTTATTTCCCCCAGTGTAGGAAGCGGAAGAGCCTCCTGAGCGCAGGCCCTGGCCCTTCCCCTGCGGAAGTCGGAAGGAGGGATGTGCTCTGCTTGTGTCCACCCGTGTGCTGGGAGCGCCTCTGTCTTCTCGTTTTCTTGGGTAGAATGAAGACTCCAGTTCTAACGCAGCTGGGACTACATGAAGATGTCCGGTGCATGCAGTAAAGGGGGGAGGTGGTGGCGTTAGATAGAGGCCAGTTCTTCCTTCTCCCAGAGTGAAAATGGGCCTCCAGAGCTAAATAAAGTAATCCTTTTGCCACCTGGCCAACACATAACGTGAAAGGTGGATTTAAAACAACTCAGGGATCCTTTTTCTATTGAAACACTAAGCCCTGTTGAAACGTCTGTGTTGAAAGTTTTATGATAAATGTGTACATTCACAAAGCAAGTGGCTTTGTGTACTCATTTCCTTATTTGTTGTGTGGACTGGGAAGTCCTGTCCGGTGCTCTGCAGGGCAGAGAGTTGTGGAAAGCACCTGGGATCTGGATGGCAGATTGGGGTCTAGGATACCCAGGAACCCAGGTACATCATGGCGCCACTCCCCAGTGTCTGCATCTCCTGGAGGGAGGAGTTCAGGGAAGGACCCTGTTTGTGTGCTTGTTTTTGACCTCTGTAGGTATAATTTTCCAGTATGCTTCCTAGCATTTGTTTCTTGGTAGGTAGGTTTGTTACAGAAAACAACTTTAAGGGCAGGGGATTTAGCTCAGTGGCACGGTGCCTGCCTGACAAGCGCAAGGTCCTGAGTTCCATCCCCAGTACCAAAAAAAACCAAAAAAAACAAAAAAAATTTTAAGCACTTTGAAGGTTTTGCCTGAAGTGGTTTAATTGTGTCATCTTGATTTCTTACAACTCTTGCAGCCTCTGGAAGCTATGTATAGGGTGTGTGTGTGTGTGTGTGTATATATATATATACACACACACACATACACTATATGTATACATTACATATATATTACATATATACAAATAGCTATTGTGTGTATATATGTGCATCTAACTGGTGTTTAAAATAGATTCAGCTGAATTCAACAATGTTTTTTTTTGGTACCAGTGTTCGAACTCAGGACCTTGCACTTACGAGGCAGGCGGCAGCACCACTGAGCTAAATCCCTGGCCCTGAATTTAACAATTTTTGTTTTAAAACTTGACCTTTTAAGTGAAAAAAGCACCTTGTCTTTCTGGCTGTAACTCTGCTCATTTAATAAGTGTACTGACTGGGAAGTGCCAGTGATTTAGGTGACAGACACGCTCAGCAGGACTTGGTGGGAACCAAAGGTGAGGCAGTTGAGTTGGGCACCTCCTTGGCCTTGTGGAAAGACCTCGAGGATCGCGTGCAGCCCTCTTCCCGGCGTGGCTCACTGACCGTGCCTGTGTTTCCCCCAGGTTTTGAGCGTCCCCTGTCTTCACGGTGCTGCTCAGTGGAATCACCTGCTCCATGGGGACTGCGAGAACTGATGCTGTGTGCTGATCCACGTCCCAGGTTGGCTTCCGGCAGCCTGCCCGCCTGTTCTGCGGCACGCGTGACCCTCTGCATCGCTGAGCTCCCCGGAAACTTTGCACGAGAAGTTACAGGAACGCACACTTCCTTCTGACCTTTATAATACACATTTGCTCTGGTTTCGAAGCCCAGGGCCGCTGGAGGGGTGAGTGACAAGTCTCACAAGTGGCCTTATTCTGCCCGACTCAGCCCCAGCGGAACTCGAGTCCTACTGTGTGCGCGCCCTCCCAGCAGCAGCCATGCCGACGCAGTCCCTCCTCGTGTACATGGACGGCCCTGAAGTGATGGGCGGGTCCCTGGGCGCCCAGATGGAACCCGATGATGCTTTGTCAATCAAAGGGGCCCCCGCTGTCCCTTTCCGAGCTTCGCAAGAGAAGAGCATCATCCAGCTGGAAGGGTACATGCCCTTGGACTGCATGTTTTGCAGCCAGACCTTCACCCTCTCGGAAGACCTCAACAAGCACGTCCTGCTGCAGCACCGGCCCACCCTGTGTGAGCCCGAGGTCCTGCGGGTGGAAGCCGAGTATCTCAGCCCCCTCGATAAGAGTCAGGTGCGCTCGGAGCCACCCAAGGACAAGAGCGCCAAAGACAGTGAAGACTTCAGCTGCGAGGTCTGTGGGCAGGCGTTCAGGGTGGCTTTTGACGTGGAGATTCACATGCGGAAGCACAAAGATTCCTTCACTTACGGGTGTAACATGTGCGGGAGGAGGTTCAAGGAGCCGTGGTTCCTGAAGAATCACATGCGGACGCACAACGGCAAGTCGGGCACCAAGAACAAGCTGCACCCAGGCCTCGAGGGGCCTGTCACCATCAACGAGGTGGTCCAGGCGCACTCAGCTGGGAGCGTCTCGTCTCCTTACAAGATCTGCATGGTGTGCGGCTTCCTGTTTCCAAATAAAGAGAGCCTGCTGGAGCACAGCAAGGCGCACACCAAAGAAGCTGCTTCCGGGAGCAGCAGGACGCAGAGCGACTCTAGGCCGGAGGCAAGCCTGGCTCCCAGGGAGGAGCTGCTGCAGTTTCTAAACCTAAGGCCCAGTGCTCGCGACGAGGCCGGCAGGAGGCCCGCCCAATGCATACCTCAGCTCGACCCCTTCACCACATACCAGGCATGGCAGCTGGCCACCAAGGGGAAGGTCGCCGTGGCCCAGGAGGAAGTCAAGGAATCCGGGCAGGAAGGGAGCACCGACAACGACGATTCGTGCTCGGAGAAGGAGGAGCTCGGAGAGATTTGGAGTGGGAGCAAGTCGGAAGGTTCCGGAAAGTCCAGAGTGAATAAAAGCAGCTACACAGGCCTCTCCCAAGACAGAGAGAAGCCCAGACATGCCAGTGGTGAAGTGCCTTCCGCCGACGGGGACCCCAAGGCACCCGGTAGCAAGGAGAAGCCCACGCACTGCTCTGAGTGCGGCAAGGCCTTCCGGACCTACCATCAGCTCGTCCTGCACTCGCGCGTGCACAAGAAGGACAGGCGGGTGGGCGCAGAGTCGCCCACCATGGCCGACGGCAGGCGGCCGGGCACCCGCTCCCCCGACCTCGCCCCCTCCCTGGACGACGGCGTGGCCCTGGACCGCGAAGGCGGCTCGGAGGACGGCTCTGAGGACGGGCTCCCAGAGGTGCTGCCGCTGGGTGAGTGGGCCTCGGGCCTGGGCCAGCTGGCCGGGTGGGGTGGGGCTCAGGTCCAGGTCCAGGTCCAGGCCCTGCGTGGCCCTTTGTGGTGCAGGCCACAGGTCTGCCCAGGCTGCAGTGGCTGTGAAAATCTCAGCTTTTGCATTTCACTCACAAAGGACGCGCGTCCTGATGTCTTGCACCTCAGCTGTGGCAGCAGCTCTCGGTCATCTTCTGTCAGTGTTGGGACACAGTTTTGGTTGTCACAGCTGGGCCAGTGCAGCCTGTGTGTTGCCACCCAGTGGGTACGAGGCCAAAGGGTGCTTTGAGGCGGGGTACACAGCCCACTCCTGTGGCCTGGAGCTGTCTAATGTGAGGGGAGAGCCTCTAGCTTCGCTTACCCTTTCTGGCATCCCCGATTTTATTTATAAAACCAAGCCTATCTGTCTAGGCCCGGTTTTTCTTTTTTTTTTTTCTTTTCTTTTTCTATTACTAGGGATTGAGCCCAGGGCTTCATACATGCTAGGCAAGTGCTCTACCGTTGAACTACATCCCCAGCCCTTACTTTATTTTGAGATAGTCTCACTAAGTTACCCAGGTTGATCTTCAACTTGGAACCTTCCTGACTCAGCCTTCTGAGTGGCTGAGATTACAGGCCTGATCCACTGCCTGGCTCAGGCCCACTCCTCATATATTCACTAGATGGTTATTTACTCAGTGTTTGTGGTATCGGGGATTGAACCCAGGCCTTTGCGCTGAGCTATGTCCTCAGCACATGCCCCACCTCCTTTTTAATTTTTACGTGGAGACACGGTCTTGCTGAGTCTCTCAGGCTGGGCCCAAACCTGTGACCCTCTTCCCTCCACCTCCCAGAGTGCCGGGAGGACTGGTGTGTGCACCATGGTTGACTTAACATGGGCTTCTGGGGGTCACAGGGCCCAGGGAAGGATCATCAGCAAGAACCAGGTATTCCTGCTAGGAGAGTCGTTTGGTGCTTTCTGATTGGCCCATCCTGTAGATCTGGGAGGTGCTGTGTCATTAACAAGTTACCTCAGTAACCAGAGTGATGTGTGCCTGAAATACAGGGAATCTGAGCACCCCAAAGACGACTTTCTCAGATGCTCACGGCTTGGTAAATAAACCTTGCAGTGCATTAGTGGCAGGTGTAGATCTGAAAGCACCACTGATGGCTTCACCGAGAAACTCACCTTGCTTCCAGTGGGGAAGGCATTTTCTGGGTCACAGACGTGCTCAGCTGTGTTTCTAGTCCTGCTGCCCTGCTCGTGTAAACCAGTAAACCAGGACGTCTCAGATCCTTGCTATATTTGCTGAATAAAGGATTCTGCTGCTTAGGAATAGTGTGCAAAGCCCTGATGTGTAGAGCACATGCACCACGAGAATGGCGAGGGCAGGAGTGGGTCTTAGAAGACCGACACTTGGAACTGTGGTCTTTGCCTTCTTATCTGCTGTAACTGCTGTGGGGAAGTCTTGTGGGAATTGTGGATGCGCCCCACGCACGGTTGGCCACATACTGGGTCAGAGACTTCACCTGTCTTCAGTCTGACCAGTTCTTGTTCCGGTCACGTGATCAGCTTGAGAGCCATAGTTTTCATATCACTTATTTAATGTGCTGAGCTTGTTTGGACCACGGGAGCCTGTCCCGTAGCGTATCATAAATGCTGTTCCAGAAATCTAGAAAACCTGCCGTGGTGTCTTGGTGACATCATGCAAAGGCCTTAAACCCAGGCCTTGTGGGCTGGACTGTGGAAGACCCGCTCACCGGGAGGCAGTGTGGGAAGCTGGGGCCGGGTCCCCGGGACAGTAGAGTGCAACCTGAGCTCAGGTTCTACCACTGCATTGTTCTGTGACTAGTTATGTGTTGCTCAACTTTTCTCTGTCCCACTTTTCCTGTTTGCAAAATTGGCTCACTGACCCTTGTCTTCCACTTCCCAAGGATAATTTCAACAGCCTATTTGAAAGAAGTTCACTCTCCCTTGAGAAGAACGAACAGCACTGTAAAATCAGAAAAGTTGCTAAAAGGCAGGGTCCAGGCACACGTGGCATTTCACGTCCTTTGTTTTAAAATGAAGGCATTTCGTAATTTTGGCTATGGTGTGACATAAGGTCCGTGCGTGCCGTGCTGACACATGGTTGGAAGTAGGAAATTTCAGATAAGGTGCAAATCTAGCTCTAAACACAGCTAGTTGGGTGTAAGAAAGTCAGATGTTCTGTTTTTAATTAACGGATGTTCCTAAATTTAAGTTTTTTAATGTGGCCTCTGGCCCAGATTTATCTTACTGTACTATCAATCTGGCTTTCTTTGGGTTTATTTTTAAGAAGATCAAAAGCAAAGTCAATGATTAATTTTCAAAGTCTTCCCGGTACCTTTTTAGGTCAAGGGTTGTCTCTGTCTTGTAGGAGGACACGCCTCCCCGGAGGGCGGGAGTCAGTGTACCTGGAGTGGGGTGTGCAGCCCTGTCTGCATCACTGCCTCTCAGTGTATGCTGTTTTCAAAGTTAGTAAGCTTAGAAGCAGTCCAGAGCGAGTATGAGAGGCGCAAGGAAGCAGGCTCTTGGACCAGCTTACTAACGCGGGCTTTATTGCGCCCTTGTGCTGGGGTGGAGCCCAGGGCCTCTGCCAGCCAGGCGAGGTGAGGTGAGGCGGGTGCCCACCGAACAGCGCCTCCAGCCTGGGGTAACACTGTTTTTTGTTTTTTTGCCATTCCGGGGATGGAACTCAGGACCTTGCACTTGCAAGGCAGGCGCAGCGCCGCTGAACTACATCCCCGGCCCTGCGCTGTGATTTGAAGAGGTGCGCAGACGTTTGTTGTGGTCCTTCATGCTGCATATGAGCTGCAGCTGGAAGTATTTATTTAAAACTACAGAATCCATGAGGGGAGGGCATTCTGACCACAGCATGTCCCGCTGCCTTGGAGGCGGGGGTGTGCCTGCCTGCCTGGTAATCCGCTCTCCGGTGGGCTGCTGAACGTTAGGTACATCACCCTGCCGGTCCTGCAGAGATCGAAGTTCAGAGCAGGAGGCAGATGTTACATGCACTAGATGTATCTGGTGCACGTGAGTGCCTGGACAAACCTGCTTCCCAAACCTAGCTAAGTTTTCACAAACTTCCCTGGGTGTTTCCCCAATACCAAATTTTGTTTGCTGTTGAAGATTAGGTTGTGCCGGGTGCCCTCTAGTGGTAACTTGTTTAATTTTAGGGTGCAAAGCTTGTTTTTCTCCTCGAGGTTGGGAGCATGGACGGTTTGTTTTCTGAATTACTGACTGGTAAGGTGGTTTCCCCAGAGGGCACAGCCACCCTCCGCTGGGGAGAGCAGAAGGCTGCCCGGCGTGGAGCCTGCAGGGGCTCGCCTGTGATGCAGACAAAGGAAAGTCTCTAGCAGTGCCCCTGCTGCATTCAGAACACAGGGAAAACATTACTG
The DNA here is from genome assembly GCF_053883595.1 of Heterocephalus glaber. NCBI lineage: Eukaryota > Metazoa > Chordata > Mammalia > Rodentia > Bathyergidae > Heterocephalus > Heterocephalus glaber. Next base: position 15,917,826 of record NW_028258410.1, read on the forward strand.
ACTCAAACCTCAAACAGCTTGGCAATAGCCTGCAGTGTTTTTAGCCCCTTGCTTCGTCCTCCAGCGCTAACGTAAGACATTTGTTCATGGTTCTTTCCCAAAGTGTTTATATGAACAATGTTCACATCAACCTGCCTATTCCGTACACTTCAGCTGTCTTACATAAATATTTTTGTTTCTGCTTTAAGATAAAAATGATGATGGAGGAAAAATAAAGCATCTTACATCCTCGAGAGAGTGTAGTTATTGTGGGAAGTTTTTCCGTTCAAATTATTACCTCAATATTCATCTCAGAACGCACACAGGTAGGACTTTGTTTTTTAAAGCATGTATTAGTTAAAGGAGTTACGATGTAATCCTCTCGCTCTTTGGTTCAGATACTCTGCCAGGGCCTTGGAGTAGCTGAGAACTGCAGTGTGGGTTGCAGCCGTTACCCCACTTTATTACCACTGTACCCTGAACAGTTGTCCCATTCTGAAGATGGTTACTGAATCCTGTCTCTTAGCCTTTCAAAGTCGTAATATTTTTAAATGCCACATCTTTTATTTTGAAAATACTTTCACGTTGGTAGATGAGATAAGATACTTAGTTCCCTCTAAATTGTAGAAGCAGCTGTAGGGACAGTGGTTTGGGGAGCTGTGGATTTGAATTTCATGCTTCTAGCTCTGCACGTTGGGGAGTTATTTAACTTTTTGTAGCCTCATTTTCCTGGCTGGAAAAGTGCAGTTAAAAACATGAATTTTTTTTTTCTAGTACAGATAAATCACTGTTTTGTTTTTCATCATTTGTTTTTTGAGTCAGGGGCTCACTGTATAAGGCTGGCCTTGAGCTTGCGATCCTCCAGCCTCAGCCTTCCAAGGGCTGGGATCAGAGGCGAGGGCCACTGTGCCCGCCTTGTGTTCCCACACTGGGGATCGAACTCAGGACTTGCACTGAGCTAAGTCTCCCGCCCCTGTGTTCACATTTTTAAATGTGAGGGTGCAGAACAAAGCTCGTGAGAAGTGTAGCCCTGAGGATGAGCAGATGGAGAGGGGAGGGGAAGCCCTGTGCTGAGGCTGTGGGTGCTGGGAGGCTCTGGGGCCTCTGCTCAGCACCAGTGACGTTGATGTCTGTTGCAGGTGAGAAGCCGTACAGGTGCGAGTTCTGTGACTATGCCGCGGCCCAGAAAACGTCGCTGCGGTACCACCGGGAGCGGCACCACAGGGACAAGCAGGGGGATGCCAGGGCCCAGGGCAAGGGCGCGGAGCGGGAGGATGCGCTGCCCGCCTCCAGCTCACAGACCAGGAGCTCGAAGCGATCCTTCCACGGAGCCCAAGATGTGAAGGGCGCCCCGCCGGCCAAGCTGCCCCGGGACCCGCCGCCTGCCCGCCTCGGTGCTCAGGACAGCAGCGGGAACCCTAGCCCGCGCCCTGCCGCCCTCGGGGAGGAACCCCGGCCTGGCGCCGATGGCCAGGAGCGGCCCCTGAACCTGTCCCGAGGGGCCCCGCACTGCACCGCGCTGTCTCTCAGCAGAGCCCTGATCCCCAGCGTCACCTGCCCGTTCTGTACCTTCAGGACCTTCTACCCCGAGGTCCTGATGATGCACCAGCGGCTGGAGCACAAGTACAACCCTGATGCCACCCGGGGCTGCCGCAGCAGGGCCCCACTCAGGGCACGGCGCACCGGCTGCCCACCCGCGCTGCAGGGCAAAGACGTGGCTCCCCTGCCCGTGCCGCCCCGGCCCCGGCCCCGCCCCCGGCCCTGCCCTGCTGCACAGCCCAGGCCCGCGCCGCCCGAGAAGGGTCGCCAGGGCCCCACACCGCCGGCAAGGGTGCCCCCGGCCCCGGGCACTGAGCCCAGCACTTTAGCCCCCAGCAACCTGAAGGCCCCGCGGCCCCACCCGAGCTCCGGAGTCCCGGGAGCCTCCAGGCCACAGCAGCCGGAGGCGTTTCCGAAGGCTGGTATGCCCTCCGGCCCGGACAAGACCAAGAGAGCCGAGACCAAGCCCAGGGCCCTGGCTGAGGCCCCTGTGCAGCCCCCTGTGGGTGGCGGCGGCAGCAGCAGCGGCGGAGGAGGCGCGACCCCGCCCGGGGACTGCGCCCCAAAGAGCGAGGGGCCCTGGGCTGCGCCCGGGAGAGACTACCTGTGCCACCGGCAGGCGGCCGAGCTCGGGGAGCTGCTGCCCAAGAGACTGAAGGCCAGCGTTGCGGCCCCGGACACTGAGCAGCCCGGGCCCACCTGCAGGCGGAGCTACGACCTCCCCAAGTACCATGCACCCCAGGGCATTGCCACGCTGATGCCGCAGGAGTGTGCGTGCCCGCCAGCGCCCCTGCCACCCAAGCCCCGCTTCCTGGGCCCCGGGGACTCGGATGCCCCGAGCGTGCAGGCCACGCAGAGGTCCTTTGGCGGGGGGGCGCTGTACACCTGCGCGCCCCCTGGGCACCCTGCCGCTGGGCTGGCGCTGGAAGGTAGGCAGACGCGGGGCTGCTGTCCCGGTGCCCAGCCCTCGGGGTCGGGTCTCACTGTGGCATAGCTACACCTCGTGCTAAAGTGGGGTCTCCTCTCGTGAACAGCAGGGCTCTGAGCCCGCCCAGCCCTTCCCTGCTGTGGGAGCTGCAGGTGCATGTCTGCCCTGCACACCTCCGTGTGGGGCTTGGGTGCCTCCCAACACACCCATGCCAAGGGCACCTTGGGAGGCTCAGCCTGGCCGGCCGCTGCCCAGGGCTGCGTGCGCCTCACAAATCAGCTTGTGGGGCCTCCCCATGGCGGGCAGGAGGCCAGGGTCCGGTTAGCAACCTCGCTTCAGTCCAGTGCCTTCCTTTACCAGGCCTCGGCCCCGGCCTCAGGGAGTCCGGTCTGCTGAGCCTCTGCCTGTCGGGGTCCTGTGTGGACCCCAGACACTGTGGGCTGGGCGAGGTAGCGATTGGAAGGCAGTTGCTTTCACACCCTCCAGTGGGCTTTACTGAAATTGTGATGAAAGTAGTTTTTGCTGCTTTTGGGTTAAAAGTGGCAAATGTGCACCCACCCTAAATGGACCCAGATCACAACTGTAGGAGCAGAAGGGCTCTATGTTGGGGCTCACGTCCCCTCGGAGTTTTTCTTCTGACACTTAAAGTTGCTTTGGGTTCGAGATACACATCGGTGTAGTGTTCTATTCTGCCATTCTCTGGTGGCTTTTTTTTTTTTTGGTACTGGGAATCGAACTCGGGTCCTTGCACCTGTTCAGGAGGCGGCAAAACTATTGAGCTACATCCCCAGCCCCTCTCTGGTTGCTTTTAAAGTTCTTATTAATGACAGCCTGGAAGCTAGGCAACTTCAGGGCTTAAAATGCTGTGCTAATAATTCTTCTCATAAAACAAATGGCTGCAACTGCACAAACACACCTGTGTGGTGTGTGTGTGTTGCAACATAAAGTGCTCACACTCTTAGTGTTGGGGATTTCCGTGTCATGTACCCCTCATGGAATCACTTGAATGTACGCTGAGTGCTGCTTTTTTTATGCTTTCCTTTCAATCAGGAAAAAGACCTGTGTCCTACCAACACTTAGCCACCAGCCTCCTGCAGAAGAGAAGCTACGAGAGTTTTATTGGGAGTGCACATTATCGACCAAATGACAAAAAGACTTGATTTCCTATTGGGGAAGAAAGGTGAGCATATGTTTTCATAAAATATACTTCATTTATTGATTGAAAATCATTTAGTTTGTCCAGGGTAACATGAAGTGATTTTTAATGTTAAACTTTTTCAGAAGGTGTCTTAAGATTAGCTGTAGTATTTAGGCCTGCAGATGTCAGTAGTGATGATGGTAGGAAGGAGCGACACGGCAGCTGAGCTCGCCAAGTGTTTACTTTGTGCCAGGCCCCAAGTGCCAAGTCCGAAGTCCCCCGGCCCGACTGCCACAGCCGCTAGGTCAGGTTAACCCTCCATACTAAATCATAGAAATAACTAACCCCAGCACCCAGGAGGCCGAAGCAGGGCAGTTGCCACCTTCAGGCCAGCTGGGGCTACAGAAGGAGCCCTGCCCCAACAAAACCAAACCAAAGCCCGGGTGTGGTGATGCACACTCACGAGGCTGAGGAAGGAGCATTGCTGCCAGTCAGGGCCAGCCTGGGCGCCACAGTGAGACCCTGTCTTGAACAAAACAGGAAAAACAGCTCTGAAGACCAGGCGCCGCGTTGGGGATGGAGCTCTGGTAGAGCAGTTGGCTAGCACGTGAGGTCCTGGATTTGACCGCCAGCTCTGCAAACACAAACCAAACCCCCTTATCAGTAAGGGAGACTGCAGCGCAGGGACCTGAGGCGGTGTGGGCTCTGCCCGATCTCCCTCCGAGACCCAGCCTGTGCCGCCCGCCCGCCCGCTTTGCACACGTGGGGCGCTGCTGAGAAATCTGCCAGGAACGGGAGGCTTCTCAAGTGTATTCTCTGCACGTGGTCTGTCCCGTTGTGGGTCAGCGTGGGCGTGCGGCGTGAGTGAGTGCGAGTGCGCGTGCTGAGCTGCAGGGCTCCTCTGCCTCTCCATGGACAGCAGTGACTCCGGCCTGCCTCCTGGGCGTCGGCAGAGCCCTTGCTCCCTAGGGGCTTTCCCAGCCGGGCTATAGCCCAGTGAACTCGGATTCCAAGTGCCGCCTCGGCATGGATTTGGCAATTGTGACATTTGCTTAGCTCATTGGCTTTCTAGGTCCCATTAGTTCCATTTATTCATTTATTTTACTTAAAAAATGTTTTCCTAAGCTGCATTCTTCATCTTAATCACTTGAAGCATTTTTTTTCCCCTTAGGTTTTGCCGGATGTAAGTGCATACTCTCCGTGAAATTAAACTTTGGTTCATCCTCTGAGAAAGGAAATGGTGAAGCTACTGAAATAAGCTGTGATTGTACTGTATTAGAGCACGCGAGGAGCATGTGAGGAACACTACAGCTTCGGAAGGTTGTTCTGTAACTTTTGTACCAAATAGCAATAAAAACGAGTTGGAACAGTTGGGCCATACACAGGTGGGGACTGGAAATCTCTATTTTGTCCCTGAATAATATTTTTTTTAGAATTGACCAAATAAGTGGAGTTTTGCATCCTTGAGCGCTGCTGAAGAGAAATCACTGGGGCTGGGGCGGGGGCGGGGAAAGTCTATCATGCTTGCATCTCAGGTAAGAGTCTGTAAATATCTAAGTTGTAAACCTGCTTGTTTAAATACTGTGTGTATTCCTTTTCCCTGATGGAGCTCAACACCTGTAGCATTGTCTGCTGTTTGTGCTCATTTAAAAATGTTTGTTTTTAAAAATTTTCTAAGGGTCTGTATTGTGTCAAATCCCCCCAACCTGTTGTCTGAACAAAATGTTGGCGGAAGTGTCGGGCGTGGCCCTCTCTGAAGACGGGGGGCTGCACCCTGACCCCGTCCCTCATGAGACGGTGTCCCTGGGCCTGTCCGGTGTCCCCAGCCTGTCCGCTGAGCTGTTTGTGGAGCTGTTTCCGTTTTTTGCCATCTGTTGCTTCTGTGGGAAGATTTAGCTTTTTGGGGAGTGTTTGGCTAAATTAATCTATAAAAAATGCTAGATTGCAAATAGTGAGAAGCAATTTTAAGGGAATGAAGGGCCTTGGGGCAGATGTTAGGTGTGTATCTGAGAGTCGCAGCCACCAGGTAGTGCAGACGTGGATTCAGAGTGGGAAACTAGGAAACTAACCGCTGGCCAAGCCCCCAGGGCGGGGCAGGGAACTGGGACCCCGCTGGTCTCCTGCATATGAGGCTGTTTCGCCCACGCACAGGCAGTTTGGGTTTTAGATGGGAGCCCACTTGGCGTTTTAAACTCGTGTTTCTTTGATGTGTTGTCCATGGCTGAGTTTTCCCAGCAGTTCATGAGTTTAGCAACCACAGAATATTTTATGAAGAAACTATTTCAAAGATAAATTTGCACTGCCCATTTTTTCTGCCCTGCTCCTCTGTGGAGGGCGAAGTGCTCTAAGAAGCCCAGTGTTTCCTTAGGCAGCAGCACGCTGTCCTGGGTCTGCCTCCCGGTGTGGGCTCCCAGGTCGAGCCGGAGTGCACGCTCGCCCAAGTCCTGTTCACAAGCTGAGCCATATGTACATAATCTAGATGGGTGTTTTCATAGTTTTGCACTTTTTATAGCCTATTTTTGAAGATTAGCACATTTGCAAAATGATTGATTCAGTCTTTGCCTAATCCAGTGAGTGTTACAGAAAGCTTGCTGGGATATAAATGTAAGTCTTAAAAAAGGGATGTGGTAACAGCGGGCTGGAATTTAAAACTATTAAAAAAAAATCACCAAATCTATGTGAAAACAAATCAAGTTTGTGTTACGCTGAAATTTTTGGGCTTTTGTATCTCCTTTCCAACTACATTTCTGAACGCATAAAAATAGCAATTTTTTTTAACAGCCCTTTGTACTTCAAAGTATGTTTGTGTCCATCAGTATTAACTATTGGAATACTACTGCTTTTGTATGTTTTTTTCCTTTGAGACAACAGTACATTTAATAGAGGTACAATTCGTTGAATTTTTGTTGATGTATTTATTTTATTCCAGTTTGATTTATTTTAATTGTTACTTGTCAAACAGTAGACATTACTTATTTTATTTATGATATATTTCAGCCTAAAGTTATGTTATTATATGTGGATGTAAATATAGATTTGGTGTTTTGCAGTCATTGCCTTTTGTTTTTACTGTATTCCTGGTTTCCGGATTTTATTTCACTTTATAAATGTGGCCTTCAGCACGCACAGTAACACGGTTATTGTAACGAATCCGTGTTCTTGTTTGGTGGAGTCTTTTTAAAGCAATTCTCAGACGCAGTTGTCTCACCCCCGCAGTGACGCTTTGGTAAGTGTCCTCATCCAGTGCCCACATGCGCCACCTCACCGCGTCTGCACTCCGCGACAGCTCCGCCAGGACGGAACTTCCTGCTTGCCTCTTGGCCAAGCGTGGTGACACAGGCGTAATCCCAGCACCTGGGAGGCTGAGGCAGGAGGATCGTCGTGAGCACAAGGCCAGCCTGGGCTACATCATGAGTTCAAGGCCATCTAGATCTGGGCTGCAGGGCAGACGCTGTCTCAGAAAACCAGAGGCCGACTCCCGTGGCCCTGGACCTGTTGCTTTGCAGAGCCTGTCGATGCGCTCAGTACAGCCAGTCGGGCTTCGAAGCCTCTGACTCCAGTGCTGCCCCAGTGCTGATCACGGCCCTCCATGCCTTCGGTGTGCGCGGGAGGGCCTCAGTGTGGGTGTCTTGCCCCCTTGCGAGGAGGCCGCACCCGCTCTGCCGCCCTTGTCGCCCTACGGCCGGATGTGGACTCGCTCTGTGCCGCCAGGGGGCGCCGTCAGCCCGCCGCCCTCAGTTCAGCTTAGTGGTGGGTGGTTTTTTTTTTTTTTCTATTTCCCCTTTTCCTCCACCTTTTTTTTTTTTTTTTTTTTTAAGTTTCTTAAATTCTTGTATTGGTACATTTTAGGTATACAGTACGGTCACATTTCTCACTGGGACCCTGTATCTGCACACGATGCACCTTGGCTCTTGTTTTCCCCATTCCCTGCGCTCCCTTCACCCCTCCGCCCTTCCCTATTTACATAGCCTTCGTTTCCATTTTTCTTCTCATAATTTTTCCTCCTTCACTGGTTTTTTAAAATGAATTCTTTACTAGTGCGTGTGCTGACGAGGTTCATTGTGGGGAATAGGTCCCCGAACCAAACATCACAATTCCTTTCCCATTCCTCTCCACCAGTTTTTTATTTTAATTGTTTTATTGTTGGTTATCATAATCAGATTAACAGCCCGACAAACACATAAGACTATTACACTAAACCGATGTCACAGCACAAGTTGCTTTTTTAAAAAGAGGTTTCCAGGGCTAGGGATTTAGCTCAGTGGTTCCGCCGCCTGCCTCGCAAGTGCAAGGTCCCAAGTTCGATCCCCAATACCCGCTCTCCCGCTCCCCCCAAAAAGGTTTCCACCTCTGTGGAAATACTGTAAAGACCGTGCTAGTGAGGGTCTGGGTAGCCTGGGAAATCTGGAATGGCACTGTATTGGGAAAATGCTGATTCCCGCCGCTCAGGTTTCCCCGGCCCTGGAAGGCAGTACTGGGCACCAGGGCCGGGCACTGGAGGGTGGGGGGCTGCTCGGCCCTGCTCCCTGGGCTGCAGGAAGCGGCCGCTCCCCCTGCCTGGCCTCTTGAGCTCCCGGTTACGTGTTTAGGGGATGAGAAAAACCTCAGTGACGCATTTCCAATTCAAGTTTTCTGCGTTTTTGATTTTATGTTTGGTTATCTGAAACACCGAGTGCCTGGTGCTCCCACGACTCACCTGCTCTACCTGCTCTACCTGCCACAGTCTGCCCAGAGTGCTTCAGTTCCTGCAGCCCTAAAAGCCTGGCTGCTCGCCGCCGCTTTGAGCACTTCCTGTAGTTGTAGAGGCCCACAGTAACTTTAATCTCAAGATTTTGCAGTCAATTTTTTGTTTGTTTTTTGAGGCAGGGTCTCCCTTTGTAGTTTATTCAGACTGGCCTCGAACTCTGGGCAATCCTCCTGCCTCAGCCTCTCGGTGCTGGGATTACAGGTGTGGGCCGCCCTGCCCAGTGCAGTAAATTTAGTATTAAAATGTTTATACAAGTTTTTCTTTCCCTGATGTCTCCTTTCTTTTGTTGGACTGTATGTAACAGTGCTGCTGTAACCCTAGATGACGACATGAAGCCTGTTTCTTTTTTTGGTTTGCTTTTTTTGAGACAGGGTCTGGTCTCACTGTGAGGTTCAGGCTGGTCTTGAATTCAAGGCAATGCTCCTGCCTTGCCTCAGCCTCCCGCTGGGATTACAGGCGTGCGTCAGCACGACCGCCTTCCTAAGTTTCTTGTAGTTCTGTGTCTATAGCAGTCGTTTCCAAATTGTTGCTCCAAACCAGCACACGGATCAGCTGGCAGACATGCAGGTTACGGGGGCCTCCCAGACCTGGCCTGCAGGATCCGGGGACACCTGTGACCCGCTGAGGTCCTCGCTCCCATCTTTGGACAACACTGTCTCCTCTTTAAATAAATGCAATTTTATTTTAAATACTTCGCTGCAAGGTGGAAACTGAAAGCAGGTGCCCGCGGAGCTCGGGCACATCGGGCACATCCGGGTCCCGCAGCTCCCACCTGACTTCTCTGTCCGCGGAGGAAGCGGTGTGATAAAGCCGTGCGCCGCGCGCCTGCCAGGGCAGGACGGGCGGGGGGCGCGGTCTTCCCACGGATGACGGGGAGGGTGGGAGGCTGGGCCCCGGGGCCGCGTGTGGTGGGAGGGAGGTTTCGCTTCCCTCTCCCCGCTCTTGCACAGCGCCGAGCGCCTTTCCAGGGTCAGAGTGTGCAGGAGTTTGGGTTATTTTAACTGAACTGTTGTGCATCCCAGGCAGGCGCTCTGCCACCGAGCTGTATATTCTCAGCCTGCCTTCTGCGGTTTATTTTTTTCCTTCACTTTTCTTTTGTGGTACTGGAGATTGAACCCAGGGCCTTTGCACTGAGCTACACCTCTAGCCCTCATTTCTCAATCCCTCCTGCCTCAGCCTCCCAGAGTGCTGGGATGACAGGCGTGCACCAACCTGCCTGGCTGGGTCTTGTGCTTTAAGCTACTGCTGGCTGCGGCTTTTGTTTGTTTTGGTCAAAGGTGGTCTTAATGCTGGGGGCAGGGGCGACCTCGGCAGGGTGGGGTTCGGGGCCTGCGCTGTCCGCCCCCATTGTCTCCCTCCCCTCCCACGGCTGAAGATGACGCCACGAAGTGGACCCGGCCTCGCGTGGCTCCCGAAGGTGACCAACAGGTAAGCGCCCAAACTCGGGAGGAGCTGGGTGCGGTGGCGCGCTCTTGTGAACCCAGCTGCTGGGGAAACTGAGGCAGGAGGATCGAAAGTTGAAGCCTAACCCGGGCAATAGACTCTATTTCAAAACCAGGCAAAACTACAACAACAACAAACCTTGTTCTGCTACAGCTTTAATGCCACAGCATCCTCTTGGATGTGCCACACGAAGCAGGTTCTGGTCTCAGGCTTTTTAAAGTATGGAAACAACCGTGTTCTCCGAACAGTAATGTTATGTGCAGGCCTGGGGATTGAACCCAGCAGCTTCACACTGAGCCACATCCCCAGTCCCTCCTTAAAAAATTCTTTTTTGGGTCCTGCTACGTTCCTTAGGCCGGCATTAAACTTGTTATCCTCCTGCCTCAGCCTCCCGAGAAGCCAAGATTACCCGGCTGAGTTGGCCGCTTTAAAATAGCAAAGGTGGCAAAGTGCACCACGGGCAGGGTGGGGGATCTGCTGGCGCCGCGCGGGGCCGGAATGCCAGGCTAAACGCCGAGGGACTTGCAGGGCACCGAGGCTGGTGGAGGGAAGGGCTCAGAACTGCGCTGCGTGGGGCTCGCTGCGCCAAGCTGAGGGCGGCGTGGAGAGGCCGTGGGAGAGGCCGAGCCGTCAGCCTTCGGGGCGGGGACAGGGACAACACGCGGGCGCAGCTACATAGCCGGGCGTGGAGGCGCTAGCCTGTGATCCCACCTCTCCGGAGGCTGAGGCAGGAGGCTCCCCAGGAGTTCGAGGCCAGAGGCTGAGGCAGGAGGCTCCCCAGGAGTTCGAGGCCAGCCTGGGTTGCCCAGTGAGTTCAAGGCCAGGCTGAATCTAATAGCGAGACCCCCTGTTTCCAAAACAAAAACAACAAAACAACAAAAAAAGAACTGCATATAAATCAGGCTTCAGGGCGCACCTGGTGCTCAGGCTGGGGCTGGCCTGCGATTTCACACAGCTCCGCGCACCATGTCCTCAGGACGATGTGGACAGAACCCCGCCGTGTGGGGTGAGCCACTCGCTCAGCGGGCAGCAGCAACACCTCGGGCAAAGGACTCGGGTGCTGCTCCGTCCTGCGCCCCTCGCGCGCCCTGGGGAGCCTGGTTGCCTGGAGAGGGAGGCGGCGCCTGGTCCGGGCTGCGGGAGGAACTCGTGTTTGCGGGGTGCGGCGGCGGCCGTGGGTCCCAAGCAGAGGATCGCTGGGACTCCACAAGCTCGGGAGGCCGAGGCAGGAGGATTGCTGGTCTCTGCCCAGTGTGGGTCTGACCTCAGCAGAGTTGCCTGCCGGGGGGACGGTGTGTGGGCGCTGGGTGTCATCTTGTGGCCCAGGAGACACTTGCGGGCCAAGGTGCGGGGCGGCCTGGTTCGTGGTCTCACCCATGGGACGCAGAGCAGGGTGGAAACCCAGCAGCCCGCCCTGAGCCTCGGCTGGGCGGCCGGGCCGGGCCGGGCCGGTCCGAAGGGTGCGCAGGCGGCTGGGCGGGCTGGGAACCAGAGCCCCTGCGGCTCTCTCGCTGCTGGCCGCTGACCCGTCCTGCAACCCACGATCCGGACTCAGACGCATGGAGGCTGCGGGGCGGGGCCGAGTGCGCACCTGTGAAGTGTGCAGACCTAAGTGGTCATTAGAGACACTGTACGTCAGGTTCTTTTTTTAAATTTTGGGACAGGGTCTCACTATGTAGCCCAGGCTGGCCTCGAACTCACAGGGATCCTCCTGCCTCAGCCTCCCGAGTGCTGGGAATACAGGCGTGCGCCACTGCGCCCGGCTGTTTCTTTTGCTGTGAACTAAATTCGCATTGGTGCGAATGCCATGATTCGAGGATTCTTCCAGGAGCTCGGTTTCAAAGTCAGGGTGGACGGAAGCGTGTGTTTCCATCGTGGCCGCATGCGGGCGCCCGTCACCAGGGGGCAAAGCGGGGCCTCCGCGGAGATGGAAGTGGCTTGGAAGCGGCGCCTACCTGTCCCTGCCGATCCGTAGCCCTAACGGCGAGGACTCGGCTTCCGAGTCAGGGCCCAGCGCGAGGCCCCTCTCTGAGCCAGGCAGTCCTTCGTTAACATTTGCCTTTGCCAGCCTCCAGACGGAGCTGGGCACGAGGCGCGACCTTGGCATCTCCAGGCCCCGCGATGGAAGGAAGGAAGGAAGGAAGGAAGGGGGAAGTATCTTAGCAACTTGTTGGCATAAAGATACGGACCTCCCAGCATGGTGACCCACGACTGTAATTCCAGATACTCAGGAGGCGGAGGTAGGGGAATTGCAAGTTCGAGGCCAGGTGGGGAAGCTTAGTGAGACCTTGTCTCCTCAAAATAAAAAGGGATGAGGATGTAACTCAGTGGTAGAGCACTTCCTTGCCCAACATGCACGGGGCCCTGGATCCAATCCCTTGCACCAAAAAAGCGGGGAGGAGACGCAGAAAAAATGGAAAATAAAGATGCAAGTGGGATTATTTATTTATTTGAGGTACTGGACATTGAATTCAGGGGCTTCCCACTGAGCTACATCCCTAGCTCTTTTTATTTTTTATTTTGAAACAGAGTTTCACTCACTAAGTCACTCAGCTGCTCAGCCTGGGCTCAAACTTTCAATCCTCCTGCCTCGGCCTCCCCAGTGGCTGGAATTGCTGGCGTGCGCCCTCGTGCCTGGCTTGGATTCGCTATTGTCCTATTCAGCTCACTTCTGATTTGAACAGAAATTAACGACCAAGCGTGGTCACGGTTCCTGGCCTCGGGAGCTGGGGCAGCCGCCCCTCCTCCCACCTCGGCCGGGGCCCAGGGCGGCCCCTGCCGGTGTCTGCTCCACCGCAGCCCGGGGCCGACTGGGCTCCTCTCACACAGCGGGCTGGAGGAATAAGGGAAGACATACAGTCGTGCAGAGCAAACATTATTGAAAATGTCCATTTTAGCTGGGGGTTGTGGCACGTACCTGTAATCTTAGCACGCTGAGAGGTCGAGGCAGGAGGGTCTCAAGGTCAAGCCCAGCGTGGGAATTTAGCAAGACTGTCTCAACACACAACAAACAGCAAACAAATAAACACAAAAAGAAGAAAGGGCTGGGGAAAGTAGCTTAATGGAGGCGGCTGGGTTTAATCACCGGTATGGCCAAAAAATAAAGTAAAAACACCACTGAAATTTGCATGAAGAGAAGGCGGCTGTGACCCCGTCGGCGGGGGCTGCCGGGCTGTGTGGCGCATGTCGGCCACCAGGGGGCGCCGAGCGGCTTCGCGGGCCCTGCGGTGGAGCCCGGTCCGCGCCGAGCCCGGGGCCTGGCTGACCCGCCGCCCGCGCCCGCGGTAGGTCTGGGACTTCCGGCCCTCCTGCCTCGGCCTCCCGAGGGCCGGGATGGCAGGCCGGGATGGCAGGCGTGGGGTGCGGGTCGCTGGAGGCGACGCCCGCACGCGAGTGGCCGCCGGGCTGCAGTTTCACGCCTGGCCGCGCGGGGGCGGCATCGGACCGGGCCGGAGACAGAGGTGCGGTTGCGACTGCGGCTGCCCCCGGGCTCGCTCCGCGTCGCGGGAAACAAAGGCAGCCCGGGGGGGGGGGGCGGCCTGGGGCCCCGAGGGGCAGGCGGCCCGGGCTGGGGCCCCACGCGGTCTGCAGAACCCAGAACCGAGCGGGCACCGGGAGACGCCCACTTCCAGGGCCGGTGCGTGCCTCGCGGCGATCCTCCTGCCTCAGCCTTCCAGACTGCACCACCGTGCCCAGCCTTCGGTGCCTGTTTGACAGGTGAGGAAGCCAAACGTCCCAGGGTTTATGGACCTGCACAGAGCTGGGAAGGGCAGGGCACTGGGATCTGAATCCAGGCCCTGGCAGTGGCAGTTCCGACCCTCCGCAGGGCAGCGGGCTGGCTGCTGCTGTCTGCTCCTGTGGGCTGCTCTAGGCAGGGGAGCTGGGTTTCCTGTGAGAGAAAAGCCAACTGCAACCCCAGTTTGGGGGTAGTTATTGTACTTTATTTTTTTGTCTCATGATGTAGTCCAGGCTGCCCTGGAACTCATGGCAATGCTCCTGGCTCAGCCTCCTGAGTGCTGTGAATATTGCCGTGCCCCACCATGCCTGCTTGAGGCAGTCACTTCATTACCAGTTTGTTTGTTTTTTTTTTGGTACTGGGGATCGAACTTGGGACCTTGCGGTTTAGAGGCAGGTGGCAGAACCACTGAGCTAAATCCCCAGCCCTAGTACCATTCTTTCTATGCATCAAAGCATTAGTTTTTGTCTTGAGACTGCACTTTGTAATCGGATTTGGACCCTGGTTTGGTTACACAATGGTAGAAGAGAAAGCTGTTCCCCAGGTACTAATATTCTGGGCAGCTGTAGATTTTGAGGGTGGTATCATCTTTCCATTGGTGAAGGAAAGATGTATTTTGACACAACTACTATGCATTTAAAGTTGCTTCTGGGGCTGGAGATTTACCTCAGTGCCTGGCTCGAAAGTGCCAGGTCCTGGGTTCAATCCCCGGTACAAAAAAAAAGTTGCTCTGAGTATCCAATGTTTATTTTTTAATTAGCCTTTGTAGTAGAGCACGTCAAGGGCACATAGTGTTTACATCCCGGGGTGGAGCTGGTACACACAGCACATACCAATGCCTTTTCAGCCCCTTTCCCTCCCTTCCTGCCCTCTCCCTCTGTGTCTTGGTTGCCTTCCCACTAGAAAAAGATCTATCTCCCTCCTTTCTATTATCTGTCTTTTATTTTGCTTTTTGTTTATAGTTTGGGTTCCTCATAGAAGAGAAATCGTGCCACACCTAAGTGTATGTGTCTGATTTATTTCCCTTAACACTATGGCCTGAACATGCATCCACTTTCCTACAAATGGCTCAAGTTTATCTTTAAGTAGTACTCCATCATGTGTAAATGTCACTTATTTTTTTGGGGGGGGGTCCCGGGGATCGAACTCAGATCCTTGCGCTTGCAAGGCAGGTGGCAGAACCACTGAGCTAAATCCCCGGCCCCTATGTCACTTTTTTTTAAAAGCCAGGGTGTCACCAGGCTGGCCTTGAACTCATGGCAATCCTCCTGCCTCAGCCTCCTAAGTGGTGGGGTTACAGGCATGCTCCACCTTGTGTGACCACTTTTTAAAATTCATTCATCTGTTGATGAACATATAGGTCACTTCCAAGTTTTACCTATCATGAGTCATACACTATAAACATGAGTGTGCATGTATCACTGAAATATGATGTCTTTCTTTCAGAAAGACACCTAGGGGGGGTCAAACAGAATTTCTAGTTTTAGTGGGTTTTTTATGGAGGTATCTCCATACTGATTTCCATAGTGGTTGTACTAGCTTATGTTGCCACCAACAATGTCAAAGTTCTGTTTTCCCTAAGCTTCACCAGCATTTGTTGTTATTCCATTTCTTGATGATGGTCATTCTTTTTCGGGTAAGATGGAATCTCCATGTTGTTTTAGTTGCATTTCTCTAGTGGGCTGTGATGTTGAGCATTTCTTCAAATATTTGTTGGCCATTTGTACTTCTTTTGTGAAGTGTCCATTTCACTTGCCCATTTTTTGATGGGATCTTTTATTTTGGAGGGGCTTAATTCTTTTGAGTTCTTTGTATATTCTGGATATGAGTCCTCTAAGGAATAGTTGGCAAAAAATTTTTCCCATTCTCTAGGTTTTCTTTCCACTCTATTCTTTTAATGTTCAGAAGCTTTTTAATTTGATATGATCTCGTTTGTTGATTCTCGGTACTATTTCCTATGCAAATGGAGTTCTGGTTATAATGTCCTTGCCCACACCTATGACTGTAAGAGTTTTGCCTATTTTATCATCCAGCAGGTTAAGGATTACTGTTTTAACATTTAGTTCTTTGATACACTTTGATTTTAGTACAGTTCATGGTGAGAGATGTCAGTCTAGATTCATCTTCTGCATGGGGAGAGCCAGCTTTTGAAGCACCATTTATTTATTTTATTTTTGGTACTGGGAATCAAACTCAGGTCCTTGCGCTTGCACAGCAGGCGGCAGAACCACTGAGCTAAATCCCGGGCCCCATCCCAGCACCATTTATTAAAGAGGCCATCTTTCCTCCAGTATATGCTTTTGGAGCCTTTGTGAAAGATCAAGTAGCTCTAAGTGCCTGGGGCTATTTCTGCATCCCCTATTCAGTTCCATGGTCCTGTCTGTTTTTGTGCCAGTGCCATGCAGTACTGATCGCTGTAGCTTTGTGTGATAGCTTCAAGTCCGGGATTGTGAGGCCTCCTGCTTTGCTCTTGTTGCCCAGGATTGCTTTTGCTGTTTTGGGTCTCTTCTGGTACCAGGTGAATTGCAGGATTGTTTTCTCTAGTTCTGTGAAGAGAGCTGTTGGTATTTTGGTTGGGATTGCATTAAATCTGTGTGTGTCTGCTGGGAATCACATTCCAGATTTCTTAACTCTTTTAGAAGTGGAATTATTGGGCAAAGCCAGAGTAGATTAAAATTTCTCACAAAGTGTTGTAGTGAGTTCACATGAAGATTGCTCAGAAGCCATGTGGAAATAGCAATACTGTGTTGTTGATTCCACCATAGGCAATTAAGATCTTTTTTTTTTCTTTTTTCTTTTTCAGGTACTGGGGATTGAACTTTGGGCCTTTGCACTGAGCTACATCCCACCCCCATCCCCCCACCCCCAGGGTGGAAAACCTCTGGAGTCCCATTTTATTTTATTTTTTGTTGGAGTCCCACTTTTGAGATCACGTTGTTTGGTGTATTAATGTTCCAGAATACGTTATCTGATTTTTAGACCCAGAATTCTGAGTGCTGGTGCAGAGTAAATCTATTGGACCCCGGGAAATGCTAAGCCTGGCTCTCACACACAGCCTGTCTAGTGCTGTTAGCTTGCTGTGATGAATGTGTTGGACTTGCTGGCCAGCAGGTGCCCTCGGAGATGCATGGTGCACAAAAGAACAGCAAAGGTTCTCTAGGACAGAAGCCCAGCACATTCAGAACGGGTTCATATTTCCTCAGTGGAGAGTCCCTCTTTTATTTTTAGCTTATTATTAGTATTACCTTTTCTTTTCGAGATAGGGTCTTGCTAGCTACTCCAGGTTGACTTTGAACTCATTGTGTAGGGTAGGCTGGCCTTGATTTGTGACCCTCCCACCTGCACCTCCTGTGGTTGGGGATTATAGGTGTGTATACCACCATGCCCCGCTTTGTTCTGTTTTTTTGTTTTGGTACCAGGATCAAACTTCCGGTCCTTGTGCTTGCAGGGCAGGCGGCAGAACCACTGAGCTAAATCCCCGGCCCTCTGCTTTGTTCTTTATTTCTGGGAGATGTCTACTGCTGTCTCAGGGAAGGATTTTGCTTCAGGAAACACTGGGAAATGTTGCTCTGGAGCACGTTTTGGTAAATTACGACCATATCGGCTCTATAGGACTTTACAGAAAATTTTGTTTTCTAATGTAATCACATCAGATTAATCTAATCTAATTGATCTAAGGTCTCTTTAGAATGCCTATGGCTTCCCCCAAAATGTAGTTCTCACTAAGTTGCCCAGGTGGGCCTCAAACTGCTGACTCTCCTGCCTCAGCTTCCTGAGTAGTGAGGATGATAGAGGTGTTCCGCCTTACCTGGTTTCACAGTTGCTGCCTCTTTTCTTCTTTCTCTTTGCTTTGTGATGCTGGAGGTGGAACTTTGGCCTCAGGGATCAGTCACTGAGCTACACACCAGCCCTCAAAGAAATTCTTTGAATACTACAGTAACAAAAAATAGTCTTAGCCATATAGTTATTGTTGGTATGTCCCAATATCTGTTGTAAGTTCTCTGTGAAATGAGGCAGAACATAAATTTTTAAAAAATATTGTAAGATTCCTGGTCAGAGAGCCTAATGAAAAATCATAATAATATAATGTAGTTAAAAATAGCACTTGTAAATTTTCTTATAAAGGAAGATAATATATTCTTTCTTTTAGTTATTTCTAAAACCTAGGTGTAATCAGAAAGTTTATTTATTTATATTTACTTTGTGGTATTAGGAATTGAACTCAGGACTTTTGCACTGTATCCCCAGCCTTTCAAAAAAATTAAGTCAGGGTCTTGCTAAATTTCCCAGGTTGGCTCAAACTTGTGGTCGTTCTACCTCACCTCCCAGGGCTGGGATTACAGGTATGCACTGCCAGTGCCTGCTGTGACTTTTTTCAGGGCAGAAAAACAAATTAAATCTAGGGGAAAGGAGACTCCTTCCTTAAAGTTTCTGCATTTTGAGACAAGGATTAATGTCGTAGTCTCTCTCCCTGTCTCTCTCTCTCTCTCCCTCTCTCTCTCTGCCTCTCTCTCTCTCAGTACTAGAATTTGAATCCATGCCCACATTCATGCTAGGTCAGTGCTCTGTCACTGAACCTGAGATCCTCCTGCCTTAGTCTCCCGAGTCGCTGGGAGCAGAGGTGTGCACCACCATGTCCAGCTAAGGTTTACAAAAATGATCTTAGATTCCACATAGTCTAGACCTTTCTGAATGCACAATTTTGAGTTTTTTCCCTTTGTTTTCCACCCTTTGAGGTCAAACACACCTTTGTAGTGAGTCTCCTCAGCCCTGACAAACACCAGTGTGCTGAGCAAGGCTGGGAGGTCCCCACAGGAGAGCAGAAGGAAAGGAAGAACAAGAAAGCTGGAACAGGGCCTGGGATTTAGCTCAGTGGTTCCACCGCCGGCCTTGCAACTGCAAGGACCTGAGTTCGATCCCCAGTACCAAAAAAAAAGGAAAAATAAACCCCCACTGAATTCTGCAGAGGCTGTAAAGAAAGCTGGAACAGAAGGGGTAAAAGGTCCCTGGGGAGAGTGAGCAGGACAGGGTGAAGGCAGGTTTTTAAAACGTTATCATTATCATTATCGTTATTATTATTTTTGGTACTGGGGATTGAACTCAGGACCTTGCACTTTCGAGGCAGGCACCAGAATCATTATTATTATTTGTTGTGGTTGTTTTGAGACGGGGTCTTCCTGTGCAGTTCAGGCTGCCCTTGAACTCACTGTGTAGCCTGACTGGTGGCGATCCTCCTGCCTCAGCCTCCCAAGGCTGCAGCCAGCACACCTGGCGAGGGCGTTGGTTTTCTCATGGAGGCCAGAGCAGTGACTGGACTGTGGGCTCCCTGGATTCCACTCTGACCTCACCTGGGATCCCTGAGGGGAGGGAGCACGTGTCTTTTAGTGTTAAATTTGATAAGAAATGTTGCATTCAATATTCCTGTTGCTGATGGAATTTTTTGCCCCACTTCATCTGTGTCCAGAGTGAGTGACCCACGTGCTTCTTTCTGGATGTTCTAGCCCGCCATATGCATGTGCTGAGGTGCCCCTGGATGTTTTTCTGAATCGGTTCCTTTGGTTTCCTTTCAACACTGGTCCACGGGGTGAGGGCTCTGGCACTGCCCTGTTTCTGTCAACCCGCTTCCTCCCACACATCCTTCCCCCCAGGACAAATGGCAGGCATACACAGGGACGCCTCTCATTGGCCATCCTTGGATCAAATGCTGATTACTGAGCCAATCACAGTCCTCGTGGAGACCCTGGGCTCTGATTGGCCAGTCACGGTGCCCATCTTGGAGTCATCCCACCTAAGCCGCGTCTGTTGGCACCGGAAATGGTGGTTTGCTGGAAGAAATCAGGATGCAGTTATCAAATAACAGGGTCATAAATGTGGGGCTGCCAAAGGCACCAGATTTCCTGTACTGTATACTCACCCTGATTTTTGGTGATCCACCACTGAGCTACTCGGAACACTCTATTCCCTTTCTTACAAAGGATCTAGTGATCTGTTAGCCGCCAGTGTCTTCTCTCCAGCAGAGGAGAAATTAGGCCTCCTCCTGGGTGTGATGCTGTTAGGACTAATGTCATAGAAGTCATAGATGTCTTCCAGGGAAACTGTATTTAAAACACAAGCAGCGTGACTTTGAAAGGGGCTACACTTCTTCACAGGACAGCATTGTTGGTAATAAAGTATCAGGCAACAAAGAGGGGGAGGACATTGGAGCCCAGTGGGGATTTTTCAGATCACACAACAGAGATGTAGTGACCCTGTATGTATGTATGTATGTATGTATGTATGTATGTATGGTATATAGTGTTGGATTAGGTTAATGTTATTAAGAAGATTTTTTTTTTTTATTAAGAAGATTTTAAGGTAAGATTTTTTTTTTTTTTGGTACTGGGCATTGAACTCGGGTCCTTGCGCTTGTGCAGCAGGCGGCAAAACCACTGAGCTAAATCCCCGGCCCTGACCCTGTATTTATTTATTTTGAATGGGCCATTAATTTTATGCTGATTATACAGCAAGAAGGAAAGAGAACAGCTGTGTCTTTCATAATCATTGTAGCCTAGGATTCTGCAGATGTGGAAATGAAGATGATTTCTGTGATTTGTAGCATGATCTTATCTCAAAACCAAAAAATTGGAAGCAAGATCACACACACACACACACACACACACACACACACAAATCTGTGCAGGACCTGAGATCAAGAAGCACTGCAGGGGAATTTAAAGTGGGCACTTGCACGTCTAGAACTTGCTTGGGTCTGTGGAGGAGAGGGCTCAGATGTCTGCATTCTGGTATTGAATGAAACTGGGTGCAACAGACTGCCGAAATGCTCTCTTAAATTGATGTTAACTTGCTTAAGGCTTTATTTTTCTGCCTTAGCTTGGCCACATCATATTCATTCTTTAATTTTAGCTCCATGTTAGCTCTTCTATGAAGAGTTTTCTCTACTCTTGAGTCTGGGTTTAGTATAACACAATTGCAATAATTTGTGACTGCTTTGGTGGAAGGGTCTGAGGCTGGCAGGGCTCAGCTGGGTGGTTTTTGCTCAGGGCTCCATAGGCAGCTGCAGTTAGATGGTGGCTAAGGGTGCAGTCACATTAAAGACTTGATACTGATACTGGCTGTCACACAGGCTCTCTGCTGGGTTGTCTGTTGGAACAGTGACACACAGGCTACCGATAGGGCCTGGGGTTTCTCCCCATGTGGAGGCTGAATTTCAAGGCAGGGGAAGAGAGGGCTCCATTGCTGGGACTTGAAGGTTATTCAGTGTTACCTCTGTTACCTTCTATATATTAGAAATGAGCCCAAGTCTAGCCCATATCCAGGGGGATGTAGGTTGGAAGGAAATTACATTCTACTTCTTGATGAATGTCAGAGTTTTGCAGATACATTTTAAAACCACTGCAGCGCTCCTCTGCGTATTCCTTTACTGGTCTCAGTTTTAATCACAATGTGGTATCATCTGTCTGTCTGCCTTCCTTCATGGGAGATGCTTTTCTTGTGGTACTGGGAATTGAACCTGGTACCGTGTACATGCTAGGCAAGTGCTCTACCATTCGGCTACATCCTCAGCCCTTTTCATTTTATTCTGAGACTGAGTTTTTCTAAGTTGTGGAGGCTGGCCTTGAACTTGCAATCCTCCTACCTCAGCAGCTTGAGTAGCTGGGATTACAGGTGCATGCCACCATGCCTGGCTTCCACAGGAGATTCTTAGACGTACCTGTGACTTCATCACCAATAGAAGCCAGGGGCATTTTCTTATCAGATTGCAGTACAGGTGGATATCTGGAAATATCATTCACCTTATCATTATTGTAGAACCATGGTAGTTATTAAACCCTGCTCTGTGTCTTGTTATTTAATGGATTAATAAAGAAATACATGTGTGCAATATCTAAATTTTATTTTTGTAAATATTTTAATAACTTTTTACAAATAGTCGATTTTGCTTGTAATCCTGTGTGTTTTAAACAACTCTTCTGAGCAGCAGTTTGTGGGCTTCTTGAGAAGGAATACAGTGGTCAGTTGGTGATGCTCACCTTGAGTAAGGACAGAGATCTCCTGGTTTTCCTGCACAGCACACACTTGTCATCTCGGCTCTGGCTGTGGTCAGGGAGGGCATGGAAAACTGCCCACCACAAAGTGCCTGGCCCACAGGTGTTTAAAAGCACCTGCCCTTTCCCAGGTTTTCTTCTTCCTCCAAGGGTAGCAGACTGACACCTTTGCACTTTATTGCTTTGGGAGAGATGTGTGGCCGAGTACAATGCACAGTACCTGGCAGTTTTCCTGACTTTTGCTTTACTGAATCAAAGCTTTGGTAGGAACTTAGAAGAGACACCATCAGTTCCAATCAATGTCTCCTGAAGCCAGGTAGTAGAATGAAGTGATGGGGCTGTTTGGGAAAATCCTCAGGTCCTCTCTGGCCATCTTTGATTTTCGTACTTTTAATTGTGCTTTTTTTTTTCTTTCTTTTGGTATCAGGGATTGAACTCAGGACCTTACGCTTGCGAGGCAGGCGGTGGCACCACTGAGCTATATCCCCGGCTCTTCATACTTTTGATGGATATTTGTACAGAAAAATATTCTCTAAGCTAAACAATCTTGTGAGGCTGAGTGGTAAAAAATAGAAATTGAGCTGGGCGTGGTGTCACAGGGCTGTAGCCCCAGCACTTGGGAGCCTGAGCCTGAGACAGGAGGATCACCATGAGTTTGAGGTCAGCCTGGGCTACATAGTGAGTTTAGGGCCAGCCTGAACTACAAAGTAAGACCCTGTCTCAAAAAACAACCCCCTCAAAAAAAAAAAAAAAAAAAGAAATTGATTCAAATCTCTGGACCAAGGGGGCAGCAGGGAGCAGTGGAGACAGCGTGCTTGGAGAGGAGATTGTCTCAGAGCAGCAGTGTCATTCAGCTCTGGTGGGTGTTGTCCCAGGGGGTTGTGACCTCAGAGCTGCTGAATTAAAAATTTTTCTATTTTGAAAGAGAGAAACTAGCCAGTAGTACCAGCACTTGAGAGGGTGAAGCAGGAGGATCACTGTGAGTTTTAGGCCAGCCTGTGCTACATAGCAAGGCCCTGTCTTGAAAGAGAAGAAAAAAAAAAAAAAAAAAAAGGGAAAGAGGAAAGAGAGAAACTAGAAA
This sequence comes from Heterocephalus glaber, assembly GCF_053883595.1. Classification (NCBI taxonomy): domain Eukaryota; kingdom Metazoa; phylum Chordata; class Mammalia; order Rodentia; family Bathyergidae; genus Heterocephalus; species Heterocephalus glaber. Next base: position 15,940,462 of record NW_028258410.1, read on the forward strand.
CAAAGAAATCACACCTGCCTGGCAAATGCAGCCAGGAATGGGAAATTGGCCAGGAAGCTAAAATCATAGTCATTTCTTTCCCATCCCTTGAAATTCTGATGTCCTGGGTCTGACACCTGGCCCGGGCACCAGGTTTTCTGAAGGCTCCCCAGGACATTCTGATGCAGAACACCCACATGCCTGGGGCTCTGGGATGGGGCTGTAAGCCCTGGGAGGGGCAGGAGACCCAGGAAGGACTGAGGTGCCATATTCCTGGGGCCCTGGGCCCTAGGGGCCTGACATTGCAGGACATAATGGGCCAAGTGCCCGTAATCCCAGCTCCTTAGGAGGCTGAGGCAGGAGAATCCAGAATCCAGAGTTTGAGGCCAGCTGGGGAATTTAGGGAGACTTTGCCTCAACATAAAAAATTGAAAGGTCTGGGGATGTAGCTCAGAAGTGGAGTGCTCGCTTAGCACACACAAGTCAATCCTCAGGAGTGGGTTGGCTGGATTGTGTACCCCGGAAAGATATGTCCATAGGGAGGGAGCCCACAAGCATGAGCCTGTTTGGAAGGAGAACGTTTGGAGGTGCAGCTAAGGGAGGACGGGGAGGCGAGGCCTCCTGGGTTAACATGGGCTAAGAAATGACAAAAGCAGCAGAAGCTGACCGTGTGGAGCACACCTGTGACTCGGCCCTGAGAGGCCAGAGGGGGAGGCTTGAAAGCTGGTCTCTGCCCGGCAACTCAGCAGAGCTGCCCAGGCTGGGCACAGCCCTGGCCTATGCTAAAATCTGCCCAGCAAGGTCGGAGTGGAAGCAGAGACCCTTGGTGGTTTCGCTCCTCAGTGGGTGCTGGAAATGCTGGTACAGTGCACAGGAAGTCAGCTGCGAGGTGTGCCTGGCCAGAACAACACCCTTGGCAGGAAGTTTAGAAAGGAAGGAAATGACATTGCATATCCTATAGGGAGAAAAATATAAAGATATGGATACAAAAGTGGTTGCTCACGGGGAGAAGGAGGGAAGTATGAGGCAGGCGGTGGAACCACTGAGCTAAATCCCCGGCTCAGGAGGGAAGTATGATCAGAGGAAGGTCTATTAAAGAAAAGGATGTGATTACTTCTTCATTAAAGGAAAATAGCTGCTTAAAAACATAGTCCATTATGAGTACATAACATACCGCTGCTGTAATCTTATTGTTAAAATTCTTCCTATTGCTGTTAGTTTTATTTTTTAATAATTCTTTCTTTCTTTCTTTCTTTCTTTCTTTCTTTCTTTCTTTCTTTCTTTCTTTCTTTCTTTCTCTCTCTCTTCTTTTTTATCACAGCTATGCATGCTAAGAGTTTAAAAACAAATCATTCTGTTGGATTTCTTTTTTTTTCTTTTTTTGTTTTGATTTTTTGAGACAAGGTCTTGCTATTTAGCCCAGGCTAGCCTTGAACGTGCGGCGATCCTCCTGCCTCAGCCTCCCAAGTGCTGGGACTATAGGCATGTGCCACCATGCCCGGCAAAGATTTCTTTTCTTTTCTTTCTTTTTTTTTTTTTTGTTAGAGGAGAAGGGGTTTATTTGGCTTATAGTTCGTAGAGGTTTCAGTCCATAGTTGCCTGGTTCCAAGGCAGGCATTGTAAACAGGCATTGCAGAGGAGAAACAACATGGTGGCCCAAGGGAGCAAGAGCAATAAAGCGGCAACAGTTCATGGCAGCGGAAGACCACGAAAGCAAGACAAGTAAGATCTCTTAACTATGTAAGAGTTTTTCTTTTTCCACTAAGTGATAAGAACATAGATTTTGCTTTTTCACTCTCTAATATGTTTTTATAAATCTGAAACATTTCATTAAAAATACACACTCATAGGATCATAAAAAGATCATTGTAAAAAAAAAAGAATTGAGATGTGTTGCATACGTGTACCAACTCCCCACTAAGAAATGAAACCATTATGTATGGCAAACATACAATAACAAAAATAATGACTGAAAAAGATCATTGTGGAGAGCGAATAATCAAGCCTCCTTTAGACTAGCTCTGTGCTGCCCATTTAGAGATCTTGAACTCTTGTAAAAGTTGAACCCATCCCATCCATCATGGAATCTCCTTAGTGCTTTTTTTTCTTGGAGTGATCAATCTTCTCCCCTTTTCTTCCCACTTCCCACCCCTGGACCCACGTCTCCTAGCTCAGAAGTCCAGATGGACAGGAGGGTCACCACTCAGGTGAGCTCATGTGTCTCTGTTGGGTGTGGTGGTGGAAGCAGCGTGGAGAGCATGTTCCATCTTATAACTTTGTCATGGATGGCAGCCAGAGGCTCCCAGCCCCTTTGATGTCCAGGTAAGAATGTTTTGAAGTCCCCGGTCTCCGAGATCTGAGATCTGCAGATCTGAAGCTCTCTCAGAGTTCTGCTAATTCCTGCGGGGCATTAAAGAATTTAGGGCCAGTTTCTCTTGCTCTCTCTTTGGAGCTCTGGTTTCTGAGAGCAGTTTCTCTTTCTTCTTCCTGCCTTCCTGAACTCTGCCTCCTCTTCATTGTGTTTATTTTTTGTGGTACCAGGGATCGAACTCAGGACCTGGTGCTTTCGAGGCAGGCACAGTGCCACTGAGCTACATCCCAGCCTCCTCTTCATTTCAAACTACAAAAATCCACTTAGACCAGGGATTGAGGACTTGACTGGCCATTTCCTAGGGCAGACAGAGAAGGACTTTGAAAACCAATATGCAAACATACCTTAAAGGACTCCGCAGACTTCACTCAGTACGTCTGCAGGCGACATGCTGAGCTTCCTCGGGCTGCTTCCTTCTTCTTTCCCCGGGCACCACACTTCACAGTCTCCCAAGAGTCCTGTGCCCACTCTCAGGTTTTGGGGGGACCAAGGCTCCATGGGGATGAGCATAAGCGCCATTATCTTCTCTGTTTTATAAATGAGGAGATGGGGACTGCAGCAAGTTCGTGCATGCTGACCGAGGTCCCGGGTAGACAGTGCATGTGTCACTCGGAGTTGCACTGGAGCTCAGGGCTGGCACCAAAACTCATGCTCATAACCACTACGGAATACAGTGACAGTAAGGACCCTAACCGGGCAGTCTCTCCACCCCACACCTCTCCCCTGAGCTCTGGTTTTGTTTTTTGTTTTTTTTTTGTATCAGGGATCGAACTCAGGTCCTTGTGCTTTTGCAGCAGGCGGAGAAACCACTGAGCTAAATCCCCAGTCCTGAGCCCTGGTTTTGTTTCTGCCCATTCCATATTTCTACCTGGATATCTAATGGGCACTGGTGGTGGTTTTAAAAAAATGTTCCCAAATTATTTGGTCCAACTTCCCCCAGTGAGCAGGGCTTAATTTTCCTATTCTTGGATGTGGGCGGAATTAGTGATTTCTGTTAGCTAAGAGAATGTTACAGCAATGGCGGTGTATGATTTCTAAGACTAGTCACTGAAGGCATTTTGACTCCTCCCTTTTCCTTGGGGGCCCTCTCTGGGAGAAAGCAGCTACCTGAGGAAAGGACACTCCCTGAGTCATCTCTACCCGGGGCCTCCTGTCTGCAGCACTTCGGGCACCATTTTGGAACCGGATACTCTAGCCCCAGTGGGGGTTCCGGATGAGCAGCCCCGGGGACAGCTTGGCTTCTGTCTCCTGAGAGACCCAAGCTGGAATCCCCAGCTCACCTGCTCCCGACTTCTCAAACTCACAGAAACCAGGAGATAATAAGTATTTGTTGTTTTAAGCTGGAGAGTTTGGGGGGAGATTTATTATACAGCATTAATTAATACAGCATCTCCAGTTCGACTGTCAGAAGCTGCCCTCCCGATTTTCATTCCACAAACATAATCTTCCTCCTCTCTTCCCTATTCAGAACCCAGCAATGTCATTCTTCTTCTTCAAAACTCAAGCCAAGACCTCAAAGTCATCCCCAGAGCCTGCTTTACTTTCACAACACAAATCTAGTATAAGGACAATTTTGAAAGGTATCTAAAATCGAATCCCATCTTCCCGATTCGTCCCATCACCCTTGCCTAGGTTGGTGGCAACAGCCCTGTGCCTGATCCCCTTCCAGCCTCCGAGGAGCCAGTTCCAGGGATTGGAGCCAGCAGGATCCTCTAAAAGTATGAACCACGCAACACCAGCTCATTACAGCCACTCCTCCTTGATCTAACAAAGCTCCTCCGTGGACTTCCCTCAGGTCTTTCTTGAAACAGCATCTCCTGGGAGAGGACTTGTCCGACCTCTAAGCCTTCCCCACAGTGTATCTTTCACTTACATTTCTTTCTCGTCTCTAGAATGACAGTCCCCGAAAGGGGGCACAGTTGTTGTCTTCTCTATATACTGCTGTGTTCCCAGCACCTAGAATGATTCTTGACACACGGTGAGTCCCCTGTATTTATTTGTTTATTTTTTTGTGGTGGGGGAGGTGGAGACAGGGTCTCACTGTGTAGCCTAAATGGGGCTTGAACTTGTGGTGTTCCCTTTGTCTCAGCCTCCTGAGTGCTGGGATCTTAGGTGTGTACCACCATGCCCAGAAATATGTATTTGTTGAATAAATCCATTCTTTTTTTTCTAAGAGTTGCTTTGGTGGACATCAGGACAGCCTGGGAAGACAGCGATGAATCGGAATGCTCAGGGCACCCAGCAGCATCTGAGAGAGGGGAGGTGTTACTAAGAGGGACCCCTGTGAATCCCTACTGCATTTGACCCCTGCTCTTTCAACAAAATTTTTTACTTCTGCTTTAACAGAGGCAAGGAAAATAGTAAAATATATTAAAGTTGGCTTGTATTAAAAAAACCCTCCTTTGTAATTAGGGCAGTAAATTATAGACACAGGATTCCATATAGGCCATAAATTGAATATTTTAGAGAGAGTAGAGTTGGGCCGAGTGTTCCTTTGGGAATGAGAGTTTATTTCCTAAGCTTTTGTTCACTACATCGTGAGTCTTTTCAATAAAAGGACCTCCTTGCCTGACAGCCAGACAAGCCTTGGGTGAAGCAAGAAGGTTTTATTGGGTGTGGTTAAACTCAGAAAATGGTTCTCCGAAGATACTTTGTGATCAAATGTTTGCTAAAGTCCTCTAGCAGTCCTGGTCAATTTCAGAATACCCAAGAAAGTTGATACAGGTGAGGAAACCGGGCACACACACACACACACTCACACTCACACACATGTGTAAGTGTTTTCACTCTGCTTTAAGTCGATAAACCAGGAAATGTCACCGAGCCGAGAAGCTGGATGTAATCATGACTGCTATCAGCAGTTCTTGGGAAGGTGAGCACTCCGCAAGAGCAGGATTGAGACCCCAATCCACCCAAGATTGATCTTAGAATTCATTCGTTTTTCTAAGTTAGGCACATTTGTCCAGCCTTCAGTGTGATGCACAAGGAAACAAAACTTGCTCAGGTCGGAGACGGCTCAGGGTTGTTCGGACTGGCTCGGGAGGGCAGAGGATGGAGCAGTTCCAGGAGTCTGGGCAGTAGGAAGGCACCAAGTGTCTCAGGGGGAGGTTGTGGTGGGCCTGCTGCCCTGGCTGCACCCGACACGGTCTGGGGTGGGATGGGCAGCCTCTGGGGATGACCTACTGGGCCTCAGCTCTGGGTGTGATGCCTTTGAGGGCTCACTGCACCTGTTGACTTGCTGTTAATAAACAGAGCGAGGCAAATGCGAAGGGATCTCACTTTGTGATTAGCTTACAAAACCCCCCTCTGGCTTCTGTCTTGTTGTATCTTCTTACTGTCTTGCATGTTTGCTGTGACAAAGCAGCTGCCACCACAAGCCACCCTAAGGGAGTCCTATGTAGTAATGAATCAGCTGAAGCTTCCAGCCAACAGCCAATGAGGAACAGGGGTCATCGGCCCGCCAGCCAGTGAAGAATAGGGTGCTTCATCCAATGAGGAAGGGAGGCACTCAGCCCAACAGCCAATGAGAAAGAGAGGCCCTTAGCCTGGCAGCCAATGAGGAAGGGAGGCCCTCAGCCCAGCAGCCCCAGGGGACTTAGATCGAGCTCACAATCACCGATTTTCCCTGGAAATGGACTGGGCTCTCGCTGGACCTTAAGATGACGACAGCCCTGACCAACCCCTGATTGCTTTGTGAGCCTGAGGCACCCAGCTCATAGTCCCAGAGGAACTATGAAATAACATATTGAGTGTTTTAGGTTGTTACATTTTGGGATGAGTTGCTGCAGTATAAGACTGTAAAGTACCCCAGAGTGGGTGATTTAGGACCACAGAAATCGTTATATCACAAGAGGCCAGAAGCCACAGTCTGTGTCAGCAGATCCCAGCTCCCCCAGGGTGCTGGGACAAGTGACCCCTGGCCTCACCCAGCTTCCAGAGTCTCAGGGTCCTTGGATTGGCTGGCTGTCTCCTCCCCGAGTCTTGCCGGAAAATCTTCCCGGTGTGCATTTCAGTGTGTGTGTCCAACTTTACCCTATTTATGAGGACATCAGTCACATTGTCACATCAGGGTCCACCCAATGATCTCATATTAACTTGGTGACATCTGTCAAGGCCCTATTTCCAAATGTGCCACATTCATAAGTACTGGGGCTAGACATCAATGCATCTGCTAGGGAGGGATGCAGTTCAACCCAGAACAAGCAGCACCAGGTAACTAATACAGAGACACAATTCCCCAGAAGATATGTGGGCACTGACATTAAAAAAAAGAGGAAAATGAATGTTAGGCAATTAGAAAGAATTCCCAAAGGACGTAGCAAGCCCTCAGCTTAGTCCACTGTGTGCTACTATGGCAGAATACCTGAGGTGGTGATTTATAAAAAATGGATCTATCCACTGACAGTTCTGGAGGCCTGGAAGTCCACTATCAGGGTGTGGTCCTGTGTCAAGGGCCTTCCTGTTGTGTCTCCCGGGACAGAAGGCATCTGTGGCACAAGGGCAAAGGGAGAGCGAGGGAGGAGGGGGGCAGGTGATGAAGTCACTCAATGTAACAGAGTTACTCTGTTCAGGAAGCCTTGCTTCTCAATATTGTCACCGTGACATTTAAACTTTAACATCTGCTCTCGAGGGGGAGACATTCCAGTGTAGCTGTCCCTCCGAGAGAGCAGGTCCGCAGGAGATGCGCTGTAAGTGTAAAGCAAGCATTGCGACTTGAAGACTGAGAACTAAGCCACTCGGTAAGTGTTAAAAATATTAAATTTTGATTGGATATCTGAACAGTATTTTTTGACATATTGAGTTAATGAAGTACATTATCAAGTTCAATTTCATCTGTTTTTATTTCTTTAAATGTGGCAGCAAATCTTACATAATAAATGAGAGTGAATCTTACATATACGTGGCTTCCATTTGGTTTCCATTGGATGGAACCAAGCTAGAAGTAGGGATTCTTCTGCTCAGTCAGATTTATGGAGAATTCTTCCTCTCCCTAGAGTTAAACAAAGCCTGAGGGCTCTAGAAAGCTGGAAATGAGCTTCTGGTCTTGACCGCATTGTGATGAAAACGGAGACACTCTCTGTCTGTCCATGGTATGGTCACTGTCCCATGCTGCTCATGTGCCCCAGTGGGAGCTGCCCGGCCTGGTGCCTTCTGTCCAGTACGGGAACCGACAGGTGTTAGCACTGCATCTCTGCTGGCTGGCGGGCTCCTCGGGGGTCGCTGGGGGACCTCAGTGTCCCCCATCGGGGCAGTCAGATCCTTCACTGTGAGCCTCTCTATTCCCTCTCCCCTGGGTAAAGGGAAACTGAACCCTAGGCTGCTCTCAAAGGATGGGGCTGGAGAGATTGGCTGCTATTTTTGTACTGCAGGCTGAAGAAGTCACATCAATATTTTAATAATTCTTTCACAAATTCATTTGTTCACCAGATATATTTATTGCCATATTTCAAAGCTCTTTTCTCTAAATTATGTCCATTTATTCAGCACTTTAGGGAGTGGCCGATTGGCCGTGCACTCAGGGAATTAATTGGAGAACAAATGATCAAAAAGACCCAAGCCAAGGCCGAGGATTTAGATCAGTGGTTCCGGTGCAAGGACCTGAGTTCGATTCCTGGTACCAAAAAAAAAGAAAAAGAAAAAGAAAATGACCAAGCCCCTTCTCTGCCTCTCCACATGGAGGGGCCAGGAGCTGACAGCCAAACAAGTACTGATCACTTTTCAGATGAATGCTGCAAGGGAAGCTGGGGAGTCCAGGGGTGTGTCCAGGAGCATGCCGCCTTGCGTGAACAAATGTGTGTGTGTGTGTGTGTGTGTGTGTGTGTGTATGGGGGTAAAAATCAAAGGTTCAAATATGCAGAGACCTGAAAGACAGGAGCTGGGGCCAAGAGGTGAGGGCTGAGAAATGAGTTCCTGAGCTCTCAGACTGACTCACTGTACTCGCTCATTCATTAATTCATTCACCCACTCATTCATTTAACAAACACTTCTGGGTCATCTCCTATGTGGCAGGCCCTGTCCCTGACTCCATGGAGACAGTTACCATGTGAACCCCGAGTTTCAGCACTGGCCCCACTGGTGCTTGGGGCTGGCTTCCTCCCCGAGCGGAAGTTTCCTGTGGGTGGGGGGCATCTGGGAGCATCCTGGGCCTCTACCCGTTAGATGCCAGCGGCAACATTCTTCTTTCCTGGCAATGAAAAGTGTCTCTGGACCTCATCCGTCCATGTCTTGTTGGGGCAGAATCGTCCAGTTGCAGATCACTGATTTAAACAACTCTCTAACATCATGTCAGCTGGGGCTGTGTGCTGGGGAGGGAAAACTGAAGTGGGCTCTGGGGAGAGAGGGGGAAGAAGCCCCATAAGGTGGCGCTGAAACAGGCGTGAACTAGAGCAGCACCAGCCGGCGAGTCCCGGGGAAAGCTTTGCAGCCAGTGCCTTGGCTCTGTGGGGTAGACTGGGGTGGGAAGGAGGGGGCACGGAGACCTTAGTGTCAGGAAGGCCGAGAAGTGGGCGGCTTCTAAGTAGCTTCTTTCGGGGGGTGGGAGTCAGGTGAATGAGATGGGGATCACTAGAAGTTTTGAGTGGGGGCCGAAGTTATCGGAGATTCTGTTTGGGATCAGAGGGAGAGGAGGAGGGGTTTTACAAAGCTGCCTAACTAACCCCACCCTGAGCTCAGTATATACTCAGTCTAAGTACTGCTGGCATGATCCTAGTGACTACGTCGGTGTGGTGTATTTTTATACAGAAGCTCTTCAAGGGCAAAGATAAAGTCTCTATCATCCTCGTGCTCCTAGAAGCTGTCACAGGGCCCAGGATTAAGAGGGGCTGAAGGGTGACAAGCCTGCGCCCTTGAACCCCGGCCCTGGGAGGTGGCCTTGCTGAGCCCCTGGCTGTGGGGAGCCTGGCCGGTGCATCCTGGCTTAGCCTGTGAGCAAGGTCACCCTGGGCCGCCTGCTGCCCAACTTGACCCTCGGGCTTCTCATCTGCACCCCAAGGAGGAGAACGAGCTCACCTTTGTCAGATTGCTGCTGAAAGGATCGGAGGACAGTGACTGACTGGCAGTCTCGGAGCAGGTGCACAGCTATTGTTCCCAGTGGTCTCCACCTGGGGTGAGTGAGAGCTTCCGGCGTGGCTAGGGGAGGAAGCGCTGAGCCACTGGTGAACGCGTGGATTGAGGTACACAAGAGGCTGCCAGCGCCCTGCACCTGTTGCATCCCATACACAATAAACAAGTCCGCCTGCATACGTGCCTTAGTGGAAACAAGCAGACAAGGGTCCACCAGGGTACAGGTGGGTGCGTGTCAGTCACCCCCGAACTGTGGACCACAGGTGCTGGGGACAGGAGCCTTCTCCATACCTTCTTATTCCCTGCTTTGCCCCCTCAAGTACCGTGCCGATTATTTAAGCAAGGCAGGGCCCAGAACCTGCAGGTAACAGCAGCTTCAGGTGGTTCTGATGCGTCATCAGGTTAGACAGTGCTTCTCAAAGTTAACAGGGATCTTGTTAGAATGCAGATCCTAGCTGGGCACGGTGGTGTAGGCCTCTAATCCCAGCACTGGGGGAGGCTGAGGCAGAGCGGTCGCAAGTTGGAGCCCAGCCTGAGCAGCCTGGTGAGATCTTGCCCCCAAATAAAAAATAAATTAAAAAAAAAAAAAAGACTGAGGACGTAGCTCAGTGCAAAGGCTCAGGGTTCAATGCCCACTACTACAAGGAAAAAAAGCCACTTCTGCTCAGTAGCTGGGGCAGGTTAGCTTCCAGGTCCTGCCTGTCACAGGCTCCTGTGTGACCCAGAAGCTACTGGTTGGAGGCCCTCAGCCGCAGCAGCAGCGGTTCCCAGCTGGTTCTCCAAGTGTGGTTCTCAGCGAGGTGGCGGCCCCCCCCCCCCCCCCCCCCGCCCCAGCTTCAGCGACAAGCCTTCCGTCCTGGGCTCACTCTAACCTCGTGCACCCCGGGGCTGTACCACAGCCCAGACCGGATGCTGCTGCAGGCAGAGTTTGAGAAGCCCTGGTTTCTGTGGGAGGCGCTGGCTTTTCCACCAAAGGCCCCTCTCCCACCTTCCTGGGGGCCGTAGGTGCCCGGAGCCTCTTCTTCCAGAAAGCCTGCCTGGGGGGCGCTCCTGTCACCTGCGTGGCAGCGCGGGGTTCAGCCGTGGTGACAGGAGGTTTCTCTTTCTGTTGAGAGGGCTGAAGGGCCTCCCGTCACGGCTTGATTGGCAGCCCCTAATCAGCAGCAGGAGAACGGTGCGCCTCCAGGATGATGTTTGCGCTGTAAATATTTGACATTATCTACCCTGAAAACCTGAAAGAGAACTTCATCTTTCTTTCTTTTTCTGGGAACACAGCAAGTCACAGAACACCCATAAGTGTAATTAGTCTGACAAGGGACCATCTGACTGGGGCTGGGGACGCAGCGTATGGGAGTGCTCAAAAGCGTCTTTGCTCTGTCTTTGCCGCAGGCGCCTCACCTGTGGCCCTGGAGACCCAGCTCCCTTGGGTGACACGTGAGGACGGTTAGCCTTGAGCATCACAGGCAGGTCTCAGGGACCTTGGCATCAGAAGCCATCAGTCCAAAGAGAAGGCGGTCGGGACTGGCTGGGGAGCACTGATCCTCACTCTTCCGCCGAGCTGGCCCAGGGACGGGAGGGGCCTGAGGAGCAGCCTAGGAAGGGGCCTGGGCGATTGGGCTGGGAGAGGGAGGTGATACCAGTTCATATTGCATGGAGGAAAATTGCAAGTTTGAGCCCAGTCTGGACAACTCAGTGAGACCTTGTCTTTTAAAAAAAAAGATACAGTTCAGTGTGAAGGCCCTGGGTTCAACCCCCAGTACTGAAGGGTACGTAAGATATAAAATGCTAGCCAGGCTGGGTGGTACATGACTATAATCCCAGCACTTAGGAGGCTGAGGCAGGAGGATAGCTTCAAGCTTTAGGTCCCCCTGGGCTACATACATCATGAGTTCAAGGCCAGCCTGAAGCACACAGCGAGACCCTGTCTCAAAAAGCTGCAGATAACATTTGGCATGTGATATATGCCATGATAAATGCTAGTTGCTGATTTTAGTGCAAGTAAGGAAAGTAGACACTGATTATGATCATGCAAATACAGCAGAACATAGCTGTCATCGGAGAGGCTGGATGGAGTCCTGGAGAGACTTCTGTTGCGTTAGGGCCAATCAGGAGATGTCCCCTTAGAACATGGTCCCACGCTCCCAAAAAGCTGTCATTGTGGCCGCTTCATTTTAATGATTTCTTAAAGAATCACTTTTGGCGTCTTTCACACTTTATGTTCATGCTACATTGAAACATTTCTTGAAAAAATAACCTCACGCTCAAATGAAAATGTGGACAATGGACTACAATAGCATGGGTGATCCAGAAGCTGCAGGAGAGAGGCGACACCGGGAAGCAGCGTGTCACCCCCACCCCGCGTTTCTGGGCTTTGGTTGCCTCTGGGGAAGGGCCTTGGCCTCTTTTGGGTTTCAGAGTGTGCCCTGGAGACCGGGTACAGCAGGTACCCAGCCAGTGCGCAGTAGCTCCTGAGCAAAAGTGAGTATCACATGCAGAAATGGTAAAACGCGACGTTTAAGGATGTGAACACAACATACGTTTATTATCAAATATTTTGGGAGTTAAGAAAAAGCAAATAGTAGACTATAAAAATGAACGTTAGTCCTAATTTCACCACCGAGGATAACATGGATGTCCCTTTTCTCACCTTAGGTCTCAGTGTCTCTTCGGTCATCCCTCAGTATCGCTGGGGACCAAAGGCCCCCGGTCCCTGCTGTAGGGCGGTGTGGTGTTCGCAAAGCCTCCCATGTACATTAAGCCTCCTCCAGACGGCTTGTAACACCCGATGCCAGGGAAATGCTGTGTCACTAGTTCCTAAGCTGCTTTGCTTAGGGAATAGCGACAAGAAAAACGCCTGTACACATTCGGTGCAGATGCAATCTCTTGACTGAGTATTTTTGATATGCAGTTGGAATCTGTGGATGCAGAACCCATGGGAGGGAGGATTGGCCATGTTCCTTTCCTATCTTCTTTTTTATTTTTCAATAAATATAGGTAGCTATTTTTTTTAAACATAGATTAATTTATTTAACCAACTGAAAGAAACAGATATTCCCATTTTATTTATTTATTTATTTATTCATTTTTTTAGATATTCCCATTTTAAACAAAGGAAATGTAGCAGCAAGAGTTAAGTGACTCATGTGCCAATTTTATAAGCATGACCATGTATAATTCTATCACACAGGTGGGCCATAATTTATTTAATCAGTTGCTTGTTTTAGAACATGTAGGGTCTTTCCAATTTCCCACAAATATAACCAAGGTTAGGATGAAACACTTGTTGAATAAATCAATTATGTTCATAGGAAACTCTCTGAAAGAGCAGTTAGTGAAAGGGCATGCAGGTTTTAGAGGACCTGGTAAATACCATTTAATCACTTTCTAGAAAGTTCCAGTCACTTTGCTCCCAGTGGGAATGTCTGCAGAGAGCCTTTCCCAGTCTGTCCAACAATGGCAACATTTTGTTTTATTTTTGTCAGTTTGTAAATGAAAACAATTTCTTCTGCTTTTGCTATATGCATCTTTGGTTATTACTGCTGCTTGACATTTTCTTAAATGTTTATTAACCATTTGAGTATATTTGTGTGCTGCTGTATCATGAATTTTGCCAGAATTTTTCTATTTGGATATTTATTCATTTTTCTGAGAGGTGTATAACACTTTATTTCATTCATTATATCAGCCAGCATTAATCATATATTAGCATAGAATTTCCTGCTATGTGTGACTTTGCACTGTATTTACAGTGTTTTTTGTTTGTCTGTGTTTTTGACTTCTGGAGTTTTAGTTTTTATTGTTTCTTCTTTTGTACTCAAGGAAGAAATAATTTGAGCCTGGGAATTAAAAAGCTTCTAAGGCTGGGAATGACTTCCTCTCTAATATAAGCCATCTGTTTATTTTTCCTCTAGTTGTTTTATGATTTCATTCATTCATTCATTTAAACAAATATTTTTTTATATTGGGGGTTGAACTTAGGATCTTGTGCTTGCAAGGCAGTAGTGTTGCCACTGAGCTAAATCCTTGGCTGGCCCGTTTGAAATACATTGTATAGCATAATACAGATATTTAAATTTTTGAAAGTTTACCATTGTCTAAGTACTGTTTTATTGGATTTTAATACACCTTTTCTCCAAATATTTAAAAATCCTATTTTTATAATGTGTTAATGTCTTTTTTTTTAGTACCAGGGATCGAACTCAGGACCTTACACTTGTGAAGCAGGCGCAGTGCCACTGAGCTAAATCCCTGGCCCTGCTAATGTCTTATTTAACATTTCACATAAGCCGAAACATTATTTTCTTTTACATTGTATTGTCTGATCACTCTTGACCAAACCCAGCATTTAAAATTATGATAGGAGACTGGGGATTTAGCTCAGTGGTTTTGCCGCCTGCTGCGCAAGCACAAGGACCTGAGTTTGATCCCTGGTACCAAAAAAAAATATGATAGCTTTATAGTATATTTTTATACTAACAGGGACATTCCCTCGTCACAATTTTTGCTACTTTATCTGTCTGAAATCTTTACTGTTTAATTTTGAAAAGGCAATATATGCATTTAGTAAAATGCCTCAACACTATTGTAGTTTTTTTTTTTGGTACTGGGGATCTAACTCGGGACCTTGCAATTGCGAGGCAAGTGCCAGAACCACTGAGCTAAATTCCCGGTCCCTATTGTAGTGTTTTATGTGCTCAATTTGTTTATTATGGCTGCACATTTGCAATAGGAAAGACATAGGTAGGATGCATTTGGGGCTTGGTTGAAAACCCCTCAGTTTGTCCTACCGACCTGAGCCTCCCTGCTCAGGAGTCTTCCCTGGCCCATCCCTGGACGCTCCTGGCAGATTTAGGCTGCAGATGGGCAGGGGAGGTGTGGAGCATTTCAGAGATTGTGAACAGGAGTCCCCACATCCATAACATCATTCATTTATTTATCAGATATTTACTGTGTGACAAGTATTATGCCTCTTATGGATATGCAAACAAGATGTTGGTTTCTGCCCTGGTATGGTGGCTTGTGAGGCAAACTGAGCATACTCAGATGACACAAATGACACAAAAAAAGCCTGTGATGAGGGCTCGGGGGGATATTAACAGGGTGCCTCTATTTCTGGCTTCAGGCACCTGTCACTCTGTGACTCATGTGTTCTCTGGCTGCTGAAGCCTACTTCGCCCAACCTTTGGACAGGTTGGAAGCCTGGAGACTAATACATTCCATCTCATCCTGCAGTAGCTTTCAACTAATGACTAAGCTGAGGAGGTGTGTAAATACCCCAGCTCCCTCGTCCATTGGGTGGATAGCTCAGGCACATCCTCCAGGTATCTGAGCTCCTCAGGGAGAATCTAGCCCCATTGTTCAACGTGATAATTGTTCTTAAGACCTTGATTTGCATTGTTTCTTTTCCTGTTCCCTTCCTCTCTTAGTCCACTTTCCTTCCCTATAATGAAATACCTAAGATAAGTAACTTATAAAGAGAAAATGTTTAGTTTGGGTCATAGTTTTAACATTTCAGTCCATGGTCGATAGGCATGTGGTGGGGCAGGATATCATGGCAGGTGTGTGTGCATGTGTGTGTGTGTGTGTGTGTGTGTGTGTGTGTGTGTGGTGGAGTAATGCAGCCTACTTCATGGCCAGGACAAAAAGAGAGAGAGAAGGGGGCCCTGTCCCACAGTCCCCTTTGAAGCCACACTCCCAATGACCTGAAGACCTCCCCCCAGGTCTTACTTCTTAAAGATTCCACCTGGGGAACAAGGCTAAACACATGGGGTCTTTGGGGGAGAGTCAAGATCCAAACCACAGTAGCTTTCCATTCCTCAGGATTTTCTAGGTTCCTCCTATATTAATCCTTTATCTCCTCATCTCATAGCTTGTTTCATAGGAAATCAGTCTAAGACAAATGGAAATCTTGGTGTTGGAGGACGTTAATCTAGGATAGGCAAACTCTGGGCTGTGATCCAAATCTGGCTCACTGCTTGTTTTTATAAATAAACTTTTATTAGAACACATGCAATCCATTATTTTTATTGTCTGTGGCTGCTTTTGCTTTGCAGTGGTGGAGTTGAGTTGTTTGGTCAGAGACTGATTGGCTTACAAAGATGAGCAAGACCTTGGTCTTGAGCACAATGGCATGAACTGATTTGTTTTATTACATGATCACTCCAGCTATTGTGTGGAGAGGTGATTAGGGGTTGGAGGGCTTGAGGGGACAGATGGGGACCAGGTCAGCCACCATGGAAGCCTGGGAGAGGTAAGGTGAACAGACTGAAGTCGTGTCTGTGATAGTTAGTCTTGATTGTCAACTTGATTGCATGGAGAAATGCACAGGAAGTTAGCAGAGCACACTTCTGAGTGTGTCTGTGAGGGTGTTTCCAGAGATGATTGGCGTATGGGAAAGCCAATTGGGTAGGCAGACCTGTCCTGAATGTTGGAAGCCCCATCCAATAAGCTGGGGACCTGGATGGAACAAAAGGAGAAGGAGAAAGCCACCAGCACAGAGAAGCTTTCTGCTCCTGGCTACACAGTGCCAGGCCCCTCTCTGTCTCCCTTCCGCCATGATGTTTCTACCTCACTGTGGTCTCAAAGCAACAGAGCCAGGTGACTGTGGACTGAAACCTCTGAAACCAGGACACAAAATAAACCTTTTCACCTTTCAGTTGTTATTCTCAGGGATTTTGTAACAACAGCAGAAAGCTGACGGACACAGATTGAGGGAGGGTGGGAACAGCGAAACCTGTGGATGAACTGGGTTCGGGGAAGGGTGGCTAAGGCTGCGACCCTGTGCACTTTCAGTCCCTGAAATGCTCCCTTGAGAATCCAGTGATGGCTCAGGTTTTACTTTTTTTTTTGGTACAGGGGATCGAACTTGAGTTCTTACGCTTGCGAGGCAGGCGGCGGAACCACTGAGCTACATCCCCGGCCCCTCGGGTTTTACTTTTGACATCTTTTTCTTCAGGAGTCCTGTGATGCCTCGGGTTGGCTGGGGCCACTCTGGGTTTGTGTGGTCCTTATATTTACCGTGTTCTTTTCCTTCTGTAGTCTTGCCTTATGTCACGGAGATAACGTAAGTGCGAGCCTGGATTTTAACAGTTTAACTCACAATCCTGCTCTCGTCAACCATGACTGTGTTCATTTATTGGTGTAGCCCTTGACCTAGCACACAGTAGGTGCTCAGTAAATATTGTGATGACGAGGAACTCTGATTTGGTCTGATCCCCTCATCCCAGTGCTTCACCAGCTGGCGTCCCCACCCTGGCCCTCCCTCCTTCCCTAGCTGGGCCTCCTCCAGTCTGATGGCCAGATGTGAAGTCACAGAGCTAGCAGGTGACAGACACTACAGCCACCACGACTTAACAAGCACGAGACACAGAAGCTGTGAGCTGGCTGTGCGCAGGCCACAAATCATTTCCGGTGGGGCATCGGTGTCTGCTCAGCAGCTCGTGTGTGAATCATGGTCCAATTCTCCTGGGACATTAGCCGAAATGGAGGGGACGTGCAGGGAACCTGTGTCAAGCAGGGCTGTCGCTCTAAGGTGGGAAGGCCGGCCCAGCTCCACCGTGCCTGCCCTCTGTCTGTCTTGCAGCCTTGAATCTGGGAGCAGCCGCCCTGCCTCTGTGAAGATGACTTCATAAATTACTCAGGCACAAGCTGTCCAGATGGGAGAGCAGGCAGAGGCAGCCCAGAAACAAGCAAGGGGGCACTGGCACCTGTGAAAAAAACCTGAGGGAGAGGAGAGGAGACCGGAAGTGGGTCAGCAGGTCTGGTGGCAGGGAGGCCTCCCCCGTGGGCGGGGACCTCACTTCCCTGCCATCTCCCCTCTCCCTGTCTCTGTCCCCTCTTGCCATCTTTAAAAAACACACATAGGCAGAAATCAATCCATCAAATGTCATTACAGATTTATTAAGCCTGATGTAGAAAGACATTTAACAGTAACATCTCCAGAAAGCATAAAAAGAGCACTTCTATTCAGTCTTGTGCTTTGAAAATCTAAATATATTTTTATCATATAAATAATTCTTTTCATGTTTTAAGTGCATCTGTGTTTTTTTTTCTTCTCTCCTTTAATTTTCTTTTTTTTTTTCAATTGGCCAAAGCGGAAGTTGGCATAGACTGCACTGAAGCATTTGCAAAGCCGATGGTGTTGAGAGGCATGTCTCTGCTCTACCGTATCTCCTGGGTTTCAGAAAGGTGGTTCAATATCTGCAGCATTAAAATGAGGGACAGCCTCCGGCAAAATCATAATTGAACACACCCAGGTCCTTAATGTCGGCAGCTGGCTTTCCTGATGTAAATTACGATAAGGTTTCAGATAGGAATAGTCTATTTCCAATAACTGCTGAGTGGAAATTAAAAAAAAAGAGAGACTTTTTTTTTTCACCACAAAGGAAAGTTATCAGGTTTAAAAATGTAAATAATGTACTTATAGAAGGCTTTTTTGATGGAAATGAGGGGCTCCATACAACCTTGGTGAGTGTGTTGTTAGTTTTGCACAATAGCTAAAAGAAGTAGCATCTATTATTTAGGGCTTTAATTACAGTTCTCAAAGTAGAATGATTTTCTTTTTAAAAAAACTCTTTAGATGTAAAAAATAATGGCTTTTGTGATATAATTTAAGGGTTTTCTTCACCTCCACCATCAGAATTTATTTCTAGTGATAAAACTGTATTAAAACCCTCTTATTCTCAGACAATTTCGACGCTGTGGCGTCACACAAAGGCACACATCCTAAGTGCATCCAAAGTCATTTTTATTCAGCAAGGGGCTGATCTGAAATGTTGCTTTTCATCCAGTTTAGGTTACATGGGGTATTAAGACCAGATCGTTTGTAATTAGGAGGGGCGGCAGGCTGGTAGCATCAGGGGACAAAGGGAGAAAAGCAGGAGCCACCTTTTCTGAAAATCCATTCTCTCCGAGCTGGAAAGACATCATTTCCGGCTGGATTGTTTGTCTGCCTGCAGTGATGACAAGGCATGAAGCCTTTGGAGATCTGCAAATAGTTACCGAAGACCTGAGGACCAGCGGCAGGTTGATGGTGCGGGCAAGCGACTGTGGCCGGCCCAGGGAGGAATTTTCTAGATCCTGGAGAAGTGGGCACCGATGCCTATCTGCTATGAACCCGTTTGGCCACAGGGTGGTATAATTTTCCTAGCAGAAAAGTTGTTTTTTTATTCTTTTTCATCGCAAGGACAATTTATAATCATCAAAAACAAGTGAAACATGGTTTTGATTAAAACAGCCTGTTGGCTCAATAATCTCGGTAATTTTAAAAACACCCTTAATGCAGAAGAAGAACGTCGATGTCAGGAATGGCCTGGGGCCCCATTACAACAGCAACCGAATAAATAAGGAAGAGAATCGCGAGGTCATAAAAACAAAATTAAGCTAATGTTTCAAATTTTGACAATTATGAATTCTTCCTCTAAGAAGACATTAAAAAAATTTCAGGCACTATCAGATAAAATACAAAGAAGATAATTCCACATGGATAAGTTTGCAGTTTTCCCGCGGGGTAAAAGCATGCCTGTGAAGGGAAACCCTGATTTTAGGGCATTGGTTCCTCCCTAGACTCAGCAATTGGACGGGACCTCATGCAGACAAACATGATTCTTATAATTTCTGTGTAAACTCAGATCTAATTCTTTCATAAGCTATCGAAAGAGAATGATCAGGGAAAAATTACAAGCATATTTTTTTTTTCTATACAAAAGAATCCCCCATTGTGGGCCAGTTTGGTAGGAAACAGAAACAAAGCAAATATAACAAAATCTGTGTTCGTACATGGCGGTATAGTTAGTATATACAAATATGTACAGTATAAAAATGCACGGAAAGCTTATGTCCCCAGCCATCCAAGCTGCCCTGTACACAAGGGAAACAGCCTGGGTTTTCTTCCTAGTATACAGGCGAATGTCTTATATACAGCATGCAGGTGATAGAAAATTAGCGCGCCTGCTCGGAAACATTCTACAGGTATGGTCGCGGTCATTTGTCTTTGAAAATGACCGGGCTGCTTTCCTAATACAAAAATGTGTTTGCCTTTCTTCGCTAGAAAATAAACACTTTTCTACAGAGCAAGGATGAATGTGATTCTTGAAACTCTGACCCATTTCTCCCACTGCCCTTTAGAAAGGAAAGAGACTCAAAATCCAGAATGAATGCAAGGGGACATGTCCATAATGGAAATGTGTTTGATGCTGGATTTCTGAAAAAGTCGCAAGAGCTCTGCCCAGCAAGAACTGGTTGACCATTAAGGATTATATCTGATCAGCCAGCTTCTTGATTTTCAAGGGGTTTGGAAGTAGATAGTGCCTGGCTATTTGGGATCAAAGTTGAAAGGGATTAGAAGGCTATCTTCAGAGACCGAAAAGTATATGGTAACTGGGATCTAATGACATTTAAGAACACTGGGCCAAAAGAGATTTTTTTTTTGCATCAGTGTTTTTGACTTGTACTGCATGTTCTTAGCATCTGACGTGTTCTGAATCCCAAATATTGTATTTCAGGACAGGAATGTTTTTCTGCAGTATTTACCTTCACGTAGAATGGGTGCAGTTTTTACTTTTTCTTTTCAGACTGGACAAACTTTGTGTACTTTAAAAATGTACATACACATTTATAAATCCTGAACATTGTGTGAGTCATCTAGAAAGTGAATATATTACTGGACACAGTCTTCACATTTGAACCATAAGCGTATGATTGTTCACTCTGTAAATATTAGCTACTGCTCCAGGGACAGATATCCAAATGTAGGTTTCAGGTTCAAGATAATTCGGTGGACACGCTGAAATTTATTTTCTGAAAGGGTTGAAGGGAGTGCTTAGATTTTTTTTTTTAAGCAATGCATTTCTTCAAAAAATAATTCAACTTCTCTTGTGGGCTCTACCACAGAGTTGCTACTTGCACTTCCAAAAGCTGTTTTAAGCAAATAAACATGATACAAAGGGCTGTGAGTATTTGATCTTTTCCAAACACACCGTATTGTAAAAGGGCTTAATGATAATCATATGGCTATTGATAATATCATTTATTTACTGAAGTGCATCAGTTCAGGGTGTCATTCCTAGAAGAACCATTTTACTTGGGATATATTTTTCCAAAGGAAATGAGCAGAGTCCTGTTGCTGAAATAGCGTTGCATCTGGCACTCGCATTTTAAAACAGTCCTATTCTAATCCATAAAACATTTCTAGTTTTCCCTGAAGCTTTGGGCTGCCTTGCGCATGAATAATTTTTGGAGAAACACCCACGCCCGTTAGCCCATTGTTCGTAACTATGAGAAGAAGATTAACCAGAGCCTGGAAATTGTGTATCTGCGGCTGTCGCTGTTTCTGTCACAGGAAACTGAAGGAGATAAGTAGCTTTTACTTTGGATGAAGAGGTAAAATTCCACTGTAGAAATTCTAAAGATGATTCACAAGTTTCAAAATGTTTAGTGCTTTTCTACAATGGAAACACGTCTCTGTCTGGGGGGATGGAAATTCGTATCTCTCTTTCTAGCTCAATCTTTGTCTAAAAGTATTTCAGAGATATTTTGAGAAAGGACCACATAGAGGAAGGGAGGAAATGAAATTAGCATTTTAACATCTCACAGAGGGAACAAGATAAACCGAAAGTTCACTTGACTTTTTGTTTTTTTTTCCTAATGCGTCTTCAAAATCGATACCACTTTTATTATTCTTTAGCACTACATATGGGTATATGTGTGCTAACACCTTCAATATGTTTCCTTATTGTTATCTTAGCATTCATCTACACACTCCTATTCTTGTTGCTGGGAAGAAGAGAGGACAGTGTGAAGTGACACTTGCAAATGTCTTTTTAAAAATGAAAACATTTAGTAAGGGGAAGAAAGGAAATACAAGAAGAAAAGGTTTGAGCATCGTCAAACGGTCTGGGAAGTGACAAACAGAAAAGCGACAGAATTCAAGCACCTCATGAGGCCTCTAAGCTTTGGATTTACTGTGAAAAGTTTCAGGAAATCTCAGCCTCCTACTGCTGCATTCTCCAGAGGCCTTGGAGAATAACAGTAAAGCTAATGTGTGTGTGTGTAATGTGTGCGTGTACACACAAACACCCCCCCCTTCACTACTTAACCGGAGTTACATACATGCTTCCCAAACATATCACTGCATTTGTTCTCTGCATTTCAACTAAGTTCAGGGGCTTTTGTCTATAAAATTTAGCCTATTAACCACACAAGAAGCAAATACCAAGCAGGAAGATATGGGGGTGAGTTTTAAGAAATCTATTTGTGGCCTGAAAGAAATTCTATGGGAACTGTCTGGGCTATCCAATTCATTCCATGATTCTATTCTGTTTTTAGGCCCTGACCTACTTTTTAAGCTATTTCCTCCCTGTTTGCTTTTTCAGAGGAAAAATTCCTTCTCCTGAAATACTCTGATTTTGACCCTGGGTGAACTCTGCCCCAAGTGGTCTGGGTATCATGACATGGAGGAGCGGCTGTCAGCAGGAGGAGGGCCAGGATGTCGCTGCATGTCACTGTGCCATGTCCTGGTACCTAGAACAGGGCCACATGCACTGGAGCTGCCCAAGAAGCTCTGTTGAGTGAATTTGCGGAGTAAATTGTGTTTCTTGTGCCCCAGTGTTTTTAACATGTTGTATATTTGGTGGATTTGCTGAACTACAAAGCTGGGCCAAATACATAAAATTTAAATATTTGTAAATAATTTTCACAATGGTCATTTCAAGTTTTAGTTGGTTGGTGGCCTTAGCTGGAAGAGGGAAAGGGAAGGACAGGCAATCTGTCACTGCCCCTACTACCAAGGGATGCTAGTGCAACGGAAATACTTGAGAGTAATTTTTTTTTTTTTTTTTGGTACTGGGGATCGAACTCAGGTCCTTGTGCTTGCGCAGCAGGCGGGGAAACCACTGAGCTAAATCCCCAGCCCACTTGAGGGTAATTTGCATGGTATTTGCACGTCATTGTCCTTCCTCTCTCTAAAGTTCCAACTTTTCCCAGCTACTGTTTTTCAGAAAAAGGAAGGACGTGGTATGAAAGAGGATTAAAAATGTTCTCCTGAATGCATGCTATTTAGTTTTTTTTCTCCAGGAAGAAGTTTCTAGAAGCCTCACGGGGCTTGCCAAACGAAGACAGGCCTGGTCTCTAGAAATACATCGAGAGCTGTTTGCATATCACAGTGGCAGCTGAGATCCTGCTTTCTAAGGAGAACATTAGCACCTGTCCCTCAGCAGTGACATTCACAGTTTCCAAGTGATGATTCATGAGTCTTACCAAATTTATCAATATTTTTGTCTGTAGCCTCCCACCCTACCCCATCAGAGAAATTGCACCAGCAAAACCATACAGATTATTCATGGAAGCAGATGATTTATTATTTTTTTCTTAGAAGGGAAATGATTTCCAAGGAGTTTAGAATTGTTCTGTTTCCTCCCTGCTGAAGTACGAGCTCAGAATTTGCTTCTTGGATGGTGGCGGCAGGATCTGAATTATGTAACTTTATCTGATAACCCTGGCTTGGAGCAGGTAATTTTCACCAGCTTCAGGAGCCCCAATGCTAATACATTGATTTCCCTCTAATAGAATTTCATTGTCGAAGGACAGTGCTCAGTAGAATCCACCTTTCAATCTTAACCCATCTGAAGACTGTTCCTTTCCAGTTGAGTTCCATTCATTTCTGGTTGAATAGGTTAAGCAAAGACAGACCTCGCTGTTCTCAATTCACTTTATGATCCTCCCATCATAAAAAATAATATCAGCACCTTGCTTTTCATGTCAGAACTACATTTGAGCCGCTATTCTCTATGCCCATGAGTAAATCCCATAAAAGCTGCCCCGTTGTACTGTTGCTATTTTTCCTTGTGGGTGATTGATTGATAGATGAGTCCTGACACTTCAATGAAGCTATTTCGACTGGCATCTCAATCCGATGATGTGAGGGGTATATTTTCTGTCCATGCCTCATTACTTCAGAATGACATTCCTGGAACTTCATTTACTTTTTTCCTCCTTCCCTGAAGCGCCATATTTTTTCCCATCTAGGTTATGCATGCCATAAAAAAAGCAATTTGCCATTATATGTGGCATAAGGGCAACACTTTCCCTAGGAGGTAAATAAGAAGGTTTTTTTAAAATCCCAATGTTGAATTTAGGGATCATGTTAAAATTTCCAAAACAATTTCAACAGGCAGCTTTTATGAGAAACAGTGAAGAGGGTATATTTGGTTTCATTTTGTCAGTGTTGAGTATTTTTTGATAACCATAGTAATTAAAGCAACAACACAATATTCCATTTGTTTCTGAGTTATCTAGCTCTCAATGTTGTGCCTAGGCTAGTTTAAATATTTCACCTTTAGCTGAGTAGCAGTTTATAACACAATCCAGACTTATTGGTCTTTTGAGAATAAGGAAATTCATTGTTTAAATGCAATGATGGATTTATCTATTATAGGTTGTTTTCCACTGTATAAGAAAATGCTCAACTAGAATAAATAGATCTATCCCTGCATTTCCAACCTGTGTACTAGGTGTGCAAGACTTTTAATATTAAAACATGCTCTTAGCTTTTCCAAGTTGACTTAGGACCTGATTTTAATCTGTGTAATACAGTATTCCCGTTAATAATAACATATAATTAAGACATCCGTTAAAAATCCATAACGTTAATTTAATGGAGAAAATCTAATACAGTTCTATTGGAATTTTTACGTTAAATTAACTTTAACGGGCTTTTAATGGATGTCTTAATTAGATCTCATTATTAACGGGAATATTCCACAAATTAAAATTGGGCCCTTAAAGTTTTAATGAAAAAAGTTGCAGGAACACATTTAAAATGGACACCCTATTTCATGCTTTCTGTTGGCTGTACAGTCAAGCTGCATTTCAGAGTTCATAAACAACAGGTCCTGTAGGAAGAGATTACCAGAAAAGGCTGCTGCTGAACTTTCCACCCGACAATGATCTCATCTTCTTGCTCTCTCTCAGATTCTACGTCTCCTCACGTCTTCCAGTTTCCAGGTCTCATATGACAGTGATGCATGCTGAAAACTATGTTTTAAAACCAATCAAGATAATGATCATGATAAAGATGCCTACCACTGGATGGGAAAATGTCTTTGGCAGCAACACAGTTAAGCCTAACTATTTGAACAACTTTCACAGAAGATGAACATTGTTCAGAGGTTTTCTTGGCTTCAACTCCAGTTTAACTTAATAATTCTTCTACTTTGCAGTGATTAATGGCTCCCTATTGCAGGGGCAGGACTGGGCAATCCAGGTGCAACCGTAATTGTTACACTGAACAGAAACATTTCCTTTAGACAAACGTTCCCAGAGGGGTTATAAATAGGAAATGGACGTTAGCATGAAGAGTAAGCTTCCAAGTGTCCACATCAAGTGCAGCCCACTTGGACATTAAACTCTGAAGACTTACACCCCCTCCCTTTCCTGTTACAAACTGACAGAATAAGTACATCAATGCTCCCAGTCATTATTTTTCTTCGGTGGCACTTTGTTTTCTTGTGACAGTGAAAGGAGATGGTGGAGACGAGACAAGCCCCTCGCAGTTTATCAACGCGAGTGGAGTGTCGTCCATAAGCAGAGAAGTGGAAATCAATACTTCATTACCAAATTGTTAGTGAGGATGAAGAGAAATGGCCGGGGTGATTTTTCTGGCAGTCTTCTTGCAGCAGGGTGTAGGGAGGAGGAGGTGGGTTCAATGTCAGAAGCAGGTGATGCACGGAGAAGGGCTCGGTGTGAGGGACCCAGGCTGGAAAGCGGAAACTAAGGCATTGGTCCTGTAATGGGAATCAGAACAACAGAAAAAGATGCATTACTTTCTGCTGTGTGGCCAGGTGGTGGTTCCCTCAGGGAGTCAGACTGCCCACTGGTACACGTTGTCTGACTGATGTTCTGAGTGGAGCCACAGCTAACCCTGGGCAAGGGTCCAGTACAAAAAAGATGGGACATTGAACAAGAGGAGCCAACGTGGGGGAAAATGTCAGACATCAAAGCAATGAAAACAGTTATTTATGGAAGAGATATTTATGCACCCATGTTCATAGCAACATTGTTCACAATAAGCAAAAGGCAGAGGCAAAGCAGAGTGAGTGTCCACTGATGGGTAACTAGGTAAACAAGGTGTGGTCCACATGTGTGCTGAAATACTACTCTGCTTTCAAAAAGAAGCAAATTCAGATACAGTTGACGACGCGATGGATGAACCTTGAGGCTATTATGCCAAGTAAAAAGAAGTCACAGAGTGATACTGTATGATTTCACTTATATGAGGTACTTAGAGTTGTCAAAATTATAAAAACAGAAAACAGATGGTCATCACCAGGGGGCAGAGAGGAAAAGAGAGCTCTTGTTTATTGAGTTTCAGTTTTGCAAGATGAAAACTTTTGGAGATGGACAATATTTTTTTTCCTCTAATTTTTAGACAAGGTCTCGCTGTGTAGTTCAGGGTGGCCTCAAACTCTCAGCAATCCTCCTGCCTCAGCTTCCCGAGTGCTGGGATTACAGGCATGCACCACCGCACCTGGCATGGAGACAGACAATATTTTTTGGCTGCACAGCAGTGTGAATGGATTTAGTAGCACTGAAATATACCCTTAAAATGGTTAAGGTGGTAAATTTTGCTTTTTGTATTTTATCATAATTAAAAATAAAAAATAGCCAGGTGTGGTGGTGCACACCTGTAATTGCAGCACTCTGGGAGACTGAAGCTGGAAGATCACAAGTTTGAGCCCAGCCTTTGGCAACTTGGTGACTTAGCCAGATACTGTCTCAAGATAAAAAATAAGAATTGGGTGTGGTGAACTACATAGGGAGATCCTGTCTCAAAAATCAACAAGAACAACAACAACAACAAAACAGGCCAGGGATTTAGCTCAGTGGCACTGCACCTGCCTCACAAACGAAAGGTCCCGAGTTCAATCCCTGGTACCGAAAAAGAAAGAAACACACACACAACAACAACAACAACAACAACAACAACAACAACAACAAAAACAAAACAAAAAAGGGTTCGGAAGTAGCTCAGTGTGAAGGCTTTGGATTTGAGGTAGAAAATTAGAGTGTGGCAACGCTGGCTGGTGAAGTAGGCAGAAACTGTTAATTACAAAACCCAGAATACATGCACAGAGCAGTTCCCAAAGCCCTGCACGTGGACAAGAACTCCAGCAGGTTTTCAATAAAACACCCTAGACTGACATCAGCCTGAGGCTGGGATCCTAGCACTGCCTCTCAGGACCCATATGGAGAAGTTTGCCCAGGTTTCCTCCAGATCTCGACAGCATAGAAGACACAGACGCCCAGGAGAGCTCGGTACCATGGCTTTCCTCATGATAGCCTGCCTTGGGTCACCAGCACGTTTTTTTCTCTCTTTTTTTTTGGTACTGGGGATCGAACTTGGGACCTTGTGCTTGCGAGGCAGGCGCCGGAACCACTGAGCTAAATCCCCAGCCGTTTTTCTCTCTTTTACTGGGCCCAAGCTCACTCTGCAGAGCCAATTTCTCACTTCTCTTCACTTTTACTTTTTCAAATAAACTTTGCCGCTGGCTTTTGCTTATTTCATCCAATTCTTTGTTCGAAACGAGAAGAACCTGGAATCTAACTCCAGAAGGAGACACAAGCACCCCAAAATCCGGTAATGATAACAGATTCGATCCCCAGTATGGCCATCAGCTCTACCAACACAGACACACACACACCACACACACACACACACACACTTGGTATATGATTTTTTTCAATTATAAAGCATCTTGAAAAATATAATTTAATCTGGCTGGCCATCTAGAAAGAGCTCCTATTCATATCTGCTGTACTTCCTTCCAGTCTTTTTTTCCTCCTGTAAGTTCATTAGGGACACACAGTCATGTGGGTTGACGACTATGGAGCTATCTATGTATGATGACTCTGTCACACACATGATCTCAGTGGGCTAAACCATTCTTATACTTCTGAAGATTTAATTTTCTTCCAATTTTATTTAATAATACATAACACCGTGATGAACATCTTCATGTTTAAAGCTTTTCAGTATGTAAGATGTTCTCATAGTTCTCAACTCTGAAGTTCTTGAATCAAAAGATGTGAATATTTTTGTGATGAGGAATGCTATTTAAAAGCGAGTGTAGTGATCTCCGCCCCCCACCCCCCCAACTTTGCTGTTGAATCACCTTGTGGAAAGCGTGTGCTTTCTCTTACCCCAATCTGAGTGGAGTTCCTTATTTACGTCTTGTTATTTACTGGTAGTTTAAGTTATAGTGAGAAAAACCACGTTGGATCTAAAAATAACTAGTTGTTTTGGGGAAAAAGCTGACAAATTTTTGGTAGGAAAACGAAAACAAATTAAAAATCACACAACATTTGATGAGTGTAGAGAAATTATACACAAAATGATCATAACACATTTAAAAAAATAGTATGACTGCAATACTAGCAACCAGTTTTATTACATACCTATCAAATTCTAGGCACATAACATGTCTGTGTGTGACTGCTAACTTTTTTTCTTTCTTTCTTTTTTTAGTACTGGGGATCGAACCCAGGGAGCTCTGAAGTACACCCTCAGCCCTTTTTATTTATTTATTTTATTATTATTTTTTGGTACTGGGGATTGAACTTGGGTCCTTGCGCTTGTGAGGCAGGCGGCAGGACCACTGAGCTAAATCCCTGGCCCAGCCCTTTTTATTTGAGATGTCTTGTTAAATTGTCCAGGCTGGCTGTGACCTTGCCACCCTCCTTCTTCAGCCTTCCCAGTGGCTGGGATTATAGGTGTGTGCTGCCATGGCCAGCTTCCCTTATTTCTTTTTGGTTTTTTGTATTAGTACCAGTTTGTACTACATAATGTTGCATTTGTTGTGGGGACTGGCACGTGTATGTAACATACCTCAAGTCTGTTTTTAATCCCTTTCCCTCCCCTCCCTTCTGGCTCCTTCTCTTGATCTGCCTTCCATTTGAAAGAAATCTCCCTATTTCCTATTATCAATCTTTCATTTTGCTCTTTATATTTTGGGTTTCTCATATAAGAGAAGCTTGTGTGTCTGATTTGTTTCACTTAATATTATACATTTTTGTAATTGACACTACTGGGGAGGCTGAGGCAGGAGAATCTCAAGTTTCCCACCTGGGAAGTTTAGTAACTTAGCAAGATCTGTCTCAAAATAAGACATAAAGGAGATGGGTATGTAGGTCAGTGGTAGAGTATCCTGGGCATTGGAAGAGGTGCAGTGGAACAGAGGCTCAAAGAGGCTAGTGACTTGCTGAAGGGCAACAGCTGGTGAAAAGTGGACATGGCTCTCGATGCTGACCTTTCCATACTAAAGCCTCTCAGTCCCAGGTGGGCCCCTTGGTCATTTGCTCCTGACGTTTGCTGTGTACTGGAGAGATGAAGGTC
Source organism: Heterocephalus glaber (assembly GCF_053883595.1). Lineage (NCBI taxonomy): Eukaryota > Metazoa > Chordata > Mammalia > Rodentia > Bathyergidae > Heterocephalus > Heterocephalus glaber. The sequence goes on from NW_028258410.1 coordinate 15,969,261, forward strand.
CTTGGCAGTATTTGCTCTGCCTTGGTGGGACCCTCTGGCAGGTCAAAGGAAGAGGGTCATGTGGCTGGAAGGGGGCACAAGGAGAGGCGCCGGAGTGCAACACCACTGGGGTGTGAGGCAGGCCCAGGTGGGTTCCAGTTTCCCCTTCCTGCCCATGTCGCCACGATAGCAGCTGTATGGACCCTGGTCTCATTGATCACTTCCTTGAAGCTGCTCCAGATCTGATCAACACCCAAACTTTTATGGCTAGGTTTCTCTTAGGGCAAAGTTTGTTCTGGGGAGGGGGACAGGGAGGAAAAGAAGATTATATCATAGTCCCGCTTTTCAAAACACACAGTGCACACTAGCATAGTACAGACTCTGGGAGGCCTTCAGTGACCCCCCACCCCAACACAGCAGATCTCTGTCGAACCCAGTGCTTGCCAGATTCACTTGCTAATTCTTTCCCTCTCTACGAAATGCTCACAAATGTACTAGAGTACTGTTTTCTGGAAAATAGCTTCTCGGTAGATCCTTCTGCAAAAACAAAGGAGCCTGTTCAGATCTTAAGGTCTCGGTGGTGATTTTGTTTCTGACTGGCTTTTCGGGCCTCAGTATGAGAGGCTCCTGATGTGGCTGTGACGACATCTTCTGAGTGCTCATTCCGCGCTAAGCTGGGTGTAGCTTGTTCCTGTACTGGAAGCAGAATGGCAAAGAAGGGGCTTTGATCTTGGGCCCCTTTGGGGCAATATATTGCTTTGTTTTTCAGAACTGGAGATAAAACCCAGGACCGGGTGCAAGCTAAGCAAATGCTCTACTACTCAGCTACATCCTCAGGGTTTTAAGACAGGGCCTGGCAAAGTTGTCCAGGCTAGCCTTGGGTTTGTGATCCTTCTGCTTCAGCCTCCTGGGTGGCTGGGTGCTATGGCTTGTATCTAGATGTCTCCCCAAAGCCTCACAGGCTCATAGGTGGTTTTTGGGAGGTGGCTGGGTCATGAGTCTGTGATGTTGGATTAGGGTGTATGATACTGGAGGGTGTGTGATAACTAAGTGGGTTTAGCACAGTTCTGAGTGTGGATAATGGAAGCCCCACCCTGGGTGTGGGTGGCACCAATCAATAGATTTGTAGCCTGGATGGAATACAAAGGGAGAGAGGGAAGCAGGCTGCTCGCTGCTGCTTGCTGCCTCCTGCCTACTCTGCTATGGACTGTTTCTCCTCTGTGATGCCCCTCTGCCACGAAACCCTGCCTTGGAGCCAGCTGATTATGGACTGAAACCTTTACAGACTGTGAGCTAAAATAGACCTTTCTTCCTTTAATTTATGGGTGTTGAGTATTTTGTCCCAGCAACAAGAAATGTAACTAAGACACTGGAATTGTCTTCTTTACCTTAAAAGATGAAGAAAAAAACTTGTCTCTAGGTTTTAATCTGAGACTCTATCAGAAAATTAAAACTAGGAAGCAAAAGGAGTGGAAGTAGGAGACTTTTGTTCTTTGTCCCTGATCAGACTAGTTTAAGCAAAAGTGAATGTGGGCAGCGTTGGGTGCCTCCTGAATGGTAGCTGAGGCTGAGCTTTGCTGGTGAAAGTGGGTTTTCTCCTAACATGTTGAGCAACCAGAACAGAAATAAATAAAAATTTTAATTATATATCTACAAAGTCATTGGCCATGTTCATTAAGTGGAGTTTGTGAGGGAGAGCCAGGAGAAATGATGTAATTATTTTGGTATTAATTACAGAGGCACCAACAGATGCACAGAATTATATGTACTTTAATTCAGCCACACCAGCCTTTTTAACCCTTTGGCAAATCATTGTGGTTGGCTCTTCCTTTCCCATGCTCTGGCCCACACCTGCCTGCCTTCTTCTCCATTTCCTCACTGCTGCAGTGCCCCTACACACTGCCACCCTCAGGGCGTGTCTCATGATGGCTACTGTGGGGATGACATGGGCATCGAATGGTTGGAGGCTGGGAATGTGAGGCACCTTGCTCTGTGTGATCCCTTATCACGAAGCACTTCCCCCTTCCTCCTTTTCCTTCTCTTCCTTCTCTTCTCCCTTTATTTATTTATTTTGCAGTACCAGGGATCAAACTCAGGACCTTGTGCTCACAAGGCAGGTGCAGTGCCACTGAGCTAAATCCCAGCCCTCTTCTTCCTTCCTTTATTTATTTATTTATGGTACTGGGAATCGAACTCAGGTCCTTGGGCTTGCACAGCAGGCAGCGAAACCACTGAGCTAAATCCCCAGCCCTTCTTCCTTTATTTTTGAAACAGGATCTTGTTATGTTGCCCAGGCTGGCCTTGAACCTGAGATACTCCTGCCTCAGTCTCTTAGGTATCTGGGATTATGAGTATGTGCTACCACACCTGGGTTCCTGTGTCCTTTTTGAAAACCTCTTGATAGGTCAGAGTTTCAATTGTTTTTTTTTTTTTTTTGAGATAGGGTCTTGCTATGTAGTTCAGGCTGGCCTTGAACTCACTATGTCTCCCAGGCTGGCCTTGAACTTGTGGTGAGTCTCCTGCCTCAGCCTCCCAAGTGCTGGGATTACGGGCATGCGCCACCACATCTGGCTGGTTTCTTGTACTTGGTACTATTCATATTTTGAGCTGTGGGAAGCTGTGATGAGCACGGTAGGATTTTGGCAGCATCCCTGGCTTCTACCCATGAGATTCCCATAGCATCATCCCTTTTACCCTAAATTATAACAACCCACAATGTCTTTCAATATCGCTAAATGGACATTAGGGGTACAGTCGAATAAAAGAATTGTCCCTGGTTCAAAACCTTTTTGTAATTATTTGAGCCTAGAACCAAACTCCACTTTTCATGTCAACCCAATCTTTTATGTCAAGTTTAGCACATGCTGCATTTTCCAGAAATAAAGCTCTTTGACAAAGAGGTGCTGCATGTTCCTTCATTTGGAATATTACCGGAAGTTATCTGCCATGGTAGGAAACAAGCCACCAATGGTGCGGCTGTTCATGACGGTTCAGACAGCTACCTGTTTAGCACACTTACATCCACCCACAGTTATGTCTGACAGGTTCATGCTGCCTCTCCCCACAGACTGTGTACCTGATCGCCTCACTGTGTCTTCCAGGCCCACATTATGCTGAGCATGGTCTGCAAAATCACAGCACAGGTATCCCTCCCCTTGTCAGAAATGCAGACGAGGAGCCGCCCCGCCCTGCTGATCTCAAACCTTCGTTCTAACAGCAGGTGGTGTGTGTGTGTGTGTGTGTGTGTGTGTGTGTGTGTGTGTGTGTGTCCTGGGCACATTCAGGTTTGAGAAGCCTTCCCCTAGTCCATTTTTGTCCTCAAATGCTTTCCCTTTCTTTCTTACTGTAAGGTCCTAATGTTAGGTGATTTCTTTTTGAAATCATGTGTGTGGGCTGGGCCTGCGATACATGAATTTTGTTTCAGGAGGACAAAGGAGAAGTTCTAAAATGCTCGCCTGGAGGTCAGCCCTGGGCCCAGGGAGGGTGAGGACCCTCGCTGTGCACAACCCCTTCCAGGGAGCGGTGTCAGATCCGGGTCTTTCACTCATCTGTGTGCATACGACTGTCTTTCCACATCTGAGTACCCACAGGCCCCATCTCACGATTACCTCCATGTAACTTTTTCACAAACAAGGAGCCAAAATTCCCCATTCCCCATCTACTTCCCTCCACCCCCAGCATCTCTCTGTGCAGGAGAGAGAGCCTCCAATGACTCAGTCACAGCAGCCTGAAAGCCAGGTTGCTGGGCCCTGCGCCTGCCCTGCCTCTCCCTTCTGCGTATCTTCTCCACCAGTCATTCAGTCTGTCCTCACACTTCCATCTGTACCCCCGGCCCCCAGTTCAGGCCTGCGTGTGTCTTCCTGCGGGACGCCTCACTGGGCTCCTTTCCCACTCTCTGTCCTTGCCACATTTCCATATGGCAAATGAAGTGTGTTTATAGAAGCCTAGGTCAAGGGGCCGGGGATTTAGCTCCGTGGTTTCGCTGCCTGCTGCACAAGCACAAGGACCAGAGTTCGATCCCCAGTACCAAAAAAAAAAAAAAAAAGAAGCCTAGGTCGAATCAGGGTGGTCAGTCTTTATCCCTTCCACCTTGGAATACTTCAGTGACCTCTACTACACTCAGAAAATCACATCAACACAAAACACTGTTTTTCTAAAACCTCCTGCCTCTTTGCCAGCACTCTTAACTTCCCCTGGCCCCTCTGCCCCAGCCTGTGTGGCTCTGGGACACTGGCCGGCCGAGAGCTCCCGAAGCAAACTCTAGGTCCTGCGGTGTGGTTCCCTCTGCCCGGAATGTTGTCCCCTCTCTTCTTATCTTTGGTGTCTCCATTTAATGTCACTTCCTCTAAGAACTCTTCTCTTATCCACTGGACCTGTATAAATTCCTTTGTTACAAGCTTACCTCAACTTTTCTGTTGTTCTTACGGGACTTACTATATTGTAAGCACACTGTCATACTCTATGTGATTGAAAAATATGATACATGCTCAAATTAAAAATATTTACTGCAGTAAAAGACACATTGCCAATGATTCCCCTCAAAATACTCCCTCTTGCTGCAAACACACTTATCCTGTCATTCTTTCAACCTTCTGAAGCAGTTCTGGAAGTCTTCTTTCATGAGTGTCTTTAGTTGTCCTGCTGTGGCTACCTAGATGTCTTGAATCAGTTCAAAGCATTTCCCTGTCATGGTCATTCCGACTTTGGGGAAGAGCCAGAAGTGCCAGAACCGGTGAATGAGGTAGACGAGGACACATGGTAATGTTTTTATGAACTTGCCTTTCTGTCAGATGGCAATAGCTAGCAGCATTCACTGTACCTTTGGTCAGACCTGGTAAAGACACTTAGGAAAGAGCACTTCCAGAACTGCTTCAGAAAGTAGCAAGACTTGTGGGATAAATGTGTTGAAGACAGGGGATTATTTTGAGGGTGAATTAGTAGCAATGTATCTTTCACTGCAATGAAAAAAAATTTTAACATTCACTCTATATTTTCATCACTTCTTGTTTGTGTACTTTTCAATTTAGCATCAGCCTTTTACACTGGCACGTAAACTCCAGGAAAGTAGGGGCTGCATGTATTTTGACCACAGCATAAGACCCAATATGTATCACCTAGTAGCTACTTGATAAATATTTGTTGAGCAAAGGAGGCCTTAATGATAGTCATTTGAAGTCTATCTGTTGCTACAAGGAAAGAAAAATTTAAAGTGTTTATTGCTAAGAAAATCCAAAAGAAAATAATAGAATAAGTGGGAACTCTACTTCTGTAATTCTATGAAAGAGACAATTTAGGGTGTGCGAAGGGAGGAGACTAGAAAAGTTTGTCACTGCAAATCATGAATGGACACCAAGAGGCTTTGTCATTTATTTGGTACTTCGAACTCTGAAGAATGACTTAGTCTGCCATTTTAAAGTGATTTACGCTTTTTCAAAGCACATTCATGTGGAATATATTGGGTGGATATTAGTATCCTAAAGATAAAGCTGTTGAAGCTGAGGGGGTTTAAATAATTTGCTCCCAAGGAGAGGAAATGATGAGATCAGAATGCCCGACTCTTATCTCAGGGCCTCTTTAAAGCTATTTGGTTGGAAATGAAAAAACAAAAGTGAAATGTAAATGCTGAAAATACAGAGAATATTATCATTAAGAGAGGACTGTGACAAGGAGTAAAGTAGAAATGGAGACATGTGATTTTTTAATGTAATCCTGGGAGAAACCTGCAGTTAATATTTCTCAAATTGATTTACAATTTGAAAATTCAAATTGTCTTACTTACATTGCTAGATTTCATCATTAGTGCTTCATTTAATTTTTCCTAAGAGAAATCTCTGTGTGAGGAAACCTTTAAACTTTGCTGGACAAATTTCAATTCTTAGAGTGAATAAAATAATTGCTTAAATGCACTGACTCCTTTGATGGGCCAGACACAGCTCAGGGAGGGTGGGTAGGTGGATAATATTTTAAAATACTATCTGATGTACCTGATGTCTTTTCTTACTTCCATTTTTCCATGTAATTTTTTTCTACCATTGAAAACAGAGACCAACACTAACTACTCTCGGAAAGGGAGGTCATAGCATAAATCAGGAAGAACAAAGAGGCTGAGTTCCTGAATGGCAGGAGGAACTTTTTTTTCCTGTAAAACATCAAAAAGGTTGAGTCAATATAAAGATTTTAAAAGTTGTGTAGGTATCAGTGTCATCTGGTTGTGACTGTCAATTTTAGACTCACAGTACATACACTGTCTTCATTAACCATCAAAATGATCCAAGGTAGCCGGGATTATAAAGGAAAATTTGAGACTTACATAATTGCAGTGACTTATCCAAGGTGACACGATTATAAGTAGAGTGGAATATTTCAATATTCTATTGGAATATATATTTTCTTGATTTCAGAACCTTTACTTTCAGCCACTGAACTAATCTTCCGGATCTGAGTTGGATCTGGACCAATGAGATCACACATTCCTTGTCAAAGGGTGCTTTTTCAGACCCTTAAAGACTTATTTGTCTTGAAAGTCTTCTCCTTGGAATACTTAAATATAGATGGTGTGCTGGTTGTAATTGACACACTGGAAAATCTCAACTTTTGAACTTCCTCTTAAAGCTCGACTTGTAATAAATCAACCATGTCTCAAATGCACGATAGCTGCTTCGTGACACAAACCAGACAAACAACTGCCTACAGCTTTGAAGTTGGAGGGGAATGTTTCCATGGGTTTTTCTTATCAGTGCCAAAGCTAACGTCTTCTAAGCTGACCTCTACCTGTGTCACCAATTTTGACTGTCTAATGGAGAGGGCAAACTGAAAATAATTTTACAAGTAAGTTACTATTTTGCCTACTCTATGGGCAACCCTTGAAATAGTTTGAGATCTTTTGCTACCGTGTGCAGATATGGCAGAGGAAGCAAACCTGCAGGAGCAGGGTGACATCTTGGAGAACAACAACAAAAACAAAAACGGCAGGCAAGAAAACGTGGGACCTCCTGAGAGTGTGCTGACACTGTCACTAGGGGTCATTTGTATGCTTACTTGTGTATCAGCTTAGATGATTTCAATGGCAGCAGGAAATCTTTAACTTAGAGCACATTCTTCAACTGCTGGCTACCCAAGTAGTTAAGAAATGGAAATGAAAGGATGGCATGAGCATTTGCCCTATGCACATCTCTTGACAACCAATGATGGGATTATGGAGTCTTAACTGCTAAACGGTTATCCCTAATTATAATCAAAGGTACGTCAATCCAAATAAAAATGATAAGGCAGAGAGTGTTCTCTGCTATCTATCCCCCTCTGCTCCTCCACGAGCTTTTTAACATGAATCACTTCTCAGTATGCTTTGACAAAGCTTGGATTGAATAATTATTAAAAGGAGAGGGAGCCCAGTGTTAAGTAAAACATTTTTTTTTTTGCAGGAAAAAATGGTTTTAATTTTTTTTAACAGAAAGGAACAGGTTTTTTTTTTCAGTTTTAAATATTTGGTTCTATCATGCGTATCTCTCACTGTTTTTATTGCACTCCATGTATTACAAAGGTTATACGAGAAATTTCTATCAGACAGCAAGTCCCGGGGACAGGTTTACTTATTCATCAATACTGGTCTAGGTTTTCCTTCTTAATGAAGAGGTCAGGTTTGGGGTGGATCATGAATGCATTTTTGCTTTTACTGCCAGGAAGATCTGAGTCAAGGTATGGCCCAACCTGGGCAATGACGTGGGCCTGAAGGCTGCCATCTGTAGAGACTGGTTGCCATCCATATTCCTACTCCATTTTCTGTTGGCAGATTTGTTACTAGTTTGTTCCTGTCATTTAGTAGCTGTGTGACATTGGGGGGAAAACATATCTCTTCTGACCCTACATCCCACCTTTGCCACATCAGGATGTATTAGCACCTTTCACAAACTCTGCCTGGCACACAGTAAGTGCTGAAGAAAATGCAGATTCATTTAATTATTTTTATTTCTTTAATGATTTGATTGCCTCACACACAGTTACAGAATTTTTAAAATGCTGTGGAATGAGATGTAGAATAAAGTTAAAAATATATGCATAAAATTCTGCTTATGCATTAGAAATAAGTAGTCAGCAGGTCTTAGAAAAATGGATTTCTTTCTGGAAATTTAAAAGACTAAATAGAAGAGAGGCTCTTTAGTCCCTGAATTAAATAAATGTTGAAAAGAAATCAGTTGTCAATTCAAATATGAAGCTAAGAAAAGTTTTTGCTGTTTATTAAAAAAAAGGATAAAATAGCATTTCAAAACATTTGATGTGGATACTAAAAGAAGAAAGCAAAAAGCAGTCATAATACCTACCATTTTATTAAGTGCTTATTATGAGCTGGGGACTTTATGATTCCACCTGACAGCAGACGTGGCTGTTCCTATTCATTGGTGAGAAAATAGAGGCATGGATTGGTTAAAAAATTTAATGAAGGGTAAAGAGTCAGCAAATTGAGGAGCCACCCTGTGGGCTTGGGCCTTTCTGATTTCAAAGCCGGTTTTTCTTGTTGTCAATGAGCTAACTAGGATCTTTGAAAGCCACATTGCTCAGCCCAGCTATATAATGAAAAAAGTGATAAGGATTGAAAACCTGTCCAGCTATTGTCATCTTTTCAAAAGACAAATTAAAAGGGTGTCAGAGATCAGGACAACACCGTGACAATGAAAAGGGGGGATGTCCCCGGTGACTTCAGTGTTAATTATAATTTTGTGACTAGCAATTATGTATTTAATATTCAACAATTCTCAAGTATGGTTGCTTTTGGTGCATGGTCATAGCAGAGAGACAGGGAGCAATTTCCCTATATCTGTTTTTATTGAGCCACATTCATGTGCTCCGAGAAAGCACTTAAATTGTTTAAAAGAGGTCTACATGCAAACACCACCATGAACAACTCGGACGGCTTCAAGTCCAGCTGCAGCGATGTGATTCACAGTGGAGCCCGTCCTCTCCAAGTGGAGCACAGAGCCAAATGTTATTTATCACCAACTAACTTATGACCAAGGAGATTCACAGAGTGGATGCAGCCAGGCGACTCCACTGCTACCTAAAGTGTGAGTTGTGGGCCTTTAGGAAGAATGGCGTGCCCTGCAAGTATGGCAAGGAAACAGGGCTGGCTCATTCCACAGTGACCCTATGTCCGAGGCCACGGTGGCACTGTTCGGGTCATGTCTACACCGGTGAAGGGGCTGGTGTGTTGGAGCATGCATTTAGATAATGTGGTCAAAGCCTCCTGCTTTCCAAGAGGAGTCTGCCTTCGTTGTAATGATGGTCTCCATCTGTTGAATGCCCACTCTTGGGAGAAGGCTTGACTGTTCCATTTAATTCTATACTAAGAAGATATTTTAAACAGTTCATTACCTATGTTTTGAACTAAATCTCTCTTTCCACCCCCACCACCTCCCACAACTCTACCTGGAAAATTCCCACCCCATTCTTACCCACTGGCTTACACAGTACAACCTTATCAACAATTCCTATCCCAGAATCCAGACCAGGTCCCCATTTCCTCTTTCTTACTCCCCACTTGCTGGAAATATGAGGTTGATTCCCTCAAGCTTGGCCCATTCGCCTGCCATTGTAGAATCACAGAACTGAAAGTGGGAGACTTTTGCAGATGGTGAGTGAGAGGCCTTGGATGAAGATGATGAGAACAATAAGAGATGCCTGCTATTTATCGCCCCAGTCCATTTTGTCCCAAGTGTTTAACCAATTACATCCGATGTAAACCTCAAGGCAGAGAAGGAAACCAAGCTCAGACATGGCAGACATGGTAGGCAAATAATAAGTGGTAGGCAGTGTACCGAGACTCACAGGTCTCAGCAATAACCAGCCTGACTCTGTTTCGCATAGAGCTACTTGGTGAAACCCAGGTGTGGATCCCCCTCCCAAAGGCTCCGCCTTTCTTCTTCCAGGATGTGGCTTGGGCATTGGGATTTTCAGTCGCTCCCCAGGACAGGGGACTACGCGGCCAAGACTGAGAACCATGGCTCGAATGTGGGATTGGTTGGTTGGTTCTTGGCTCCTGCCATTTAATCCTCAGTCCCTTCTTTCACAGGCACAGTAGAACACATCATTTGTACATTCTATAGCATTCCTTGCTTCTTTCTGTCTCTCTGTCTCCACCACCTTTCTGTGTAAACCCAGTTCCATCACTGTACACACAAATAAAAAGCCAAACCAAGCAGTGTTAAAGACAGCACACCTTAGTTATGAGCCCCAGTCAAAATGGTCTTGCTGTACAACACCTGCAGGTCCTTGGGTTCTGTTTGTTTGTGCTTTAGCAACAATAGTCAGGAGCTGCGGCACTGGCTTGGCCCGAGGTGTCTCAGATTCATTCTTAAGGAACCGAGAACTAAATCTTCCAAAATGTCAAAAAGACATCTTGTGCCCCACCTCCCACCCCAGCTCCTCCAACCCAAATGCCCAGCACCCCACGGTTTGTGGGATACGTCCCATACAGTCATCTCGCCTACAACAACTACAGGCTGAGAGGGAACCCGGGGACCAGCAGCCGGGTCACGGCATCCTCTGCTATTGCGATTCCAAAACCCGCAAGGCCACCAGATAAGCCGCTGATGCCCTACATGAGGTACAACAGAAAGGTCTGGGACCAAGTAAAGGCTTGCAACCCTGACCTAAAGTTGTGGGAGACTGGCAAGATTATTGGTGGCATGTGGCGAGATCTCAATGATGAAGAGAAACAAGAATATCTAAACGAATATGAAGCAGAAAAGATAGAGTACAATGAATCCATGAAGGCTTATCATAACTCCCCCGCGTACCTTGCGTACATCAATGCAAAAAGCCGTGCAGAAGCTGCACTAGAGGAAGAAATCCGGCAGAGACAGTCGCGCACGGAGAAAGGAGACCCTTACATGAGCATCCAACCTGGGGAAGACCCGGATGATTACGACCACGGCTTCTCCATGGAGCACACAGCCGCCGCCCGTTTCCAGAGGAACCGGAACCTCGGCCTCATCAGCGGGGTCCTCAGCGACAGCGCAGTGCAGGACGTCCTGTCCGTGGTCACCACAGCTGGAATGCAGGTCCTCAAGCGCCAGGCCCAGTCCCTCTTGGTTCACCAGGGAAAACTGGAAGCGGAACTTCTTCAAACAGAGGAGCGGCACCAGGAAAAGAAGAGGAAGTTCCTGGAAAGCACAGATTTGTTCAACAAGGAACTTAAAAGGCTGTGCGGTCTGAAGGTGGAAGTGGATGTGGAGGAGCAGGCCCGCAGGAGGCAGGAGGAGAGGGGGAAGGAGGTGGTGGAGCAGGCGGAGCGCTGGCCCCCGAGGAGGAGCCCGCAGGCGGCAAGGCTGAGGAGGAGAAGGACGACGAGAGCATCCCGATGGGCACAGAGGAGACACACCTTGAAGAGGCAGCGGAGAGCCAGCGGCACGCGGCGAGGAGGGCCCGCCTACCCCCGAGCACCAGGAGGGCGCAGGCAGCGCGGCGGAGGAGGGGACCAGCGACAGCAAGCCGGCTCCGCTCGGAGAGCAACAGCGGCCCCGTGGGGAGCCACCCTTAGACCCCTCCCGGAAGACCAGAAAAAGGAATAAACGTTGCCTTGTTTTATGTGTCCCAAATACTTTTTTAAATGAAAGAAATGTGTTTTGGTTTTCATGGTGTTGCGTGGTCTGTGTATCAATTTTTTCTTGTCCATATCGCGTCACCAAAGGCTTTTGGACCATGAGCGTCAGAGCCTAAGGCACAGCCACCTTTCTGAGGTTGTGAAGGTGACTCTTTTCTTTGGAATCTGTCGTTGGACTTCGACTGCTGAAGGCCTTGGAATGTAGATCGAGAGACACCGCCTCTCCGGAGTTACCTTCGATGCTGCAGAACCTCCTCACAATGCCTTCTCAGCTCACTCGGTGCTTACCAGAGCCATAGCTTTAAACCTGCCCGGTCCCCTCCTGTGACCCGAGAACACGGTCGTGCGGAGGCCAGTGTGTTGGCTTCCCCTTTTGGCTTTTAGTCCCTGTCCGGTACGCAGAGCTGTGTTCCAGGGTAGAGCGCAGCCGGCAGCGAACTGCACTTGGGTGGTCCTGACCCAGATGCGGTGTCTGCCTTCAGGGTAGTCACTGGCTGGTGGAGTAGTCATGGAGTGAACACAGCTCACACAGTCTGCTGCTTTTTGTTCTAATTAATATTGGATACACGTCTTTTTTTTTTTTTTTGGTACCGGGGATCGAACTCAGGACCTTGCACTTTCGAGGAGGGCGCTGTGCCTCTGAGCTACATGCCCGGCCCCAATTCATCCTTATTGTACAGGGGGAAATTTTTTTTTTAAACCAGGTTTTCCAAAGACAGAATAGATCACAAGTATTCTCTTAAGGGATGGAACATTCTTACAAAGGACTAGATAACTTGAAAATGATTAGCCCATTCCAGAAGAAAAACAGCTGGGAATTAAGTTTGTCTGCTTGAAATTGTTTATAATCAAAACATTCAAAACCTCAAGGCTCAGGATCCCACAGATCAGAGCCAAACTTTTTGATAAACTCTTAGTAAGTCTTGGAGACTAGAAGCAAGATAGTTTGTGACATGTATGCTTCCTAAAAACTAGAATAGATTTTTACTGAATAGTGATATATCTGATGGTCTATGTTTCTTAAAGGTTCAAATGTAATAAAAAACAAAAAACAAAAAACAATAGTCATTGTTGGTTCTGGAGGACTTGCCCTGTACCTGGCCCATGGGAGGTGCTTTACCTGGGCAGTGAGGCCCCCATAGCAAAATCCAGGTAGGATGCCGAGTAGGCCCTCTTGGCTTCTGGGAATGCAAAGTGATTGGGGTCGCTGGGGCTCTAAGAGCTGTCCCTGGATTTGAACCTTCTCTTTGCTTGCCCTCAAGGGCTCTTGCACCACTAGGCCACACTGCCTTCAGTAGGTGCCTTTGGGCTCACGCTCTGGGTTTGATCTGTGTGCCAAAGAAGCACCAAACCACCCTTTCTGTCTTGAAGTAATTCAAAGCTTTCTTCCACTCCCAAATCATGTAAATATGTATTTTAAACACCTTGTGTAAGATTTATTAGAAATCTTTCCGTCTTTCCAAGTATGGCTGTAAACGAAGCATATAAAAGAAGTGCATGGAAAGCTTGCATGGAGGATTCCCAGGACCACAAGCTGGTTTTCTAGAGGTGAGGCCAGCGCCAGGCCCCTGGTCCTCAGAAGCATCCGCGACAGCAATAGAATGACGACAAGAGTTGTGCGGACGAGGTAGGAGCCAGTGTGCTGGACGGAGTCACTCCCCCTACTTGGAGACAGTCTTTAGAGAAGTAGTTCACTTAAAATGAGGCCGAGGCAAGCCCTAACCTGATCTGACCGGTATCTTAATGAGAAGAGAAAATCCAAACACACAGAGAGACACGAGGGAAAACCAGGGGAAGTGGAGGGAAAACCAAGGAAGAGGCCTCGGAGGGGGCCAACTCTGCTCAGCCCTCCTCCCTGATCTGTGAGGTAGGAAGGGCAGATACTACTCAAAATAAGTAAAAATAGGTAAAGCGAGCACATTTCTACAAAATCACGAAGCAATTCGATGGCAAATACAGCATCATGGCTCCTTTTAGAATTTAACTTTGGAGGGCTGGGGATTTAGCTCAGTGGTTCCGGCGCCTGCCTCGCAAGCTGAAGGTCCCGAGTTCAATTCCTGATACCAAAAAAAAATAAAAGAATTTAACTTTGGAAAAGGTTTAGAGCGTTGGGTGGGAATCCTCTGGACAGTTCTTTGTAATTGCTGACTTCTTTATTCCTTAACTTACATCTCAAGGCCCCTTAGAAACCTTGGGGTACCTCATGGAGTGTTGTCTCAGATACTTGTTTTAGGCCAGGAGAAGGACTTTGAAGGACTTTTTCAGAGGGAAGATGTGGAAACTTCCAGAAGGAACAAGCCTGAGAAAACCTGTTAGGGAAACTCCTATCCTCATTTCAAGAACAGCAACTACACTTTCATCTCTCCTTCTGTGTTGGGTTCTATATGAGATCTGTTGAAAACCATTCAACTGCTACTAAAACTTTTACTCTAAAGATAGGCACTAATAATAGCAATAGGAAAAATAATACCAGGTGCCTGATGAAACCAGGCAAGGTTGGGCTAACGTATTTTTGGGCTAACCTAACTTGGGGTATGTATTTTTTGGCTCTTGCTTTGTCAGTGAACATGTAACAAGTTCTTTCAACAAAATTGGGAAGAATCTGCTTCATTCCAGCTACTGGGTACTGTTTTGGTACAGCGACACGGTGGGTAGTAAGACAGATAGGACTTTTACGTTCTAGGACAGATGACATTTGCAGACAAGCTAGCAGGATCGCGTCCTGGACGGGAAAAGGTAAGAGGAGGATATATCAGGTGTGGGGAAGTGGGAGGCTGTAAGTTTGAGTAGCGGTGGAGCTGCTTTGAGCAGGGGCCCAGGGAAGACTTCTCTGAGGAGGTGACATTTGCGCGGGGACTTGAGGAACACATGTCTAGGCAGAGGACCCCCCACAGGTGGCCACAAAGCCAAAGCTTTGTAGAGGACAAAATCCCAAACCAGAGCCTTACCGTCTTTTCTGTGAGTGAGTGAACTAGGGCCCTGGGGTCAAACCTGAACTCTTAGTAATTTTTATACTGCTATGAGCTTAGAAAGGCTTTTTAGGGTTTTGACTGGTTGAAAGACAGAAGAAAGGCAACATCTTGGGATGTGTGAAAATGATATAACTTTCCAATTGGCAGCAACTGATAAAGTTTTATTGGCGCTCACCGATGCACATTTGTCTGTGTGCTGTCTGTAGTGGCTCCGCACTGCAGAGCTGTGTTGGGCAGCGGAGACAGAGACCGTGGTCCACGGAGTCTGAACCGTGACTGTGGCCTTTTGCAGAGTGTTTACGTCCTGCCTGTCCAGTTAGGACATGCTTCCGAAATCACAGTGAGAACATGAGACCAGGTGAAGCAGGCTTGAAGGTGACTTCCACATCATAGGGAACCCCGAAGGAGCTGCCCCTGGCACCATGCATGGGCCTCAGCGGCTGCGTGGACTTAGGTGGGAAAGAAAACCATGTCTAAAACGGCACTCGCCTCTACCCGAGATTCAGCATTTCCTTCCACTGTGAAGAGACACCAAATCAGAAGAGTAGAAATGTTGAGATTTTTACCACCGATATTTTAACTAAAATGTCATAGATGTTTTATGTCACATTATGGTTATTGCAAATATCCTGCAACATTAGGTATATTCATTGTTACTTTGAAAATTATGGCAGTGATTAGCTGTAGTGCTGGTTAAGCTCGTATATTACTGTATCACAAATTAAAAATATTTTTTTTTGGTTTTTTTGTGGCAGGGTCTCCCTTTGTAGTTCAGGCTGTCCCTGAACTCACTATGTAGCCCAGGCTGGCTTCATACTCATGGCAATCCTCCTGCCTCAGCCTCCTGAGAGCTGGGATTACAGGGATGCTCCACCATGCCAAGCTTTTAAAAATATTTGATAGCTGTACTTCAATGCTTTTAAAATTTTTATTTTATTTATCTTCAATGCTTTAAAAAACCCTAAGTAGTTTATTTTATGCCTTCAAAAACATTAATTTTGAGAAGGACTCTATGGACTTCATCAGATGGGTCAAAGAAGTCCATAGCCTAAAATGGTTAAGAACTTTTGTGGCTTAAGAAAATCCATAAGTCAAACATTTCTTTCTCTTTCTTTTTTTTTTGAGACAGGGTCACATGTAGTTCAGGCTGGCCTTGAACTCATGGTGATCCTCCTGCCTCAGCCTCCTGAATGCTAGGATTACAGGCCTGTGCCACCACGCTGAGCAGCAGTTCTTAATCCTGCTCATCACGGCAGGCTGGTGAAGCCTGAGATGCTGAGATGCAGCTATAGAACTTTATGACAGAGGGAGGAGATGGCCATATAAGCAAAATTTTGCATTTTCTCATATGTATGTTTTTAAAAAATTTATTTATTTATTTATTTTTGAGACAGAGTCTCACTGTGTAGTTCAGGCTGACCTTGAACGCACTATATAGCCCAGGCTGGCCCCAAACTTGTGGCAATCCTCCTGCCTCAGCCTCTTGAGTGCTGGGATTACAGGCGTGGACCACCATGCCCGGCCTTGTATGTGTGTTTAATAGTTTGTAGGGGCTGGGGATTTAGGTCAGTGGTTCCACCACCTGCCTCGCAAGCACAAGGTTCCAAGTTTGATCCCTGGTACCCCCCCCCCCCCCAAAGTTTGTAAATACAATTGTTCTTTCTGGAGAGAGAAGTATTGCTCTCATTAGGTTCTCAAAAAAGAGAATGAAAATCTCTGCAAATGATAGTTCAAAACCTCCATCCTAGAAGGAGGCACCCTAGGGTAGGGACTCCCTCCGACATACACTGTGATTCTCTGGACTTTTCCCAAATGTCCAGCATGGTCACTGTCCAGAGAATTTCATTTCTCGTCACATCCCTACCCCACTCGGGTCTATTTTCACCAAAATCCAAAGCCTCGAGGCTGTGCATAAGCAAGAAAATTTCCTCTTTTAGCAAGTGGCTAAATAGGTGGCCACAAAACTGTATGAAGAAGTCCCTCAATATATGCTTTTATGTGGGGAGGGAGGGCCTGTGGATCTCTCAGTTAACCTTCATCATGACAACGGTGGCTTTTCCCATCC
Organism: Heterocephalus glaber; assembly: GCF_053883595.1. NCBI lineage: Eukaryota > Metazoa > Chordata > Mammalia > Rodentia > Bathyergidae > Heterocephalus > Heterocephalus glaber. The sequence continues at coordinate 15,985,873 of NW_028258410.1, forward strand.
CGGTTTTAAATTAAGACACTTTGGACATTTTGTCTTTCTTCTTTCACTCCACACACACAGTCACACAATGAGGCATTTTAATTAGACCTCCTCAATTATTAGAGCACCGGGGAAAAAAATTCATGACTGGCCCGAAAGACCCCAAGCTAGGAAAGAGAAAGGTAATCATTTAATTTGTTGTTGTTTCCATAAATCAGGGCCCAGTCATCAATTTCACCACATATTTGAGAGCACATGTTATTGACAATGTGTTCGCAGAGAAAAATGGAGTTTGCTGGCAAAGTTGTTCCATTTTCTAAAGATTAAATTGTTCATTGTACAGGCTGCCATCTGCCCTCCCTGGAAGAGATTTAGTTGTTGGCAGAGGCATTCAAAGACTAGAAGACAAAGTTAAATTTCTTTCTCTTTATTGCCACATCTAACCAAAGGCAAATTCATTCATTCACCCATTCATTCAATGTCTATCAAACATTTTTTCTGTGTCATCCGTATGAATAAAAGAAGAGGCTCTCTCCTCATGGAGGGGTGCTTGGAGCCTTGGGGTGATTGTGATCCCATGGCACTGGACCCCCAGAGGTCCGGCATTGGGTCCCCAGCTCAACCTGTGTGCTACCAGGGGACCCAGGAATCATGGGGAGTAGGATACATTCCAAGAGCTTTGGAGTCAGTGGACGGTAGATAAGGCAGACACATGTAGCAGTCATACAACATGAGAACATGCCTTGAGAAATACACAAAGAAGAAGCAGAACTCATTTCTGAATAGAACTTCTTGGAAGAACCAAGTGGAAGAACCTGGAAGAAGCATGGAAGAACAAGTACCTTCACATGCATGATGCTCTTTTATTCCACAGTGCCCTGTTGTGAAGGTAGTTATTGATGTCTCCATGTTGCAGGGGAAGTCGCTAAGGCTCAGAGATGGACAGATTGGCTCTGGTTCTTGTAGGAAAGAGGTTAGGACTCAAATTCTCTTTACATTTCCAAGTATTGGCCCCTAGGTTACATCAAGTAAGGCCTCGGACCCCTCACACTTCTGTGTCAGCCCCAGCCCACTTGTCTGGCCCCAGTGCATGATCTGCATCTGAAGCTGCTGATGCCCACTTCACCACCATCAGTTGCTACTGACTTCTTTTGCTCTTTACTCCAGATAAGACCACTCTCCTGTTGGCCTTGACCTTGGACAGTCTTCTTGATTCTAACTTGGATCTTTTTTTCTAGACTACCCATCCTTGAGCTACCTAAGTCTATTCATTCCTAAGGTTTGACCTTCTTCCTAGGGTTTTTTCAACCAAGTTCTCCCAGACCTCAGCAGTCCATCCATCCATCATCCATCATCCATCATCTATCCATCATCCATCCATCTATCATCCATCCATCCAACCATCCATCCATCCAACCATCCCACAAATAAATACCCACTGGATCTCTGCCCACTGTGTCAAGTGTTCAAGATCAAAATGGTCCCTACCTTTAAGGAATGTCCAGTGTCCAGTGACTTGGGGCAAACACACAAAGAGGAAGAAAACATTATGATGGAGGCAAACATCACAGAAGGAAGCATGTGGTCTCATGAGGGGAAAAACAGGGGTTCTAATCTCATCTGCAAATGCACTTGGGTGTGTCTTGGGAGAAGAGGGAGAATCTCAGGATGAGTTTCTTTGGGGATAGTCTATTACAGCAAGACCTGAAGAACTGGATCAAACTCAGCCATCCAGATAAAAATCAAAGGAAAAAAGAATTCTCGGAAGCTTCAAAATATGTGACTCTGAGGCAGAAAGGAGTTTGATTTGTTCAAGGAACTAAAAGAAAGTCCGAGTGTGGCTGATACACCAAGGCAAAGTAAACTGAAGCATTTTAAGTCATTGAGGTTTTAACACAGGTAGTGTGTGCATGTGTGTGTGCGTGTGTGTGTGTGTGTGTGTGTGTGTGTGTGTGACTGAACCCAGGGCCTTCATGCTGAGTTAGATCTCCATATTCTTCTAATTTTCTATTTCAAGATGACGTCTTGTTAAGTTGTTAAGTTGCCCAGGCTGGACTCAAACTTGTGATTTTCTTGCATCAGCCTCCCAGAGTGCTGGGATAATGGGAAGACATTATCACTTTCCCTGCTAGCCTAGGCATTTTCAACTAAATAAATACTGTGCTTTAGTCCAGCATATTGAATATTCAACAGATATGATTTTCAAAACAAGTTTGGAGCATATGTTGATAAAAATATGAATGCTTTATTACCTATTGCATATCTGAGTATTTTAATTGGTCAAATTTTAGATCTAGATGGTTATGAACTGGAAAGTGAGAAAATTTCCATTCTAAAGAAGCATCCTCCCCAGAGACTCTTGTACTATGTGGATGCTCTGTAAAAACCCAAGATAGTTCTTTTTTTTTTTGGTGCCGGGGATTGAACTTGGGACCTTGTGCTGGCGAGGTAGTTACCAGAACCACTGAGCTAAAACCCTGGCCTGATTGTTCTTTATCTAGAACAGCTTTTAAAAATTTTCATGAGCAACATAAACAATATGGAATGTTGGTTTGGAGTTTCAGTCAACTTTTTCCAGAAAGCTTTTCCAATCTGTCACTTTTAGGCTGGGAAAATTAGATTCATGGAGACCGGTTTTCAGGGAGGGAAAGAGAAGGGGATTGTTGGGATGGGATAAACTCTTAACGGCACAACTTGGCACTTTTTGTATGCCTTTTGCTGGTAGTTTGCATGAGTACATAAAAGAAAAATGTGGTCTTCAGAGTCTCCTTTCCAGTAAAATTAGTAATAATCTCTTATTAAATCATCAAGAGTAATAGGATAAAGGCAGTTGGCCCCATCCATGTGGGTTTTGCCTAAGTTCCAAAAAAGTCAGGGATTATATACTGCGAACAGAAAGCAATCCCATGATTTCTGAAGCACTCCATTGCCAAGGCATCCGAAATGCCTTACACGCATTCTCTCTTTTACCTTTAATTCTTTCAATGTAACAAGAAAAAGCTCTCTGAGGAGGGGGGATGCATTTTAAGGAGAGGGATATAGGGGCACCAATAGAGAGAACAGGCCAAAAGCGAAAGCAAAATGATTCACAGAGCAAATATGTCCAGTACTGCTATATCTCAGCTCATTTCAACAAATATTAAACAATCAAGCCACAGGTAGCCACTGGCTTCGGAGACTTAGAATTCAGTGAGGAGGCTAAGATTCGTCCATCCATGGATGTGCCTGTGGAGTCAGAAAATATTTGAGCACCTCCTCCCAGCAGTCCCTGGGCTCAGCAAGGGGGTCCCTCCTCACAGTCATCTGGCAGCCTGCATGGGAACATGCTGTTCCCTGTCTCTGCCCTCAGGGAGCCAACTTATCATCTGACGACAGAAGGAGAATACAGCACAACACAGCCGACCAGTGTTGCCAAAGGGAGGTCAAGGCTGCTCTGGAAGCTTCTAGGGGATGGTGATGGATGTGTGCATAAATAACAGCACTGAGACACCCTTAATGGGTTAGGGGAGTAGGGGGCAGGTCCTACAAGGAAGCAATCAATCTAATTAAAGAACCAGGAAGCAAATAATTAAGCAGATGGAAGCCGAGCTGACCTTGAAGAGGGAGCAGGATTTCAGTCAGCGAAGATGGGGCAGGCAGATCTCCAAGCTGAGGGCACAGCCAGGCATAGTGGTGCTGGCTCATGTGTTGAGTATGGCTTGGGAGACGCGATACGTGGTCCTTGCGTCTGCCCCCTTTGCTCATTGCAGTATCAACTCAGTGAGGACAGTGACATTTCTTGCCTTAGGCAATGGCAACTGATAGGGTCTTCAAAAAGTCTGGGACAGAGAAGGGGACTCACAAATATTTATTGAACAAGCAAATGATAATTATATAACCGTTGCTTGCTTATGGCCTGATTAATGTGCACTGTACTGAGTACACTTATTTGTTCGTTTGTTTATTTACTGGTGCTGGGGAGTGAACCCACGCCCTGCACATGTTAGTGAGGGCTCTACCCCTGGACCACACCCCCACCCCTTTTTATTTTGAGACAGGGTCTCACTAAGTTGCCCGGGCTGGTCTTGAACCTGCAAGCCTCCTGAGTAGCTGGAGTTACAGACAGGTGCCACCATGTCCTATCTGTTTATTTAATCTTTACAACAACCTGACGAATCAGGTCCTTTGGTAAGGAGATAATTTAAGCAACTTGAGCACAGAATCCTGGGTAGGAACCGAGCCAAGGGTTCTCTGGCTCTGGGACCCCACAGCTAAGTGCGGCGTTGCTCTGCCCTGCAGGGGTTGAGGGGGATGACTAATACCAAAAAGGAAGACGGCTTTCTGGGGAGGAACACAGGAGAATATCCAGGGGTTGCTAAGTTACTAGGGATTCTGACACAGGGGACTGATGTGACTGAGGAAATCACACCCCCAACTTCCAGACTTTTCTGTAAGGAGGTGACGACTGTGCACACAGTTTTCTGAGAGGGCTGCAAAATGTGTGCAAATTGCTCACGATGTTCTTAGAGATGTCAAGCTTTGAGGATCTCCTGGACCACCTGGCATCTTGCCTAGACAGTCACTAATCTTTCCAGCCACCTGGAAAGGTGGTTATTATGACTCCTGTTCCAGGAGAGAATAATGTGATCCGGGAAAAGATCAGGTTGTATGTGCAAACTCCACAGGTGGTGAGAGAAGATGCTGAATGGCCTTTTCTTGTTTCACGATATTTAGGCCAACACCACAAAGTTGGGGGACTATGGGAGCTACATATCTCATAGTTTAAAGGAGGTTGTCAGACACTACTCCAGCCGTGATCAAAGATAACATCATCAGTAATGAGTCTCGTCCATGTCATGAAATCGCCGAGAAGGTTGCCTTATTGCTATGGGATTCTTGGCAAAAATGCGTAACTAGATCCAGGCATGAGAAGTCTTCAAGACACCAGACATACCACACGTGGGAGGGATTCCACAAAATAACTGGCTGGTACTTGTCAGAGTGTCAAAGTCATAAAAGACACGGAAAGACTGTGGGACAGTCACAGAGGGAAGGAGATGGAGATCCATGAACTAAATCCAATTTGAGAGCCTAAATTAGATTTGGGGACAGCAAAAGAACTTGGCTCAAAAGTGATAAAAGTCAAATAAGACCTGTAGTTTGGTTAATAATAAACACATGTTAATTTCCTGGTGGGGATGAGGATACTACGACTAGGTGGCCTGTGAAGGACAGATATAGCTCTCTGTATTCTTTGCAACTCTCTTTAAATCTAAAATTATTTTATAATAAGAAGTTAAAAAAAAGAAGGAGAGACTGTTGGACACACTCCCAGGGGATTAAGTGACAGAAAAATAGGCTACCTGGTCGAGTGTGGTGGCCCACGCCTGGAATCCCAGCACTCGGGAGGCTGAGCAGGAGAATTGTTGTGCGTTCAAGGCCAGCCTGGGTTACATAGTGAATTCAGGGCCAGCCTGAACTACAAAGGGAGACCCTGCCTCAAAAAACCGAAAAAAAAAAAAAGAAAGAAAAATAGGCTACCATTGATCATTTTCCTACCTGTCACCAGGGTAGGTAAGAGAGGACTAGAGGAATTTTTGGAGGAAGTTGGTGGACAAATGCACAGAGAGGGCACCGGAAGCCAGGGGTGGCCCTAGGCAAAATACTTGGGGTTGGATTCCAGCAAGGAGGGGAGGTTGGCCTCTGAGTTCCCATTGGCCGATGCTTATGTGACAGATGGCGGACTCTGAGCTATACAGTCACAACTTGGGTTCTCCAAAGTTAAGGCCCCAACGGATACCTAACTGCATAGAGGATCAAGTAAGTCCCTCATAGGAAGTGGTGTGGAATTTGCATCTAGCACGGCCACATTCTCCCACAGATTTCAAATAATCTCTAGATGACTTAGAATTCCTAGTACACTGTAAACGTTACAGAAATAGTTGTTATACTAGTATATTGTTAATCAGGTTTTCCCCCCAAAATAAGACCTACCTCGAAAAAGAGTACTGGTCGTTACCATGGTGATGGCTGAAGCCCATGCCTCACTGCTCTCTTGCTCGGTGGTGGCCACTGTGCAATGCAGGTGAGGTAAGGTGACTGGGCTGGCATTTTTCATTTCTAGTTTGCAAGGCTGATTATTTTCTGGTTAGGTCTTATTTTGGCGAGGGGGAAACAGGGAAGGAAATAAAGATAGAAAGATCTGTACATACTTAGTACAGACACATTTTTTCCTGTGTGTGTGTGTGTGTGTGTGTGTGTGTGTGTGTGTGTATTGGAGATTAACCCAGAGCTTTTGCACTGAGTTTACATCCGCAGCCCTTTGTTCATTTGTTTATTTATTTTTGAGACAGAATCTTGCTAAGTCTCTAAATAGCCCAGGCTAAGCTTGAACTTGTGATTCTCCAGCCTCAGCTTCCCAGAGTGCTGGGATTAGTGGCATGTGCCACCCTGTTTGGCTTTTTCCGAATATTTTTGATCTGAGGTTGGTTAAATCTGTGGATGCAGATTCCTACATATGGGAGGGTCCTGTGCTCACAGCTATTGCAAAGGAGTGAGTGGGTGGAGCAAAAGAGACAGAAAAGCAGCCTAGCCGGCCACACTCCGTGGCAATGGCAGAGAGTGAGCCCCCTGCAGGCCACTGTCGGAGTCACAACCGCTAACAGCCAGGTGCCCACTGCAAGAGGACGCTACAGAGCCACACGGTGAAGGGCATGGCTACCGAGGACGAAGACTGGGGGCTTCTGTGCACTTGTGGAGGGAAGTGGAGGAGTCATGGAAGCCCATGGCCTTTCTCAAGGTTCAGCTGGCGTCCTGGTGCCATGGGTGAGTCTGGATGGTCAGGGCCCGCGCTGCAGTGGACTGGCATATGACAGGTGGATGGGGGCTGCGCTGGAGTTGCTGGCCCCTGGTGGGTGTGGTTTCCTGGGTGCGTTAGCATCCTTGCTGCTTTGGGGGGAAGCGGAGATGCTTCTCTAGGGCGCTGCTGCTGGAGGCTGGTGATCCCTTTGCTGCCAGCCCGGACGCCAGGGTGGTGGCAGGAGGCACCAGGCTTTGCTTTGTCCTCACCTGGGCCAATTTCCACTTCCAAGGAGTGGAGTGCTTGAAAAAAGTCAGTTAAATTAGGCTTGGTAAAGGGACACTGCATCTTTGAGTAATGAGGTTGGGAAACGGGGAAAACATTTTCCACTAGCTCATGTCTCACTGTATGGCGTTCCGATTTCATGACACTTCATCATAAATCATTCCTTATCACTCACAGGGGAATGGAACATGGCTCCAGTTAAGATTCGTTAGCGATTGTAAAGAAGAAACATGAATTGCTGTAGATCAGGGTTTCTTGATCATCTTCCTGTCCAGTGTAGGCACTTTTTTATCATTATATTTACTGTAACTGTTGTTTAAAGCATAAATAAGCGGAAGGAAAGAGCAGCAAATATGAATAATGAAAATAAATTCATCTTATTTATGTGTTTATGCAAGCATCCGACAATTATTCCTCACAGCTCACTCGGCCAGGCTTGGCGGCTGCCCCATGCAGGACAGTTCCTTCCTCTTCCCGTGCCTCCTTCTGCTTCCTTCCATCCTGCAGAATGCGGCACGTTCGTGTGCAGGGGGAGGCCTCGGGCTGTGTGTTGCTTCAGCCTGAGCTCCGTCAGCCCCACGCTCAGACAGAGGCCTACAGGCAAACGGGGTAGGTACGGGCAGCTCATTCAGATCCTGAGGAGCCAGAGGCAGGTGTGCACTAAAGAGCAAGAGCCAGGGGCTAGGCTGTGGCACTCCACGCTGTAAAAGGAGGCCTTTAATTTAAAGAGGATCCAGCTGGTGGGCCATGTGGGCTGAATAAAGACTTTGGTCAGAAAGTCCTGGCTGCTGGACCAGACCACCCCGGCAGGCTTGTGATTGAAGCGCCAAAGGTTAGAGGGCTGGTGGACCCTTCGACACAGCCTGGACCCCTCTCCGGCTAGGGTGTCTGCTGAGGAAAGATTCGGTGGGCTCGGGCAGCTGAGATGGCTCCCAGTGTTTACTCAGGCATGGAGAGGACAGCACAGCCTGTCCTGAAAACGCTGACAGGGCTCTCCAGTGACTGCTGCTGGAGAGACCCCTGGGCCCTCCCACCAGGTCAGTGCCTCCCGACTGCTTCCTGGTGGTTCCCAGCAGGGCCTTGCAGAGCCAGCTGCTGGGGTCTCCTTCTGCATCCCTGCCCCATCGGGATGCTGCCCTCGCGGGGGCAGGGCGTCCAGCAGTAGCTTTGTGTCTGGTGCATGTGGAACTTTCCAGAAAAGTCCAAGTGGGGTCCTCTGAGGAGTAGGTGCGGCACCTTGCTGCTGTCCCTGGGCCTCTGCAACATGCCAGGTTGCCTGGTGTCAGCCCTCTCTTCAGTGTCCATGGAGTCTTCCTGGTCCTCCACCCTCTGCGATGTCCACTGAGGGTCCTGTCCACACCTGGCCCAGCTCTCCATGGGTCCCAGGGGCTGAACCCCACTGCTGGCGGGGATTTCTGGGCATCACACTCCTCAGGGCTCCCACAACTGCTTACTTTGCTCTCAGGCCTCGTGTGCATTTTGTAGCATCGGCCCCATTTTATGGCCAAATGGAGGCTCTGCAGGGGCTCCGTGATTTGCCAAGTTCCCCCACTGGGATCCAATTGTGAGCCCTCTCCATGGAGCGTGCGCTCTCCTGACTGTTCTCTTGCTTCAGGCCTTAGAAATGCTTTTGAGCCAAGAAAGCGGAAGTGCAGAGAGGCCGAGCACCCAGCCAAGTGAGTGGGGACGAGGCGAAGCCCACATCTGGGCTGCCCTTACTTCCTCCAGGGAGGAGAAAACACGGATGAGTGGCTTGGATTTCTATCCTTTTTAGGGTTGGTGAAGATGCAGTCTGAGCTGTACAGGTTCAGTCGGCTTATGTCTGAGTATTTTAAAAGTGTGTGGATGGTAGAGTGAAATAGTGCTTCCCATGTTTTCCAAATATTAAAAGATTCCCCTTTCAACATCCTGGCAGGGACATTCAGCTCACTTACCAGAGTTATTAAGAGCTTTTAAGTTTTTGTTTTGTTTTTTTTAGCTTCATGGCATTTCAAACAATTTATCACATCAGTTCGGGGGAGACAATAGCTTGACCACTTGGATGCAGGAAAAAAAAGATATTGGCAAGGAAATGTGGCAAATGTATTCCAGTAAGGGTGCCCGTTTGGGACAAAATGGTGATGGATGTTTAGAAACCAGATTCAATGCAACACTGCAGGTTTTGCAAATGGTCGTGTCTGTGGATGGCATTAACATACTCAGTGCTCTCTCCAGAACCGAGGACGTGCTGTTAAATAGCATCCCGCTCCTGCGAAAGAACGCAAGTTTTATCTTAAGCAGGATGAGAAATTACTGTAAATTGGTTTTTACTTCAAAAACCGTTTAATAACAATCACACACAGAGTTTCCAGTCCACACAATACATCACTTAATTTTATCACAAACCTCTCCCGGCTTAAAACAGATATGGAAACGGGGGACCGCGGATTTGACAATGCTGTTAAGGCAAGTTGGCTAACGATTTTTGAACAACCTCCAACGGAGGCCTAAATGCCGACAGTATCCATAAACAACTCTATACCGCCCAATTAGGGAGACAGAGACATAGCGTCCTGTCAGGCAGCTTTGCATGGCTAAGAGCCTGAGATCAGAGAGGGATGAGGGATCACTGAGAGAGATGGGGCTCGCAGACGGATGACTATCATTACGATATTACAGGGACTCACACCTTCCCAATTACTGGCAGGATTCATTAATTATGGCCGCATTTCCCTAATAGAATCCGCACGCCAGCTTATCAGCGCCTTCCCTCTGTCTACCTAAACCCCCACTCAGCAGTCGATCACCTATGAAAAATTAGACAGCACAGCTTCGAGTGGCCTATTTAAAGGAAAAAGAAAAATGAATATAAGAAGAGGCGGGGGAAAGGCAGTGAGGGAAAAGTCCGAAGCATCAGACACAGCGTTCTTTCCACCCAGGGTTGGGTTTTTTTCCCTTCCTGGAATTGCCACGGAAAGAGATTAGCAGCAGTGCCAGGGAGACACGCCGTGGCGAGGTGAATCCGCGAACATCTTTTTTACACACACACATGCACATGCACATATGCACACGCAGCCATGTATTCCCTGTGCAAAATCTTCCCATGGATTTTTAGCATGTTTAAAACGAAATCTAGATTTCTTAAGATCTTTCTAGCCTCATTTCTCTTCCTCCTTACCTACTGAGCCCTGTCTGTGCGCATCTGCTTTCTGCTCCTGTAATACATTAAATTCACGCCTGCCTCAGGGCCTTTGTACTTGCTGGTCTTTTTTTAAAAAACATGGATTTGGTGGCCTAAATTCAACTTGCATCTTATTTTTGGCTAACCTTCAAGATAAGGAGATACTTGCACTTTTAAAAGGTTGAAAAGGAGAAAGAGAGAGACATTGAGCCTGGACTAGGACAACACTGTTCCACATGTTCTCAAGGCTGATGTCTTCTTGCCCCTTGCACCTTGATGTCACTTCCCCAGGGAGACTTTCCCGGGGACACTCAACCCAGTGTGGCCACTACTTTGTCGGAGTGTCCTCAACCCTGGCTGGACATCTGAAGCACCTGGTTAACAATGCGGGGTCCAGGCCTGTTCTGGAGAATCTGACTCAGTTGGTCAGGGCTGGGACGCGGATGCTGCTATGTTATATTTTTCAAGCTCCCCCCACACCTGTGATTCTACCACACAGCGAAGCCCAAGCCTCCTCATGTACAGCCTGTCTCTGCCCCTGGGAATATTGGCTGCACCCCGTCAGCAGTGTGAGGTGTCGCCCCGACCACTGTGGCCCAGGAGCCTCGAGCCATGGCCTAGAACTGCACCTGAGACTGACCAGGTGCTGGGCCAACATAGACAAGTGGATGCAAGCACATCCATCATGCACACGTGGAGAATGAAGGATGGCAGGAATGCGGTGGTGACGTAAGGTCCCAAGCTGAAGTTATGGATCAGAAGTGGGTGACAATTCCGGGAAGTCCTGCTGTTGCAGGAAGCTTGGCCTCCGTCAGGGACAGTGGGTTCTGGGTCTCCCAGGCTGTGAGCTTGTTGCACTGCAACACTAATGTTGCAGCATTATTAGTTATCAGTTGCTTTCGCAATTCCGCACAATGATCTCCCTGCACGGAGATGCTGCTACCAGCCAACTCCCTTCTCCTTTTAAATTAAATATACTGAAAAGAGCAGAGATTTCAATCCTTCAGCTGTTCACAGATGAAAAAACATTTCCAAATCGTCAGCGATCACATTTTTTTTTTTTATTCTAAGGACGGCCAACTGTTCCCAGTGATTTCGATTACATTTCCTACCTATTATTTCATGTAATGGCATCCCTTAAATTTTAAATTAGCTTTGAAGAATAAAAATAATTGAATTCCTGCTGTTTTGTGTACATAGAGGGTGACAGGAGCTAATGTGATAATTTAAACTGTAAATGAGTCTTCACTTTGTGTTCATTAATTACAGCTAATTACTGAATTACAAACCTTCTTGGTTAGGCACTGTTATGTATTCATGTAGCATGTTGAATCTCCAGCTGGTATAAAACTGTTTTATAGACTTACAAGCTGACACACCAAGCTACCACTGAAACAATTCAGTTTGAAAACAAGGGGGGTGGGGACACATAACTGCAAACGCTTCTTGGAATTAAGAGAACATACACAGCGCTCCCAATTCATATCTTGGGGAATAGAGGATCTTGCACATATAATTAGAACGATTTATGTCACAAGGAAAAAAAAAGGAGAGAGAAAGCTAGGCTGTTCTCCACTCTGGGTGAAAATCTATACTATAGCGTGTAATTTGTGAGGCTTGTGTGTTCCTGCCTTTATCTCCTTGTTCCCTAGAAACTGAGCATCATAATTATTTATTAACTGATCCTGCTTTTAATAACAAAGAAGCATAAAGGATGCCAGAAATCCTGCCCAATTTTCATGACCAGAAATGGCTAGAAAGAAAAGATTCAGACAGACAGGCCAGGGACTCAGTCCTGGCCAATTCTTTCACTAGGTTAAAACCATTTCTTTTCCTTGTGTACAGGAAATGAGGCACTTTGGGTTGTTGGACATTAGTGTCTTGCGCGTTATTTCTGACTCTGGATGGAAGGCACTGTGATGTCCAGCTGGCCAAGACAGTTCCTGAAAGAGGACTTGGAGAGCCACTCCATCCATGTGTGGTCTCTGCCTAGCCAGACACGGTACAGTTTGAGCATCTCTCACCTGAAGTCCACATCGCCCCTAAATCTAAAACATCTGAGCACCAATATGATGCTACAAGTGGAAAATTCCACTCTGGGAGACTTTGTCTCATGCACAAAATGATTAGTTTTAAAATTTTTTATTAGAATATGTTTGCAATGCATGGTGATTATATTCAGCTTCCGGGTTTGAAACATGTATGTATGACACCTTGATCATTTTTACTCTCCCCCTGCACTATCCTTCCTTCTTCCTCCATCTCCAGATTCTCTTCCTGTCTCTACAGAGTCTACTGCTCTCTTCTTAACATGGCCTTTAAATTATTTATATTTCGGGTCTCTTATACTAGAGAAACGATGCAATATTTAACCTTTTGTGACTGCCTTATTTCACTAGTAGTATGGTCTCAAGATCTGTCCATTTTCCTACTAATGACTCAAATTTATCCTTTGTTAAGGCTGAGTAGTACTCCATTTTGTACATATACCACATTTTCTTTATTCATTCATCTGTTGATGGGAAAATTGGCTGCTACCATGATTTTATGCCAAATTGTTAAAAATGTTATATAAAATTACCTCTGAGCTATGTGTATAAGGTGTAGAGGAAGCATAAATGAATGTTATGTTTAGACTTAGATCTCTTCTTCAATATATCTCATTATTTACTTGAAAATATTCCAAAATTTGAAAAATAAAAAATCTGAAACATCCCTGGCCTTGAGCATTTTGCCACTTTGTTTTTTTTGATACTGGGGATCAAACTTGGGTCCTTGCACTTGCGAGGCAGGTGGCGGAACCACTGAGCTAAATCCCCGGCCCAACCCCTGAGCATTTTGGATAAGGGATGCTCAACCTGTGTAACCACGAAGGTCACAAGAGGAGATACACAAAGCCAATGGTTAAGTTCTTGAGCTTAGTCCCAGTCCTTTGTGTTTCATTCAATCAACAACTTTATTGAGCTTCTACTTTATGACAGCCAAAACACTAAGCATGATGAGGTACCAAGAGACGTATCAGACCGGTTTGGTGGTGCATGCTTGTAATCCCAGCACCTAGGAGGCTGAAGCAGGAGGATCACCATGAGTTTGAAGCCAGCCCGGGCTATAGTGAGTTGAAGGCCAGCTTCAACTACATAGTGAGACCCTGTCTCAAAACTGCTCCCCCCCGACCCCCAAGATGCATCAGAAGAGAATTCACAGCTGTTGTAGACAATCGTTTGCTCTGAGTTGCAAGCAAGATTTTCCTTGGGAAACCAGCTCTTTCATTCTCAGCCTGGGTGGTTGGGGCTCACCTCGCTTCCAAGGGCAGGGCTGGGTGCTAGACGAGGCTTGGAATCTGACCAACTGCTGCCTTCTACTCTCTGGCCTCCTGTTTGGATCAGGGCTGGACACGTGACCCAGGTCCATGGAGAAAGATTTTTTTTCTGAAATTCTTTTCACTTGTGGTTTGCCTAGAGGTTCTTGAGCCACCACATAAAAATTGGCCCTGTCAGGCTTCGCCTGAGTCTGTTGCAGCCTTGGCCTTTGCAGGAGGCTCCCTCTCTGGGACCGCTGGTGGAGCGGTTTCCCTCACGGCAGCCCATCGCCCCGACACATGGGGCCATAAACCAGGGTGCAGATGGACCCAAGCCGCATAGGAAGGGCACTGGGTACTCTGGGTCCCCAGAGAAGGGCTTTTCCAGCTTGGCAAAAGAAAAAAGCTACCAGGAAGGAGCCTCTTGATGGGACGTGAGATTTCAAGGGGGCTTTGAGACATAGGAAGGATTTATGGGGAAGAGAAAAGGAACAAAATGGGACCAAGAAGATGGGATTCCAAGGAAAGTGTGGGATCACGAAGAAGGGAGAGGACTGACTGAGATACACCACGGGGATTGGCCCTCAGCGTCCGCCAGGAGCAAGTCTGACCCGGGCCCAGGTGGAAGCGCAGGTTGCTGCTGGGTAATGTGTGTCCTCGGGGGCCTCTGAGCCCCTGGGTTCAGTTTTGTGAATTTTTCCTTCAGGTGGCTATGGGCAGGGTCAAGGTGACTAGGGGAGCTTTTGGAAGTACAGGGGACCCTCGAGTTATGACCGGCCTGACATACGAACAACTTGGGTTATGACTGGAATTTTAGTTCTAGCTTACGACCAAGTCCTGAGTTATGACCCGAATGCTTGCTGCTTGTGCTTCCAGATGGTCTCAGATACAGATTTAACCCTTAGAGAGTTCTAGAAGGAGCATGACAGCAACCTCCCCTGTGTGGGGTTAAGTGAGAAATCCCGGGCCAGTGTCTTTCTAAGGACGCTGAGATCTGGCTCTGTACAAATGACAGACTTTGCAGGCTGTGCAGAGGAACCTGAGCCTTCATTGGCCAACTTGAGTTAAAAACAGCCCTTGTGAATGAATTGAGTTCATAAGTCGAGGGACAAGAGCTTGCTCCCCGAATGGTCACACTGCAGCAGACACTTTGTTAACTACTTTCACGGTAGCAGCAGCAAAATCAACCTCAGCAAACCATAGCTGAGTGCAGAGTACATTTCCGACCCTGCGCTAAGCTCCCAAGAACAGCAATTACTGGAGCGTTACTCTGTCCATGAACTGTGCTAAGTTCCTGTCTTGTGTTCTCCTAGCCCTTTGAGGTCCAAGTCCAGCTCAGAGAGGTAAAGCGACTCAGCTGAAGTCACACAGGTGACAAGCAGGGAGCCGGGGCTAGGGCTTGGATAACACTGATTCCCAAATGCATGTTCTTTGCTACCACCCTATAATGGCTTCCTTAGTCTGGTTTTTCACACAGGTAAGTTTTAAACTTTTATTTAAGGCTCTTCCTACATCATGTGTTCATTACACTGGAAAAAGGAAAAGAACAGGATCGTCTTAGGAGGGCTTCCTGCTGGCCCCTTGCCTTGGACTCCGAGGTGTGTTTTGCTTTTTCTGCCCTAGGGCTCCCTCCTGGTCTGACTTGCCTTTGTACCCACCAGCACCCTCAGGAGAGTCTGGCGCAGGGCCCGGCACACAGTTAATACTCAGAAAAAACTGAGCTGCGCTGATTCAAACTGTTCTTTATATAAATTTTCTAAGAGCCAGGGTGGTGTCCAGACCCACAGGGAAAATCCATAAGAATGAGCAGGATTCCTCATTCAAAAAGCTTCCTGTCTCTTTGTGATTTGGGAATATCATGTATCCTGGACTTGTTCTGTTGTCTTTCTTTTACACTCATGGGCATTCAGAAATACAGAAATACTATGCTAAAAAGAAAACAAAAAGCATGTGTACTGCTCCTTATTCAGCTTGGAGGAATTTTGGACTGGGCCTGGGCAGAGCAGTTTGAGCAAACACCTGCAAGAGCAGAGGCGACTGCCAGCACCCCAGCAGCTGGCCCAAAGCCACCTGTGCTCAGCTCGGCCGGTGCACCGTGAGCAACTCAGGTCCTTGAGATGGGCAGATGGTTGCCACAAACTCCAGACATACACACTCCAGGTGGAGGGGGTTCTACTTGTTTCATGGCTGCCCAGCTTTGCTAAGTTCTGTTGGGTTCTGTGTACTTTTTGGAGCTGGGAGTCTGTCTTTGACCTTGATAAACAGTGTACATAGAAACTGAGTCAAACATCTAAAAGACATTGGCTAAGTCCACATAAAATACTTAGCATTCCTGGCAAGTACTCAAGTTATTGTTGTTGTTAAGATGGTAATGGTGACAATAGTGTTTATTATGGTTTAGATCTAAGATGACCCCCAAAAGTCTCATGTGGAAGTGGGGCCTGCTCAGAAGGGGGAGCACTAGGGGTATGACTCAAAAGGGTGTACTTTCATCTCTGGGAGCTCCCTTCTACCTTTATTTCCTGACTGGCCTCTATCACGGCATTTCTCTGTTTCTACCATGGATTGAATCCACTGAAACCATGACCCAAAATAAAGTTTTCCTCTTTTAAGTTGCAAGTTTTGGGTATTTTATCCTAGCCATGGAAAAGCTGCTAATACATATTAATAATTGTTATGTAGCCGATTACATTCGGGATACTTTTGGCCAACATCATTCATCTAATCAACATTTGGTGCTTGGTTAATGCAAATTCAGGATGGGAAACAACATGACAACTCACTGTGGGCTGCAGTATGGGAAGGAACTGGGGAGGAAAGGAGAGGACTGATGGGTTGGTCCCAGGACTGGGTATATTTGTTGCCTATGTAATGTCAGTTTCCCTCTTCTTCCTTGATAATTAAATCCTGATTTTGTTTTCTGTAGCAATGTGCCCAGCAAAGTACTTCACAGTGTCTTGCAGGTAAGGATGACCAAAAAATGACACAGGTCTGGCAGGAGAGGTTTAAGTGGTTTAAGAGGTTTAAGTTTCTGGGAAAGGTTTGCCCCCCTGAGAACAGAGGACAAAGCCAGTTAATATCATTATTTCACCCTTCTTCCTGCCTGGAATGGCTGCCAGTGGTGGCAGCCATCTTGTAGCTGGGAGAACACAATGAAGAGACTCCCTGAAGCTTCTTCCAACACATTAACCCAGTGACCCAATGCCACTGTTGCCTGCTTCTGGAAGTCATGGTGGTAAGAAAAGAAAATTCTGATTTATTCAAATCACTGCAACTTATTTTTTATTTGCACTCTCATGCATTCTTAACTTAGATGCCTCTTGCTAGTGGTTGCTATATGTAGAGTTTAAACAATTATCTGTGCCAGTGTGTGGGTGCTATTATAGCCATGTGCCAAGCTAAGTGCATGTCCTGCATGGTGTCGTGAGATTAATACAGTGACCAACACGTGGGCGATTTTGGTCAAGTCTATTCCATGTTCTGGGTTTCAGTTATTATGTTTGTAAAATGTGGATTTAAGACTAAAGCGACTTCTTTCCCTCACATGTAACCTTCTTGATTTCTGCTGCATCACAATCACCCTTGTTCCCCCTATAATGCTTTAATCTAATATTTTCCTCAGTTTGAGTCATTTTCTGGTACCGGGGAATCGAACTCAGGACCTTGTGCTTGCCAGGCAGGGGTGGTGCCACTGAGCTAAATCCCTGGCCTGGTCTGAGTCATTTTTTAAAAAGCCTATCCTAAGCAGTGATATTCGTGCAATCATAGAGATATACCAGTGCTTTTTAACTCAGGTGATTTGGGTCCTGAGCAAACAGATGGAGGTGCTGAGATGCTTTATTGGCCCCATCTGGGGTGGCGCTAGTAATGGGTGTTGCTAAGTTTCCCATAATGCCCAGCACTGTCCCCACAGTAGAGAATCATCTCGCTGCAGATGTCAGTAGTGCCAAAGCTGAGAACCACCCCCCGCCCCACACACACATGTGCGCGCACATATACTTTATGAAAATGCTTTGAAACAAATACATGACCATAAGAAGGTTGTTCAAGTACCATCTAAATCAGCATGCTACCTTCAAGGTCAAAGGTGCTGAGTACTGAGAATCCCCTACCAAGATAATTTCTTAAGGTCTCTTCCTCCTCTAAAAGTCAGCGAAGTCCAGCTGGAAGCACCAGGTTATCTCTCCTATCCTATCACTCAGGGCAAGAAATTTCTGCAGAAACAGATTCTCTATCAACTTTGGGATGGAAACAATTCTCATTTCCAAACAGCAATACTTGTAGCTCTATTTACCTGGACAATAGTCTAGCTTCCACAGACCATAAACTAAAGGAGTCTGAGACACAAACATCTACTGGGAGCCATGTGACGCCCACAGGCAGGTCACCTGAAGCACCTGCCAATGGAGGGACCTGAACATTTCCAGTAGAGCACATCAACATTTTCCCTACTCTGTTGTTCACATGTGGTAACATTCTCATAGGGTTAGGAGTGCAGTTCTCTTCTGTCTCTTCCATTCAGAAGACTGCAGCAAGTTCACTGACCACCCTCAGCTTTCACCAGGGACCAAGAATGTGCCATTTGCAGCCGGTTGCAGTTGCTCCAGTCTCAAGACCTCCAGTTGAAAACCACTGGCTGGGAAGGTTCCCACCCGAGAGTTTCTTAACCTGGAGCCACTTTCCCGGGGAGGTGACGAGGGAGATCGGATGGACCAGCGATGACACAGGAGACCTTTGTCAGGCACTTTCTACACACCGTCCAGACTCCATCCTCAGCCCAGTTGTGGGCAAAGGAGCTGTACTTCCAGTTAACCAGTGAGAAGGCTGAGTGTGCAAAGCGTGTGTTTATGTAGCTCCATTTCCTCAATCCCTCTTTTGCCGACTTCCCACACAGCAGGGCCAGCCTGATAGACATTCCTCCCCACGGCGCCCTCCAGGCCCCCCACTCCCAGGACTGGTACTGGGGAATGACGGAAACCCTGAAAAGTACTGCTGTTATTTGTGCAACTTACACAAGGTGTTTCTAAGCCGAGTTGGTTCATCTCTGGGTGATTTGAATACATTAAAGGATTTCTGGAAGGCCATGTGATTCAGCCTCACCTACCTTCTTGGCTGCAGTGTCACTCACACCTGTCCCCTCTTGCCTAAGTCCTTGGTATTAGTGCGTTTTGCCTAATTGTACACCACTGTCGGGTCTGCCTTCCCTTTTTAATAAGCTTGGAATTTTGGCAGCCACGGTGCAGCTGGGAGTAGACCGAGGAAAGGGGCACGGGGCAGTTGGAAGGTTGTGAGACCCCCGCAGCTGGGAGAACTGTTCAACGCAAGCACCCATCAATACGTGACCTTTGTTCAGAGTGAGAGTGTCCTATTCTTTGCTTTGGACTCAGAAACTGGTATCTTCGTGAGGCCCTTAGCTTTACGTCCAACCGCTGCTGCCCTGTCGCTGGCTCTGTGCTCCAAGAGAGGCGAGCTGGGTGGAATTCCTTCTCTGGGAATGCCTGGCAGGGCGGGCTCAGGAGGAACAGATGAACTCGC
Organism: Heterocephalus glaber; assembly: GCF_053883595.1. Lineage (NCBI taxonomy): Eukaryota > Metazoa > Chordata > Mammalia > Rodentia > Bathyergidae > Heterocephalus > Heterocephalus glaber. The sequence continues at coordinate 16,004,908 of NW_028258410.1, forward strand.
AAGCTTTCTTCCACAGACTCTGGTGTCTAAGTAGACAGGGTGGGCGGTGGGGCCGGGGACCTGGCACGCAACCCAGAAGGGCAGGAGAAGCTGAAATCACACCTCGCGTCTCCCCACAAAGGTTTGACTCTCTTTCTGAGTACGATCCGCCAATCCGTAATCAAGGGTTAATTTCACAGCTCACTGCCTCATCTAGCATAATATCCATTCAGACTAATTAAATCTGTCTAATAATGTGAGTGTCTTTGTCTTTGTTCTTCCCCTTCTTTGTGTTACACCCTTCACATCTCATCTCCGGAGCCACACGCCATCACACTCTACTTGACAAGCAGAATCCATCCCTAAAATTAAAACATTCCTGACCTATCTGCAGTGACAAGGCAGGCGAGCTTCACAGCGCTCCGGCCCATGAAGGGAGCTGACACATTTGTTTTTAATTTCAAAAGAGTAGAAAGTGAAGATCTGACCCCGTCAATCAAGCCTTGTGACAAGTTTAATCATTGGTGCCCCACAAAAATCACGGCTAAATAGGAATGCAAATACTGTATCACAGGGCTCTTATAAATGCTAATCAAGGAGAAGTAATCAACTGACAATTTCACTGATCTCTTTTCTGAAGAAGTCACTCAATGCTGTGTCTCCCAGCCACAAAGAGAAAAAGACAAAAGGGATGTAAGGGGTCCCCCCACCCCAACCTTCCTTTTATTTTTTCCTTCCAGGACATTTCTTTTTAAAGAGAGAATTCACTCTTTTGATCCATCGGTGAACTTTAAAGCAAAGAACTTAGGCAGTTATATGTCAAGTGTACTTTATTATCAGTAGCAAGGCCGGGCAGAAAACGCGCTGAAACTTCCGCTAAAATAAAAATCATCATTTGTCTTTGTCATTAATCTCTTCTCAAATTCTCTTATATCTTAAAAGTGATTGACCTTCTCTGTTAAGAGGGGGAGGGAAAAACTTTTCTAAGGAGTAGAAAATCTGAAAATTGTGATCACCGTAACACACAAAAAAGAATTCCTTTCAAAAACTTATTCCAGCGTTAATGAAGAATTTATAACCACCAAGAAGTTCTGAGGTTCGGACGCTGGAGTGTACTCAGTCAGAGGGACAGCGCTGGGGGCTGAATCTTTCATGTTCAATTTCACATGGAACCCGAGGGCTTTTTACAAAGCTTAGAAATTCAAGGGCTTTCTTTCTTCTTCTTCTCTATTTTCTTTTTAAACTAGGGTTCCTAAAGAGAGCTGATTCATTGTTTACCTCCCACTGTAAAGACCTGTTTCATGGAGCCATAGAAGGAAAGGGAAAAAGACAGCATTGTGTTTACCCAGGGCTGTGGAAACAGAATGTTCTAGTAGTTCAGCTAATGGTAGATGCGTTCCTACAGAGCAAACCATACACGGTTCACATTTCCAGGGCGATCTCCTTCATTTTAGGAAGAGAAGGGTGGGAACTGATGCAGTTTGTGGAGCGTGCACTACTCTCTAGTCTCCTGTGGAGGTCGGGAGGCCCAGTCAAGCCTGCTGTTAGCTTTTGTATGGCCCAGGAACTAAGCAACATTTTTACGTATTTAAATGTTTGAAAAAGAAATGAAAGGAATACTATTTAATGCCATAAAAATTATGTGAAATTCAAATTTCAGTGTCCAGAAATAAAGTTTTTTTTTTTTTGGTGGTACCAGGGATCCAACTCAGGACCTAGCACTTGCCAGGCAGGCGTGGCCTCCCTGAGCTAAATTCCTGGCCCCAGAAATAAAGTTTTATAGGAACGTGGCTGGGCCTACTCACTTGCTCATCACCTGTGGCTAGCATAGGGCAGTGACGATACTGAACAGTTCCAGCAGAGGTTGTGCAACCCGCAAGAGCTGAAATAATATCTAACCTTTACAGAGAAAGTTTGCAGGCCATTTTTCTTGTCCTGGCTGTGCCTCAGTTTCCCCAATCAGAGAACTTCTACATCAACCATTGAAGGCACCTCAGGGTTCTCAGATGTAAATGTCCAGATGATGGAGGGCGAGCTTCCTTCCGGTGACAGGAGCACCTCCCTCTCCTGATGTCACACCTTGGCTTTCTCTGGCTCTCACCCCTGTTTTCTGCTGCCCAGTGTCTGAGGGAGGGTGAGCAGTTTCTCCTACAGAAACGTTTCGTAGGGTTGAAGGGAGGCAATCCGCCTCAGGTATGGCTGGAGCCTTCTCAGGTAGCTTGTCTTCCTTGCAGCATTGTTTCAAATCAAAATCGACTTCATTTTGGAAATGACAGGGCTCCCAAAACAGAACATTGGCAAGCACAGAAAAGGGAGGGAGCCCTAAACTCTATTTCTATTGTGGTGTGTAGCCCTGGAATCAACAGGACCGGAAATGATAGCTGTGAACTAGGAAAGAAAGAGGCACATCGACTTGTTGCTCCAATAATAATATGGCAGAAAATTACAAGAGATAATATTTCTTCCTGCAAAAGGTGCCACCGTATTAAAAGAAAATTATGTGTGTATACATATACACACATTAAACAAATACACTTGTTTTTAAGTGCACGTAGCTGTTAGCTGTCTGGAATGTCTTCTTAGTGTTTTTCTGATAGTTCTATTCTTCCTGTTTCATAGCTACTGACTTCCCTTGTTAGGGTGATGGTCCGTAACTAGGGGTGAATGGCTGCAGAGTAAAGAGTAGAGTGCAGGGAGCACTGGAAATGCCTGGAGACCTTTTGGGGTGTCACAATGTGGGGAGTAAGGGTACTAGAGAGCAGGGATGCTGCTCAACAACCCCCACATGTCCTGCAGATAGTCTACAGGATAGCCGCCTCACAGAGACTGCAGACCCAAGTGAGTACTGAGGTTTAGAAATGCGCGGTTGGGGAAGCAGAAGGTGCATGTGCAGATACATCTGGGTCAGCCAATGTTTCCCAGCCTTGGCGCTATGACATTTAGGCTGGGTAATTACCTGAAGTGGGGCAAGGCCTATGGGGTATTCAGTCCCATCCCTGGCTCTACCCACTACCCCTTTCCCCAGGCACCACAACCAAAATGTCTCTAGGTGATGCCAAGGTCCACTGTGGGAAAACTTGCTGTGGCTGAGCACTTAACTATGAACTGCGACCTGCTGGTGTGGTTGCTTTAGACCAGTTATTGAAATAACTGAAAATACTAGTTGCCTAGTTGGTCAAAGAAAGGGTGCACTAATGCCCCTTCTAAGTAGGCAGAACGAGGTGGCATGGGAATGTGCTAAGATGCTTCTAGAACATACAGAATATTCTAGAACATTCTGGAACATACTGGGCAATTTCTTTTCTTTCTGTAGGAGAAGCTTATTTGGTGTACAGGGAAATTTTCTTAAACAAAGCAGTTGGCAAGAATCTAGAGAAAACTCTGGAAGAGAAAAGGGTGTGGATTGAGGCTCTACTGTGGGCTAAGTGGGTCCTCTTGTCTGGAGCGGTGGGGAGGTTGGCTCCATCTTTTTCAGATAAGGAAGCTCAGAAAGAGCCTGCATCTAACCCATGCATGGCACCGATGCTCCAAAGAGCTGTGATTGATGCTCAAGAACATCATTGTCCAAACACACACTTTTGGCATGGGAGCAACACGAATGCTGGGTTTCTCAGGTGGGTGTATATCTGTCTACATGACCCTGGAAAAGTCACTGAACAATTTTAGGCCTCTATTTTCTCATCTGTAAAATGAGATTAAGGAAGCAAGGAATTAAATAGGTGATGCCCTTAATAGCAACTGACTCGAAGCAGGAACTCAAACTGCTATTCTCTCCACATGTTGCTCCTGAAATCCTGACTGTAACTGTAGGAACCCTAATTTCTTTGAACAGAACATCGGTGTATTCAGGGCTGATTAAAATAAGTATGCTTTACAAGTAAACAAACAAGGTTGTATTTTTCCCTTCCCACCAGCACTGCTTTCCATCCTTTGGACTCCAAATTGTTATGAAAAAACCTGGCTTTTGAAAATTAATCCTGTGCAGGTGGCAAATGAGCAGGCAGGTGGCAGGTGTGTATGTGGCGGTGGAAATCAATTTATTCTAACTCGGAGGCTGCGTAAGACTGGGGAGGTGAATGAGTGCGTGTTTGAAATTGGATCTGCACAGGGTGGTTCAGGGTGTTCCACTCCTTTCTACCAGAGAAGGTGTCGAGAAGCTAGAAATTGCTCTGAGTTTTCCTTTTGCTTGTATCCCTGAGCAACCACCCTTTCTGTCCTTTAAAGCCATGCAGGCCCAGTAAGGTCCATCTGTGTGTGGCACCAATACTGGTGACAGCAAGAGCTGAAATATCACGAGTGGTAAGAGGAAGGATTTGGAATAGGCCAGTTCCTTAACTGCTCCTTCCCCCAAAACAATCTGCTGGGAAGTTTAGGTCACTGAATTCACAGAGTGTGTCAACACTGGAAGTGTCCACGTCCACACGCTCGAATCTTCCTTGGTGACATTCACCGGCTTTGTGGGTGTGACTTTTTTTGTTTGGTACCAGGGATCGAACTCAGGACCTTGCACTTGAAAGGCAGGCGGCGGAACCACTGAACTAAATCCCCAGTCCCGGTGTGACTTTCTAAGGTGGAGACATTGGGCTTGTTTCCTGCTCCCCCTTCAGCTCAGTCTGGCTCAGTGACTGATGCTTGGTGAGGAGGCACTCAGTGGGCATTTGTTGAATGAGCCAATCTGGGAAAGAGAATGGAGAAACTATACAGAGCCCTGAGTTCAAATCAGTTTTCATGGAAACATAGCTCTGTGGGCTACAACAGGTGTTACGTGAAGAAATTACTGTGTAGGCAGTGTGCTTGGAGGAGAATGTATGAAGAAGACTCCATTGCAGAACTTCTCATCATCCAAGGGGTGCTGCAAACCCCAAATGCAGCATGCAGTATCTATGGAGCGTGCTCACCCCAGGAGGTTTTCTTTCAACGAGACGTTGTGGGATTGGTCCTCTGAGCACTGGAATTTGTGATGCTTTTCTCTGCCAGGCTGGCACTGCTTGGTCTTGATCACTACTTCAATTCTCTCTGCCTGGAATGTTCTTGCCCAGATTATCTGCGTTCTCACTCCTCTTTTCTGCCTGCCCTTGCTGCATACCATTTCCCTGAGCTTCCTCCTGTGCCTGTCCCTCCTTGTCCTCTGCGCTGCCCCAGTCTTTCTGTGCCCTAAACACATTTTATCCTTTGCTTTCTGGACTCCCTTTGCCTCAGCGTGCCCATCTTCTGGACTCCTGCCGAGAGCAGTGCCTGGGACCCGGAAGGAAGGCACGTGATAGATGCTAGGTGAATAAGGAATGGGTAAGTCAGGGGTCCTGCTGTCTACACAGGGCAGAGACGAGAGGGGAGAAGTGAGTGGGTGATCACTGTCAGCTCGTGTGGGCCTCGGGCTCGGCAGGATGCATGGGGCAATCAGTGGGGATACTGCTAACAGGCCTGCCAGCTGGGGCTGCTGTGAGGAGAAATATTTATGCAAAGATCCTGGCGCTGTGCCTCACACGAGACAGAAACCCCAAGCACGATGGGTATCTTCATCACTGCTAACACATCCTGTCTTCGTCTTTGTAAGCAACCCTCCAAGGAGACCCCTCGATGTCCCTGTCTTGCCTGCTGTGTTTCAGTCTGTATGAAGAGGGGGCTGGGTCACAAGCAGAACAGAACAACCTGGTCCATGAAGCTGCTGCACCCTGAGAGAACTGAGTTTTCCTTCCTGGCTCCAACAAGTGGCAGCAACTTCCGGAAGCATCGAGTAGGTGTCCTGGGACCTTGGGTGTCCTCCCTCTCGGCTCTGACTGTGGTCGCTGAGGAAACCCATGAGCCACAATCCACGAGGGGTCCCCAGGGCGTGCTGGGGTCCAGAAGACGCTGTTTCCTGAAGTTGCTCAGAGAATCCAGCACTGCCTGCTCCACTCAGAGCACAGCCAGGGACCCAGACTGCCCCACACTGAGGGCAGGCATCCGCTGCTTCTCCTTTGACGGTGCTGCTCTTCTGAATGATCCCAGCCTCTGATTAAATATCACCTCCATAGCGGGGCCTTCCTCACCATGCTGGCCCAGGGTTCACTTCTATGGCTTCAAACACTCACCAATAACAGATAGCACTTGCTTGTTTCTTGGCTTATTGGTTCTTTTGGGGAGAATGTAGCTCCACGAGGTGAGGGACCCAGCCACTCCGGCTCCTGGCTCTGTGTGCAGCATCCCAGGAAGTTCAGTGAGTGTGCCGAACTCGGTATGGTGTCTCTGCAGACTGCTAGGAAGGAGCACTATGGTGGTGAGCGTACATATCAGCTCTTCTCTATTTTTTGTTTTCCACTGATGACAGAGTAAGAAAAAAGAGGGGCGAATGTAATTGCGGGACTTTAACCTATCGGGGACATCCTGATGGCTGAGCCGAGTCAGTAACACCTGGCTATGGAGGGAGGTTGGGTAGCTTCTGAAAAACTGGGCACGCCTGTGGGTCATCCACCGGGGGAGCTATGCCTAGCTCTAATCTGTATTTTTTTCTCTCTAAAGCCACAGGTCTCAACTGGGGGGAGGTGGTGCTTCCCAGGAGACAGTGGTGTTGGTCATGGGGTGGGGCTTGTGTCCAGCGGGAGAGGTCAGGGAGGGCGCGAGGCATCCCAAGGGCACGGGGCGCCCCCACCTGTCCCAAATGTCTGTGGCCTAGAAGACTTCTTCTGACCAACATGGCGTGGTTTTCTGTCTTCAAGCTTCCCCCCCTCAACTCTCAACAGCATCCAGCCTTGTCAGGGCCTGGACCAACTGAGAGAATAGTGAATCGGGAAGAAATTTCCACAGTTGAGGGTACAGCTCGAGGGTGAACCGGGCTGAGTGGAGCCAGTGGGTTATTTCTCTCCATATGAAAGGAAGTCCTACTGCTGTGTTCCGATCCGCACTTACACATTCGTGAAGATTCACTGTGTTCTTGGTACGATGTTGGATTGTGTGGCTGGCAGCTGATTTCCTGAGTCCGGGAGTGACTCTTAGACTCTGTAGGCCTTAGGGTCTCCAGCTGGTCCTCAGTTGTGACCTGCCATCGCTGTTCTCCTGCTCACGGCTACTCCACGGCAGGTTAGGTGAGGACAGGCTGACAGGGGCTGGCAGTTTTGATTGCGAGTTTTCAAGGCTGATTATTCTCCAGCGAGGTCTTATTTTCAGGGAAACATGATGTCTGCTTTCAAATAGAGGGCACAGAAATCAAAAGGCCAGGAGCAGGCTCTCAGGAAGCTCACAGCCTGGTGGAGAATGGGACTGTCAACAAAATGAGGCCAGGTGAGTGGGATTCCCGGGTGCTGTTACTGTTTACACTGTGCCCTCTGGGTGTGCTCAACAGAGCACGGGTTCTTCCCATACTTGGATTGCAGGGCTTTGCCTCTCACCACCTTCACCCTGAGACCTGCACCGAGTGTCTCCTGCTCCTCTCTCCGATCCTTGCTGGTGGCAGGGTGCTCAGACAGCCTCCTCCCTCCACGTGGGGGCCGGGGTCACCCCAGCTGCTGTGCCAGTCTCTGCTGAAACCTTTCCCCAGCTCCACAACCCTCCCAGAAGTCACCGAAGCTGTGATGTTTATACACACACACATACAGTTTAGCCTTTATTTCAGAATGTCCATATAAGGAGAAGGTGTAGGTAATTGGGTGTTAAATGTCCTCACGCTTTTCTTAGATCCGGTTACTCTTATGCCTTATGTTGTAGTGCCTGAATATGTGTGTGCACAATACACACAATACACACATACAGCATGTACACACTCAAATCTATACACTCATATGACAAATTATGCTTTGCTATGATATATTTTCCCATTGTTATTTATCTTACAGGATTAGGATATTGGATGGATTTGGGGGAATTGTGTGGGTAGCTATCGGTAGATAAATTGTCTGTAATACAAGTTTAGGACAGAAGGAGAGGGGTAATTCTGGAGCTGTGGAGGAGTGTGTGTGTGTGCGTGTGTGTGTGTGTGTGTGTGTGTAGGCATGAGGTGCAGAGCGCAGTAAGGAGCAGAAAAGGAGAGAAAACAGGGCCCCTGGCTCGCTGTGGAAGAGCCAGCCATGTCTGCTTCTCTAGTATCGTCTGTACCAATAATTTTGTTATCACGTGTGTTAATTTTTATCCCACTAGCATTTCTTCAGCTGCGCGTTGGACTAAAAAGATAAATTGCAGAAAATGGCCGACATTTTGCTGATTTTTAATGCTTTTGTTGCATAAGTTTCCCAAAGAGCTTTAAGAGCTTTCAGTAAAGGGATATTTATTAAAGAGGAAGGAGAGAGAGGGAGAGAAGAAGGGAAAGGTTTACTTTTCTAGGTGTTGTCTTCTTAATTTGCGTATATGACAATTGTGAATATCTTGATTTGCTGCCATCTTTGTAAAGCTGGAAGTTCGAAATCAGCCACCAGGTATGACAACCACTCCTATTTATATACGACAGAACCTGCCCTCAGCACTCTAAGAACAGTATCGCAGTCAGTCAAAGCCTTCAGGAGCCGTAGGAAGCCTCTCTTGTCGCTCTGAGAAACAGTGGGCACACAGGTGGCAGTGTCACCTCACAGGCTTCGGCTGTAGAGGTAGAGCCGGGCTTCTCAGGCTGCTGCCCGGGAGCCAGTGCCCTGCACCGAGCTCAGCAGCCTCTGACACAAGCTCAGTCCGAGAGACCCAGAGGGAGCAGCGTCAGGTGCGCGGCGTCAAGTCCAGTGCTGGTGGCATCTGAGCTTAGTCCCGGCTTTTGCTTTTAAACTTTTTTTTTACGGGAAAAAACCCTCAATAATACAAGAACTTCGTAAAAAAATTCAAACACTACCAGAAAATGCCCCTCTAACTTTAATCTTCATTTCTGATCTTTGCAGAAATACTCTCTATATAGGTAAACGTGTAGGTATGTATTACCTTAAAAACAACTTTCCTGGGTACCTAAAGTATTACTTTTTTTTTTTCTTTTGGTACTGGGGATCGAACTCAGGCCCTTGTGCTTGCAAGTTAGGCGTCAAAACCACTGAGCTAAATCCTCAGCCCTAGATATTACTTTTAACACCAAGGTGAATACTGTCCTACTTGATAGTTCCTCTAAATAACAGGTCTTCTGAGTGTCAGGAGTGGCAAGAGAGGTTCGCTTCCTTCTTTTCAGAATCTCTGGGTAAGAAAAACTAAAACAGGCATGTGTGGGTCCAGTGGATGAAAATCCTGCACGTGGAAGCAGTGCCTGCTAAGTGTCAGGCCAGGCATTCTTCCAGGCTCTACCTGTTTGTACGAATTTTTTCTCTTTTTTTTTTGTGCCGGAGATCGAACTCGGGTCCTTATGCTTGTGAGGCAAGCGCTGGAACCACTGAGCTAAATCCCTGGCCCACGAATTTCGTCTCTTATACCCCACATGAAGTAGGTGCTTCACCACTCCCATTTCTCAGAGGCGAAGACCGAGGCTTAGGCAGCCCAAGATCACACAGCTAGCACACGGTAGAGTTCGGTCTCCAACCCGGAAAGCCTACGCCTTCACCAGAGCCCTCCAGCCAGGAGCGATTCCCTTAGCCCCCTCTGACACACACGCCCAAGTCAGGTCCAAATCCAGATAAAATCTCACTGTGCGCTTGCAAGTGGAAGAGGGTAACTTCTGAGACGTTGTTCCAGCGGCTGTCCTCTTCTCCCCTAAAGAGGCTAAAGCGCTCACGCTCCCAAACACAGTGCATGGCCCCACCTGTGAAAGCGCCGGCCTGTTGGTTCATAGGTGGATTCAGACGGAGTCCTGTCCTAATAACAAGCGTGACCTCTCTGGATGAGACAGAGAAGCTCTGGAGCTCATCTTGTGTGCCTTGCAGTGTTCTGACTGCATCGTCCCCTGCAGAGGAGCGCAGCCCACACGCCTCTGTCCTGCGTCACCCTGGTGGGGAGGTCATATTTGCCACCCTGCGGGTGCACACGTGGATATTCACACAGTGCTCAGTGCCGGCGGGACACCCGCGCCTTTTCTGGTCACCTCGTCACACCAACTGGCTGGTGGCATGAGCAGATGGGGAAGGGCGGAGACACCACTCCTCCGGCAAAGGAGGGACCCTGCTGGGCGTAGAGAGAAGCCAGCTCATTTTGGGCTGACAGAACCTGTGGTGTGTGAGAGCTCAGCTGAGGCCCGCTCCTCCTTCCACCTGTCCTAGTGGCCACACCTACCTGGGCAATTAGCACGGCACAGTCTACCTGCATACCAAGGGAGAGGGCGCAGAGGAGCGGACCGGAAGAGGCTGCCCTTTACACCGGAAACTGCTTCAGAGCTGGTGAACTGCCTGGCCTGTGTTTTGTTCGATCTGAACCGTGTATTTTAAGAATCTGCAGCTATCTCCAATATGATAAATATCAAGAAATTTCACATACTACATTTGTAGTGTGTTCTGAAAAAAAATTGTGAGATCGCGCATACGGCAGATTTGGAAAGCCACATGGAAGTGAGCAGCTGCTACCCGCCTTAGACTGGGCAGGTCCTCTGCGGCTGGCCACACTCCCTGCCCTTCCCTTTGGTCTCTTGATTCAGGCTTGCCTTGACTTATTCCTAGAGGCACATGAATTCAGGGGCCCTGCTCTAGGTTCTTGACATGCAGCATTCATGTACCTATGTAGAGAGACATGCATACGTGGATGTAGAGGAATGTGTGTTTTACTCATTTTTACTGAGCACCTTCGCTACGCCACGCCTTGCACTAAGTGCTAAAGAGCTAAGGAAAGGGTGAGACCAATATGTGCCCAGCTCTGGCCCTCTGGAGCCCCCCAGGAGGTAGGGAACCTTGGCCAACCTCACCCTAAGGACTACTGAATTATTCTTCCCCAAGCATCAAGGAAGAAAAGCACAGCAGGGGGAAAACCCAGCAGGGAGCTTGATCCACTGTCACCGCAGTGCTCCAGGTGAGGCCCCGGGCCCAGGGAGGAGGGCAAGCCAGGGCTCGCCAGAGGGGCCCCGGCGTGACGGCCAAGGGGGCTTGTTTGGAGAGAGCAGCTGCCCTGCTCCGCGACCCCGTCTTTGTCCTTTTGGGGGTGCGCCAGGGAGGGCTGTCCGTGCCCCCCGCCTGTCCCCTCGCGTCCAGGGTGTGCAGCGGGGCTGAGGGCACGGTCTGCAAGGGCGCCCGGAGCGCCCCGGGCCAGGGCCGCTTAGCCATCGCAGCCCGCGGGACAGCGCCCCCTGTTGGCTGTCTCCTCCTGGGTCCGCCTCCTCCGCACTCCCCGCTGGGGCGAGGCGTCCCTGGCTCCGAGGTTTCCGGGGGAACCTGACGGAGACCAAGCTCAAGGCTGGTTGGGACGCAGAGGCGGCCTGGTCCCCGACTCCCGCCCGAGCCCACTCGGCACCAGCGCCCCCGCCCAGCCTCGCTTTCTGCCGGGAAGAGGGGCGCAGCAGTGAACTGCGCAGGCGCGGCAGGAAGGCGGGCCCCACCTGCGAAGTCGCAGCTGAGCTCTCGTGACGGGGACCTGCCTGGGGAGAGGGGACAGAAAGGCCAGGCTCCGGCTGAAGCCTTATCTGAGGGTAGGGAGGCTTATTTTCTTTGGGTAAATTTTTTTTTTTTTTTTGTACCGGGGATCGAACTCAGGTCCTTGCGCTTGCGCAGCAGGAGGCGATCTTTGGGTAGATTTTAAAGAGAAGGAAATACAGTGCTGCTTTGGAGGCTGGCAGACTCCCGGGTGTGCACAGGGGGAGACCCTCGCAACTCCGGTCTCAGCTGCCAGCCCTCCCCGGGAGATGCTAGTCGGAATCTGGGAGAAGTTGAGATCGGAGGGAATCACAGTCCCTAGGGATTTCCCATCACGTCGGGAAGGTTGAGTAGAAGGCAGGACTATGGTCACAGCAGTAAATAAACTACCAGTCAAATCGAGCCGTCACTTACTCATTGTCAAATGGGAACGATACTTCCTGTCCTAAAGGAGAAGATGCCCCAGAAGTAGTGTACCCAGTGCCTGGGAAAGGGAAGCGCTCCAAAAATGACATTTACAGTGACGTTTGACTTTCAGTAGCATGAGTAAGGGAAGATTGAGTTATCGATCTTATCAAAATGATTAAAAAGCGTACCAAGCGGGGCATGGTGGTGCATGCCTGCAATCCTAGCACTCTGGGAGAAGAGGCAGGAGGACCACAAATTCAAGTCCAACCTGACCTACTGGGTAACTGAATCAGATTCTGTCTCAAAATTTAAAAAAAGGACTGGGGATGTAGCTCAGTGTGAAGACCTTGGGCTCAATCCCCCAAACAAGCCTCAAAACCTCTAAACAAAACAAAACAAAACAAAACAAAACAAAACAAAACAAAACATTGGATGTAACAGTTTTGGAAGTATGGCCATTTTCACTATATTGGTTCTGGCTATTAAAAACAAGGATGTCTTTCCATTGTCTGGTATCTTCTTCAGTCTCCTTTTTCAGAGTACTGTAGATCAGTACCACTGATTAAAAGTTGCCATGAAGGCCCGGGGATTTAGCTCAGTGGTTCCACCACCTGCCTCGAAAGCACAAGGTCCCGAGTTCGATCCCCGATACCAAAAAAAAAAAAAAGTTGCCATGAATATAACAATAATAATAATGTGATAATATAGAATACTCACCCTTCTTAGGATGTTCCACACACAGAGCTGGGAAAGTGAGGTATTTTAATTCCAAATATATATTACCTCTTCCAGCAATTGTGTTGTTGAATTGAGACCTTTCTCAAAAGCCTATAGATTTGTTTGTGATTTACAGGTGCCTTGGTTTGTTCTGCTTTTTTCTTATGTCAGGGCCCACAAGTGAGTTCTGCTCAGGAATGAGTTTGAGAAATGAAGTCTGCCGAAAGTGCTAGTGCCACTGGTGTCTGATGACAGAGCCAATGTAAGAAGTCCCGGGCCTGGGCCGGGTGGGTGGCCAGCACTGCGGAAGTGCCTTGACTTTAGGACATACCACTGGGCTCCCAGAGACAGCATCACACACTGCAAACCAAGTCGTGAGTCCCAAGGGCCTCTCCAAGGATGTGTCCCCTGCTCTGCAAGGCTGATGTGCAAAATGACATTCGCGGGCCATCGAAGTTTCTGTTTTCTCAGCAGATAATGGACTTCCATTCCCAACTCCAAAAGCAGAGGACCCATCTCCTGCCCATGAAAAAATCCCTAGCAGCCCACATTAGCAGGATGTCATATACCAATATTTCTCTTATCAAATAATATCCGGAAAACAAGGCCAACTTAGGTTTTTTTTTGTTTTTTTTTTAAATTTAAGCTGATTAGAAAGTTGGTTCTGTATTTGATTAAGTTTTGCAGAAACTGGGCTTGTGGTGAATCATTAAACAAAGACACTTTTTTTTTCTGTACAGCAATAAAACCTCCAATGATTAATTAAGGGCACAATGCCAAAACAAGTCGCTTTGTTTAAAACGCAGTGGACAAGACAGCCTTGGGAAAGTTGATGTCTTAAGTAGACGCTACAACATGTTTTTAATTATGTTCAGGAAGACGAACAAGAATAGGAATCGCCAAGTGTTTAGAAAGATAATTTTTTTTGGAGAAAGATTAGAATTAAAAAAATAAACAGAGCATTATTGATTTAACACGAATGCCATTTGTTGGGCCTTTTGTAATTTCCTTATTAGTGTCATCATTCTGGAGTTCACATCCCCCCTTCTGTTGGAGCATTTGGCTTTCGTTCAGCTCTCGGCAATATGATACAGTAAACACGCAGCGACTGCTCATATTAAAATGTTTTATTTGTTGTAACTGTACAGATAATCAAGTGGTGTAAGTCCTGAATTACCCCAATCATTGCCCAGGCTAATCGGAAGAGAGGGAATCAGTGACCGTCAGGCCGGCTTGGGGTGCGGGCTGAGCTGTCAGCTGGAAGGGAAATAGCAGCGGAGAAGCCCCTGCAATGTCAGGTCTGCATGAAGCCATCCCAGCAGCCCCCAGTGCGCTGCTGAAACAGACGTCAGCCGGCACCCAGGGGATCGGAGTGAAGGACACGCTTGGAAGCAGCTGAACTTTGGGTTGTCCCAGGCAGTCAGAGCCCATTTGGATCAGTGTGTCCCATCTCAGGATTAATGGTCATGACAGGGTTGAGTTGTTCACAAGGCCGGCTCTGAATTGTAAACTGCCCAAGATAGACGAGGAGCCTCACGGTTTGGTCCCTTTCCCCCCAAGTTGCCAGGAAGTGGCCTCAGTTCGTTTGGAAATCAATGAACATGCTGTGGAGCGGGGTCCAGGCCTCCGTATTTCCGGAAGTCGATTAAACCTATTGCTCACAGGGAACCCATGGTACCCTTTCTTCTTTCTTGTTCCCCATTCCACTAGGTTTGGAGAAATGGGTAATTATTCATCTTGGTAGTAAGTACTGGTTTTATTTTATCATAGCATTAATGATATTAGAGACTAGCTTGGGAACCACATGAAGGATGCTCTGTCTTTGACCTTTCTCGGTTTCTCTTCTTCACTAATGTCATTTGAGTCACTGCTTGGCGCTGGGCTTCGAGCTGTAGGCTGGGGACATCACTGAGGGCAAGCGGTCTTCTCTCCTAATGAGCTCCAGTTCAGGAGTGCAGAACGGGAAGGGACAGCATTTCTGTGGGGGACACACATTCTGGGGATGAAGGACCGGCCATGCGCAACTGGACACCATCTCTGCTCTCTCTCCAGGAGGACGCTGGGACTTTGGATTCAGAGATGGAGTTGAGAACCCAGAAAGCCTGCAGTTTGTCAGCAACCCCTTAAATTACAACCCTAAGCCTGATCTGTCCTGCTGCCTGCTTTGATGAAGGTAAATTTGGTAAATTTGGAAATGATTGAATAACAACAAAAGCAAGAGAAGAAGAATATGTCACAGCACGTGAAAATGATACAGAGTCAAATTTCAGTGTCCAGAGATCAAGCTGTGCAGGAACACAGTATGATCACAAGATGATTTGGGCTGTGTTAGGCTTCAGCTCTGCCTGGTGGCTCCCGAGCAACTGGGCCAATGTGCAAGCGAATGGGCGAGATTATGTTCTACGAAGACCTTTCTTCTGGCTTCAGTTTGCCAGACCCACCATAAACAAATGCCCATAGATGTATGGCTCACCTCATCAGCTACTGACTGTCTGGGGAGAGAGAATAAATGCAGGAGATCACGGACAGGAAGAAGCATGCAAAAACAGGCAGCTGCTGCCTCTGCTTGTTTCCTCGAGATTCCATGTCCCGGGCTTAGTCAATGGGAATTTGTAGGCATGTGCCAATCCATAAGCCATTTGCAAAGTGATAACTGCATCCACTGGGCTTTTCCTGGGAGAGGGCAGGGGATGTTTTCAGGAGAAATCCTGTGTTGAGCCATGTGGGGTAGAAAGGAGGAGGTGAAACCCCAGAGGGCTAGCTGGCCCCTGAGTGGTCTTTTCAATGAAAGTCTGGGTTTTGCTGAGTGTGGGGAAGGGCTTGGTGGGAAGGACCTGGGCCAAGCTGAATTGCTCTGCTTGGAAGAGGAAAGCAGGATTGGACATTGTGGAAGAAGAAAGGAATTCATGAAGAAAGCTGGGAGCCATGTGCAAAAGGGGGGGGGTCTCTAGGAATTTTCTA
Organism: Heterocephalus glaber; assembly: GCF_053883595.1. Lineage (NCBI taxonomy): Eukaryota > Metazoa > Chordata > Mammalia > Rodentia > Bathyergidae > Heterocephalus > Heterocephalus glaber. The sequence goes on from NW_028258410.1 coordinate 16,020,396, forward strand.
GGGAAATGCATGAGAGGTTTATCCACTGTGGCCATGGGAGTGTGATGATGGCCCTCCAAGATGCCCTCTTCACTGGCTGCACTGTCTAGAACCATCCATCACTTCCCACTTTGTTCTGCTGTCTTCTCCTCTTGCCCCTCATCATTAGCTGTCATCCTCTTATTCATCCTATGGTTCACTAGTTTATGGTCTGTTCTGTTCCCCTAGAAGGTTGGCATGTTGGCCAAAATGACCTTGACCATGTAACTCATCACCAAGGCCTAAAATGATGCCTAACGTTATATATACTCACAGGAACTTTGAATATTTGCCAAATGAAAGATCGATTTGACCTAAATACATAGAACTTGACAACAAAGAAGTTGCTTTTCTACCGGTCTTGTAGTACTTGGTTTCTCAAATAATACATGTTTGTTGCTGTAGTTCTGCCGTAATTCTGAGAGATGCTCACAGAACAGCACATGCCTGCCTGCAGATTTTTTTCACATTCTTAGATGTTACTAGAAGTCTTCATGAGGTTCAAATTTAAAGTAGGACACAGCTAAAATTCATTGTGGGAAAGGGTGTGGAAGACCAGAGGTGGCCAGATCATTACCTTTGGGTTCACAGATTTTGCAGAATTATCACGAGAGTAAGTTGTCTTCTAAACAAAATCAATCCCTCTGCAATCCTGCCTGCCATCTACGATCTGTTTCCAAAGTGAAATCAAAGTCAATAGCTGTTTTGTAGGTGGAATGATTACAGATTCCAACCCCTGGTTGAATGAACATGTAAAGGGAAGTCTTGGACCTGGGTAATTATAGGATATTTCCTTAATACACCTTATCTGATCCTTTTCCGCTAATAATTGTATGTAATTATATTTATGTGTGAGAACATTGAATATTAATGGAGTCTAGGGCCCTGAGGATTTAAAGAGCTTATGAAGTATTTGACTGGATACGACCAATCATTACATGTCAGGCGAAGAACATGGAGAAAAAGGAATTTGTCAAAAAGAAACCAGAGACTAGAAGAAACCCAACACTTTCATTAATTGATAATATTTTTATTAGGTTGTTACTTTCAAGTGTCTTTTAGTACTTGCACTTGAATTTAAATGTCTGAAAGGAATGGGTATTCAGGAAAAGAAAAGTAATTACACCCTGTAATTCTGATTTAATTACGAGGAAATAGATGTAACATGATGTGATAAAAGTTATGATAGGCTCTTTAAGTGATATATGTCATTAACATGTTAATTGGCATGAAATCTGAACTCGCAGCCAGAGAAATCTTAGGTGAATATGAGGTCATCTCTATTACAGGCAGTCTTAAAATGAAAATGCCATTAAAAGCATTTTAAGTTTTATTCTGCGATGTACTTTTTCTCATTTATGTTCAATACAATGAAAATCCGGTCCTGCCCTTAAGAAGAAGAAGAGGAGGAAGAGGAGGAGGACAAGGAGGAGGAGGAGGACAAGGAGGAGGAGGAGAAGAAGGAAGAAGAAGGAGAAGAAATAGAAGAAGAAATAGAAGAAGAAGAAGAAGAAGAAGAAGAAGAAGAAGAAGAAGAAGAAGAAGAAGAAGAAGAAGAAGAAGAAGAAGAAGAAGAAGAAGAAGAAAAAGGCTATTCCTACGGGGTTGGTGTGGCTAGCTTGAACTTGTAATTGAATACACACCAAGTCAGGGCGAGATTAAATGAGGAAATGGATTTTCTTCTGCATGAAGGGACCGGGTCATGTTCTAAAAATCTGGCTCTTTCAACATCTTCACATAATGATGAAATGAAATGTGTAAAGATTTTGATTATTAAAAAGCCTGCTTTTTCCTCAAAGACTCATCCCAGGACCTGTTTATTTTTATTTCTTTGTAACTTTTTGGCTCGTGGCTATGGTTAGCATAAAAGAAGTATTTGTTCTGCAGAAGGAAGTAGCCAGACCAGACTGGGGCTGCTGTTGCAGGGAGGGAGTAGGGTCCTCGCTGGGACCCCAGAGCCAGAAATAGTTAAGTGGGAATGCGAGGCTGGTCTGGTGGCTCTGTTATTGATATGCTTTGGTATTAAAAATAGCTGGCACATTAGCCCATTTCACAGCTGCCAGGCAGGGACATGCTGCTGTGAGAGCAGCCAAGTTGACCCTCGATTCGCCCCGTGATGGCCCCCCACACTGACGCAGGCTGGCACTGTGGCCAGCAGAGCTGTGTGTGACAGGAAGATGAAACGGCCCCGCCTACACGGTTCCCTCACAGAGCTCTGGTTCTCATCTCTGGATGCAGATTGATTCTAGATTAATTTAACTTATTTCAAAAAGCCCTGGATTGCAGGGTGTTTGTATTTGGTAATAATCTAAGCATGAGGAAATACTCAGGGAAGTGGCGGAGGAGAGGACTCTCAATCAGGTGGATGCCAGGGCAGAGCAGACAGTTTGCAAGGTCGTCCTGGGTGGTGAACAGGCTGCAGGCTCTAAGCATATTTGATGTGGCCACGCACTGCCCACCCTTCACTCTACCTGGGGCCTTCTTGATGGTCCCTCCAACTTGTTCCTGCCCCAGGGCCTTTGTACATGGTAGTCCTACCATCTGGACTGTCTCCTTCACTCATTCTCTCTGTTCATTTAGATCTTGGTTCAAATGTCACCTTCTCCAGCAGCCCTTGCTGGTAACTCCATCTAAACTAGTTTCCCAATCCACATCTTTTATTCCTTGCTTCCTTCTGCTTCTGCTTTCTTTGGAGAAATGATCTCTTATTGTCACATTTGCACGTCTCTTCACTGCCGGGCTCCCGAGGGCACCAGCCTGGGAACCCAAGCTGTCCAAGGGACAGGTGGACTTAGGGTTAGGGCTAGGGACAGGGCGCCAGGGCAGCTGCCTGCGTGTTTCCCTCTGCCTGCCTGAGGCTGCTCTCGGTTTGGGGACACAGCAGTGAACAAGGCAGTGCCTGTTTCACAGCAGTGGCTTCCCTGGCTGGGTGTGTGTCATGTAGGCGCATTAGTAGTCTTGGCACTAACATGGAAAAAAGAATTTAAAGAATGAAATGATCGAGCACACGAAACTCTCTTAACGTGTCACTCAGACGTGTTGGCTTACAAACAAGGGATGCGTCACTGGAGGAACAAGGCAGATGGGGACCACAGTCTTGATCCTGCAGGACAACCAAGGCACTGGGGCCGGCCGGGAGTGCTGTGCTTGGGTTTGCTCTATGCCAGGTTCCCAGTACTAAAGCACAAGACAGCTGTAGGGTGGCGAGGGACTGAGGCGGGTGCCTCCGGAGCGCTGTCCTTGACTGTGCCCTGCTGAGTGTCACCCGGCCCAGGCCCCGCTCCTCATTGTAGAGAAAGCAGGTCAGCTGAGGCTGCACCAAGCGTGGGCAAGAAAGTGCACCTAGGGATCAAACAGGTGCCAAGTTCAAATCCCTGTTTTCTTTTTCTAGTAAGTGGAATCTAAAAACAAAGCCAAACAAAAAACAAAACAAAAACTCCAAAGGTGACATGAAAATAGAAAGGAGACTATGATTAGACAAGAGAAAAGGAGAGGTGTAGAGAGGTGTAAGGGAAGGCAAAGGAGGGAGGCCTGGGGTAAAATGTGTTATGTGCTTGTATGGAAACGCCATCATGACACCCAGTACTTGGTAAAATCAATACGCATTAATAAAGATATGTATATTTTGGGAAAAAAATCATACATACAAAATCCCAGTACCCACTATTTGCTGGCTTGGTCCAGAAATTTGATCCTCAGTTTCCTCATCTGTAAAACAGAGGTCAAAAGCGCTTTCTTCCTCCTGGACTGTGGAGCATTCACCGGGCTGAGGTAAGGAAGGGCCCCAGCAAGGCGCCTCCACACAGGAGGATCTCAGCAAAACCCAGCTGTGGTACAGTCATCGGCTCACGGCTCTTGGTCACCCGGTGAGACCTCTCCCGTGGCCTGAATTATTTTCTAAAATCACTGATTTTTAAACATGAGCAATCATACTCGTTTCCCTAGTCAACCCAAACACAAACCCACTTCCCGAGACCTCTGAACAAGCAGGCCCAGGTGAGCAGACCCGACTCCTTTGGAGCTTTGCAGCAGCCAGCTGGGCAGCCGTCTGGCCAGGGCTGCTTTCCAGGGCTCCTGGGCACGGGTGTGGGGTGGGGCGGGAGCCCTTTGCGAGTGTGCACAGGAGAATCTGAAAAGCCAGGTCCCTGGTGCAACATGCAGCTTCCTGCTGGGTGCACTAGTTCATTCTATCCTTGGGGTGGCTGCATACCCCCTTTCCGCAGTGCCCTGGCTCACCAAGTCCTTTGTACACCTCTGCAGCAGAAGCTCCAGGAAGGAACAACCCTGCCCCTCACCTGCTACCACAAAGAAAAGAAGGGCCATTCATAATTTAGGTCGGCCCTTTCTTTCCTGCACGCCACCAACATGAGCCACATGCTGGAGGAAAAACTGAGCTCTCTCTCCCAGGAACACTGGAGATCAAGCAGAATCTCATTAAGGCTCACTTCAAAGATCGTCCTTTATTTCCATACAAACAAGTTTAAATTATTGTGTGTGAATCTGCTGTTAGGGGGACTCTGTTCCATTATGCATGATTCCTTACTGCTCGTATCATGAATAATGGGCAGCACTCTATTAGCGATTTCCAGTAATGCACTAAACTTGGGGAGTGGTCCCGGTATTGGGTTAAAGTTCTGTCATTGCATATTTCTTTTATTTCTTACTCAAGCTGTACTGCTCTGGCTCATCAGAACAGGCATTACAATCTTGTTGTAATTAAACACAGGGTAACATATGCATTGGCTATATTTTCTTTCTTTCTTATTATTTAATACGTATTGAGCATTTACTATGTGTAAATGGGACAGTGTTCAGGATGTACCTTGCATGCATGATATTATTTACTTTTCACTAGAATCCCATGAGATGGTACAATTATTATCCCCATTCTACAGGTGAGAAAATTGACCATTAGGGAGAACTAAGTGACCATGGGTAAAACGCATAATTGATAGGGATGATTCACACGAATTTGTCAGATACTCCTAAGTATAACATATATTCCTTTTCACCATGCAATTCTTTTCTTTTCTTTCTTTTTTGATACCTGGGATTGAATTTGTGGTTATTTTCTGAAGGGCTTCTACAGCTTGTTTATCATTTGGGAAGCAGGTGTTTTGATGCCCATTGTACAGATGAGAAAGCTGATTCCCAAGAGGTGGACAGAGTCCTAAGAACAAGATTTTTGTGCAAGTCCTGTTTCTGCCTCCACTTGGTCTGGGATACATAGACTGGGACACGGTGACCGTATTATCACTTCTGCAGTGTTTAGGGATTGGAGCAGGATTTTCTCAGCGTTCACGTTCTCATTTGATCCCTGTCTGTGGATTCTCCTTTGAGAAACAGTACCTATGCGGACTCATTTAGTGATTGGACAAGTTACTCAACTTCCTTATCCCCAGTTATGTCATCTGTATAAGGGGAATAAATACCTCCCTTTTAGGATCATTATCAGGAATAAACTAGATGGTTTATGTACAGTGGCTGCACGTACATGTGGGCTGCTATTTTTGTATTATTCCCTTAGAGAGCATTCATGCCTTCCAGTGTGTGTCTCCCATTCATCCCAAGTCATTGTCCATGCTGGAACATCTTTCCTAGTCCCCTTTCTTTTGATGTTCTGTAGCTGAAGCAATGAGGACCCCGTTTATTTCAGTGTTCCTTCTTATCCCTGGGACAGTCACTGGCCAGTGGCATATCCACATGGCCAAGCTCAGGACTTCATGAAAGATACTAAGATAGTTTGAAAAATTGATTACAAGTATTGTCTCATGGCCCAAGCTCAGATTACTGAAAAACATTTGGAGGGGAAGTTTGCATTGGCCACAGCTTTTATTTTGAACCTCTTGAATTAGCTGATGTCAAAAGCAGATCCATTGTCAAGACAGGAAATGCTAGGGTCCTCTGGAAAATGTCTTAATAATTTCTGCATTATTTATTCAAGCTATTTGGCTAGCTCAATGGGGAATGCTTTTCCCATTTGGAAATGTGTCACAGAATGCCCCAGACAGGAAACAAGTCCAGGAACCTCTGCTGAGAGATGGCCCAGGCTCCCCCCACAGCCAGCCCTTCCCTACAGACTTGGTCCCTGCTCGGCCTCATCTGCACTTCCCGAGGTGCCCACTCACCCCCTCTGGCTGCACAGGTCCAGTTCCCCCAGCTTCTCCAGATCCATTTCGTAGTCACACTTCTCCTACTCCAGAAGCTGCTCAGTGTATTGATATTGTGCTGTGCACTCTCTGGATGATTTCATCTATTGGGTTGAATGTTATCTGTCCTTGTTTTGTTGATATGTCCTCTCAGCTTCCATTTCATATGACTGAACTCCTGTTCTCCTCCAGCTGAAAACTTTTCTACCTTTGCTTCCTGCTGCAGAGAACTTTGCTCCCCTAGCACGGCTATTGAAATCAAGGAAATGGGTGAGTGGAGTATGAAGAGGGGCTAATGCCGTCCTTGTTCATGTCAAGTGTGATAAAAGAGCAGAGGTAGGGCAGGCAGGGAGGAGATGAGTGGGAAGGGGAAAAGAGGAACGGAGCCAGGGAAGGCTGGGTTTGGAAGGGACTTCGGAACATGTTTTGGGTGAGTTATCAGGGACAGCTGGTATTTCATGAGCTCTGGGGCTTTGAGAGAAGTGGGCGGTGAAAAAAACTGAAGAGCACTTTTTAAAGGATAGACACCCCCACGCCTTTGGCATTTTGGGGGAGGCTGGAATAAGGATTTATACTGTTTTGCAAATATTTTATATGTTGGATCAGCACTTCTCCTGAGAACAACGTCCATTCCCAAACTGTCCCAGCCTCGTGAGCTGTCATTTATTTTGGAATTTACAGAGGCGTTCTCTGCCCCCAGCCCTTCCGCACAGGCGTCCTGTAGACTGTAAGCTTCCTGAAGGGAGGGTCTGGCTCTCATTCTCATTTACATTACCCATGGGCTTTGCACACATTTAGATTTGGGACAAACAGTGCTGAGTTATCTACTTCTTGTTTAAAGAAATATTGCCTCCTCACGGAGATATGATGAAAAGTCCAGACGGAGCCAGGGCAGTGAATGGAGACAAAGGCTTCTTGGTGAACCCAAGCTCCTGAATGCCGGGAGATCGCCTGTCATAAACACGTGAGCGCCAGGCCATCCACTGTGACCAATGCCCAGCACAGGGTGGGGGTCCGAAGCCACGTGTCTGCTCTTCAGCTGGGTTGCTTATAACTACGCAGCCTGCACGATTATTTATCCTCACTGACAATCTGTGTCCTTATCAGAAAAACCCCTCCCATCCCAGAATATTAAATGAAAGAAAGAGCAACATGGCTCACTGGGGCTAAACTGATGAAATCTCAGACCATAAGCAGCAGGAAATACATGAAGAACAAACTGTCCCTGGGATGGTGAATCATTTTTTCCCAGGACCGGACATTGAACCCAAGGCTTTTGCATGGAGCTACATCCCCCAGGCCTTTTTAATTTTATTTTATTTCTAGGATTTGGGGCAATGTCTCTCGAAGTTGCTAAGTTGCCAAAGGTGGGCTCATTTTTGGTTGTCGTAACTGGGATGAACGGTGCTACTGGCACCTAGAAGGCAGCAGTGAGGGGCACCGCTCAGCACCCTAACACTGCACGGGACAGCTTCCTACAACAAAGAATTATTCTGCCCGGGATGTCCATAATGCCAGTTTGTTCCCCAGCAGCCTAGTCTGTGTCTCAGTAGGAAAGAAGAGCATGATGGATTCGTGATGTCTGCTTGGGGTACAAGGGTGAGGTTGCTAAGCACATGAATTTGCTAACAGGATATAAGGTCAAGAAGAGGAGACGAGCCGAGGTAGCTTTTAAAGGCACATGGTGAGCCAGTGGGAAAGCTCAGGGCATAGCCCATTGCTTTTTGGCCTACAGCACATTACTCAAGTGCAGGAACTGGATCGGTCTGTTTGGCTCCAGCATCCAGAACAGTGCCTGCCGCGGCAGACGTTCAACTGATGCTTCAGGGTTAGTGAGCTCAGTTGCTCTTGCAAAGAGAGCTATTTTACTGTCCCAGCACCAAGCATGTTTTCTTAGTGTCTATAAACTTATCTTCCATTTCAACAATACATGTAAAGATAATAAAACTAAGAAGAACAGGAGAACACTTGAATATCTATCACCTTCTTTTAGCATAATTATCATTTTCTTGCCAAGAAAGAATGTCACTTATCTTCTACTTCCCTTTATTCCAAGTATCAACTGGAGATATCTGTTCATAGAATTCTAGATTCTGTTCTGAGACCCTTAACCAGAGGCTGCCTTCTGTGTGTGCACTACCACCTAAAAGCTGAGTAGCAGGTCTATTGTTGGTTACATAGTATCTCAGTTTTGTCTTTTTAAAAACTAGAACAAACCATTTATACCTCTTCCTGCCTCTGACACAAACTGTGGAATAGTTGGAGGGCTAGGGATGTACCTCAGTGACAGAGGATGCTCAGGACCCTGGGTTTAATCCCTGGTACTGCCAAAGAAAAATGTAGTTGGAATTTTAAGAAGACCTATTGCGCATTTAAAACTCTTCCTGTGTGTGCACACGTGTGCCATTCTGCATGGTTTAATCTCCTGCATGGATCTGAGTAACCCCCGCCACAATCAAGATACAGAACTTCTCAGAACAAACAGAAAAAGAATATCAACAGCTACCATTTGTTGGGTTTCTACTATGTTTCAAGTACTCTGCTGGGCATTTAATGCATATTATGTTATTTGACCTTCATAGCGATCTGGCAGGTCAGATGCTAGATTAGTTTTACAGAGAAGAAAGCTGAGCTCAGAAAGCATAGGTAACTTTGCAGTGGTCACCTGCCCAGGCAGTGAAGAGTAAAGTTATATCTGTTGGCTGTCAAAACTTTCCCTCTTTTAATAAATCCATGTTTGGTTTAAATTTAGGGCAAATCACCCTAAATTACACCATACTAAACAATTTGGTATACTTCATTCTATTCTTTCTCTATGCCTATGTAGATTCACACCTAGTTGGGATGAATCTGTCTGCATAATTTCTATTTCACTTTTTCTTGATTTAACATCACATCTTAAATATATCACGATCACCTTTCCAGAAGATCATTTTCAAAGGCTTCCCAATATGCTATTGTTCCATCATAGAACAAGGTTTATCTGGTGTCTGGCTGGGCAATAAAACTGCTTCCAAGTTTTCATTATTATAAATATTGGCACAGTGGACATCTATGTGTAAAAATGTGTATGTGCAATTCCAAAGATGTTCTTAGCACTAAATTCTTGAGATGGAGTGACTGGACAAACCACACAAAACATAAGAATCAATTAATATCGCTTAAATATTCAGAAGGCAATGTCTCTAAAATATAGTACTTGTTACTCTTGGTCAGGAGCTGGAGAATTATGGCTTCCAGGACAAATTTAATCCTGCTGCCTGTTTTCTTTGTTAATAAAGTTTTATTGGAACATGGCTCCACTTGTTTGATTGTATGTCTTCTATGGCTGGTTTTATAATGCAAAAAGCTGAGTAGTTGTCATAGAAACCATATAGCTGGCAAAGCTGAAAATATTTACTCTGTGACTCTTGATAGAAGAGGTTTGTTGACTTCTGCTGTAGAGGAAAGCTATACATGAGATAATAGTGAAAAACTTTTGTCATAACAGCGATATAAAGCATAGCCTCCTACCGAGGGCCCTGTGCTGGATGTGGGTGTGTCATGATGTACACTAGAGGGAGTGGGTGCACGCTTTCAGATTCCTTGGTCTTTTTTTTTTTTGGTACTGAGGATCGAACTTGGGACCTTGCGCTTGCAAGGCAGGCGGCGGCACCACTGAGCTAAATCCCTGGCCCCCCTTAGCCTTTTGTGCAAGGGGCGCCAGCACACGGTGGATGTTTGGTAAGTGCTTGTTGTTCGTTGAGTGGAGAGTCACTGCTGCTAAGCCTGAGCTGGTGGGTAACCCCCCATCCTCCCTAGCTTCACATGGCTCTTGTCGTTTGTCCTGGGTGGTAACTTCCTTTTCACACCACTGGTGTATACAGAAAAATCAGCTCTATTATTTAAATTCTCCAAGATCAAGGATGTAAAATGAAGCCTGCCCCTGGCCCCATAAGACATTCAAATAAATCTCATGGCTTCCAAATGTGACTGTGTCACCCTGGGATTAATACCAAGTAATCCAGTGCCAACATCAAGACAGTGAAAATAAGCATTTACTCTCCCAGAAAATCATTTTATACTGATTACAAGTTGTAGCCTGTCACTAGGACGTGAATTGAAAATGTGCACATTTGCAAGGTTAATATTTCTCTCCAAAGCTGCTCTCTCCTTCGCCCCCGCCCCAGCTCTGAAGGAACGGCATTCCAGATAAATATTTGTCCTGAGACAACCACATTCCAACAAACAAAGTTTACACCACCATCTCCTTCATCCGCATGGCACCACCGTGGCGTGAGGCCCAGCCACAGCCAGCAGGAGGAGGCCTTTCACGTCGGCATTATTGATATTTCAAGCCTGACCATGCTCTGCCCTGGGGGCCAGGCCTGTGCATTTCTGGGTGTGTGACAGCACCCCTCGCCTCCCCTCACTAGATGCAGGCAGCACCCCTTTCTCAACTGTGACAACCAAAGCACCCCAGACATTGTGAAATGTCCACCGGGGGTCAGCACACCCACTGTTGAAAATCTCAGGCCTAGAGCTGCTGGAGGCAGCAGGAAGCCAGGCCAGTGAGGCACGAACAAGCGAGCACGGCCACCCTCCCACTTTCAGTGTCACCTCTGCTGCCACTTTCCCTGTCTTTCACCCAAAGCGTTCTGTGCTCTGTCTAGCTGGTCATTGCCGTTCTATCTGGAATTTATGCAAAATCGCTGCTCCCCAGAGCACTCTTTCTTCAGGCCCATTATGGTGTTGACTCAGTTTCCCCTGGGTGCGCCTCACCCTTTCAACAAACCCTGGAGACATTAATCATGTACAAGATAGGCTCCAAGTCAGTACTTCAGGCAAAAATTGCCTACAACAAAACTACCCTGGGAAAGCCCCTTAAAACCTCCCAAATGACGCTGTGAGTGGTTTTGTGGAGTTGACTCTGCTTAGTCATGTAACGTTTGAGAAGTTCGGAGTTACACTAAAGGAAGGCATGTAGGGAGGGAGTGCGCCACGCTGAGATCAGCACCTGCAAACATTCGTGCCCCAGACGACCTCCTGTGACAAATGAGGAAAGGGTGTCCCTTTCCGGGAGGTTTCTGTTTGCCTTCGGGGTTTGCTTCCTTCAGCCTTCGCTTGAAACCTCTGTAATCTTAGTGTCAGTGCAGACTCTGCCATTGGAAGAACTGAACTACACGATACACTAGAAAGTAGCTCAATACACTTAATAGCACAGAGTGGGTGTATAGTGAGGCTTTCTGAATTTAAAACTAAATCTGCACTGGTCTCTGACATTTACAGAGAAAGGTTTGCCCAGTGGTTGCTTTTTGTTGTTGTTGTTCTGGGCCTTTGAACTGAGCCATATCCCCAGCCCTTTCTAATTTTTTATTTTGAGACAGGGTCTTACTATCTTCTTGTATCTCTTAGCTGGCATCTTCTCCCGTGACTGTGACTGTCAGGCTATTGGGCTCATGACCCTCCAGGGCCTGCAGACTGGGCTCTTTGTTTGTTTGATTGTTCATTTCCCACTGAACTATGAGTTACTTGCAGACAGGGGGCTTGCCTTATTTATTTTTATCCCCTAAAAGCCCATCACAAAGCAAATGCCCAATAAGTGATGTGGTGTGTCATTTAAGAAAGGGAATAAGAATGAGCCACATCATTAGAACATTTTACTTAGGATTTGAAAATCCTTTCCCTGTTGAATAGAAACACCATAAGATACTATATCTCCCAGGACCAGTATATTATCTTGCAAAGATGTAACACAATCTTTGACACACAGTGGGCACTCAAACAAATATTTGCTGTGTTATTATGAGTCTTTGAAACATTTTTAAAAGTAGAAGCAAGACAGCAACAGTGGATTTGTTGAAGGAATTGGTGTGACAGGTATTGTCAGGTCTGTTTGGTAGGGAAATTTGACCATACTCCCACATAACTTATCTTGGCTTTTCACTCTCACTGTGGCTAAATCTACCTGCAAGGCACCTTGACATTTGCTGAGAGGTAACAGTGAAGTTTCCAGTTCAAGGGGAAAGCCCTTGTTTTTCCCAAAAGGAGAACAAAAGAAGTCCAGATGTTTTTACCCCTGCCTTGATTTATTCCTGCTGGCTTCTGCCTAAATTGACAAGTGTCATTTTCTTAGGATCGCTGTTCTGTCACATCCAGATTGACACCTAAACCTGTTCCTGATACCCAAGGAAGGAAGCCCAAAGGTAGAGACCATCCTCAAATATGCCTGCGTAGAATCCAGCAGAAATAGAAGAGATCTTAACACAATTCTGAAATCAGGACCCAGATGTTCAGTGGAGACCACAGGTGCGAGCTTTCTGTGTCCTTTCTTTTAGGGAGGCACTGCTTTTTAAACCCCCACTTTCTGCATTCCATGGGGTGAATGCATGGGAAATTTGTACAGGAAGGGAGATCCTGTGGAGCTAGATATGCCAGGAATTTGCAGTGTGACCTTCATAAAATTCTAGTGAAAGCGATTGCTTGCTCCTCACTTGTAAAGACCCTCTGCCTAGGCAGGTGTGTGGAGTCAGAAGCCAAGGAGGAGGAAGAGGCAGCCATGATCCAGACCCCTGACATCTGGATGACCTCGGAGAGGGTTATTTAATTCCAAGGTACACCAATGGGCCATTCACACTGAGGGAGGGGAAAAAAAAGAAATTTATATCCCTTTCATATATAAAAGGAAACAGATGTGATTTTCTTTACAAAAGAGCATTTCATTAAAAAAAAAAAGGCAAGGCGAGGGAGAGTTAACATAACCATTATTCTTCATCTCAGGAAAAGTAAATCCTGTTTGCCTGTCATTATAGAAGGTAGCAAAATCCTTTCATCCAGTGATTAGTTGTAAACATTCCACCGCCTTCTGGGAGCAGGCCTCTGTTTCCCATCTCACACCGAAGCCATTTTCTTAGACTAATGTTTTATACACACAGCTCAGATACAATGCAAACTCCGGGTACCCCAAAGGCAACGGGGCATTCGTTTATACTAAATCAGAAGTGTCACCCTTGGCAACCTGCAGCAGTGAAACATTTATTCAGTCTTGCATTCCTGGCACTTAGAATTATTTCTTTCATGCCTGATAGCCAAATTACAATATGGCAGGTTTCCCTGGAGCCATAGGATCATTAGTGCCAGCTCACAACATACTTGCAACTGATATGGCATTTCATGTACAGCTGCCAATCAAAAACTGGGGTATGCAAATGCGGATGGGAGCACGGGTGTGCAATTCCTGTACCGTGAGCTCCTCACAGATTTCCTTAATGACTAGCAGTCATTCCGCTGAGTGGAAGAAGTGGAAAGAACACAGAAGAAAATTCCCCCAGGAAGCTGGTTGCAAGAGCCAGAAGTTTTTACATTTGATTTCCATATTTATTCTCTTCCTTTGCCCCCTTTGTGTGTTTCTAAACAGTAGGCCTAAAAATACTTGAGCAGGGCTCGTTATATAAATACTGAGTCTTGTCAATGCAGTGGAAATTCTCAGGCCACACTGAGCCTCGAGAGGTGGGCTCCTGCTAGGTGGGAGACTGGAGTGCGGCCTGCTGTGGCCGGGAAAGCAGCTTGTGTGTGTGTGCGCAGGGGGGGGGGGGGGCGATCTTCAGATGAGAACCTCTTCTTAAAGAGGAAGGCACTGAGAGGCCAAAGTCCTTGCCCAGGGCTGCGGCCAGGGAGCCCCATTGTGTCTGAAGTGACCTGGCTGCTGCTGTCCTCTACAGTCCCGTCTCAGGGTCCCCAGTGTGGCTCACGAGATTCCAGCCCGAGGGGCTGAGCTTGCTTCTCAGATTCGGGGGAAGTTCTAAGCTCCTGGCTGCCGAGGGCTGGGCCTGGGCTCTGTTGTCTGGGCTGTCCTTACCTAGTACCCAGCTCAGCACTGGAGGTGAGTGAAACCTAGTTGTTACCTGAGTGGACCATCATCTGTGCTGGGGACCCCTCCATTAACATCTCTACTGGGTGCTTGCTACACCAATTTGATCTTTACACGCTATGCACATAGATCAGCCCATAAATACATGCAATTTTTATGTACCAGTTAAAAATGAAAATAATTTAAAAACTGCATCTCGGTGACAGGGGATAAGAAAAATACTCAGCAGGAGCAGTGAGGTTTGCTGTCACACCCGAGGGTGGAGGGTGGAGCCCTCATTCTTCCCCCACTTCTAATTGTGAGCTTCATCCTCGCCACTCGGGGGCTGAACCCAGCTTTTTCCACCCACGAGGGGAGCCCGAGTGATCCTCAGGGGTACACTCACGAGGATCAGCCTTCTCCTCCTGTGGGAGTGAAAGTATGTACTTAGTCAGTGTCTGTGTTGCTAACATCTAAGTTTTCCTTTATTTTTCATTTCTGAGAAGCTGAAATATCTCAAGCCAATAATATGACATCCCGAAGTGATAAAATCCCTTTTGAGAAAGGTTATCTCTCTTCTGTTTGCTCTTTCCACATTATTCCTATTATGCATGGAATACTTCCCCTGCATATCTAGATCAGGTTGGTTCCTTTATTTTTAAAAATGAGAAAATAGCATGTCGTTTGACCACAGGTTTACATGTAACTTCTGTTTATGTTCCAGAAAAAGATCTGAGAGTGCTAAGCAGTTCAGCTTCCACGGAACCTGTCTCTGCTCTACCTGGATCCGGTCAGGGAGCACCTTCACCTCACCTGGGTGAAGCAGGAGTCTGGTCATTTTGTATAGCTGAGCACGGACAGAGTCCACGCCTCTTGCTGAAGTCACATAGTCAAAGTCAGGAAAACTAGAAATCGAATTGAGGTCAGGACTGCAGCTGGCAAGTCCAGGGCACAATTCACAGCTGCTACTCATAAATGAGGCCACAGGGAAGGAAGTTTCATGCTGTGGGATGCCCCTGCTCACACACACGGGTGTACGCACACACACACACACACACACACACGCACACACACATTGTTGAAAGTGCTGTATTCAAACCCTACCCTGATTTGCTTAGCTGTGTCTGCCTGTGGCTTTCTTCCACAAGCACTTTTGAGATTCCATGTTTGCCCTCCTCCTTCCTGGAGTGCCCAGCCCCAGACAACCCTCTCTCCTTCAGTAATGAAAGTCTGCCCTTCTCCCCTCTTATCTTCCTGCTGTTTAGGAGCTGGCTCCCAACCATGAGCTCCTCACATAAATTTCTCTGTCTTTCTGGAAGAAATCCCTGCATCTCCCAGCTCTGCAGGGATCGGCCTTGCTCTCACCCCTCCTTTGGCCAAGGTCATCCGTGCTGTCTTGGGGACCTCCCAGGGGCCTCTTTCTGACTTCCTTGGGTTTCCATGACAGCCACAGGGTGAACTGCAGAGTCCTGGATGGGTCTCATGTGTCACGCTGAAGAGCAGACACCAGCCCTCGCTTCTTCAGGAAATCCGTGCCTTTCAGTTACCTCCCGAAATTCTGTCATGGTAAACTGCCAGAATCCAAATAATTCGCAAGCCTAAACAAATGGGGGGTATTTAGGAGGAAATGGAAACAGTTTTCTGAAGTTATAATCAAATAGTTACAAAATGAAAGAAAGTCATGGATTCGTCATTCCCACAGAACTTCTGGGATACACCCCAGGATTAGGGCTGTGTTCAGGCTGATCACACATTACTAATGCAAATGCTGTCTAACATTTATGTGGTGTTTTTGGTACACAAAATATTTTCATAGATAATCTGTGAAAAGTCCTGCAAGGAGGGACCAGGGTCTCATTTTGAAGATAAAAGATACTGAGACTAAACTAAACTAAAATTGAAATGGATTAAAGATCTAAATATTAAAACAGAAATACTAATCTGGCTGGAAGAGAGGTTAGGTAGAACTCTGGAATACATTGGTGGAGGAAAAGACTTTATGAACAAAACCTCAGTCACATGGGAATTAGCACAAAGAATCAACATCTGGGATCTCATCTTATTAAAAAGCTTCAGCACAGAAAGAGAAAACACCAACAGAGCTAAGAGACAACCTACACTGTGGGAAAAAAAATTTAATATCTGTTCCTCAGACAAAGGACTATTATCTAGAATATGTAAAGAACTTAAAAAAGTCAGACCCCCCCAAATTTAAAGACCCAATTCAAAAATGGGCATCTGAAATGAACAGACAGTATTTACCTGTCTACCTCAAAGAAGTAGAAATAGCAAATATACATATGAAAAATGTTCAACATCACTGGTCTTTTGAGAGATGCAGATGAAAACAACACTGAGATTCCACCTCACCCCAGAAAGAATGGCTGCTATCAAGAAATCAACCAATAACAAATGCTGGCGGGGGTGTGGGGAGAAAGGAACCCTTCTCCACTGCTGGTGGGAGTGCAGACTGGTGCAACCACTGTGGAAATATGTATGGAGATACCTCAGAGAAAACTAGGATTAGAGGTCCCATTTGACCCAGCTATACCTCTGCTGGGTATCTCCCAAAAGAATTAAAAGAATCATATCACAGTGATATATGCACACCCATGTTTATAGCGGCAGTTTCTAATAGCTAAATTTTGGAAACAGCCCAAATGCCCATCAACTGGTGACTGGATAAAGAAGATTTTTTTTTTAAAAAATGGAGTACTACTCAGCCATAAAGAATGGTAAACTAGAAACATTTATAGCTAAAGGGATGCACATTGAGGCCATACTTTTAAGTAAAATAAACACATATGTATAAGTACCAAATAGTTTTTCTGGTGTTAGAAACTGAAAGTAAATGAGGACCAAAATGTAAAATAGATAATGTGACATAGGAAGAAAAGCTCCAAAGGGGAAGAGGAAGTGGGGGGGGCGGGGAAAGAAAGAAGGGAAGGAAAAAATATGAGAAAAGAAGGAAAAAATGGAAACAAAGTCTTTGTAGATAGGGAGGGGTGGAGGGATTGAAGGGAGGGCAGGGGAAGGGGGAAAAAGCAAGAATCAAGATATGTCATGTACAGGTGCAAATTCCCAATGATGAATGCGATCGTGATGTACACCTAATATGTACCAATAAACTTAATGGGATAAAAAATAGATACTGAGGCTGAGAGCAGTGACTTGCCATGGTGCCAAAACTAGGGGGCAGAGATGTCCTGCCACAAAGCCAAGCCAGAGGGCTCGCTCCTCCCTCGCCTCGGGCGTCTCTCTGGTCCTGAGAGTCTTAGGGTTTGGAGTCCCCTGTGCGGTCCCCCTAGGATACAACCCGACCGGAAGCCGCGGGCCCAGGAGAGGCTGCCGGGGGGTGGGGTGGGGGGGTGGGGGTGGGGTGGGGGGGTGGGGGTGGGGGGAGAGAGCGAGGCGATCACGCTGCGCTGAGCTTTCTACTTCCTGTCCTGTCTGACCTCCCGCCCAGCAGCCGTTCTCAGTCCCCCGCGGCCCCTTCTCATCCTGCGGTGCCTTGTCCACATGGTGGGGCAATACTGCGACAAATTCACAACATTTTCCGTTTTTCGTTTTAAACGTGATGATCGCTCCTCATTTGGCTGAGAGATAATCGGGGGAAAACCGAGGGTAAAAGACTCAAACTGGGCTTTCGAGGGTCAATACACAATGGCCCTTTCTGAGCCAGTCTTGGCCACCTGCCCCCAGCCCCAGAGGCGGTAAGAACTGCCCGGCCCGGCACCGGAGGGAGGGAAGTCTCAGGAAGATGAGCGGGAGACTCACAGCGGGGTCTTTGGGAAACGACCCTGAGGTTTGGAGCTGGATAGGGAAGAGAAGAGTTCTCCAGGTGAGTGGAGGACTGAGGGAGACTCGAGGCCCACGGGTCTGGGAAGCTCCCAGAGCGCTCGCTCCATCTACCAGGACTCGACCCAGGCCGTCCTGACTCATGTTCAGGACGGATGCTTCTCTGTCCAAGAAGGGAACAGCACTCAGCTTGCATACAAAGTGCGAGCTCACAAGGAGATCAAGTGGTGACAGCAGCTGATTGTGTGGTTTGAGGAAAGGGATATCTCAGCACGAAAAGCAAGACTCCTGCTATGTACTGATCAGAACTGAATTCAGACACCAGAGTTCCGGGAAAGAAATGAAAACTGAGGCCACGCCCCCCCCCCCCCATTTCCTTGCCTCTGTGTCCCTCAACACTTAGAAGAGACCCAAGCAAAGGGCAAGCTGAAACCCTTGAGTTAACTGAGAAGACCCTGCAATGACTGAAGTAATTTTCCCCTTCAGGTAATTTTTTTCTAGAAAGAAATTAATTTATAGGATAAAAATGAAACAAGTTACGTGTTTCATACACCAGTTTGTGTTCTGTACAAACTGTACTGAACATGTGCACTTATTTGCCTATTTCCTTCACCTTGGGGCAAGCATACTGCATGGCTGTTAATAAATAGGTAGTGAATATGCATTTTAAAATGAATGAATGAATGGATGACTCCAGGATGCTAATACAAGCTGGATCATCACAGACCACTGTATTAGAGGCAGTGGACATTTACTGTCAAGCAAATGGGTTCATTTTCTACCTTTTCTCTATGGGGCACTGGTGGATGATGGACAGTAGACCATTATCAATCATAAATTTAACATGTAGAGTTTGGGATATTTAGCAACTGACTGGAAGGTCCCCAGGATGCCACCATTTGCAATTTAACTTCACTCCAGTTGTGAATTTAGCAGCGAGGATATAGCACAGGCCATAGAGGCAAGAGCAGCCAGCAGGCTGGTGATGAACCAGGAGGGTGACTGGGCACGGACAGCTCCGGATGGTGGTGGAACCGAGGTCCTTGTCTCTTTCCCACAGATGGGACTCTGGAGACAGGAAAGTGTTGCTCTTCTGTGAAAGTAGTTGCTCGCCGGAAGCCATCTGCTAATGTGAATGATGTTAATAGGGAGTGGAAGGCCTAAAGAATGACCCAAATCTTAATATGACCCGAATTACTCCCTCTGGGAAAACAGATGCTGGTTCTGCCACCTATTTGGGGAGCTAGTTTCTCAAGACGAGTTTTCTGTAGGCCAAAACTTTTGGTTATATATTCCCTTTCCAGGTTCCCCCAACTCTGTGGTTTGTTGCATTTGTGAGACCTCAGCAACTTTTCTGCTGCAGCTTGTGATGTTACATGAGGGAAATCTACAGCAGGATCATAAAGCTTTTGGATGGAAGAAGGCCTTAAGCACAGATGTCTCTGATAATTATTAACCAGCAAACCCCTTGGAAGAAAGGCATTTTTCCCACAGACTCTTGGGGTTGCTTTGACTTTTCCCCTCATGGTGTCAAAGGTGTCCCTTAGAAACTTTTCTATTTGATTTAATTGCTGTATAATTCCTAAAACATTGCTTCAATTAGATGTCCTGATTTATGGCACCATTGGGGTTTTCTTGGCAAGGACGTCCCAACGGACTGTCCACTTCTAATTGACTGATTTTAAACAGCTCATCTCTTCCGCTCTGTGGACTTCAGACCGTGCTCAGGAGATCAGAAATGCTCCAACCTTAGGTCATGTCGGATTCCTTCCCATGACTCAAAATTAACCTAGTGGTCTGAATGATAACTTCATTTATTTGTCCACTCTGTGTTTGTGTGGGCCTTTCATGTAGCTAGCACTGTGCAAAGTGAGGGAGATGAAGAAAACAAAACAAAAAAATCAACAAAAACCCCACATGGTCCCTGTCCTTACTGAGCAGTGAGCCCAGCATCGGAATAGCCAGGAAGGGAGAGGAAACATTTATTCCAGCATTTTCCAAAACAGAATAATTTGCTCACTGTCTTTACAATTTGTTTCCCTATCCTCCATCAATTCTAGTACTACTTTTTTCTTGTAATTTTTTTTTTTTACACCAACTCACTTTTTAAATATATGAATATGTCCTTTGGCTTATTCTAAGCAGCATCTGTAAAACAATAGGCTCCATGTGGCAGTGATGCTTTAAAAACATATATTAAAATAAATTTTATAGTTGGCAAATGGATAATTCAAATAAAATATGGCTTAGCCATATTACATCACAGATCACAAATATTACATCGCGTCTTTCCACTTTTTACCAGAGATGTGCACTTCCTCACTTTGGAAAACACTGATTTAATTTTCAAATACATTAACTGAACTCCTATCTGATGAAAAATCATATAAACTTGTTATGAATGTTCAAACTAGACTTGACTATGCAGAAAACTTGTTGGGGCTTAAAAGAACAAATTCAGCATGAATTTGGAGAATTCTTTTCTGGCTTTCAGTTTAAGGTGTGGGAGATCTGGAATCCTTGTGTTCTGCATTAGGTCCTATTCTTTTTATCTTTTACATGGGTTCACCAAATGAAAGCTGACATTTCTCTCACCCTAGAACAGTGATGGCGAACCTTTTAGTGCTTTCAACGATAACAAATAGCTGGCTGTGGCCCTGTGCTGTGGGTTGGCCACCACTGCCCTAGGATATCTTTGTTTACATTTCCCTTGGTAGAAATGGAGGATACACAAACTTGAGAAATCATCTAATCTAAGGGTCAGCATACCAGGGCATACAGGATTTGGCTGGGAGTCTGTTTCAGTATTAAATGAAGTTTTATGTGCCACATCAATTCTTGTATGCCTTGTTTTGGGTGCCAAGGTAGAGTTGGATAATTGCAACAGAGACTGTGAGGGCCACACAACCCAAGATACCTACTCAGTAGCCCCTCACAGAACAAGTGCTGGTAGGGCAATTATCAATAGATGCTAGATAAACAAGGAAGCAAGGAGGAATGGTTCTTTCCCTCAGTCCAGAGCAAACCAGGAGGGCTGGTCCCCCCTCCTCCCTGCCTAGCGACTTTTCTGTTCTGTTCCTTCGTACTTCATACCCAGGAGCCTTAGCAAGGTTGGTTTCCCTTTCTGGAATGTTCTTCCTCCCTCTCCTCCCCTGGCTAACTTCTTCCCACATTACATTTTCTCAGGGTGGTCTTCTCTAACTTTCAAGACTCCCAAGGCAAGGGCCCTTTGTCAGTACACACTTTGTCCACCCTCACGGAACTTTGTACTTCTTGGTGACACCAACCACAGTTGTGAATGCCTTCTCCCTTGTGAGGGTGTGAGAGTCGCCATCTTGCTACTGAGATCACACCAGCATTTGGCACAATAGACACTTACTGAACAAAGGCACAGATGAGCAAGTTAAGGCCAACTGGGAAAGCTTGTCAGTACCCAGAACCACAGTTTACACCTCAGACTGTGGGAAAAAGGGGTGACGTACAGAATACTTCAAACCCATTTGGTAAGGAGGGGGTAGCCTGACTTGACCCGGGTCCCATGGTCAGGGCAAAAACCATTATTTTGGGGGCACCAGAGTGTTTCCTAATTGTTTTAGAAAGACCAAGTGGCAATATAAATTTGTCATATATCCTATGTGATGGTCTGGATGAGAAGGGAAGGGAACAACTGCGAGGGCTTCCGGTATGGAGAAGCCAGCAGTGTCACGGCTCCATGAATGGCTGCAGTGATCCTTTCACTGCTCTGTCTCCCTTCCCTTCTGAGACAGAAAGGAGCCTGGAATGCGGTGATGACAAATGGGAGGATGTGGCAAGATTTATTGGACAATTACCAATGTTTTTCCTCACTCAACTTTCCTTTAGTAAGTCATTATTTCATTTGGGGAAGGAGCACCCCTCCGGTCTTGTCATTTCATCTCCTCACTTAGGCTGGTTTGTCGCCTTGATTTGTAGAAGTATATAGAGTGTGGATTGAGAGGATTTCTCACTAACTGAATTTGAGCTTGATTCTCTTGTCATTTTCCTATGCAGACAGCTAAGACATGACGTAATTCTGTGTTTTCCCATTGTTGCCCTAGTCTAGCACCTATTTTATGATTATTTTCTTAATACTTTAAAAGATTGATCAGTGTTTTTGAAGGCCAGTCAGCCCTGGGCATAATGCAGTGGTAGTCATGGGACTGGGCTCATGCCTGTGTGATGTGCATGTAAATGTGTGTGGCTATAATTCTCAATGACACAAATACCTTCCAATGCAATTTTAAAAATGTGTTCACCAAAATCATAATTTCATGGGATAAGAGTATTAACATAGTTTTTCTCCTCAAAATTATCATTTTTCTTTATTTTCCTGATTTCCTTTCCTAATTTTTTTCCTTAAAATTATTTCTTTTTTTTTTTTGGTACCAGGGATCGAAATCGGGTCCTTGTGCTTGGCGGCGAAACCACTGAGCTAAATCCCCGGCCCTAAAATTATTTCTTTACACTGAAAATTATCCTCTTAGAGTCCATGTGGTGCATTTATTACTCGTGGGACAGCAGGGTTGTGATTCCAGATGCCCCAGTTTCCTTTTAACAGAAGCTGATTGGGAATTGCTGAGCTGTGAGCCATGGCCCAGGAAAGGGTCCTCTAAATTCCACGGGATCCCCTCTCGGGGCCTGGTGCTAGGAGCCTGGAGCTCTCGAGCAGTAGCTTTGACTTCCTACAGCCCTCACTTGGAATTCTAGAGACATTTTTGACTCATTACTTTCTCCACAACCTCACAGACAAACCATCGGCAAATCTGGTCAGCTCAGATTTCAACTGAAAATATATCCCAAATCCTGCTAGTTCCCATTACTCCCACCCTACTTTGAGCTGTCACAATCCCTCTTTGGGCTGACCACAGCGGCCCCTTCACGACTTTTCCTGTGACCACTGGACTGACAACAAGGAGAAGAAAACCACTTGTCGCCAGTTATTATGTCCTAGCTACAAATAAATTCTTATTAGGGAAATCAGAAGCAAAGCAATTTAAATATTTAAAATTCTTGAAACACAAACAATAGAAAAAAAAAAGACCAGAATGATTGGGTGGCCTCATAATAACATCTCAGGTCAAAATCAGCCCCTTTTAAAATTCCACTGAATGTATTTTCTTCATAATTTATCATCCCTTTGGACATAACATGCAGGGTGATTTTAAATTGATATGATATAAGAATAAATACCAAATCAGTCAAAGAAGTCAGCAAATGTTCAGAATTATAGGAAACCATAGAAATGGGCTCTAATTGCATCATTATCTAATCTCCTTACTTTTGAATACCATTGCTATGAATGGCCTCACTCATCTTATGTCATTTTCTTTTCTTGTGAACTTTTCCATTTTCTCACAAGAACAAGACATCCATATTTTAGGGTTTGCTGTATTTTGTCGTGCAAAGCAGTAAAAAGACTCATCAGAAATGTGATAGAAAGGAAACTCATAAAGAAATGTAGTTGGAAAAGAAAAAGCCATAAAAGCTGTGGTTGGGAAAGTCACGGAGCACTTCTCTTAAAGTTCTTTATTCACAGGGACAAAGAAAGTAAGAAAAGTGGTTTGCCTTTTCCCCCCCTAAAAGCTCCAGATTTTAGGAAGTGCTTTTTCAAAGAAGCCCACTGAGGCTTAAACTCTAAAGGTGAGGTTTAAAAATATCAGATGGAATATTGCCTTTTCTTACCCTCAATATTTTACCACTAGTGACATTCTCAAGCTGACGCTGGACTTTAATTGGCATGAGGGTTTGGAAGTGGATGCTGTTTCAGGATTCAGTTGGGCAGAAAGGCTGGCAACATCCTCAAGGCCAGCCGGAATGTGCAGTTGTTAGGGTCACAGAGCTGCGAGGACAGGACCTGCACTGGGTCGGTAGAGTCACCCCGACATTCATGACCTCCCAGAACCTTCAAGTGTAAAGTGTGACCATCCCTAGAAGTAGGGTCTGCAGATGCAGTTAATTTCCGTGAGCCTGAGAGCCAGGGAGTGGTGTCCTAAGAGGAGAGGACACAGGGACGAGTGGAGAGGGAAGGCCCGTGAAGACAGGCAGAGATCCGAGCCACACAGCTTCGGCCCATGGGGAGCCAGAAGGGCTCCTCCCCAGCTCCTTTGGAGGAGCAGCCTGGCCATGACATCTAACCTCGCCTGTGGGGCACACACCTGTCATCCCACCATTCTGGGAGGCTGAGGCAGGATTTGTGAGCTTGAGCCCAGTGTGAGGAACTTAGAGATTCAGTTTTTGTGTTTTCAGTCATTGATCATGTCAAACCCAGCCCACGAAGGAGTGGGCTCACATGAAACTGTTTTTCTTGGTTTTTTGAGACAAGGTCTTGCTATGTAGCTCAGCCTGGCCTTGAACTCACGGCGATCCTTCTGCCTCAGCCTCCCGAGTGCTGCATATTGCTATGAATCACCACACCCAGCTCACATAATTTTTTTTTTATTTTGAATTAAAATAGTTGCTAATCCTAACCCACAGAGAGCTTGCACGTACAAATCCCAGTTTCCGTTTTTTTCTAGAAGAATCTAAGGTGACACAGCTATCTGGGTCCATCCCCGTGTGGTGACTAAGCAGGGTGACATCACACAGAGCCCTCCCAGAGCAGCCAGCATGGTCCCTGTCCTCCACGGCCAGGCGGTTGGAGTCCACGCCTTTCCCCTTTGATGCCGGTACCTGGAATTGAACTCAGGACCTTGCGCTTTCGTGATGCCCCTGAGATACCTCCCGGCCCTCTTCTGTGTCCTTCCTCTCCTCACTGACTCAGGGCTCTTTTCAGCGGTTCTCCTCATTTCAGAGACTAGAAAAGTGAAACTCAGAAATAGAAAGTCGGTGCCTGATGTCACCCGGCTCGCCTGTGACAGGGGAGGCCCAGGACGCGGGCTTTGGATCCTAGCTTCTCACTCCCCGAGCCACTTCCTCCCACAGAATGCCACAAGATGTCTCCGCTGCAGACACCCCAGACTTCTAGACTGCACGGAGCAGGGTGAAAAAATTCAAGGAATGACAAAGAGCTTCCAACACTTCATTTTGCCAAGAAAGATTTCTGTTTTTTAAAAAAGAATATTGCGTTACCATCTTTTCATTAAAGAAAAGCAATCCTATCAGCAGTGTAGCGGGAAGCACACCAGCTCAGGATACCAACAAGAATGAGGCTGGCCCTGATGCGCTTCCTGCAATGTCTGGTGAACCTCTCCCACCTGCTCCTCTCCTCTCCCTGTCCCCGTACGCTGGTCTCCTTGGCATCCATTGAAATCACCAGGCCATTCTTGCCTCAGTGACTTTTCACTTACTCTCCCCTTTGCCCGGAACCCTTCCGCAGGTGCCTTCAACATTTAGTTCCTCAAGTCACTCAGCGCTCTACTAAGATATCACCTCATGTGGTTTTTAATACAATGGAGTACTACTCTGCCATAAAGAAGGATAAGCTTGAGACATTTCTTGGTAAATGAATGCACCTTGGGACTGTACTCTTCAGTGAAATAGACAGACACATATGTATAAATATCTCATTGTTTCTCTGATGTGAAAACAGAAAGGGTAAATAAGGACTAAAATGTATAATAGATATTGGGACATAGGCAGAAAATGTTCAAATGGGAAGGGAGGTGGGGGAGGAAGGAAGGGAAAAAAAAAGAGAATAGAGGGAAAAAATGGAAACAAAGCTTTTAAAGAAGTAGGGGAAGAGGGCTTGAAGGGAAGGGAGGGGATTAGAGAAAAAAGAGGAATCAAGATATATTATGTACAGGCGAAAATTCCCTGTGTGCTCATAGAGAATGAATGTGATCATTATGTATATATAAAATGTGCCAATAAAATTAATTAAAAATAGAATCCCAGGCTGATTTTACAGAGAAAAAATAAATAAAATGCCGTCTTCGTATCATGTGCTTCCCTAACTGCTGCTTTCCTTTCGGCATTTGTCATTATCCAATGTACTCCATATTTATTTGTTTATTGTCTGTCTCTTCCCACTCCAATGAGAATTCCAAGAGAACAAGGATTCTGTTTCCTCCAATGTCTAGAGTAGTGTCAGGCACATAGAATATGCTCAATAAATGTTATCAAATTACATTAAAGAAAGCACAGTTCTTCACGATGAGTAAATTTCAGCTGTAGAAAATGATCAACATCACCCTTATTTCCCCTCATTTTGCCTAAGAGGTGAAATGCTATCCTATATTGTTATTGGTTTGTGGGTTCACGCTTGAATAACATCAAGATGATAACAATTATCGTGGGTCCAAAGCCCTGTTGGTGCTTTGGTTTGGCCCAGTAGTAATCAATGTGTATAAAGATCTTATGGCCTTTGGCTACTCAATCTCCCCTAAAAGAACCCCCGCCTCTAACTAAAACACGCAAACCAAAAAGCAATAACAAACTAATCACCGGACAGCATGCCTTCTGGGGCCTTCTACAAGCTGGTGTAATGACCCTTTGTCCCAGGGCAGGAGGAAAACAATTCTGTGAGCCCAACTTGTAAAATCAGTGCTCTAGCTCATATAAGCAAGAGTGCAGAAATTACTTTATTGGATCAGTGTTTCATTGGTTTTAATATCTGAAGTTCCTGAAACAATAAAAATAAGTACATTTGTCCTTGGTTTTCATTTCTAGCATGGGCTTATCAGGAAAACAAAAAGAGAACGGAAGAGGAAAAGTGTATGACTTTACTGTCAGCAGTAGCCACCACGCCAGGGTAGTTAGGTAGCAAAGCACATGGCAACGCCAGCCCAACCTGAATCAGAGAGGAGAAGAAAGTTCTTGTGGAATTGACAAAATTCTGAATTACTTGGCATTTGAAAAGCGAGGCCCTAAAATGCTAAAGAGTCCTGGCTCTGGGGTGAGACCCAGGTTTGGCCCTGATATGTACAGTGAAAGCTGTCTGCCCTTAACAGTCTTGTTACCCAGGCTCTTTCTCTCCACAAAGCTCAGCGGACAGTTCTGGTGGGTGACGGAGCTGTTGCCAGATCAGATGAAACAGGGCCCAGCAGAGCGTAGGAACCAGATATAGGCGTCTATCACTATGATTGTCGGAAGGACCACACGGCTCTGTTTCTCTCAAGAATGCGCAGTGACAAAACGGGACTACATTGAGATTCCACCTCACCCCAGTCAGAAGGGCTATTATCAAAAGTCAGAAAATAAGAAACACAGGTGAAGATGTGCAGAAAATGGAGTGCTTGTAAAATGCTTGTGGAAATGCCAGTTACCAAAGTCACCATGGAAAACAGTATGGAGGCTTCCTGAACAACTGGAAACAGGACTATCATGTGATCCAGCTACCTACTCCTGGGTGTATACTCAAAGGAAGAAGAGTCTGGATCCAAAAGAGATCTCTGTGTACCCATGTTTCTTGCAGCACTGTTCAAAATAGCCAAGATACAAAATCAGCCCAGTCACTCATGAACAGATGAATAGATAAAAAAAGTGTGCAATACATATACACGGAGTATTATTCCACCATTAAGAAGATACAGAATCATGTTATTTGGAGGAAAGTGGATGGCATTGGGGATCACCATGTTAAATGATATAAGCCAGACACAGAAAGACAAGTATTGTGTTTTCATTCATATGTGGAGGCTATTAAAAGGATATCTAAGGGGCCGGGGATTTAGCTCAGTGGTTCTGGAGTCAGCCTCGAAAGCGCAAGGTCCCGAGTATGATTCCTGGTACCAAAAACAAACAAACAAATCAACCAACCAAAAAAGGACATCCAAAAGTAGATGAGGGACCAGGAGGAAAGGGGAAAGGACAGGATGAAGTGGCCAGTGGGGAAGAAGCGGACAAGAGTCAATTAAGCAAACCTGTGCATATTTAGAAAAGACAGAGAAAACAGTCTACAAGTAACATGAGACAGTAATTATACTACAAGTACATGTGTCATCTCTTCTTGGGAGAAAAAAATAATGTGTAATAACAAAAGCTATTGGTCAAAGGGAGAAACTATGGGGTGAAATGTGCTCTGTCCTCCCACGTTATTGACAATGGGAGCCTCTACTCACAGGCACTGGGGCTTCCTATTTGCACGCCCTTAGTAGTGCTTCTCTTGCTTCATACCCACCACAGCCTTGTGAGGGAAAGTACTGGAAGAAGAAAATGGACAGGAAGAGGTTAGCCTTGTCTCCATAAGGGAGTAGGAGGCAGAGCTGGTATCAGATCCCAGGCAGCTGGAATTCAGCACCAAGATGTTTATTATCATGTTTGAAAGCAGCTCCTGTATTTGCACCATAAGAAGCAAGAATTAGTTTTTGAGAATTTATTTCCCTAGGCATATTAAACATCTTGCCCCCTTCCTAATTTTCCCAGTGCTTACGTAGAATGACAACAACTCCACAGAAGCGTTCTCAGTGAAAGTGGACAGTAGGTGTGAATAGACTGACTCCTGATGCTGACAAGGGAATCCAGAAACTTTGCCTCCACCATACACACTACACCCTACCCCTCGGAGAATCGCTCCAGAATAACCCCGGGGATGGGCTGGATACCCTTGTCTCCAGGTGAAGCAGCAGCTGGGAAGTCAGCCTTCTTTAACATAGAGACTCAGCAGTTTGTGTTCCTCCATCCATGGCAGAGGGGTTGAGTGCTGAGTGCTCCCACCTCTGAGGAAAGGGGACTACATTTTGGTTGATTCTGACTTTGGGCCTAATGAGTCTCCAAGAACTGGGATTGCAAAAGAACAAAATAAAGAGGGAGAAAGCGTTTTCGTGGCAGAGGAAGCGGGAAGCTCTGTTCTCTGGAGAAGGATGGCTCTCAAATCAACTAAAGAGGGATTTGAGTTGATGGCAAAGGAAGATTTCCAGGAAGTCCCTGAGCTCTGGAAGCTGGGGAGACTTCTGGAGAGAGACCAGTGCTCAGAAGGAAGGAGTGGAATGCTGGCTGTGACAGAGCAGAAATGCAAAGCCCCGGTGGGAAGCCAGGAAGGGTTACATTAGTCACAGGCCTCCCAGCAGGTGGCTCAGCCCTCCCCTCACTGACTGCTGTTTGTTACTTGAGGTGGGGGCTCACAGCTCCCCTGTGTCAGGATCTAGCATCTAGCCGGACATCTCTTAGCTGAAATGGCCTCCACGCATGTGCTCAGGCATTGCTTGGTTTCCATTTCACCGACTTACTTTAAGCAGAAATACCCAGTTGCAAAACCGCAGACACATCAAGCCCCCCAGAATGGTAGAATGGGCCCTAATGAAGTAGTAGTTTTGAAACCCAAGTGTGTATATGTGCTGCCGAAGTGAGCACGAAACCCAAGTGTGTATACTTTAGGGGTCCACAATGAATGAACCAGCTAGACACCCACCCCTGATCTGAAACTGCTGTTAACAGCACGCTGTGACGCATGCCTCCATCACACCAAGTGCCTTTGGTTAAAGGCCAGTTGGCCACATGAGAATGTTTTAAAAATGGAAAAGCAGGCCAATCATTTTACCCAAACACGACTCTTCGTGACAAAGGCCCCCTTCATCCTCAGGCGCTGGCTTCCTTAGGAGCCAGAGAGATACGTAAACACTCGAGGACAAAGATTTTCTTGACTCCTGAAGAGTTGGGTATCTTTAGTAACGGGCAAACCAGTTATCCCTGTTTCAAGGATGGCTTCCGCACTTGAGCTGCTGCTTTTGGCGGTTTTGCCTCTCGGTACGTGGTGCCAGCTTCCTGGAGAGCAGCCATGAGGGCCTCTGGGCTTTCCAAGGGGCATCTCTTTCCTAAAAAGAAGCTGAGCTGTTCCAGGGCACGGCAGGTTGACAGAGAACTTGGCCATTGCTACAGAAACAGAGTCATTAGAAGTAATCAGGCCTTGGCCCAAAGAGTGGCTTGGATGAAAGAGGGTCATAAAACTCCCGCTGGAGGTTCCGCTGGGGTTGGCAGTGCTGGCTGTCAGTGTTGGGGCATCTCTGCCAAGGCAGTGCCCTGTGCCAAGACCCGAAGCTCCACAAGCCAACATGGCTTTCCTATTTGGGGCTTTCTCACTGGGATCTCCAGCAACATGCTCTGCTGAAGCTTTTGGAGAAAAAAGTCACAACCTTCCAAGTCAACTGCTGACTTTGTAAGGCAATGCCTCCCACATTCTGAGGGGGTTGAGAAAGAGCGAAAACAAATTGGTGGGAGAAGTGAGGCTGGATAATGCTAATTTATGATGCACCCTCTCTCTGCATTCCCCTGTTCTCCTTCTCATCATTCAGGCAGGGAATGATGGCCTCAGGGGCAGGATGGGAAGGAGATGGCCTCAGTATAACTCCCTGACTTTTGCTTTGAAAACACTAAGAAGGAAGGGAGTTTGACCCTCCTAAAGATGCGGGAACTTTTCCTTGCTTGCTCTCCCTGATTACTCCAAGGAGATGGCTAAGTCCCTAGGCTTTTTCTAGAAAAGCAGGTCTGCCAATGCTGGGCTTTGTCTTCCATCCCAGGGAAACAGAAGTATCCTTGTACCACATAGACCCTCCCAGGCCCTCCATCAGACCCACTGCTCCTTTGGAAGGGAGTTGAACCCTGAACCCCGAGGCTGAGTGTGCTACACCATTTGTCACTGTGGAGTGAGGTCATCCCCGACCTGCCTTTTGAAAGTTTGATACCCCCCCTTGCCTTTCCTGCTTTATTTTTCTCGATAGCATTTATTGCCATTTATCCCAATCCACATATTTTATTGTAACTGTTAGCCGTCTCTGGGGTGGCGTGGGGAAGTGTCCCCAGCCCGTGGCATGACTGAGAGGCTTCGGACCCTTTAAGAGGCGGGGTCTGGCAGGAGAGACTGAGGTCGCTTGGGGGGGGTCCCTGGACAGGGATGCTGTGGCCCTGGGCCCTTCCCTTCTCTCTGTTGCTTTCCACCGCCATGAGGTGAGCAGCTTGTCCTCCCTCACTTTCCCCACCATGATGCACTGCCTCACCATTAGCCCAGAGTGACCCAGACAACCTGAGCCCAAAGAAAACTTCCCTCTGTAAAGTTGTCTCAAGTATTTTGTTACGGTACCAGAAAGCTGACTTTCTCTTTTAACATTCTCTTTTAACCTGACCAAGAAAATGATTTTATCTGTTTTGTTCACCATTGTATGCTCAGTGCCTGGCACAAAGTAAATGCTCAATAAACATTTAAACGGATGAATAAATAAAAATAAATGGATGGATAAAAGGACAAATGGTTTACAAATCAGGTTTCTACTAAAAGTGGAAAAGAAAAGATGTGTCTATCTCCATGATTTTTCATGCATTCATCTGCTTTATTTCTGTGGCTCTGAGCTACAAGACCTGGAGACCAAAGACTGCTTCAGTCTTCAGTAGTTCCTCAGGGTTGGAGCACTGAGCACCAGTCAAGATCAGTGCAGAATTAGGAGGGAACTTCAGTCCTGAAGGGGCCACATAAGGAAGGATGATGTGTATCCCAGTGATACAATAGCATACTACTCCTTGGCCTTGAGCAAAACTCCAGATTTTGATGGAGCATACAGCGCTCTCTCCCCTCCCTGTCACACTTAGGGTCCTCCTTTTACAAACATTCTTTGCAATGGCTTAGGTTAGGCTGGGTTTACCAGAAGTCGACCCTGAGCAAAGACATGAATTTATGTAGTTGCCATGGGAGAAGATCGAAGGAAGCTTGGTGTGGGGGGGATCATGTAGGGAGTCAGGAAGGGGCCAAGAATGGGTGTGAGAGACAGTTACCACTGCGGGAAACTGAGGCTCAGCCCCACTGGGACCGCTGGGAGGCAACATCTTGGGATTATCCACTCCAGGGGAACAGGTGTGTTATGCAGCTACTGGTCCCAGGCTGCTTCTGGGGCACAATGAATGTGACAGCCACAAACGCAGACTGAGATACATGTGTGGTAGAGGAGACTTGAGCATCCCTCACTGTTCCACCTTCCCCTTGTGATTTCCTGCATGCTGGACATCATCACTTGGCCATCAGAACAATGGACTGCTTTTCCTTAGAGAATGGGTCCATTTCAGTAAAATCCACAGCATGTTCAAAGCACATAGCGAACACACTGTGCTCCCAGCAAGTGGACACCAGTCTAGGCTGAGAGTCAGAAACTGGCGCTTCATCGGCATGAGTGTGTAGTGGACATTCACAAGTCGGACATCAGACACTTCTTTGTGGTGTGGGACCATTTTAGGCACTGTAGGAGAGCTGGCATCCCTAGGCTCTGCCCACAAAACACCGATGTCACATCTCAATCTTTGTCACCGCCGACTCCCAAAGGAATTTCAGAAGCCTGACCAAGCTTGGTACAGTTCCCATTTAGGATCTACCAATCAAAAGAAAGAGTGGGCGAGGGGCTGAGACATGGTGTCCCACGAACTGAGATCAGGGGGAATTTGCAACAAAAACTGAAGCTAAATTATGAAAAAAGAGAATTTGTCCTGTGGGTACCTCTGATTTTTGTGGCCAGATCCACACCCACTCTACAAGCAGAGAAGAAAGCTGGAGAAGCCTCAGCGTGTGACACACAGCTGCAATTCTTTCCAGAGGAACTATCATTTATCACAGGGACAATACCTGCTTATTATGTTGCAGGCTTGGGGAAGATGCTAAAAAATATCATTTCTCCCAAAGAACAGCTTCCTGCAAAAGTGTCATTCTCTCTTGACCCACATCTAAATTCAAAGATCCTGGGCAAATGACAGAGGAGTTTGCTCATCATCGGTGTATGCAGCAGTGCAGAAGAATCTGACAGGCATTGGGTGTGTTCTCTACTTACCAGGCCTTCAGCGCTGACAGTGAGGAAAGGCCCAGTGAATGCAGCCATGCTGGGGGCGAATCTGGGGGTCTGGATGTGCGTGTGGGTGCGTGGGGGTCACGGAGCCTATGCGCAAAATCCAAGGCACTGGGATTCTTTCTGTGCTTCATTTGTTCAAAGGCAAAATTGGAGCTCGGTTTCCAGTGTGGGGAAAGGAAGAAGGTGCCATGCAGCCCTGCTGGACAGGAAGCCACACTGGCGGAAGGAGAAGGGAGCCAGGCCCCTGGCTTTGGGCTGGACACATAAGTCCTTAGTATAATGTTTGTCACAGCCAATGGCTGGGTGAGCTGACTTCTGAATCAGGCTGCCTGGATCTTATAAGCTTTGGGCCTGGAACAAAATACTTCATTTCTGAAACATCTGTTTCCCCATCTGAAAAATGGTGATAATGCTGAATCTCCAGACTTTATAAAGACAGGTATGATTACCCATAGAAATGCTTAGCATTGTGCCTGGATTGCTGTGAGATGCACTAAGTGCTAGTGTTATTAAAAGCCAGATAATCACAACTTTTTGGAAAAAGGAAATATCACGTATGTGCTCTAGGAATAAAACAAATCATAATTTCAATTTGAGCTTGTTCAAATCAAGACTGTGTCTCACCGACTTTTAGATCTCCCGTGTCCAGGACTGTCCGCATGTACACTAGAAGTTCAAGAAACATTCATGGTGGAACTCAAAGGTGGGAGTCATGGTCAGAAAACACGGAGTAGGGTGCGTGGACAATGACATTCCACCACTTCTAGCACTGTGCAAAATAAATCTCAGCTCAGAGAAGTATTTGATACATACATAGCATATGGTATACAAGAGATAAAGTGAGGTCCATTCTTCCACTGGATTTTCATTATTATATTATGTTTATAATATATTATATACATTTCCACTGTACTTATGACCTGCATCATTTTCTTCCTCACTGTGACATCTTGATTTTCACTATGATGCTTCCCTGTTGCAGGGAAACTTAGCGAAGCCTTTGCTGGAGACATCAATTTTATCACTTTGAGCTTAAAATCTACTGAAGTTGTACCTCTTTCCAGTACCAAAGTTGCTGTTGGAGTGGTCTGGTTGCCATATTTATTAATCCTTTACTTAGTCCCAGAGATTGAAGACATCTTTATGCCTCACAGATGACCTTGTCCCCAGAGTATTTGTTGAGTGATGGCCCAGTGTACTAATAGAACTGACTGAAGGTTGAAACCTGGTTTGCAGCTGACCTGCTGCATGACTTTAGACTGAACCCTCACCATCATTAGCATGGCCTGCAGGGCCCTTCATGACTGGGGTCCTGCCTGCCTTTCTTACTTTGTCTCTTTTCCCTCTCCCATTTTTTTTTTTTGGTTCCACGCGCAGCAACCTTTGTTTCTGTCTCAAATGTACTGAGCACATGGCTCAGAGCCATGGCATCAACTGGCCTTTTCACACGGATCTTCACCACGTGAAGCAAATAAAGATTAAAAGAGCCTCACACCAGCCAGTTCCATATTTTTGCCAAATGACTGCTGGTACCAAACTTGTCCTGCTGGATTTAGCAAGTGGAAATACAGCCTACCCAGTCAGATTTGCAGTTCAGATACACACATATTTTTGTATAAATATGTCTCCTGCCGTCCTATTTGTGAAAACACTTCACTTCCCAGAGATTTTGGATTTCAGAGCCTAAGGGATGATGGACTTGCATTATTTTGTCTATTTTGTAGATAGGAAATTCAGGTATGGAGGGGTTGAGAAATTTGGCAAAGATCACACAGCAAGAGAGTGAGAGGCAGGTTTGACCCTAGGCTGCCTCGTCCTGCCAGCCACTCCTGGGTGCCTCCTTATAAATGAAGGTCTCTGATGCTGGAGGCCTTATGGAGGGTTGCGACTTCTATTGTATAGAATTGTTGGTAGACTCAAATAAAATAATATATACAAAATACTTGGTATACAGTAAGGTTTCTAAAAACTACTTATAGGGGGCCGGGGATTTAGCTCAGTGGTTCCAACACCTGCCTCGTAAGCACAAGCTCCCGAGTTCGATCCCTGGTACCAAAACAAAACAAAACAAACAAACAAACAAAAAAACTACTTATAGGTAGGGTGAGAAGGGCAACCAGGGGAGAAATATTAAGAGAGGGAATGTTTTAAAATAGCATGTCATTTTGGAAAGTTTGGTTAGTGTTACTCTTTGTTAGGAAGATGTTCATAATAGATATTTGGTTTTTGATTGTTAAAATAAAAAGCATTCAAAGGAGTTTCAGTTTTATAAAATAAAAAAATTCAAAACAGTTATTCACAAGGGGAGAAGAAAGGAGTTTGCCACCTAGGTCATCTGCCAGCTGAGTGAAGTTTTAGTTTTGTGCCATCAAAGCGGCAACAGACCATTAAAAAATAAAATCTCTAACGGATGAGTGGTTTCTACAATTTATTTCTCCAAGTAGGTCTAACTTGCCATTTCATTTTATGCACAAATTGGTGGATTTTCCCATCAAAGAGTTGGAAATAAATTTTAAAAAATAGCAGAAACTTAAGTTTCTGGCTGGTCTCAGTTGCTAGGATTTTGTCCCTCTTTACCAGGAGTCAACAACTGTGTGGAAGCACGCCACGCAGGTTTTGCCTCTGTTCTCCCCCACACGCACACAAAGGCAAACACTGGTAAATGAAAGGGATATTAAGAAGCAAAGGAGAAAGTGTTACCCTGTCTTCGTAGGAGTAGTCCGTGTCCTGGGGACAGTGTGGCCCCTAGAAGAGGCTTGTCTGTGAGATGGTAAAAGTGAAAATGAAACTAAGCTGACTCTGAATCTGTCCAAGAACAGTTTTCCTATCTGGAAAGCCTAGAGGACGTTTAGAGTAGAAATATTTTGTTTTCACAGAAATGTCTTTTTCTCGTCTCTGGAATAAACAGATTTTTGAGGGTTTCAGGTGAGTCCCCCGCGGGAGCTTCAGCAGAAGCAGGCTCACTTGTCTGAGAGCTCAGAAATCTGGGGATTTCGTAGGTGCACGAAGAGGCGTGGGCTCCATCCCCAGTGGAGAGGGGCAGGCATCATTTCACTAAGGCAAGTGCAGAGACCCGTTTAATACTCATTACTCTCAAAATAGGACCATCACATTTTCATGGGAGGGCAATTGTTTTTCTGAGCACAAACAACTACTAGAGAAAAATTTTATCAGAGGCTAAAAATTTCATTTGCCTTTAAGCTAAAAAATTAATTGGGAGTTATTTTAAATGGAATCAAAAATCTGGCTTTCAAATTTAGTTTGCTTTTAGTTAAAAATAAGCCCAGGTTATAAGATTATAATGGTAACAACAGAGTTTTTCCTTCTTTGCTAGGGATTGAACCCAGGACCTTGTGTATGCTAGGCACGTCCTCTACCATGAACTATAGCCCTAGCCCAATAAATTCTTGACAAATTAATTATAATATTACAAGTAACAGGTAACATTAAAAGTGTAATTATAATATTAAAAGTAACAGGTAATATGAATTTATTATGAAGTTATGTGCAGAAAGAACATTGTCCTATGTAATAGTGCTTATTAAAAATATAACCCAAGTCAGTCTCGGGTACAAAGAAAAATTGAATACCAAGAAAATATTTTGCTTAGGAATTTCTTTTTCATTTGTTTTCATTTTTCCTTATTATTGTTATTGCAACACTCTATCATTAAATACTGCACAATAGCAAGGTGACTGATAAAAAGGGTCCATTCCAGCATTGAGTTCATCTCAAATCTCAGAATGGGTGACCACTGGTAAGTTAATGAGTCTCAACCATTTGTACTATGAGCCCCTGGAGTGTCTGATACCAGCTGGGGATTCTCTTGGAAGATGGACATGTCTAAGATCTCCCTTCCTGTGGTAATTTTAACGGGTGGTCCCTCCTCTCCACTAGCTCATCATGATCTTCAATGGGTTGATAACTCCTCCTGTAGTAAAATTATAGCACACTGTTTGAGGAGTACCCAGTACACAACTGGTAAAGTCCGATACAAACCCAAAATATGAGGCTTCTAATTAAAAAATTATCAAACTTCTCAAGATGGTAAGAGCAGAGTATTAAATGAGCATAGGGTTCTTTTAATCCCAGGGCCCCATGTGATTGTACAGTTGTACGTCCAGTAAGACAGCCCTACTTTCGAGTGTGAGGCAGCAGTGAAGACTTCAAGCGCTGGGGCTGGACTTCTGAAGCTCAAATCACACCTCAATTTAAAACTACGTGTAAGTTACATTGTGTCTTATTTTCTATATTTGTGATAGAGGTACCTACTTCATAGGGTTATGATAAAAAATAAAGTATTCTCAGTTAAGCCCTAGTAAAAAGTACACCATATTGACTGACATTCTTATTAGAGAAGAATGTGGTGGCTGGATGTGATGGGGCCTGTAATCCCAGCACTCTGGGAGTCTGAGGCAGGAGGGTCGCAAGTTTGAGCCCAGTTTGAGCAATTCAGTGAGTTAGCAAGATCCTGTTTCAAAAACATTTAAGGAAAGGGGGTGGAGGTGTTGAGAATATAGTTTTGTGTGAAGGCCTTAAGTTCAATTTCCAGTATTGGGGAAAAAAAAAAGAAAAAGAAAAAGAAGGAGAAGAAGGAAGAGGAGAAGAAGAGAAGATGAAGAAGAAGAAGATGAAGAAGGAGAGAGTCAAGTACAAATTATGTCACTTCCTTAATTAAAATCTCTCAATGGCCTGCAGGCACATGGGGCACCCTCCACATCAGGCCTGCAAGGTCTTGTGAGCTTGCTGCTGCCTGCACCCCAGTTTCATCTCTTGTCACTTGTGCTTTTGCTCAGCGCGCTCAAGCCCTCCTTGCCTTCCTCTAGCTCATTTGTATGCAGCGAGCTGTCTTAGCCCAAGCCCTTTGCAGACCCTTTCTCTCCCTGGAGTCTTCTCCTCAGCCAAGCCCTCTGTGCATAAGCCCTGCATCAGGGTTAATGCCCTCATGAAGTCCTTCCTTCCCCAGGCCCATTCTTCTATCCTTCCTTCTTTTTGTTTTGTTAACTGCTTCACTGACTTATCATTTGTGTGCGTAAAATCAATTTATTTGAAAAGCACAATTCAATGGTTCTTAGTATAATTTCAGCAACTTTCACGATTATCCAATTTTAGAATATTTGTATCTCCCAGAAAGAAACCTAGTATTCATTTGCAATTTCTTTCCATTCCTACCCCCTTGTCCCAAGGAGCTAGTTACCTGTTTTTTGACTCTATACATTTACTTTTTCTGGACATTTCATATAATTAGGATTACACAGTATTTCCTTTTTTTATGTTTCTGGATTCTTTCATTTAGCCTTTTTTTTTTTTTTTTTTGGTACCAGGGATCGAACTTGGGTCCTCATGCTTGCTAGGCAGGCACTGGAACCACTGAGTTAAATCCCCAGCCCTTAGTCTAATGTTTTTGAAGTTCATCATTGTTATAGCATGTATCAGAACTTCATCTTTTATTAGTTACTCATTAGCATTTCATTGTCATGGATAAGCAACATTTTATTTATCCATTGATTATTTGAAGGACATTTGAATGCTTTCATTTTTTGGCTACTAGAAACAATATTACCAAGGACATTTGCACACAATTAGAATGGCTTTTCTTGACCATCTTGCTTGAAAAAGCTCCCTTGTCTCCCAAGGGTCCTCTTGGAATTTTATTAATTTCTTTCAGAATGCTCATAATCATTGGTAATTACTTTTTTTGTTCTTTTTTGCTTATTTAAAAAATTATCTCCCCAATTACAATGTAAGCTCCATAGAGTAGAAACTGGGACTATTTTGATTATCACTGCACCCTCAGTGGATACGCTGTAGGGAAATAATAAATAACTCTTAAATGAATAAGTTAGTAGATCTTCTATTTAAAAATTTGAGGTGGAATCCACACAAGGTTGTTCCTGCATGAGGCACTATCTACTCTCCTTGAACCACTCCTAAAATACTGTCACTAAAAGTAATGTTAGGCATAGGGGGAAAGATTGGAGGGAACATGTGAATATCCATATGTAAAGAAAAATAATTAAAAATGAACTATGTGTGATAAAAGGAAGTGAATGTATAAAAGACACTCAGTTCTTTATAAATACCTGTGGAGGGGAGTGTTTGCCTGTATGCAAAACTCTACACTAGGGGTCCAGTTGCTAGCTTAATTCTGCCCTTGTCTTCCCCAAGTTAGTGACACCTTTCCAGAATTTTCCTCTCTGAGTCATTAGACATATACCACGGAAAGGTGCTTCATGAGTGGCTCTTTGGATCAAACAACTCAAATTTAGACTCTACTGCGATGCTTTGAGCACTGCACTTGCAATGAGACACACAGATTAATCTTTTTGAGCTTAAACTGCCTTCCTAAGAAGGGGTAGAATTTCATACTGTTACTATACAGTACAAGCCAAAATAGCAAGACTTATCCATTTTTTCCATTAATCTCTACAAGTATCAAGCCCCTAAAAGATAGGACAGTAAAAGAAAAAATTTCAAATCAACATTAAACACCTGAGAGAATCCCAGAAGCTCATATTTTGTCCTAAAGTTTACTGCCTAATTCTGACTATGTCCTTACATTTTCAAGTTCTTCAACATGGCTACTGGCCTAATCGATCATTTGCCATCTACTCTCTGAGTTCTAACAATGCTGTCACACTTTCACCTTGCTTTGACCATGGGTCTTGCAAAGATGGGCAAGAGGTTTCACTTTCTCCCTGTGTTTACTGATGCACTGAAATACTCCACCCCCAGTGAAACCAGGGGTCTCTGGTCTTCTCAGATAGGGCAACCAGCTGTCCCATTTTGCCTGCGATGGTCCTGATTTTAACATGGAAAGACCCACATGCCAGGAAGTCCTTTAGTCCTGGGCAGACAAGATCAGCTGGGCACCCCACTGCTAGTTTTCTACAAAAATTTTTGGTCAGGGATGTTGGTACTGGTCCATTAGCCTAGCCTTCCATGTTGGTCTAAATTGATTTCTAACGTCCTTGATTTGATTGCCCATGATGAAATCTGAGATGTAGTATATGACATATTTCAGAAAAGTCTTAAAATATGTGGCCCATCAGTTCAGCAATTTTGCTTGTGGAAATGTAAACTGAGATGCATGCAAAGATTTTGGTTATAAGGATACTTAGTTCTGTGCTATTAATTAGGATAAAAGTTAGAAAATAAAGGTTAGGTTG
The DNA here is from genome assembly GCF_053883595.1 of Heterocephalus glaber. Lineage (NCBI taxonomy): Eukaryota > Metazoa > Chordata > Mammalia > Rodentia > Bathyergidae > Heterocephalus > Heterocephalus glaber. Next base: position 16,060,072 of record NW_028258410.1, read on the forward strand.
GTGGTAAAATAAAGTATGCATCTGTCCCATGGAATATTTTTATGCGACCTTTAAAAAGAAATGTAGAATATTTAATGGTATGGGAGGATGTTCACAATTTTAGATTAGGAAAAATTGACTTACAATATGTAGGTATAACCACTTTTCACAAACAAAAAGTTCTACTGACACAGATGTGTACGCCCATGATACATATTTACGAAGCAGAATACGGACAGTGAGTTCTTGCAGAACCAAGCGGTGATCGTGGGTGGTTAGGGGACAGAACCTCAGTCCTGCCTTTCTTGCTACCACCAGCCCCTTCATACTTCCAGGTGTCCCAGGTGTTTACTACGCAAAGCAACTTCACCGGAAGTCTGCTAGCACGCTTCCAACCTGTTCACAAACCTGCAGCTCCTCCTTTACCAACATTCCCGAACCATCATTTCCTGTTGATTATGAAATTCTTCCCACTGGACTATGGATGATTTTTATTATTTTCTATTTTAATTTTTCTTTTTTCTATATCTTTATAATGGGAACTGTATTAACCTTGTTTTTCTAAGTTATATTAGTTTATTTATATGAAAAAAGGCACTTGGTTAATCTTTTTTAGGGTAACCAGTGGAAAAATCAGGCAAGATTATATAACCAGATATAGTGGCAATGGCAGAAGATTAAACTTACCAGACATGCTGGAGGCTGCTGCCTGTGAGGGGCAATTTTCAGTAATGTCAAAAGAATTTTTCACCCCTATCTTAACTTTTCTTCAGCTCTTAGGCTGATGCCTAAAATTTCCATGTTCTTTTTTAGAGCTAAACATCAAAAGCTGCTACTGAAGCCAGGTGTGGTGGCACACGCCTGTAATCCCAGCAGGTGGGAGGCTGAGACAGGAGGATTGCTGTGAGTTCGAGGCCAGCCTGAAGTACATAGCGAGATCTGTCTCAAAAAACAAAACAAAATAAAACAAAACCCAATCCAAACCAAACTGAAAGAAAAAAAGCATACAGGAAGCTAAGTCATGGCTGGCTATCATCAGCTTGGCGTGAATGAGTTTTAAAACTACCTTGGTGTTGTGTAACAGTAGGCATGTGTTGCAAGTTTTGCTGAGGAAGGTGTCGTGATAAAAGTTTGGGCTTTTGGAAACTCAGAGAATTGTCCAGCTAATTGATACGTGGAGAAGAAAAGAATCTGAGTTTGGGAGAGGGGCCAGAATAAAATAGGGATGAAGAGCTGGCCCTAACCAAACCTTCGACAGGGCCCAACTCTTGTGCTGTGCTTTTCTGCAGTGCTTTGTGAAGATTTGCGTGGCTTTAGAGTAAGGAGCCACATTGCAAAAGAGCCAGTGAATGATAATATGATACAGGGGGCAACTTTTAAATAATAACGATAATAATAATAATTATAATAACAAATCCTTTATTGTGCACACAGCATGTATCAGGCACCATATTAATACTAAGTATTTTATGTATCTTCTCTGTCTTAATTTCTCCCAATAAATGTAGCAGTGGTGACTAGTACAAGTTAGGACATGGAAGCATAGATGTTAAGAAATGTGAACGGTCACAAAACTAGTAGGTGGAGAATTTGAAATCAAACTTTTCCACTTGTAGTTTTCTTTGTACTGGGAATTGAACTCAGGACCTTGCACTTGGCAGGCCAGTGCTGTGCCACTGAGCTACATCTCCCAGCCCTCTTTCTTTCTTGATGCTAGTGGGGATACCATCTCTCTGATTTCTCCTTTTGCTACCAGCTGGAGAAAAAGCCCTGACTTAAAGGGACAGTGGTTGGATCTGACCTATTGGATTTGGTTCACTCCTGTATTTTAAAGTCAACTGATTTGAGATTTTAATTATATTTGAAAATCCCTTCACAGCTGTACCAAGGTTACTGTCCGACTAAATACACATGGGTCAGAAATCTTGGGATCCATCTTTAGAATTTTGCCACTGTGTAAAGTCTTCAAAGCCATGCTTGTAATCCTAGCTATTTAGAAGGCTGAAGCAGGAGGATCTCAAGTTCCAGGCCAGTCTGGACAACTTTACGAAACTCTGTCTCAAAATAAAAACTAAAAAGGACCAGGGATGTAGCTCAGTAGTAGAGTGCTTGCTTAGCATGTATGAGCCACTGGGTTCAAGCCTCAGTCAACCCTCTTCCCGTGAAATTTTAGATCTATAATTGAGTTAATTTTCTTGTGACCTGGCATAATACTTCTAATGGCAGAGAATCAAGAAATACTTGTAAAAAATAAGCTAACATAGAGGGGGTAAGTGTCATTAAAATCCTATTTGCAAAAATACCTTTGTTTCCTTCACTTTTTTCTCTATCATAGATTCTTTGGGTTGTAATCCTGTGTTATTATGTCAAACTTTTTTGAAACTTGCAAATTGTTTGGAGTTCAAAGGAAATGTCACTTCCCACCTCCTCATTTTAAATATTCTACAACTGATTCTGGATAAAAACACTGTTGACAGAAAAAAAATCTTTTCACTCAACAAGAGAAAACAGTGAATTAATGAGTATTTACCTTATTTTTATTTAAAAAAAACAGTATTGGCAAATCAGAAGTTGACAAAATTATTCTTGTCCAATTTGTGGATCAAATGCAAATAGCCCCTTCTTGGCTTCTTTCTAATGGATTGCAATTGAAATGTTACATTTTCATTTTAGACTGACAAAGGAAAAAAAACACTGAACAGTATTCGCGGGCCAAAAATTATGGCTGGAACCTCTAAGTAAGTCATTTCTTAACAGCTTTGTTCCTGCATGCTGGCTTATCAAAACTGCCCAGGATTTTATTGAAGTGTACTATTCTAATGGAAAAGATTTGGTGAGCAAGGAATACTTTAAGCACCATTATTTCCCAGTTCCTCTCATGCTGTCTTATGGGAAAACCCTGGCATTTCATAGTGGCCTCAGGTTGTGATAATATTTGGAGAAAAGCAGGATTTTTCAAGTTGAACACTGGCAAAATAGACAAAATGTATTTTATCTTTGTGAAAAAAATTACCGCTTTCTAACATTTTAAAGGTTCTCTATCTCAAACCCCTGTTAATTGATAAAAAGTACTTATTTATTGTCGGTAAGGTGCCAGGCACTGTAAGAACATTAGAGAACAGAACAACAATGAAATTCCTGACTTGGCTGTTGGGCAAGGAGGGTCTTGGCCAAGTGTGCTGGGAAAATGTGCCACGCATGTGTGTCAAGGACGATGCCATATCACGATCACACTCATGGCCAAGTGGATATTCTCCAACATCATTTGTGTTTGGGGTCAGCTTGGAGTGGCTGGCCAAACATAATAAAATTCTTACACCGCCACTGAGCCAGAGTACTGCAGAAGACTAAAGCTAGACCATCTGGAGATTCTGTGCAGCCTTCCATTCTAGCTGTGCTCTTCATTACATTTTTTCCCCCCCTTTAAAGTGGTAAAACAGAATTGCACGCAGAGGTGTAAAGGAATTTCTATCTTCCATGGAGAACTGCTTTCCCTCTGAAACAAAGTCATTCGTGATAGGGCTGAAAATGGTGCCCGAGATGTTCTTGACCTAATGATCCTGTGAAATATGTCACACAGTAAGAAGGACTCAAAGATTGGATCAAGGGTCTGGAGATGGGAAGATAATCCTGGTTTGTCCCAGTGGACCCAGTGTCTTCCAAGGGCTCTTGTAAGAAGGAGGAAGTTCAGCGGCATTAGTCAGAGGATGGGTGACAGAAGGGGCTGGGATAATTCCAGGAAGAGGCCATGGGCCAAGGCATGCTGATCAAGCAAGAAAAGTGTCCCCGGAGCCTCCAGATGGACCAGCCCTGCCCCCACCTTGATTTTTAAGTTTGTGAGATAGAATTAGATTCTGACTGCCAGGACTGAAGGATAATAAGTTGGAGTCATTTTAGGCCGTTATGTTTGTGGTAATTTGTTATAATAACAACATAGATGAATATATCATTGAAGCCGTGCCCTGAAATTCTCCATCTGACTTCTCTATGGTAATTCTTTCTGAAAATAGCAGGTGAGGCCCCTTTCAGACATCACCTGGGGAAGCCACAATTATTGAAAAGGCTCAGGGCATATTTCTTACGAGAACTCAGGCCTAAATGACTAGTGTGGTCCTGCCCTCGTTTTTATCGTTTGGCATATGTTTTATTAACTAATTTAATCACCTGGAGAACTCTCTGAGGTAGGATGAGTCTCACACAGTTTTACAGATGCGGAAACTGAGGAACCGTTTCTCAGTCTGTGGCACAGCGAGGACTCGACCCACAGGAGGCTGGCCGAGGGGGTGCACCTGACACACCATCCAGCCCGGCTGGGCGGAGAGACTCGGCCTTTGAGCAAAGCCAGAAGCCACTCAGAATAAAGAACCGTGAGCGAGGCCAGGTCATTTTGCTGAGTTAAACTCCTTTTGATCTATGATGAAGTGTAATTATGATGATTATAATCTCGTTAGCTCGCTATGCTTGTGGGGCTTCTATGGCAGCTCCTGAAGAAATTTCGCAAAAATCTTTGCAGTCACAGTAGCCATGTTGGAATAAATGCCTCACCCTCCTGGGGGACTGCTCTGAAGGAAAACATCTATTTGCAGTGGACGTCCTGAGTACGTCCTCTTCTCAAAGAAATGCTTGGGAAGATGAGAGAGATGTTTGCATGGCAACGAAATGACACGAAACAAAAAACAAGTGGTTCGCAGGATTCCTCAGTCTTTCAAAACTGGTTCCTCTCTGTGACTCCACTGTTTTCTACAAACAGGTGGCCAGATCCACCTCGTCTCCCAGATGTGGCTCATTCTCAGTTTTTGTTTCTTTGGTTTCAGTCTATTTTTCTTCTATTTTTTCCCCTCAATTGAAAGGCAGTTACTGTCAGTGGCCTTTGGTATTTCTTTTTATCCACAGTGTCTGATGAGCCCTTGCTCATTTTTTTTTATGCCTTCATTCAGTCAGCCTGTATTCCCTGGGCATCTCCCGTGGGCCCAGCACTGTCAGCCCGTGGGGTGTGCTGGCTGAGGCAGGCCTACTTCCTCCCGCTGCTGCACACACAGCGCTGCCTGGGTGCCCCACATTTTGTGTATCCATTCATGAGCAGGTGGGTAGCTTCAGGCTATTACAAATAGTACTTCTAAGAAAATCCATGTACAAGTTTTTGTTTTTTAGAATGCCTTTTCTTCCAATTCTTTTGGGGATATATACCTAAGAGTAGAACTGTTGGGTCTGGTAGAAAGTCCAGATTTAACTTACTGAGGAGCCACTGGACCAAAAGGTGAGTTATAGGGCTCCATTGATATGACATGTCTGGAATAGGCAAATCGGCACAGGAAGCAGATTCGTGGTTACCAGCAGAGGGGGAGCAAGTGGGGAGAGGTGCTTAAGGGGCACAGGGTTTCCTCTCGGGGTGACAGAGGATGTCCTGGGATGAGGGAGAGGTGAGAGGGTATAGTGCGGATGGACCGACAGCCCCCGAGTTGTGTGCCTTACAGTGGTCCAAATGGTGAATTTTATGTGTATTTTACCACAGTTAAAGAGAAGGGACTGACAAGTTCCCAGCCTTACGAACTTACAGGTTAGTGAATAAATCAGTATTTTCTGCAGTGCACTCATATGTGCTACAGAGAGAAGAGAAATTGAGTGGGGGGCAGGAGGGGAGAAGGGTTCGCTGCTAGACAGGTGGTCAGGCAGGGCCGGGGGCAGTGAGGGAGGGATAGGAGTCAAAGTCTGGAGACATTTAGTGGATGCGCCTCGGGAAGGGAGCTGCTACTGGTAGAGGCTGGGGGTACTGCTCAGCACGTGACGGTGCACAGGGCTCTCTCTCCACACCCCAACAAACACGACTCCGCCCCAAAGCAAACAGTGCTAAGGCTGAGACACCCTGGTCTGGCTCCTTAGAATCCCAGCTTCAGCATCTGCAGAGAATAAGCCAGTCTAACGATGTAGGTGGGGGACTGTTCTCCCAGACTCCTACCTAGCTGTGATTCTGGGTCGAGCCCTGTGGGAAACGCTAAGGCTGCCTTAGCCATGTGACCCGAGGGACTGGGGAACTCCACGGCTGTCGTGTGTCCTGAGCACACGCTTCCACACAGACCCGGGACTGGACCGAGAACTGTTTGTAAAAATAGCCTTGAGACTACACATGGACGATAGGCATCGAGAGGAACTCCGCAATCGCTCCTCAAGAGCAAGGTTTGCATCTAGCTGTCTACAAAACACCTGAAAGCCGGAGGTCTACACGCAGTGACCTGTAGCGAAGTACGCTTTCTTCACAATTGCAGACCGACACTTCCCTGCTCCCTCTACTGTTTACTGGTGGAAGCCAGCTGAGCAAACATGCCACTGAGGGCAGAAGGAGGCAGTCCTTGGGGAAGGAGCCTCACAGACTTGGGCCTTCTGTCAGCAGCAGCATCCTAGAAATCCTTCAAATGGCCCCAGAGAAGTTTTCCATCCTGAGCTTCCCAGCCACAATAAGATATTTACTGTCTTTATCGGTGAGATCAAACCCACACTCAGATGTCACATTTCTCAAATTCCATCAGTAGATCAGACAGGCCGTCTCTGGAAGGAGGACATTCCAGCCAGCAAGTTCAGAGCACGCTGGCTTCGAGGGCCGTTCCCTTCCTATTTTCTGTCTTGCACCCGGAGCCTTTGTTGTCTCTGCAATGCTGATAAATCAATCCATCAAAAAATTTCCTCAGTGAAACTCAATCAAGAAAGGTCATGTCAGCGGGAGAGGAACAGATTAAATTAGCATCAAATTAGACATGGAAAGTGAGTTCTGTCAAAATCATCGCAGCGCTCAGCACAATTAGAATATGTTAATTATGCATTTCATTAAGGTGGATGTGAGATGAAATGTCACTGGGGTAGGCATCCGAAAAAGGGAACATTGCCAGGCACAACTTTCTCTAGACAATGTGTGACACCTTCATTAACATCAAGAATCACAAGTCTGCCTTGACTTTTTCTGTGAAGGATTAAACCATTAACTATTTGCTGGCTCCTCTCATTTCCGCGAGGGGGTCCCTGTCCTCCGCGTGGGCCGCCCCTCCTGAGTGACTGGCGTGCTCTTCCTGAGAGAGCCCGGTGGGCAATGGGGACGGGGGGTGGCTTTTAATGAACTCCCTGGCAGTGGCGGGGATCATGCCCCCGCCTAAGGGGTGGTAGGGTGCTGAGGAGCCGGGAGAGGAGAGAAATGAGGGGTGAGGATTACAGAGGGAGGGGAGGAGCGGCAGGGAGGAGGGTCTCGGCCTCACTCTTGGGGATGGAAGATGTAATCAGCGTAACGGGGGCGGGCAGGGGATCAGGCTTACACACGCACACTTGGCAAACTCATTTGGTGAATTATTTTGCAGATCTGAGTCATGGTAACCGAGAGGATCTTTCCTAGAGTGAAGTAGTTCCTCACCAGGCAGCTTCCTGAGATACTTCTTAGACACTCGTGGTAGAAGAAATTTTAATTTGTGCTGCCTCTTTTCCTCTGAGATGTCCTACCATGCTGTCTTCCCGTGGCTTTCTGCCCTGGAAGGAGGGATGGGGCAGGTCCTCTGTGTGGGCTGTGCTCTGTCCTCTTCCCCCGGGACCCCCCACTAGCACCATGAGCTACTTCCCAGGTGTCCAGCCGGTCACCGCCAACTCTAGGTGTTTCCCACAACCCCTGGTGGAAGGGTTCTCCGTGTCTTGTTTTCTTTCTCTCTGACAGATCCTTGCTCCTCAACACCCACAAGCACGTATCCATCCTTCCTGCAAGATTCCTCGGCTTTTTCCGTGAGTCTCTATTGAAACCTGGCATCTCCTGGGTGTGTCCATCTCCTCCGCATCTGCAGTGAGATGCTCTTTTTGCCCTCCTGGGATGCTGCCTTTGGTGGAACAGCCTAGTGTTGGCTTCTGTTGCCTGCACCCAAATAACCAACGCATGCACACTCAGTCTTTCCTCTTAGTCATGGTTCATGGTAGCTTCAGGATGCATGCTTTATATATATACATGTTTTAAAAACATTTATTTCTTGATACATAGAAGGTGTTCAACAAATATATTTTAAAACAATGATCAAGTCTCAGGACTTTTACCATGCCATAGGTTGTTTTTTAGGGGCAAGAGAGAAAGCAAAGGTATACGCGCTTTATTTCTAAGCTTTTTTAATAAGGCCACTTTCTTTTCAGACTAACACATACCATCAATGTACTTCTCTCTTTCTTTTTTTGGTATGGGGGATTGAACTCGGGACCTTGTGCTTGTGAGGCAGGCGGCGGAACCACTGAGCTAAATCCCCGGCCCCAGTGTACATCTCTTTTTAACATAGCCAGTTGGAATTCATTTTCTTCAGTGCTTAAGGTAAACACAGCATCACTGCTGCCATTTCCCTCACTCATACCATTGGGGGCTTATTTCATGAATTCACCTGGTCTGTTTCTCTCTCTCTCTCTCTCTCTCTCTCTCTCTCTCTCTCTCGCTCTCTCTCTCACTCTCTCTCCCCTGACCCCTTCCTTTTCTCTTTTTGGATTCTTCCACTCTCAGCTAAAAATCAATGGCAGCTCTTGGTTTTTGATCTGAGTGTAAGGCCATCACTTCCTGTCCGAATTCTCTGATGGTGTGAGGAGTACAGAAGAGCCTCAGACTCAGCCGTAGGAACCGAGCCATCGGGCTGGCCATCAACTGGCAGGATGGCCGTAGATAAGCTGTTTCACCTAAACTTGTCTCCTTTCCTTGCTCATGAGAATGAGTCCTCCATTCCTAACACGAAGCAAGCTCCTCTCCGTGGCGGTCGTGATGCACCAGGAAGACGATGGTAGGAGCTGTTGACTGGTGGCATCTGCATTATCTAGAGGTGTGGGAGAGCTAGCCTGAAGGTACTGCATCTGTGGAAATATCTCAATTTGCCGGGGAGAAAAGACAGCGTTGGCCACTGCTGCCCGATTTAAATGTTGCATGCGAACAGGGGAACACGCAGGGGTCTGGGAGCCTCTGGCAGAAATCCTCCAGAGCTGGGAGATTCTGGAGTGAAACTCTGCTATGTGCCGAAGGCCCAAAGGAGACTGACAAGGGACGCGCTGTGAAGACTTCTGCTGGAGCTGGGATGGGCTATTAATGCCTGACTCTCCTAGGTGTCTCATTTTCTGAGCTTCATTTAATTTTTAGGATCACCTGGGGCCCAGGCTGTTAGAAAGAGGAGGACAATGGAAATTACTGAGCTGGGTCTGATTTGATGAAGCCAACTACCTCACCTCACCTCGCGGTGAGGGCTGTGGAAGGGGAGGAGGGAGTGGGCTCCGGGTACAAAGCTTCCTCCCAGCCTGCTCTGCCTTCCAGCTTCCCTGTCAGCGCTGCCATTGATATTAAAATCAAGGGGCTGGCACAGAGCTCCTGGTAGTGCTGGCACAGTTCCAGGCTGGCTCTAATGAGCCTCACCTGGGCTAATTACATTTCTTACAAACCCTGCTGGAGAGGTTGGACTTGCCAACTGGTCGCCCAGAATGAATGAAATTGGGGATTTCTCAGCACTGAGATTTCTCTCTGCCTACTGGCAACCGTGGCTCCGGAGGCCAGAGAAGGGACCAAGCCATCCTGGCCACTTCCATGTATGACCACAGGGCATGAATTCTATTTGTACCAGAAAGAGGAAAGCTGTGAAGTCAGAGGTGGTTTCCAGCCTCGCTGCTCTAAGTGTGGGTTCATTGGGTGTCTCGTTAGGTTTTCAGGCCTCATCCCAGATCTACTGAATCTGCATTCTCACAGGTGCTTGGCGATGAGTGTGAGCAGTCAAGGCTGAGACACCCAGGTACTGATTTCCCAAAAGGGAGGGCAAGAAGATATTTTTAAAACTGTGCAGTCTTCAAAAGAGAGGAAGTATTTCCCAGTATGGCACCAGCCTGGTTTTGGGTCTGCTCTACCGTATGTCAGTTGTGTGACTTGGGCTAGGGGTTTTATTCCCTAGGCCTTGGTTTTCTTGTCCGTCATATGGGTATAATGTTAGTGCTTCTACTGCAAGGTGGCTGTGAGGAGGAAATGATATAATATGTTTGGGCTTCTTAGCAGGGTACTTGGAAAATAGTGAGTCATATAAATATCATCATTGTCCTTGATGGCATGGAGGAATCATTGGTCTCCAAGGGAAACTCAAGATTCCCATTCACCCGTTTAGTGGTTATCTTGGATCTGAGCTTCAGCAGCTCACCAGCAAAACAGAACAACAACGTCCATCCCTCGAGGTTTATGTGAAGATTAAAAGAGGTACCGAAATAGGCCTGAGCAGCACTGCTCAAAACTGCTGGGGTAATCAAATTCGAGGAAAGTCTGAGAAGGTATTGCAGCTGAGAGGTGCCCAAGGAGACACGATGGCTAAGCATGTTATCTTGGGCAGGGTCCGAGCCAGGAAAAGGACACTATGGAAAAATGAAGTGTGTTAATTAGCCCCCTCCCTTTTTACACTAACAAAATCTCTGAGAGGATCAACTTATAAAAGGCAGTTTGTTTTTGGAGGATCTAGTTGGTCCATGACTGGTTGGCCATCTTGTTATTAGGCCTATGATGAGTCTGCATCACATGGCAAGAGTGAACGGCAGAAGAAAGCTGCTGACCTCATGACCAGGAAGCAAAAGAGAGGAAAAGGAGGGATCAGAGTCCCACAGTTCCTTTGAGGCCATACCCCCAATAACCTGAAGACCTCCCACTAGACCCCACCTCTTAAAGATTCCACCATCTCCCATAATGCCAAGCTGGAGACCAAGTTTTTAACCCATGGACACTAGGGGATACTCCATGTCCAAATTAGAGCAGTGAGGAAATTTGACAGAAGTATGGATTGTAGTTAATAGGAATGTATCAATGCTGGTTCATTAGCTGGGACAAATGTGCCATGCTAATAAAAGACATTAAGAAAAAGAAAAACTGGGTGAAGGGCACATGGAATCTTTGTCATAACTTCTTAATTTTTCTGCAAATCCAGAACTTCTAAAAAATAAGATGTACTTAAAATAAATGCACCAATACATGAAAAGCCTTAGGCTAGGGAGATCAACTTGTTCCTATTTGTCTGGGATGCTCCTAATTAGGATTGAAAGTCCCGTGGTGCAGAAAATCCCTGTCTCAGGCAAACTGGAAGTTTGCTCACCTTCCCTTTGCATAGAGCCCAGTGTAACTCAGGAGCCCAATTAATGTTAGCTGTTACATTGTTCCCTGTTGACCAGTTCAGCAAATGCTCTGGAAGGTTGGTGACTAGACACAGAGGTGGAGACCTGTGTGACACTCTGACTTGGTATCTCCCTCTGCAGGGAAAGCAAACCGAGGGAGGGAATTCACCCCCTGGGCCATCGTGTATCACTGAGCATCTACTAAGTTCAAGGGCTGTCCTCCATGCTGGGGCTGGTGGGACACACAGATAAATAATGCTTTGGCTTGAAGGAACATGCAGTCCAGTGGAAGACCCCAAACTGGTATGACAATAATAAGCAAAAGCAAAACAACAATAACAAGCACAGTAGTCAACAAGATAGCAGAGAAGGAATCATTAGACTCATTTATGTTTTTCAGATCAAGCTGAGATTCAGCGAGCTCAGACAGCTTGTCCAGGTCTACACAGATTTGGGACCTCCCCAGGCTCTGTCCATCGCCCAAGCTCCGAGAGGGGCTGACTTTCTCATTCCCCACTGCTGCCCCCCATGTATCTATAGTACAAGAAGGGAGAGAGGAAGGCTGAGAGGCCAACGGTCATGCCATGGGAGCCTCAGAAGGAGAAACTACCTCCGGTTGGGTGAAGTTGGGGAGGGCTTCCTGGACCAGACAGGCTCTAGGCCTTGAAGGTTGCACAGGGCCTTCCTAGAGCCCAACCACATGGCCTCTCCCATGTGATCCTCAGTGAGCTTCCTTGTCCTTGGAAGTAACCTGTTCAGAATACTTTGGGAGGATGGTGATGAATGGTCTGTTGCCATGGTTGGACAACACTTTTGGAAAATCACCTTGTATTTCCTAGTATTCCTAGATTAGCTGCTCTGAGGAGAGATGATCACACTAAGAATAAAAGGAAAGGAATTCAAGTTTACCAGACGATTCGCCAAAGCATGATTCCTGAGACAACACAGCGAAAGAAGGAGACACAATTAGAGGGTGGACCTAACTAACTGAGCACGCATCAGATGGGGGCAGATGAAAGCTAGGGAGTCAGTGCTGTCTGGGGTCCCCAGAAAAGAGGGAAATGATAGCAGAGCTAATAGTTCTGCATGGATTTATAAGAAGTAATAACCTGGACCCCTTCTGAGCAGCGCTCAGGAAAGCCACAAGTCCCCATGGTCCCCTGGCTCCATTGCAACCGGGGAAGAAGGACAGCAGAATGGCTTGGCGGGTGAGGGGGCAAATGGACCAAAGGTCTCTGTAGGGCCGGTTTCACTGGCACCGCACCTGTGCAGTCTCAGAGCGCTCTGTGCTTGGCTTACGCCCTGCTGCTGCCACCCTGAAATGCCTAGTAGGTTCTGAACATCAGTGCCTGCGTTTTCATTTTGCACTGGGCCCTGCCGATCCTGCAGCTGGCTGTGGCTACCACTCAGAGTCCCTTTGGGTCCCCAGGAGAGAAGGGTACTGCTGTGTCACAGGTCTGAGGCTGCACCCGTGGCCTCACAAAGTTCAGGGAGCTCAGGAACAGCTAGGAGGACCAGAAGATGCCATGAGAGCTTGAGGCTGTGCACAACACCCCACCACAGCCACCTCAGCAATGCCACCTCCTAGGACTGCTCTGGCCCCCCTTGTTCTGGACAAGGCACCTCTGGTATAGCTGGAATCCTTTGAAAGGGGAAGAGTCCTCAATTGACCAAAATTAAGTGGCTGCCACTCAGAATAGGAACTTCAGATGGAAACTGAGCTCCTGGCTTTGTGGACTGAGACTTGTAACTCTTACAGCTATCGCTTGGCTACTTTGGTCTGGTCTTGTCCTCTGTTCTTTTTTTTTGGTACCGGGGATGGAGCTCAGGTCCTTGTGCTTGCACAGCAGGTGGTGAAACCACTGAGCTAAATCCCTGGCCTTGTCCTCTGTTCTTATCTCCCAGTGGTTTAAAGAGAACATGGAAGCCATTCCTGAGCCAATGCCTTGGCCAACGCATTTGTACTCTGCTACAAAGTCTTTGTCAGTGCTTCTGATCACCGAGGTGCTGCCTGGCTCTGGCCCACGGTCTGTGACAGCCCCAGCCTCAGGGGACCCACAGTAGACCCTGTGTGGCAGGACCTGCAGAGAATCTGCAGTTTCTCATCTGCAGTGCCCCTGGACTCAGCAAAGCCATGACCACTCCAGTCACAAGGAGCTGATGTATCTTCTGGCATTGTCCACTGTCTCCTAATGGGCAAAGTCACCTCTCGTGATTTCCAGTCTAGCATAGCCAGTTACTACTTGTTTGTCCTAGGATGAGTTATTTAACCAATGTGTCCGAGGCCTTTCCTTAGGAACAAGAGATACTAATTACAGAGATTTTCCTTGCAGCGAGAGGAGCAGTGGGTGTCCACAGGAGAACATTCTCACTGAAAGCAAAGGGGTCTTGCTAACATCTGCATTGCTCTGGTCAGCTCCTGTTAGAGACCAAGAGTGTTAAGGCTGGAAGGGTTAGGTCTTCCTCCAGGCCCATAACTCGTTTTATAATAGCACTCTTCCCTTTTACGTGAAAACATTCCCTCTGTGCAGGAAGGTCACAAATTCCACAGTAACGGTAACTCCGTGGTTGAAGATGACGATGCCAAGTGAGTGACCATACAAAGAGCCTGGCAAGAGCACATGTGACTTCATGGTCACACCACATTATGGGTATAGATAATACCCCTGTCTTATATGTGAGGAACTGGAGGTTCACACAAGTTTGTTCTTAACTCTCCCAGATCACATTGCTATCACCCGAGTGTCTCCTTCAAGGTGTGAAGGAAGCTTGGTTCTCAATGTGGCCATGTTAAGAAGGGGTGAACCTCTAACGGGTGGAGCCTACCAGGCTGTCTGCATGTCACCAGGGGCCCTTAGGGCTGATACTGGTTTTAGGGTGAGTTGGTTGTTCTGATTGCCCCTCCCCAATCTCTGGCTTTCTGTCTCACCTTGCTGTCTCTCCCCTTGCAATGCACCCATCATGACACCATCTGCCATGATATGATGTGGCTTGAGGGGCCCTTGCCAGAGCTGGTGCCATGCTGTTTGGATTTTCCACTTCCAACAGTACGAGTGGGATAAACCCCTTGTCTTTATAGGGTACTCAGTCTCAGGTATTTCCTTATAGTAATGGCAATGGACTACAAGCCACACGAGTGGAGCACAATGTGGCATTGAGCTTGTGAGTTAGCTGGTGGTCCACTGAGGGACCATATTGTGATCTAGTGACTCATGTGCTACCTTCCCAAGGTGTGCTTCAGTGTACCATCAATACTATCACTTACTTAACACTTTTCTTTAAACAGGTTTACATTTTTAGCTTAAATACTTATAAAACACATTTTATAGTGCCACTCTAGGTTGAAAAGCTGCTTTGGCTGCTGTGCATGGAAGGGGAATGAGTTTTCACATTGGGAGTCAATGTTATTTAATTATCTTCAGTAATGATTAACAAGAATCGAAACTGAGCAACATGTGGATGTTCAGCTTCTTGTACTCATTAAATGCCCAATAAAATGGTCATGGAAAATCCTATGGTTTGGCTCATCAGCATCTGATCACACTGATTTCCATATATACCCCTTCCATGGAGGCTGAAAAATGAAATACTTTATCCCCTGCCCCCTCACAATTAGTGGTGGTCACTGACACTGTGGTGTTCAACAAAATACAAGGAATGAATGGCTCCTTCCCCGATGAAAAGGACACAACCTTGCTAGAAGTTATTCTTTCATTGTACCTCTCTTTCTGACAGCTAGGTTTGTGTCACATTGGCTGGGTTACAGCACTCAGTTAGCAACTAGCAGTATTCTAGGTATTGCTGCGAAGGTGTTTTATAGATTTGATTCAAGTCCACAATCATTTGGCTTTAAGAAAAAGACACTATCCTCTGTAATGTAAGCAGGACTTGTCTCATCAGTTGAAGACTAAGAGAAAAACTGAGGCTTATAGCAGCAGGAGAAATTCCACCTATGGAATGCAACCAGCTCCTATCTGTGAGCTTCTAGTGTGCTGGCCTGCTCTACAGATTTCAGGTAAACCTAGTCACACCTCATTCTTGTGCAATAAGTTCTCTCTTCAGATAGATATAAATCCAATAGATTATTTCTTTTCTGGCAGAATCCTGACTGGTTACCTTTGTTATGGTTTGTGTCTAGATGTCTCCCCAAAGCCTCATGTGGTCATAGGTGGGGCTCTTCAGAGGTGGCTGGATCTAGAATGTGTGATGCTGGGATTAAGTATGTATTTACTAAATTAGTCCACTGATTGGTTTGGCATAGATCTGGGTGTGGATAATGGGAAGGCCTATCCTGGGTGTGTGTGCTACCTGCCCTAAGGGTGTGTGGCCTGGATAGACTATGAGGGACAGAATATGAGGGGGCTGCTGCTGTCACTTGCTGCTTTGCTGCCTTCTGCCTGCCATGAACTGTTTCTCCTCTTCAATGCTCCTCTGCTATGCTCCCCTGTCTTGCAGCCAGCTGATTATGGACTGAAACAGCTACAAACTGTGAGCTTAAATAAACTTTCCCTCCTTTAATTTTGGGTGCTCAGCAATGAGAAAAAAGTAACTAAGACAACCTTCTTCTTTCTTTGGACAAGAGGCAAGAAGATGTATCCACCATCATGCTGCATAGATGACAAACATGAGGACCAGACATTGATGCTACAAGTGGAGCAGCAAGAATTGGGGAAAACACAGGTCTGTATTGGTCCCACTGTGTTTACCCACCAGCTTGGAAAGTCTTACCCTCTGGGTATTTTAATGTCTCTGAAGTAAGAATACATAGGCCAATCAATGACATCTCACAAAAATGGTAGCTTTATTGTTTTGTTTTCCATAGAGAACCCTAAAAATCGGCACATCTTCTAACCAGGGGCATCTTAGATTTAGTAAAATACAGCAACTACAAACCAAGTATTGACTTGAGTTAAGTTATGACACGTTGGAGCGTCTGACGCATGTGTGCATAGTTATCTCCCTGGGCTTGAAGCTCTGAAACAAGTAGCTCCAGAAAAGTATTGCAGTGGGCAAGATCACCTTCACCAGCAATGTGCTTTCTCCTCCCTATGCCCTCTTGCAGCTCAGCCACTGTGTGACAATGAACATTTCTTTTAAAACAAACAGAGTCTTCATATGCTCGCATTTTACCTGAAGAGAAAATAGAAGCTTTTCCAAATCCTGTCACTTATCCCATGGAATCCACTTTCCCAGCTTAATGTAGGCTGAAATAAGTTTTTTTTTAAACTGATGAAAATATTATAGGAATTAAAAACCAAGCCTATTAATATCCTGATTAGACTCCCTATGTTAATTGTGGATTCTTTCAGGCAGCAGAACAGGTAGGTCACAGTCTGGGCTTAGTGTGATAGTAGTGTTTAATAAGAGCCACTTTGGAACTGCAGTTTGCAGCTAAAACTTTTGTCACCTGGCAAATGAGGATTCAAAGTGATTTTCCCCCTTATGCTTACAAGGAGTAACAGCAGCTTCCCTGAATGCTCCCCCTGGGGAAGGGCAGCCCAACTGGAAGGAGGGAGCCAGGGCACCCACTGGCTCCACCCTTCTCTGCAACATCAGGATAGGCCTCTTCTTCCCCTCAGAGAGGGGGTGAGATGGCTTCACCAGGAAAAGTGAGGCAGGAGATTAGGGCATAGCCAGCTGGCTGGCCAAGTGGCTATGACCCGTGAATCACAGAAATTCGGGACACATGTGCCCAGGCCCCACACCCGGGACCAATCAGAGAATGCTCTCTTCAGTTCTACTGCTGAGATCACGCATGTTTTTGACAGGATGGCCTAGATCTGACATTGGCCTGAAGAGCTGGGGACACCAACGACATCAGCCGTTAACCTCGTGGCCATGTGTGGTCTTCCAGAGACACACTCTCAGGCTGCAGAGGATATTTCCTTTCTACCTTTGATAAATGTAAAACCTCACTACTGTACTTTTGGCACATGTTTTGACCAAGTTTTTGTTCAGGACAGTAAGAACCTGGTTCTAGAAGGACCCCACAGTACCCAGGCCCTGGTAACAAAAAGAAATGATGAGAGGCAACTCTTCTAACAGAAGAAAATTTGGAGATTCTCATGAGTGAGATTTCTACCTCCTTTGTCCATGGGTCTGGGGCAGGGGACAAAACCAAATGCCTACAGCATCCAGAGAGGGCTGGATGACGACAGTGGGGGACTGGGGGCCTTGATTCATCTTAAGAGACCTGCCTCACTTTGCCTGTTATCCTGGTCTTTTTATTTATTTATTTTTGGTGCCAGGTATTGAACTCGGGTCCTTGTGCTTGTGAGACAGGCGGTGGAACCACCGAGCTAAATCCCCGGCCCTCCTGGTCTCTATGTAAAATGCAGCCAGAGACCAAGCCCCTTTCACCTCTCAGTGTCCGCATCCTGGTCCAAGGCCGCAGCCGATTTGAATGGAGACCGAGTCTGCTTCCCAGAAGTGTCCAGATGATACCGTGCTGCATGCGTGGAAATGGCCCTTTGTGAACCCCATGGTGTCCTTGTCTCTTCTGGTTACAGCAACAGCCTCCTAACTGGCCCCTAGGAGCCTACTCTCACCTACCTACTTACTATTCATCCTCAACACACGGTCCTTCAAAATGGGGGTAAACCTACATCACTTCCTGGTTCGAAACCCATTACCTGGGGTAGCGTCAGACTCTTCCCAGTATCTCTACAAGGGCCCAAGTAAGCGAGTTGCACTGGGTCTGCACACAGGTGTTAGATTTGCCTGTCACATTCTCTCTTCCTCCTTTTGCTCTAACTTCATGTCCTCCCAGTCCTCTGCTTCAGCCATACTGGTCTCCTTGCTCTCCCTAGAACAAGCCAGGCATATGGTCACCTCTGGGCCTTTGCACTTGCTGCTCCTCTACTTGGGATGCCCTTTCCCCGTGTCTGCATGGCTTCCACGTACCTGCCCAGGTCTTAGCTCAAATGACCCCTTTCCCAGGGAGGCCTTCTCCAGCCACACTGGTGAATACCAGACCCCTCAGCACCACCTAATCCCCTCCCACTGTTACTTTACTCCCACTTTACTTTCCCAGCCTTCCTGTGTCATACACTGTTGGTTTGTTATCCATGCCACACCCTTGGGAGGCAACATTCCTTAGGGCAACAGCTGTGTCTACTTTGTTCACCTCTGTATCAGCCAGTGTGGAGCTGAAAGAGTGGATGCATGAATGAGTGAGCAAGCAGGGGCCCCGAACGAGCAGTCCTGACCCGCAGAGCACCTGGATGCTCAGCCTTCAGACTTCTGTCCACTGGCCGTTCAGTCAAGAACATGGCGGTGCTACATGGGCCAGACTAGAGATTGGTTTTCCAGTGATGTGGGCCTTGGGCAGGGGCTTTTATCCAGTTACCAAGTGAAGACAGGACAGTTTTCCTAACCCTGCTGGAGGTGGAGTTGCTACCTCTTGGGAGGAAGGAGATATGACTGTATAGACAGCCAATCTCCTCCTCCGCTTTTCAAAAACTGCTCTTTGTCATTGGTCTTCAAGGACTGCAAAGAGTCTTTTAATCAATAATCTAGCTTTTTTCTTTACATAATATTCAACTCTATCAGCTGGTCTGCTTATTTGCTCCCAAGATTAGGAAACTCAGCACATTCTGATCTGATTAAAGCGTTTTATAATCACAATTTGCAAAACTCTGACTATTTGTTCAGTCAACAAAACCGTAAGGGTCTACAACACAGGAGGCCTTGTTCTAGAAGTTGGGATTACACCAGTGGGCAGACACAAGGCACGTGTGCCCTTGTGAAGCTTATAGTGTAGAAGGGGAAGACAGCATTTGTCCTGAGGAATCCGGGGACGGAGTCTCCCACACATGTGCAGTTGATGCAAGAATGGCCAGGCAGATGTCAGACACAGCGGTTTTGTAGGCCGATGATCCTGAAGCAGATTTTGTTTCTGTGAGGCACCGGAAACAAACTGTTTCCCCTTTCACATGATGCAGCTGTGAGGGCTCTTAAACGGCCGTCAGATCTCCGGAGCGTCTCATCTCACAGGTAAAGGTCTCTGAGTGCAACCAGGCAGGAAAGGAAATGCTGTCACAGGAGCTGACTGCTTGGTGCAGCCCGACACCCTAACACGCTGCTGAGGCTTTGTACGAAGCTCTGTTAGCCTCTTTGGTCTGTTTGGCTTTCAGCTTTGTTCCTGCACCCCTCGCTCCTCTGTCTGTCTGCCTTTCTCTCCTCTCCTTAGCAGCTCTTTCAGTAGCTGAGAGAAGGTAAGGGCCCTGAATATCAGTTTATTTACAAAATACACCTCATTTTCAGTTTTAACCAATCTGTCCTCAGAGCCCGATGCCTCTTTCCTCTCTTCCCTAACAAAGTTGCTTTTGCCTCTGTGCACGTATGGTGGGCCGGCCTGTTGTGGAAGATCCTTTAAGATCTACTCTGCATTTAAAATACATTGGATTCTCCCTATCACTTTCAGGATCACATTTAAATTTCCTAAAAAAAATCCCACAAACCTTTTGCGACCCAGTCCTGTGCTCTGTATCGTGTTTCTCAGTCGCCTTCTCTTTTCTGACTTGAAACATGCTCCGTTGCGCCCCAGCACTTTGGAATGTGCTGCTCCATTTGCCTTTGATACTTCTCCTTGTTTTTCCTGTAGTGACTGCATTCTCTTCTCCCCTGAAGGCCTGGACCTTAAAAGTGCCTTTCTGGATCCCAGGACCAGCCTAGGGGCTCTGCTCCTGAAATAACTCCAGGTCCAGAACTGCTTCATGGCACTTTGTTTAGCCACAATCACTTGATTGCCGTCTGCCCTCCTCTCTTGCCCACAAGCTTTGTAAGGGCAAGGTCACACCTGCTCTGTGTCTGGGGTGTCCAGTGCTCAGCACAGGGCCTGGTGCACATCGTGCTGTCCGCTGGCTCATTCGCCTGCCACCCTGACTGTCTCTCAGGGGCTTTCCGGGCCCTGCAGGTTCTCATTGTGCCCACTAGTGGGCGCCCTGGCTGGAGCCTGGAGGAGGGCCAAAGTCAGCGCCCCACCTTCCTGGCTCTCTGCTGCATACGTGTGTGGAGCAGACGCAGCTCCCTGAGCCAATGTCACTGTTCCTGTCTCTGTGAGCTTCTATCTGCTGGTTTTAAGAACTACTCCTTCTCCCAGTCCCTTGAGCCTAGAGGCAGCAACACTGCCTCTGAGATGGGGTTTCGGCTCTGCGCCCTGTTCCCTAATGTCCCCACCCACCCGGAAAAAACTGCTCCTCACTCAAGATTGCGTCCATCTGCTCTGGGGACTCCGACTATGTCAGGAAGAACGGGTGCCTGTTCTTCCCTGGGCTGGGCGCTGCCACCAGATCCTGCCTTCCTTTCCTGACACCCGGGTCCTTTACTGCCTTCCTCCCCTGGCACCTGTGTGGCTCTTAGACGGGCATCTCACCTCACCCTGCAGGAGTCACACGGCCAGGCTCCTGTGCCGCTGGGTCACCTGTCAGGGTCCTGGTTCTGCAGGATCAGCCGTGCTGGGTTCCCCAGGACCGGAATGGGAGCAGGCACCTCAGGCCAGCCACCTTGCTGCTCCCAGATGAGATGTTGGTCTTTCCTGGCCCCACTCAGGTTAGCCTTCTCTGTGGCCCAGGCTGCTTTAGAATTCCAGTTCTTAGCCTTTGTTACAAAACCAAAGCGACGATGACCATTCCTTACCAACTGTGCGACACATTTCCTGAACACCTGCAACCTCTGCCCACAGCCCAGACTCACTCAGCACAGATGTTAATGCAGCCCAGACCCACGCACTTGGCAACTCTGGCAACTGGGAAGGAGTTCTAATTCCAGATGGCTCAGACAGAGGCAGCTTGTCTGAAACTCTGCCATCTTTTCTTCTTCATTGTCGAGGTCCAAGCACTTCATCCCATGCCACATGGTTGACACCGAGGTGGGCACCTATGGAGGCTCTCGAAAGGGACTCTCCTGCTTCAGCAGAAGTGCAGACAGCTGTCAGACAACTGGATTATTTGGATAAACCAAATGTCACCTTTGTCTTTAACCGCCTGCTTTGGAGGAGCAGAGCTTTCTGGACCTTATCAGCACACTGTCATCTCTGATGGCTTGGCATTCCGTGCATTTCTAAAAGTGTCAAGATGGTGGGGTGCAGGAGAGACAGATGAGGAGGAGGACAGGAAAGACAGGACTTGGAGTGCCTACGGGTGCACAGGAAATAGTCTTCCCAGGACAGCTGGGCCATGCTGGACTCAGAAAACTCCCAGGATCTGCTAAGTAATTTGTACTCCTTTCCTTCCTTCCATTAGCTGAGGCGTCTTCGTTGTTGTCACTCTTAGCTTTAATGGCATCGTGTTGCTATCGCTTTGTGCTTGAGCAGTGGTTTGGACACTGCCTGGTGTCACCCAGTCCCAGGGAGGAGGGGGAGCCAGGAGAAGGTGCGGGAGGTTTCCCTTCACACATCCTTGCAACGTCCTGTGACTCGATCGTTACTTCAAACTAAGAAATAGAAACGAAACAAAAGGGAAACCAGCATAAAGTGTTTCTCAGACTGTGTGTAAATATTTGTACACAGAGATGGGACATCTAAATCAGGGGCTGGCAAACTGATTCTGGAAAGGGCCAGATCACAGATAGTAAATGTTTTAAACTTCGTGAGCCACACGGTCACTCAACTGGGCCATCGCGATGTGAAGCAAATATGTAAGCAAATGGGCCTGGCTGGCTTCCAGTGAAACTGTTTACAAAACAGGAAGTGAGAGATTTGTCCCCAGTGCCTCAGCCTGTCAACCCCAGCTAGAATCTGAGCATGAATTCGGACTCAAATGCTAATGAAGTAGCCTAGCATCGGGCTGTCTCCTCCTCCCTTCCCCTCTCTTTCCCCTCTCTCTTTTCTGGTATGTTTTCATTTTCCCCGTGAACATTTATTACTTACATTATTAAAAATAAGGTACGTGGCTGTTTATGGATGACTGTTTTTAGAACAAATGTGGAAAACTACCGAAGTGTCTCCCGGAGCTTGGTCCTTCCCCTTCACTGCTCACAAAGGTCACCCACACGATAGTCCCGAGGCAGGACCGCGTTCATGACCAAACCTGTGTGTGGATGATTATCTGGTCACTAACTGCAGTGTGGTTATGGTCAGCTGTGCCATGAATGCTGGAGCCATGAGACTGAAACTGATACGGATGATCAGAGGGAGAGAGAAAGCAATGCTTTCTGGAGTTGAATTCCGTCATGAGAGGTTTTCAGTGCTAGATACAGAAACACAGGCTCGGGTCTCCATGTAATCGCCAGCCCCATAATCCTGCTTTGGAGGAGGCAAGGGGAAGACAAACTCTTTTATTTTTAGGTTAATTCTGCAATGAGCAGGGTACAACGAAGGTGTTTCCTGAAGCTTTGAATTGGGGAGCAAAAATTGAAGCTGACGATGCTGGATTCCCGCCTCCAGCTGGGCTCTAGACAAAACAGTCTCCACAGACAGTTGCTTCTCCAGTTTTTAAAGTTCAACAGGAAAAGAGACAGAAGTTGAAGTTCTTTGGCAAATGCCTTCAAGTGATGAGAAACACTCCTGTTTTATATTAAGTTTAAACCCTTTCTGATGAAAATAGACCTCAGATTTACGATAGAACTTGATTTCCTAGTAGAAATGAAGCTCGCCTGCATGATGCATTCCTGGCCAAAGTCCTGAAGCTTAACATTTTATAGAAATGGTCCACAATAGTGTATTTAATCACTGATTCAGCTAGCTAGTCATACCCTGTCATGGAGAATGTAAACTTTGTAAAGCATGTATCAAGCAGACTAGGCTTATGGATTTAAAGCATACAATTTCCTTTATGGATAGCCCATCACCAGCTACAAAAAGATTTTCAGTGACATAGAAAGGAAATAAATAATAAAGCTAATAAAAAAGGAGACAGCAAATATCCTAATGATACAATTTAGAACCGTTATTGTGATTAAACACTCATGTTGGATATGAACTTTTTGGCAACCCAGGGGAAAAAGGGACATACAACTTGCAATCTTTTTAGATCAAAATAGAAAGATGCTAATTCTTTATTAAATTTGAAAAGAAAATGCCACGACACAGATTCTATATGGAGAATGATCAGTTGTTAACGGCTTATGAATAATCAATCATTTTTGGCTAGGGCACAGGTGTCTGAGAAATTTAACCACGTTTGTCATATCCCCATGTACATCACTATCACAAAAGGACAAGTTATTAGATCTCTATGACAGAAGAAATAGTGTAAATTAAGAACAGCCTGTCTGTAAATGCAGAAATGCAAACTACTTACGAGGAGAGTCGGATTACCTGTTTACAGAATTTTTCATAGAACTCCAAGCTGTGTCTAATTCCTGGAAACCTGAGGCCACTGTACACATCTTATCCCACTGGTCATGCTGCAACCCTGGGCCTGGACTCCATGGAAGAGCACCAGTCTTGTGTGGGCTTTCTTAACATGCCACCAGTGCACATCTCAGCTTTCTCTGGGCTTCACACTACTTCCCACTTAGCATGGATTTCTGATTCCTGAAGGGCCTCCTCCCACCTGCTTCCAGCTCAGAGGGCTGCAGATGACAAGGTCTTTCTGTTCCCCAAATGCCAAGTTTATGCTTGCCTCAGAGTGCTGGCCACTGCTTTCTTTGCTGGAGGACCACTCCTCACAGGAAGGGGT
The DNA here is from genome assembly GCF_053883595.1 of Heterocephalus glaber. Classification (NCBI taxonomy): domain Eukaryota; kingdom Metazoa; phylum Chordata; class Mammalia; order Rodentia; family Bathyergidae; genus Heterocephalus; species Heterocephalus glaber. Next base: position 16,083,789 of record NW_028258410.1, read on the forward strand.
TCAGACTGGCCAGAACTGCCTCTCTCATCCTGTGGACACTGGCTTAATAAAGCCCTCCCATACCCTATCATGTTCTTATTTTCTCTCTTTGAACTAGATTAGAAGTTCCTGTGAGCAACGGCGTCCTCTGATTGCTCACTGCTAATTTTCCAGCCCCAGCATTCTACTTGGTGTGCACCAAACCCTCAGTCACTATTTACCACATCAGCGAGTGAATAGCTCACACAGGGCTAGGACTCCACCTCTGGAAGATGACCCTTGATACATCTCTCAAAGGATCTTCCTGGTAGTGTCCTAGCTTCTGGTTGGGGACCAATGCATTTATCTTCTGATGGACAGAAGAGTGAAGCACTCAGGGATCTAAGAGTCCTTTGCCAGGCCACGCCAGTGCCCAGGTGATGGTGCCTTTGCTTGGGGAAAGGGGCAGCTTATGGCCCGCGTGTTCTGGCATGCTACGCTCTACACAGCAGAATGAGCTCCTGTATGCTAGGAGGGCCCTGTCTGCCATGTTCTTGGGGTGGTGTGAGGGTGTGAGTTCACACGCACCGTCATTTTGGCCCACATCAGCCTTTAGAAAGATTCCTGCTGCATGTAGAGTATGTGGCTTTGGGTTTCCATGACCTTCTCAATTTCAATTGTTTCCCAGATATTCTCTCCTTTGATCCCTCCAAAGACGTCTGAACTCATATACCACAGGAGCTAATTTTCAACTTGGAAAATTTGATCATAATAATTGTAGACCTATAGACTTCTGCCAGTTTGCAAGACATGTGGATAAGATCATCCCAGGCTGCAAAAACGGTGAGCACAGCTTATCAATATAGACTCTTGGGTTTCTCTTCTTATCTTCTATGTGAGTCATATGTTTTCTTTCAATGCCTGTATACCACAAGGAAGTTCAAATATTACTAAGAACGTTTCTTCCTCCAAAGTGATCCCACTATACTTTGTCACAATTAAACACAGCTCTGATATCATCGTCAACATTTGGGGGACTCAATAATGAGAGAACAGAGTTTTATTGTGAGGTGCATGCTGAGGGATGACTTGGGGTTTTCAGTGATTAACAGACTGGTTCCTTCCCATTGATATTGCAACATAAAGCAAATTTATGGCCACAGCAAAACGATGTTACTATACCTCTAGCCTGGGGGTCTCTAAAGGAATAAATAGACTGAAATACCAATTATAAGTCCACAAATACTGAGATCCTAAGTACCTACAAATGGAGCTGGATTACTATGTATTAGGATTATCTACTAGGATTATTTGGATTATCTAGCATGAGCTCACCAAAAACAGATGTCTCTGCCTTACCCATTTTCCTTTGCTCAGGGCTTGGAGCACAGAAGGCAATTGCCAAACATTTACTGACTTAAATGGATGGGAACAAGTCCTACATTAAAGGTGCTCTCTTGTCAATACCAACAGTTCCACCATCAGTGACGTAGTTCCTTCTATTAGGCGCTATTCTTTTCCTCTTTTCCATTTTCAAAGCCGAAAGCTAAAAGCCGGTAGGAATGGTACAGAAGAGGGCACTTCCTTCAAAATGCCCTTTATTTTTCTATTTCTGCTGGCCCCTAAAAGTCACGCAATTAAAAACTAACACAACAGCTCCACCTCCAGCTACTCACCCACATCAGCTGATGGCTACCCTTTGGAAAGGGTCTAGAAGCCTCACCCCTTGGCGGAACGCAGGTGTAGGCCAGCAGGCAGGGCCCTCCCTGAGCGAAGCTGACATTTTGCCCACTAGAGGGCAGTGGTGCCCATGCACAGTGCCAGTCGCTCCCTGGGTCTGCCCCGGTGTCCAACCTGGTTGCCCATAGGACCCTTCACTCAGTTTGTCTCCTGTGGGCTTCTTAGCTATTTGAATTCGCAAACATTTCTGCAAAGAAGCACACACATACATACAATATTTTTGAGCTTAGAGGGAAACAGTAGGCCGGCGTGGCAAACCTAGGGCATGCATGTGGCAGTGGGCCTTATCACTGAAAGCTCTAAGAGGTTCGCCCTTCCAGATCTGGGAACATAATGGACAGATCAGCGAAATTGCCAGGGAGGAAAATAGAACACTTTTTTGGGATATGGATGGAGACACAAAATGAAAGATGAACTAGCATGACCATTACACTGTAAAAAGAGAGAACATTTTAACCTTTCCCAAGGAAGAAGGAATAAATCTCACTGTTACAGCCACAGCCCACCAGAGCAGTGCTGTATGGTAGCTACTCTGCAAATACAGTTGAATGTAAGTTGTTGCATGAATTGCAGATGAAGAAGCTCTTAAATTCAACAAGCTTATGTGAAAACTTTACTTTTATCATGGGATTTAGGTTTTGATTTGCCTAAAGAAAACTTTCTCATGGACTAGAATTTGCCAGCCAATCACTTCTTTTTTTTTTTGGTACTGGGGATCGAACTTGGGACCTTGTGTTTTCAAAGCAGGTGGTGGAACCACTGAGCTAAATCCCCGGCCCTAGCCAATTGTTTCTTGATGAGCTTGGCCCCGAATAACATCTGCATCTCTCGGCATAGGCACAAAGCCTTGCCCAGTGACTCCCAGCTTGTTAAAAGCAAGGCCTTGGACATCTGCTGCCACGGTCTCTCCTGCAGTGGGCTGACAGCTTGGAGGAAGAGGTATAATTTAATGTGGTGCTGGAAGATGACATTTGTTTTTCAAATCTTTTACTTTTTCTGTTGAAGTCAGAAAAAGTGAGCGCCGTGCTGATGTGCTTTTAACACCGGCTAACACATGGAATCGCTTCCCTTTGCAGAGCAAGTGTGAGCCTGGGGCTCGGAGACTTCTCCAGGCGACGTGTCTAGTGAGGATTCCCACCCCAAGGCTTCCTGTTACTGCATCTGGATGGCATTGTGATCCTCTACTTATGACAAGCACAACTGGCTTTCATCGATAGCAGCAGTTTTACAAGTGTTTGTTTACAAGTTAAATGAATAGTGTGAGTCAAGGCAAAGGAAAAATAGGATGCAAATAGTAGCAGGAAGATAGTGCTGAGAGGCAGAAAGTATCGTAGTGGGAAACACTGTGGTTCCGGGGAAGTGTGGCCTGGGTGCTGATCTAGCTCCTAGCTGTGTGACCATGGCAAGTCACGCAAACACTCTGTAGTTTCCTCTCTGAAAAATACGGGAAGTAATGAACCAACCTTAGAGGCTGCTGTGATGACTGAATGAGTTAGCAGGTGGAAAGCAGTACAGCAAGGTCCCTTACCGCACAGAGCACGTGTTCTGTAAGGGTTAGCGAGGAGGAGGAGGAGGAGGAGGGTGATGGTGAAGACGACAGTTATGAGCTTCAGTAGGGTCTTAGCCATTGATGTTTAGGCTGATGGCACAGAAAGAACGGCACAGTGTTTTCCTGAAGAAAGGGAAGCAAATGCAAGAAGTGATCCACATCCACGATGCCCAGGTTTCTAGGAAACGAGAAACATTGGGTCCGGAGACTGAAGTGCGTGGTGAAGGTCTATGTTTCTTTCCATAGTGACTTCTGCAGGGCAGGCACTTGTCTTATTAACAGGAAGAAGGGCAGCATTCACCAAGTGCTGACTCTGGCCCAGGCTTGGGGTGAACACATTCTATCCCCGTGCTTCAAAAATCTGCCTCCATTTCTCAGAGGGGCGAACTGAGACTCGGCAGAGTTAAACAGTTCAAGGGCATGACTGCCAAGCAAGCGATACCGTGCAGCCCTCTAGCTCATTCTCATGCCTAAGTCTTGCTTGTGACTCTGGCCACGGTGGCCTGGCCCCCTCTGTGGCTTCTTCCTACAATGCCTCTCCTAGATCTGAGTGTGGACGCCTCCCTCTCGCCTGGATGCAGCTCTAATGCCACTGCCCACAGGGCCGTCCTGGATGGCGTTAGTAAATGCACTGCTGTCGTTCCTCCCAACCCCTGTGCACAGTCCGTTCCAAGACGGCACAACATGGAAGGCATGAGCCAAACTCTGGGGCCAGAGCTTTGTGCTCTGGATGGAAGTTCTAACTCTTGTATAAACACCCTGTGACTTACTTTCCCTATTTGCAAAATGGGAATATAACCACAGTTTTCTTGTGAGCTTTCCATGTATTAAATGTATATATAAAGTACTGAAAATGTCAGGCACGCGGTAAGAACTCAGTAAGCTTAATATTTCTTTATCGTCATTCTCCACTAGAGCATAAATTCTGCAAGGGTGCCACTATATACTTGGCTCTTTTGCATTGCACCTGGTACCTGGGACATAATAGGCGCTTACTAAACATTAGCCCAATGAGTGAGAGTGTGAGTAAATGTTTAAGACCTCAGCCCTGCTGGGGGCTTAGTGATAGAAAGGCGAACAGGAGCCCAACAGCCCCCCCGACCCTGGAAGCACACAGCACTCTGTCCCAGGATGCCAGCCCTTTCCACCCCCCTGGCCCTCCACCCAGCCAGTTCTGGGTACCACCCATGCTAGGCTCTCTTGCCCTGTTCCGAGAGAGGAGCATTTGCAGCCAGTCATTGGATGCCCTTCAGATCCTTGCGTGGGACAGAACCACCGTCCTCATGTCCAAGCTCTAAGCAATGACATGGAAGACAGCTGGCCCCTGAGTTTGAGAAGACTTGAGTGCCTTACAGAGAGGCACAGCTGTACTGAGTAAAGCCCCTACTTCCAAAAAGGCTTTGGGAAGACCCATCCTTTGGCCCTCCTGCCAAAAGGAACGTTCTATAGTGCTCTTTGCCCTCTCTACCTACCTCTCGCTACCTCTTAAACTTTTATGCATCCTCCAATGCCCAGATCAAATTCCGCCTTCTGTTCGGATGCTTCCCAACCTCCCTGGCTGAGTCAATTGTTTGTTCTTCGAAGATCTCAGCTCATATTTACCTTCCTTGTGTTATGGTTAGCTTATTCATCTAGTCATTCGCTTACTAAACACGCGCTGAGCTCCTACTACACGTCAGGCTCTGTGCGTTAGGAAGATAAGCAAGTGGAAGGCCTCTGCCACGTGCAGCCTTCAAACTGATCCCCATTGCAGCCCCAGACTTCCTGAAGGCAGAGTCGCAATTTCCGACCTGTGGCAGAGGGGCCCATCTGGAGCAGATGCTCCGCCTCGCAGACCAGAGATGGATTAACCGAGTATGGGAAGGACGCATAAATTCGTGCCTCAGAACATGGGCCGCCTGTGCAAAAGGAGGGCTCCCAACCGGCAATGTCTTTTTCCCCTTGAATGATGAAGGGGGCGCTTTCTGCAAGAAAACCAACATTGCTCATCGGGCCTTGGAATACGACTCCCTCTGACACACGCCTGCCTGGGAAGATCCATGCATGTTGCAGAAATTTGTATTCTCACAGGCCTGGAATGCACCGCTGGACTCAAGGCCTGGATGCTGATGTCAAAGCGGGCTGTAAAAGGACTTTTTCCTTTTGCTGACTGGCATTCATGAAAGTTCAGCTGGAACTTGCCTCTGGGTTGGGAGTGGGGTGAGTAACATCTTCATTTCAATTATTTCACAGCTGCCTTTTCCCGCAGCCCACGTGGGCTGCTTCTGTGGTTGGCAGAGATCAATGGGGTCAATATTTTTGACTGCAGAGCTTTCTATGACTTACAAATATTTAAAAGGATAAAACACAATCAACCATTCTCTGTGTGAACTTGGCCATTCTAATCCCTATCTTTGATTCTTTGGGATCTGGCAAATAGGAGAAGTAATTCCCTAGCACATCTTGCCCAAGCCCAGGGAATTCAGCCTGGCTGGAACTTTTTGATACTGTGGCTTGGATTATAGGAGCTTCTTTCACTCTGGGAAATTAGGCTGGAAAAACTAGACATTTGCAGCATTTGGGAATATCAGTGGCCCTTTTCTTGGACCATTGCCTTTTGCTAAACACTGCCCTGCTTTCTTACACTGTTATTAACCGAATAATGAGTCACCACTCTCAGGGGTATTCGTTTCTTAAAAGGCGCTACTCAAAGCCAGCGTTAAGCCAGGGTACTGAAGCTTTACAGAATGCTATTTGAAAAAATAAAAGGAACGATTAATTGTGATGACTTTCACCTGGAGCAATTTCTCCTCCAGTCTCACATTATGGAAAGGACAGTGTGAAGCAAAAGAGCAGGGATCAGCAAACTTTTTCCATAAAGGGACCACCAGTAAATAATTTCTTCTTTGGGAACCAAATGCGTTGTCACAATTGCTCAGTGTGTAGTTACAGCGCAAAAGCAGCCACACGTAAACAAACGGGCGAGGCTGGGTTCCAGCTCAACTTTTTGGAGGGACATGCAACTTTGAACTTGGATTTTCACATGTCATGAAATAGTCTTTTATTTGGATTCCTTTAATTTTTTCCAATCGTCTTTTGTTGTTGTCGTTACTGGGTATCAAACTCTGGACCTCACGCTTGCGAGGCAGGCATGGTGCCGCTTAGCTAAATCCCCAGCCCTTTTTCCAATCATTTTAAAGAATGTGAAGACCATTTTAAACATTCTACAAAAACCTGAGCAGGGCCGTGGCCCATAGGCAGCTCACCTTCGCAAAAGAAAATGATAGGGATCTGGATTTAAGGTCAAGCAGAGGGAGAGTTGAATCCTGGCCTGGCCAACTTTTGCTAATCGAACCCTGGCAAGATGAATAACTTGCATGAGTCTTGATTTCCCCATCTGTGAAGTGGGACTAAGAACAGGATCTATTTCATGGTTGTTTTGAGGATCCATGGACACAATGCCCATAAAGTGCACAGCATAATGCTTGCAACATATTCGGGGCTAAATTCAAATGTTTCATAAAAACTTTTTGAGCAGTCACAACGGGATGGCAGTGTGTCTGGCTCCAAGTGTTTAATGGTTTGTCTCACTGAACTTCAAATGAGTGGGGCTGATGAAAATTGTTAGCTATTATTATTGTGCTTGGGCTTTGTGAAAGACAGGCGAGGACTGTAGATCATTAGACAGTGTAATGTGTCATTACTACAGATTTTGTTTCCAAAAGCAACTCAAACTCCCAGCCTCCCCTTATATCAGGTTATTTTCCGACCATTTGCAGTCACCGAAACGAAGCCCTGTGTGCCCGAGGTGTCTTCGCAGTCAGGACTAAGGGCTCTCAAAGTGTGGTCTCTGGTGGAACAGAACCAGCGTCACTTGGGAATCTGTTAGAAAGTCTACCTCGTCTGCACCACTGCAGAGCTACTGGATCTGAAACTTCAGGGTGGACAGAAGTCTGGTTTAACAAAGCCCCAGATGTTTCTGAGTCACGCAGATGTGAGTTTGAGGACCACTGTCCTAGACAGACTGCAGGTGTACTTGCATGTTCAGAGTCATAGAAACACCAGGGAATGACAGAGTCGGGATTCAATCAGAATCTCATTATGGGACTAGAATGTGCTGGTTCAAGGACAGGGCTTATTCATCCATGGCAAAGGCATTTTGTGCATGTGCGTGTGTGTGAGTACAGTTCTGTTCCACTTCCCTTCTCCTTCTCCATTTGTTCAGGCTCCAGATACTGTGGACTCCTCTTGCAGCATTTCCTGCCTTGGCAGTGACACGGCAGGGAGACGAGTGGTCTGCCTTAGGGGTAGGGAGTATTTGTTGATAGATATCATGAGAGCCTTTCCTGGGTTTCCTAGTCCTTACAAAGACAGTCAACTTCCAGCTGGACATAGTGGCACACACCTGTAATCCCAGCACTCCAGAGGCTGAGACAGGAGGATCACAGCAAGTTTAAGGCCAGCCTAGGCTATAAAAGGAGACTCTGTCTCAAAAAACCGTAACACAAAACAAAAGGAAACAAAAATGAAAAACAATGCACTTCTTCATTGCCTGCCCCCAGGGTAGGACTGCTCCCACATCCGCCTTATGTGCCACTTTACTTGCATTAACTTATCTGTGTTCCTTGTTGCCTTTCTGTAAAATGGGCCTTTGAAAATCTCATGAACAATTTTCATAAGGGCCTCATTAGCTCTTGTTTTTGACTGCCATCCTGGCCTTGTCTTTCTGTCATTTATGTCAGCAGCTGCTAGTTGATCTCTGACATCCATTCTTCCTTCTAGTTATTTATTTATTTATTTATTTATTTATTTATTTATTTATTTTTACTGGGGATTGAACTCAGGACCTTGCACTTGTGAAGCAGGTGGTGGAACCACTGAACTAAATCCCCGGCCCCCTTCTTTCTTTTATAATCAGACCCTTTGACTTTTAGTTAGATACATGGTCATGCAGCTGAAGACTACAGTTCCCAGCCTTCCTTGAAGCTAAGCCTAATCATGTGACTAGTTCTATCCAATGGGATGCCAGCAAAAGTGGGCAGCACTCTTGGATGGAATGAACATGCATTCCTTTTTTCTGTTTTCCTCCTTTCTGCAGGCTAATGTAGAATGAATACTAAAGGAACCAGGCATCACGACATTATGAATTCACCTTCACTGGTCTTAGAAATGCTTCTACTTGCATGGTAGATAAGAGAGAAGGAAAGTCTTATATAAATGTCTGTTAAATGACCAGAGTCTGTTTCGTAACTAATGCATCACTTTTAAAGACAAAGCTTAATTGGCATTTCCTCCATGAGATTTTCCTGTTCACTCACCCTATCCCAACACCTCAACAGAAAGAACCCACCTTCTCTATCCAAGGGTACTCTGAAGTCACTGCCTATTCTAAAGAGAGGGCAAACAGGGCCAGGGATGTAGCTCAGTGGCACAATGCCTGCCTGGCAAGTGCCAGGTCCTGAGTTCAATGCCTGGTACCAAAAAAAAAAGAGAGAGAGAGAGGGCAAACATATGCTTTCTTCACTGGCACCCTGAGGATACTAAAACTATACGAAATATGTTAATAAATAATAAAATGAGTTTAGCTTTGATGAACAGCCAGAATTATATAATCAAAAAATCAAGAAATAATTTATTTTCAGCACATGTCCTTTTCTTGTCATTTCAAAACATAAAATATTATTTTGAAACGCATTTGGAGGGAGTGGAGGGCACAGTAACGTTTCAGTCCTTAGGGCTGCTAAAGACCTTAATCGAATGCGTTGGTATTCCCCAAATTATTTCATCACCGCTCTGGCTGCATTTACGGCAACCCTCCACAGTCCTGCCCTACTCCCTACCAAACACCCTGAGCACTTCCAGGGACCCGTTATTTTTATTTCACTCACTTCATCTTGATTGTGCACCTTTCGTTATTCATCGAACACCATGCTGGGTACCTGAGGATGCCATGGATACACTTCAGATCTCAACACCGGCCAGTAGCCAGGTAGCAGGTGAGAGGGTGACAGTTCCATCCATGCCTCCGTGTGGGTGGACGTGGCTGGGGAAGAAGAGGCACCATTCTTCTGTACCTTCCTCAGCACATGGCTCAGAAAGTTTGAGCATTATACCAAGTTTTCGCAGCCGTGGAAGGGCTATTTCACACACATGAAAGGGGAAGCCCTACCCTCCAGCCAGCCACGCTGGGTTTTCCCAGTTCCTTGACCCTCCCACCATATCCCACTCTCTTTCAAAGGGTCTTAGTATATGATATTCCCTCTGCTCTAAGACCCTCTTCTTCAACTCCTTTTCTGTGGTTCTTTCACCTAACTGATGCATTCCCCCTCTAAAGTCTGGCTTAGCATCGATTCTCTGGGAGACCTCTATTTCTCATACCAAGTCGAGTCCCTACAATCTGGCATCTGCCCTTTAGACTTTTCCTTTATAGCATTTGTTGCAAGTGTAATTGGTTAATTATTTTTTACTATCGATTTTCCTTGCTAAAACATCAGCCCCGTGGGAGAGGTGTGCTGCCTTGTTCACTGCCTGTTTTAGGGCCTGGCGCATAGACTATGCCAAGCAAATCTGCACAAATAAACACATGAATGAACAGCAGAGCAAACAAAACAGGAAATCCACAAAAACCTACAGTAGAAAGGAGCCTAGTTTCCCTTCATAAGCGAGCAAATAGGGTATTGCAGTTGTTTAATTTGTTTTGTTGGGCAAACACTTTCATAGAATTTTGACAACAACCAAAGGCAAGTACAGCTCTACGGAAAGGTTAGAAAGAGGTAATGTTTCCTTCATACACTTTCACTTTGACTCATCAGATACTGAAGCTAAACCTGGAAACTTTGTTGTATGTTTACAAGAGAGAGTACAGACTTGGAATCCATTTCAAGGGAAGAATCCCATTAAAAGTGTAGATTTATTTTCATCTTCCTTGAGTGTAAGGAAAGTACTGTACACTAAACTTACACTGCTTGAGAGAATGACTAGCTAATTGCTACTTTTATCTCTGAAAGAAAGCTGTTAGTTTTCTCAAGTGTAATACGAAGATGTATTCAAGTGTGGAGTAGACAGTGAGCAAAGACGATCATGGTCAGGTTCCTTCTTTCCTGTGCATATGTGAGACCTCTCTCTGCAAGAGGTAGAGTCCATTTCCCCTTTCATTGAATTTCCATGAATTGTGATTTTTCTTGACCAGTAAAATGTGGCAGAAGTGACAATGTGCCAGTCCTTGGCATATCCTTTACGAGGCTTAATGACCTATTTTTGGGGGGATAGTACTGGGAATGAACCCAGGGCCTTCGCACTGAACTACATCCTCAGGCTCCTACTTCCTTTTGTTTTTTGTTTTTTGTTTTGGTACCGGGGATTGAACCTGGGTCCTTGAGCTTGTGGGGCAGGCAGTGGAACCACTGAGCTAAATCTCCAGCACCCCCACTTCCTTTTTATCTTTAATTTTGAGACAGAGGCTCACTAAGTCATTCAGCTGCCCAGGCTGGGCTCAAACTTGCCAACTCTTGCCTTAGCCTCTCAGAGTACTGAGATTACAGGCATGGGGGCACTGTGCTCGGCTCGGCTCCCACTTTTTGAGGAAGTGGCCAGCCTGCTGTACAAAAGCTAGGATGAGAGTGTGGGATGAGACTGCATGAAAGAGAGAAATCAGGTGGAAGAGCACTGAAGTACGGGATGTTCAAGCAAGGCCTTCTTCAAGCTCCTGACGGCCCATTTGCAACTGAATACGAAGAAGCAGGCAGCTCCAGGATCTGTCCATCAAGCACAGTCACCTTAAGCCTTGCTTGAAGTCCTGACCCATGGACTCAGGGACAATAACAAACAGAGGATGCTTTAAGCTTCTAAATTTTCAACGGATTTGTTACACAGCAGCAGTTGACTGAGACAAGGAATTTCAAGCTGGATGTGTTGGCACATGCCTATAATCCTAGCAAGGATGTGAGTTTGAGCACAGCCTGGGCAAAGACTATGCCTCAAGGGGGGCCAGTGGTGGTGGTGGTGGGTGGGAATATAGCTCAGTGCAAAGGGCCTGGGCTCAATCCCCAGTACCAGGAAGAAAAATGATACTTCAGTTACTGAGTGGTCACTTGTCTGATAGCCTCAACTATATAGAATAAAACTGAGCACCGATTAACAAAGTTACAGAACATGCACTTGGCTTCTAGAAGGGATGTTGCAACACTCATTCAGGACATGTAGGAGCCTGTGTTTACCCAAAATGTTACTGTTTGCTCATCTCAGAGCCACAAATGGCATAAAATAATGCAAACCTGAACAGGTTTAGTGGATTCCAGAGAGTACCATGTTCACTTAGCTCATTTTTAGATGGAAGAACAGAGACCAAGACAGGTAGCTAGCGCTCTCATGTTGACAATGTAAAAGAATGTCTTAAAAACAGGAAAATAATTCAAGATTTCTGGTCAACCAAGTGACATGTTTTCTCTAATCAGCCTTCCTGTTACAAAGAAAAAGATAAATTTAAAGAGGTAGGAAACAAATGGGCCTTAAGATACAAAGAGAACAGTGAAAGATGGCTTGAAAAGTTGGTAGGCACAATCTTAAAGGCATGGGAACCCCAGTTCCTGCAAAGTGAGGTCAAACAGCCCCATTCATGCTGTAGGAACGCCAAGGCAGCCCTCTGTTCCAGCACAGAGCAGCCCAGTACTTGATATTCACGGCCATGACCCTGAGTCAGAAAGCAAAGATTAAATTATGTTTCTCATATTCTATTTAAAAAGGTAGAGAAGTGTGTAATACACTCCCAGAAATGTTCCCATGCAAAATGGCTAAAATAAATATACGATTTGATGTGCAAGGGATAAGCCGCAGTTATGTGGAAAATGCATTTACATGGAACAGTCCACGTCAGATAAATGAAGCATTGCTGTTTTTGCAAAATGTTCAGCATGTATTCCAAGTCTTGGCTAGTCTGAAGGTTTCTACTAAATGAAAAATGAGCTTTACTTGCGTCTAAATCTGAGCTTAAGTGCACTCTCTAAAACCTTCCTGGGAATTTTTTGGACAGGTGTCTCTTTTCAAACAGCATAATATTTGGACATTAGATTTTAAATATGTACAGATAAAAATGATATTCCAAACTTGTGCTTCACTCATAACCAGATGGGATAACAGTAGTGAGTTGCCGAGAGACAATCCTTCACGGATAGAAAGAGAAGAGAAACCCTTACCTCCTCCTAACCCTGCTCAGAGGTTTGTGGCTCCAAGTTCTAGAATGAAGGCTGTGTTATCCCAAATCTCTAATAATTTAATATGGTTGGAGCAACAGAAAATTGGCTATCTTGCTTCCACACGGGCTAACAACATTTTCCCTTTGTAAAATCTAGAGTTTTGGAGACAATAAAAACAGATGTTGCCACCTGCAGGCCCTTAAGAACTTGGAACAACGCGCTCATTGATCAGCAGAGGCCAGCTGCGAGCCTTTTGCGTTTTATCTACATGGTGTGTGAAGTAGCCAAATTTGAATTCCTTTGGAGAGATAGTTATTATTTGCCATTTATTCCTCTTCCAGATCATTCTGTGCTATTTTCTGCTTTCTAGCTACATTTCAATGACCTGTTTAGCTCCTGTTGAAATTTTTGAAATTTTTACACCAGGTTTAGAACCCTAATTCTTTTGGGGACCAGAGGATAAAAGAACAATTGCTGCCATCAAGGGGATTGTACCTGTTTGAGGTGAGTGATTCATGAGCAAAAGACAGAAATGGTGGTGGCAGCTTTACCCCAAACTGAGCAAGCTGGCGGTGAGTTATAGGGCAGTTACTCTGACAGTCCCCATTTTCCTGGTGTGTGTACAAGAATTTAGGGTGACTGCACTGCGCTGCTCAGTAGGAAGGTCTGCTGCTGCCCTGGCCTTCCTCTTATATACTCATGAAACACTTTTACTGCATTCTTCCCAAGCACACCACACCTTTCCTTGCTATGGGTTTGTAATTTGAGTGGAACTGCACTGTTACAGTCAAGTTGCCTTGGGTTCATTCTAACAAAGCTTCGCCTCGGAACCTTCCTCCCATGCAGATGAGCCCACTGCTCATGAGGATGGGAACTGATAGGAAGAAATGTCAACAAGGGTGAGCAAGACATGTGGTCAAGCTCTTTTCTACTGCTCTTCAAAAGGCAGCCTGAATGCATCTAAATATACAATCACAGAGTATAATTAAAGTCGGTAAAAAATTCACTGAATGCCTATTATGTGCCAGGCCCAGCGCTGGTTTGTTTCATGTATATTATTTCACTGAACCCTCATCAATAAAATTATTAGCATTTTATGTCTTCTGACGCATGCTTTTAAAATAGAATAATCTCTGGAGCTTTAATATTGCTCATCTGTATTAACTTTTCTGTTAGAAATGTGTATAGAGGCGGATGGTTTTAATGCCCAGATTCCGGCTACAGACTTTCCTCTAACCTAGCTGAATGATTTTTAAACTTCAGCTCATGTAAGAACTACAGTTCAAGGTAATGCACAATACAGTAATACACAAAACAAGCGCACTGTACTTTATGGACGACTTAAGGGATTCTTAATGGTAATTTTGACTATAGACAATTTTCTTCTTATGACTTGCTTTTAGAAGTTTACACCTTGTGACATGCAATTCTCCATTGTGCCATAATTCTCACTTTGAGCTTTCTGCACCTGTGTGTTGCTTTAAAGCATATCAGATGGTCATCTCAGTATAGTGTTCCACTTGACCAGGTATCTCTGGAATGGGATATGCATTTTTAGCAAAGATGAATTTTGCACATTGTAGAACACAGACTTTTATGACAGTCCCTGTGATTCTCACCTCCTGGTGTTCATGTCCTTGTGTAGTCCCCTTCCTTTGAGTGTGGGAGGGACCTGTAACTTCCTTTTTCTTTTCATTCTTTAAAAAAATTTTACGACACTGAGGGTCAGACCCAGGGCACTCTACCACTGAGTTATATTTTTAAAGTTTGAGACAAGGTCTCATTCAGCTCTTGCTGAAGCTGACCTCCAACTTGGGATTCTCCTGCTTCAGCCTCCTGAATAGTGGGATGTACATGTGCCACCGCACTCAGCTTGTAACTTGCCTTTAGCCAACAAAATATTATCATGGGTGATGAGATGGCATTTGCACGATTATGATATACACAAGCTCTTCATCTTCATCTTGCAGGAGAACCTCCCATGGTGGCTTTGATACAGTAAGTGGTGGGGTTGGGGAACCCCACATGGTTAGGTCTAGTCCAAGGTAGCCCTTAGGAGCTGAGAGTAGCCATCAGTCAACAGGAAAGAAGAAGTGAGAACCCTACATCCCAGAGCTGCAGGAAATGCATTCTGCCAATAACACTCGAGAGCTCTGAAGTGATTCTTCCCCTAACTGAGCCCCCGATGAGACTGCAGCATGGGCTAATCCCTGGACTGCACCCCATGAAACCTTGAATCAAGAGATCCACCTAACCTGTGGCTGGAGCCTCACACACTGCGATTGTGGAGGTCAGAAACACAATGTGCTAAGCCACTTAGTTTGGGGGAACTACTGTAGTTACACGGAAACAGATAAATACACACATTAATCAGAATTTGGTGATGCATTTCAGACTGCTTCAAGGCCTACCCCTGAGAACTAGTCCAACAGGGACATAAAGACTGAGGTCCACAGAGGTGAATGCATTTATCTCGGGCCAGCTGGGTCCAAGTTTGTCTCTGTGATTCTCCTGAGACCATGTAATTTCTATTCCTCCATTTCTGTAACTATAAAATAAAGAACTTGGACCAGTTGACTTGAAAGGACAATTTAATCTTTAGTGTTAAGCCTTCATCTTGCTTCAAAATATATTCTTTAATCATTTGTTTTAAAGGATTCCAGGTACAGAGAAAAAATTCTGCAGTCAAATACAGTTGGGAGGTAAAGAGTGAAATGTTTAATGGGTTTCTTCATTTCAGGACCTCTCATAGCTATTTTCCTGCTCATGTCCAGCTGGAATACTTAGTATGAAGTCAGAGTCAATAACATTTCCCATACCTATTTGGTCATGAGTCTTCCCTAATTTTGACTCCTGAGTTTGGAACTTAGTGTTTCATGGGCACCCTTAAAGGAAGGTCCACAAACTCTACTATAATGATCAAAACTCTCCTCCAATGGAAAGAGGAGTCCAAGTCAAGAGGGCTCATATTCTTTCCATTCTCAAATGACTTTGAGTGGCAGGAAGGCTATTCAATGAGATTCAGTGCAGTAGCATGATAGGCTGATGTCCCCTTGCAATAGCCAGACATACAAGGCTGAAGAAGCAGCAATACTAATATGGTGATAACACTCCACTGGTAGCATGCAAATTTGGAAGATGTATGTGAAGTTTATTAGATACATGCATCACATTCACTGCTTTGCAGAATAAGGTTTACAGCCTTCTCATGAATGGCCTTCTGAATACTCATCTAATATGTATTCCTTTCCCTCCTCACTTTCTTTTTTCTTTCTCCTTCTGCCCTCTCCCTTCTTCCTCCTCACTGATAAGTTCTTCTGCTCATTTTTGGTGAAGGGCTTTGCATACCTTGCTGGGTTGGGAGTGGTACAGGAGGGCAGGAGGAAGGGACGGAAGATGAAATTTCTCACACAGGAAGCCCAGAACCCAGTTCACAGTAGAAAGGCTTCTTGAAATAGCCTAGCAATTCACGTGCCCTCACAGGACAGGGACAGCCATTCTTGGAATAAATACAAAGTTTGGAGACCCCAATTCAGAGTGGTCATTTCCCAAGACTCCTGGGTTCCCCATGGAATCCACAAAAGCGGACATTGTAATTTGACTTTTGCTCTGCTAGCCATTCTGGGGCGCTCTGCTTCGTCTTGCATGCTGGTGAACAAACGTTAGTTCTCCCCTCATGTAAAGAACTTCAATGGGCTTCAGCTTTTTGCCAACTCTCTTTCTCACCAGTCCTCTGTCACTGTTAAAACCACACGCTCATCCACCTCCTGACCTGGCTCAAGGCTTCAGGAATGATGCAATCATAAATCTCAAGCCCAAACTGGAAATCTCCCCAGCTGCTTAGACAGGGTACTGATTTTCAACCTTGCCCTCTGATGCTCTTGAGTTTATCCACAGTTATCACGTGGCCTCATTCTGATAATAGGTTGTTTTCTAAGAGAAACACAGTAATGTTGAACACCAGCTTGACAAAATTAAGGAGAATAAAATAGACATTATGAATAAAATATGTGGGCAGAAAAATGTATAAATGATCAGGGCATGCTGACACAATAAAGTCTTTTTAACTGCCCTCCAGGCAAAATGCATATTTTTCAAACTAGCAAGTTTTAATGTATAGTATTTAAAAAAATGCCTCTCCCGGTGACCCAGGGTAGCTCAATGTGTGTTCAACATGGATCATTCCTAAGTGTCGGTGGCCTTCTGCTAGTATGACATCAATTTCCCCATGTCCTCAGCTTATTTTCTGACTGTGCATGCATGCTCATGCGTGCACACACACACACACACACACACACACACACACAAAATCATCATCGAGCTGCCCTGCTTTTAGCAGTTGACATCAGCTTTCAACACGGCAGGATTATGCTGCAAGTCACTGGTGTCACCTATGTACAGGCTGAGTGTGAACTCTGTGAAAGAACAAGACCCAGAATCAACATTTTCCTGAACTCACTCTTCTTAGGTCAAAGCAAAAAGGCAGAAACTGCGAAAGACTAAAAGCTGCCCTTGGTCTGTCTTCCCAGAGAACCTTGAACAATCTTCTGAACGGGACCAACCACTACTCCCCAGCGCATGAGTTTCTCTACTCTTTGCTTCCATTTGATAAATATTTATTTTGAGGCAAGCCCTTTCCTAGCCTCTTGCCAATATGAAATCTCTCCTTTCAAGGGGCTCACCTTGTTGTGGAAAAAGAGTATGTGGAAATAAATTTCGTGGGACACACTAGTGAGGGTTTTTTCCCCTTTTCTGTCTGGTAAGAGGATCTGCAGCCACCGTTGTTTTCAGAAAGATGCATCATCTTTGTCCAGGGAGGGTCTGGGCCCTAAACCAGCAGCACGCAGTTCTGTCTGTCCTTTAGAACCACTTATGGGAATTAAAAACTAGGTACAGAAGGGAATCTCCCAGGAGCTAGGAAGAGTCTAGACTTTGATGTGAGTGGTGGCTACGTGGGTGGGGACATATGGGAGACACGTTGAACTTTACACCTAGTATTTGTGCACTCAGATTTTGAAAAAGTAAAAAATCCCCACATCCAGCTCATTTAGCTGACAGTAAATGACAGCTGCCACTCCCAGTATCACACCAGCGTGGTACTGCGGAGGCCTTGTGCCTGTTTCATGGAGCTAGTCCATGAAGTCCGTGGCATACAGTAGGCACACAATAAATATTAATAAAATTAATGCTCATCTGAGCTGCAGATTTCATTACCCAAATTAGAAACTTTCTGCTTCCTTAATTACGAGGGCATGCTTTCAAACTGTTTAATGACATCTTGTTTCATAGCCTGCTTAATAAATCTTTGCTGCCAACGGCAAGTTCTCCATGTCGGCAAATCATCTAAATATTTAACTGATTTTTTTTCTCCCCTACATTCCATGCAGACTCTTGGCACTGCGCAGCTGATGAGCAGAGAGATCCGGCAGCAGAAATCCAACTGCTTCAGATCTGCAAATCTCAGCCCCTCCTTTCCCTGGCACGGCTGGTCCCACTGGTCGCTTATTCTAGACCCCCCCCCCCCCCACATTCCCTGTGCTCTTGCCTTCTCTACGGAAGGGGCTGGAGAAGCGAAATCCTCATTTTTCACCTTCTCAGCCTTGCCTCCATCTCGGTACGGGCGAGTACACAGATTTGGTGACTGATGTGCTGATGGAATTCTGCAAAAGCAGGGCCCAGGACATTGTTTGCTTTTCGGGTAAAAAGGGCAAGTTGAGCTTATAGGGCTCCCCCCAAGTCTTGTCTTGCACACAGCCTTACAGAAAAAGGACTGTTTGTCCCCATCTACTGGCACGAGGGATATGCCCTGGGGAACCCTGGAGACCCTCAGAGGGTTTAGCATCAGAACATGCAGAGCAGCTGCTCTTATTAGATGCGAGAAAAATTTGCTCTTGTTATTTCAGACCCATGAAGGCTGGGTTCTCTGTTACCTGCAGCCAAACGCATTTTATAGTACACCTGTGATGCCCAGTGTGGAGCCTGCAGATACGCTTGTTCTGCGGAGACCTTCAGCAGGTCCTGTAGCCAACTTCAAGCCAGGGCCGGACGTAGGGAACAGGAAACGAAGAAAAGTTAGACTGCCTGACGCGTGGGTGAGGAACATCCGCAGGTGTCAAGTCATTCCCGGGTGGCCAGCAGCTTGGAGTGTCCTGGCCCTGTCACTACTCCACCGAAGGAGCTGAGAGCCCATGGCACTGGGAGGGAAAGCACGAACGAAGCAAAACCTGGCTGAGTAAAACCAGAACATGGCGGAGTGGCCTTTTTCCAGGGTATTGTGTCATTCAGGGCTTCACGCACTTCCTTTTTCTTACCCAGATTGGTGGAAGAGAAGGGAATAAGACCTGGGAACTGCAAGCAGCATTAAAAAGTCCACTAAAGGTCTTTGCAATGTAAAATAAGTTAACAGCTGAGTTTAGGCTTGGGGCTAAAAATTTCATAGGTCTGATAATTACAAGAGAAGTTTTTTCCCTTTTTGTTTTGTTTTGCTTTTCCAAAGGGCAGTGAAACGATGAGGAAGGAAAACAAACAATGTGGCAGGTTAGGCAGGAACCAGAGAGCAAGTTTTCTTTCTTTTTTTTTGGGTATCAGAGATTGAACTCGGGACCTTGCGCTTGCGAGGGAAGCAGCAGAACCACTGAGCTACATCCCTGGCCCGAGGAACTTTTCAATTACGCATATTACGATACAAATGCTACGAGTAGTTCAATGTATGGCGCAAGAACATTAAGCCACCCATAGGGAACTCTGAACGAAATTGTTTGCTCTAATCATCTCCACTCTTGTATATGTTTACTATAAAATTCTGTTGAATTAAAATGTGTGAGGATTAATAAAGGAGAAAGGGCCATGTCTACCTTGCGTCAACTCTAGGAAAGTGACGAAAGAGTTGCTACAAGGAAAAACAAAGCAGAAAAAGGAATTCTGCCGAAGCAAAAAAATAATAGTAAACATGTATCAAGTACTCACTGAGTGGCAAGTCCTGATTGGAGTAGTTGAAAGTGTAATTTACTTAATCTGCCCAACAGCTCTACAAAGCTCTATAAATTGATTTCGCAGATGGGGAAATGGAGGAACGGAGAAGTTACCTATCCCGTCCAAGGCGCAGCCATCTATTCTAGCAGTCTGCTGGCACATCTGTGTTCTTAACTCAGCACTGTCTACGGCCTCTGTCAGAGCCGAAGTGACGAAGAAAAGTTTCTGGGATTTCAAGATGGGGTGGGAATGTTAGTTTGTCTCAATTGCCTGAAAACACCTCAATCACTTGAAAACTTCCCGTAATCGCTGTCTGAAATACGATCCCATCTTCCTAGAAAATACAGTTCATCTCACGGTCTGTTTCAATTACCTTCCAGCTTTGTTTTTGAAGACGAAAATATGGAACAATTTCCCATGTTGCCTAAAATCAAATGAAGCCTTTTAAAAATTGTAAAATCGGTTTTCAAGAGAAATATTTGTCTAACCAAAAAAACCGCTTCTCTGATGAAGCAATTAAGCCTCAATAAAACAGACCGTTATCATTGCTTAAAGACCATTTAAAATGCAAAGCGGAAGCAGAACTTGACTGGGGCCATGAATTCATCCAGCTCTCCGTGGGTATCTAAAGTTCTGAAATTTTCTCAAATTGCACATGTGGTTTTTAAGTATTTAAATACTTGAGCTTTTGCCTGTGCGTACTGCAAAAAAGACAAAGAGATCTTTGCTGTCTTTTGGCTAACTGACACGCAGGCCTGCACCTGAAAATTATTATTTTATAAGGTACATGCGGCTGGAAGGGGCCAGGGCCTCAAGGAGAAAGAACACGAAGTTCTTTATTTTTATAGGTGCGCAGAAATTAGCTATGACTTCACTACCTGCCACCTCTCATGGGGGGTGTGGCTCCCAGAGATTCCGCTCCTGCTACTTTAAGTAATGACACGGGGTTCCTGCACAGCAAGAGGTAGATTTTACTGGGTTCATTTAAATTTTATGGAAATGAGTATTTATCAGTTGACACCCATGGCCACCTATCCGCAAGGCTGCCTTGAGAAGGTCCAAGGCTCCCTGGCACTAAAGAAAGGTGACTATAAAGTATTAGCCTGGTTATCCTGCAGATTGAAATGTTTTGAGTTTTTGCATGAAATTCATATATATTACCTAGAAAAATTCCAGGAACAAGAACTTGAAGAGAAAACATTTCATCATGCTCCATTATGACGGGTGTTCCAAAAAGTGGATCACCAGGCATGGGGGGTCATCTTCCGTTTCGGGGGACCATGGTAGTGACTGGGTGTTGGTCAGCGGGACTGGCCCTGTCTCGGGCCGAATCCCAGGAGTGTGAAGAGGGACTGGATACACGGCTGGCGGCCACTTCCCACCCAGCACCCACACCCTGGAAAGACAACTGCCTAGCAGCTGAGGCCACAGGGCATTTATTTTCAAGGATCACGTTTGCCACAGGGTAAGGGGATGACACAGAGAGCATTCCCCCTCATTTTCTTGTAGTCATCAAAAAATACAAACTCGTCACTAACGTGAGTCTCCAAAGCTAGGATTTGTAAGACCAAAATGGGTCTCAAAACTATTTCTAGATTATTGCAAGAATTTTTTTCATGGTTTTTCTTGGCCCCCAGGAATTCCTCCTGTACAGCTTTCCCCGAACCTTTGCTCATGCTGACCTCTGACCCTTGGTAATGGTCACAAGCTGAAGTTGCCGACACCTGGCACGGCCACCGAGGGTGTCACACACACCGAGCAGCATGGCAGGTGGACAGGGGAGGCTGGGTCAGGGCAGAGAGCTCGGTGACACACATACACTGCAAGTAGAAAAGAATTAACCAACGCCAATCTGGTTTGCCGGGCTGCTCGCCAGCACTGAGTCTCTATGGTAACTGAACTTCCTGTGGCCTCCCTGGGTACTCAGCTAGTGAATCTTCCCCCCTTTTCCTTTTCCAGGAGAGTGCTCAAAACTGATTTAAATATTATGATATTCTCGTCTCTGAGTGCTAAGTGGGAGATGTATTCATGTTGGCTGGGAAACCTTTTAAAATATATACTTTTCTGCCTTCAAATGGCACTGCCATGAAGGTGAATTTTCTCCTAATAGAAGGTTCTCTTTTTAAAAACCTGAGAGTTGGGGATTCAAGGTGGCACTGTGCTTTTAGGGATGACTGGGTCAAAGTTGCCAAGCAACTAAGTAACAAAAGGAGAAGCGCTCATTGAAGGGAAATGGCGCTTTCTGCAAATGCGAATCCTCAGCTTCCTGCATTACCAGCTTGCTCCCGTGCTGCTGGTGTGAGGTGCTCTGTGTAAAAATCCAAGGCTTAGTCTGGCTTGAGGGGTGGGCAGAGATGAACATATCTGAAGAATCTACCACATCTTGAGAGGACCATTAGCAAATTTTCCATCTTCCTGGCAAACTAGTAGGGCATGCCGTTTTTTTAATCCTCATTTAAATAAGACTCAGAGAAGGCATGTGGCCCGCCCAAGGTCACCATCACTGAGAAAGACAAAATTTGAATTTCCATCTTGGTGATTTCAAAAGTGTCCATTCTTTGTTTGGTATCACATTGCTCTTAATATTTATTTCTTTTTATCTTTTGGAAATTACTGTCTGGTGCTCCTCCTAGCCTTGCAGTAACTTAATCCACAAAAATAAATACATTGCTATTTCTCCTGGGACAAAAAGGGAATGAGGGGCCGATCCCAGCCCCCCTTTGCCTCCCCACTTTCTCTCCAAAGCCCCAAGGAGGTTTAGGCAAAGACCCAATATCGGTGGTTTGTGCCCCTGACATCAGAATCGTGACACTGATGGATGCATGGAGCCAGCCTGCGCAAGCCACGTTTACTCTCTCAACGAAATCCTACTGACACAGGCAGATGCTGTTCGCTTCCAAAGAAAAAGACGACAGGGCGGGAGGAATAAGTGCCGCATCTTGTGTACGTGTGATTGTTAGTAATAAGTTTCAAATTAAAAGAGAAGAGAGAAGAAGAAAGGAAAGAAAATGTGAACAGCTTCAAGTTCTTTGTCAAGAAAATCTCTTCCAGGTGAACGCTGGAAGCTGCCTTCCTCAAGAAGTTTGAGCAACTGCCATTAGGATGGGAAATGGGAAGGAACTCGAACAGAACGCGATATCCTGAGTGATTTTATGATACTTGTGACCTTAAAAGGAGAGTGTTGAGCTGTAAGTGCTCAGCAATTCTGCAGATACTGAATTGGCCTGTCCTGAAGGCCTTTTGAACACATCCTCAGGTTTGACATTTGCTGAGATCCCCCCCCTCCAAGATCACTGTGAAATGATGCCACCAACTCTACCGAAATGTGAATGCCTGTGGGAAGTTACTAAAGCAGGCAGTGCGGGTTCACTGGGGGCTGTGCTGAAGAAAATCTGAAAATTGCTGGCTCCGTTCTTGAGAGAAATAAACACTTTGTTCGAAAGTGTCTTTGGCATGCCTTTGTATGATGGCTTAGTTACAGGAGTACTTTCCTGGCAGAGAATTAGCTTAACAACACGAGGGAAGTAAAGCAGATAAGCCCTGGGAGAGGAAAACATGCTTGAGTTTTATTTATTTATTTAATTTTATTTTACTTTTTAAGATTAGGTTTTTAAAGAATAAAAATGTGCTGTCATATCAGGCAATATGTCAACCTTTGATAGGTTCTGGATAATGTTTAGAAGTCAATGTCCCCTGGAACTTGGGAATTATGGTGCAAAAAATGAATTGTCCAAGTAAGAATCGCCAAATTGTAGTCACCTAATTAAATTCTGAGATGTTCACCAGCAAGTAGGGACATGTGGCCAAAATTCAGGTTTTACTGTTGAGTTTTCGAGCTGGCTTGCTGAGTAGGATCAAAAGCCAGTGGCCACTTCTCTGCTGGACTCCATTTGCCATATGGTGAAACCATATTGACTAATTATTTAGCAAGTGGAAGAATCAAGAAAGCAACATTGGGGTGGGGTGGAGAATAATTGGTTAGATTCAGAATTACAAACAGATGCAAAAGCCAACACCAAACAGCAAAATGATAAAGTAAGTACAAAGAGCAGTTATGCTCAGGCTAAAAAATAAAAACACATACTTCAATAAAGGAGAAATAAAGGGAAAAAAATTTAAGGGAATCAGATACTGCAACGAAATGGTGAGGTAATCAGTCATTTTAATTTAAAAGAAAAATGGCAGTGCATATTATTTTATGTAAATCTTTGGGGCAGTGGATTCCAATGATCTGATTGATTATCCAATTAGCTGTTTCGATTCTTTCTTGACCTAGTTAGTGTGACTTTTGTGTCCAAACATTCCAGTTCTGCCATAAAACAGGGTGCGGTTATCTCTTTTGTGGAACAGATGGGGTCCGCTTGGCCATCCATCATCCCCTAAGTTGGGGGTTTGCCCAGGAATAAGACAATTCCCAGGCTCCAAACTTCTCCTGCCCTGGGACTCAGTAACCGCTGACTTGTGTGTTGTGCAATTCACAGGTGTTGGGAGTCCAAGAGTCCTATCCACAGGCCAAACAAAAAAATTTAATAATAATAAAAATGACTTCTAAGCTCACCCCTTGACAGAGGCACCTCTACCATTTTAGAGCAATCTCTACATGGAAATAAAAGAAGTTTGGGGTAACTGTTTGGCCAATCCCTTTAAGGGCTAAAATATAAAATTTATTGTGTGTGTGTGTGGGTGGGTGGGTGGGTGGGTGGGTGCGTGGGTGGGGGATTAGATTCCAGCTGCCTTCTGCTATTGTCCCCCTCACTCTGTTGTATCCTGATTGATGTACTCTTTCAAAGGGTAAGTGAGATGCTCCATCCCTGGGCTTACACCTGTCCCTCGGCTTCTCGGTGCCCTCCATGTGACAGCCACCAGATCCGCTGTGTCCTGCTTCTCGATTCTCAGGCCACTTTCTGGTTTTCAAAGAAGCCAGGCTGATTCTTGGTGAGATTTACTTTTGTTTTTGGCTGGAGCCCTTTCTCCAGGTCTCTGACACCAGATCTTTCTATTTGTGTCTCAGCTTGTGAGAAGGCTTTCCTGATGATACTGTACCACATTTGTCCACGGATCTGACTCAGATCTAAGACCCCTTACTGCTGTGTCCAGCACCGTGCTTGCTTTCCTTCACTCTACACATGATCTTATATTTCTTCCCACTTCTTTTGCCTGCTCCTGCCCTCTAGAATGTGGGAGTCTGCGAGCTTCTCTTGGTTATCACCAGCGTCCCCAGCACAGCAGAATGACTGGCACATGGTGAATTGTCAACATTATTTGCCTAATGGAACTGAGGCAGGTTCTTCCAAGGAAAAAGAGAGTGAAGTTACAGATTTGGGGTAGAGTATGACACCCCCAAAGGAAGAGACTGGGGGATGGAAAGGAGTCGGAGAAACAGAACGTGAGCCCCATCCATCCAAGCGGGCCCAAATGTGACTACCTTCTGTCCTGCTCACCTTGTGGGATTTGGTATGATTTCATAGCCAACTCTCGGATGTGTGTAACAGACCAATAAATTCTGCAGTAGACCATCCAGGGCTGAGGAACTTTCTAATAGGACACATGATGATTACAGACAACATTTAATTTAGTGTTTCAGTGTCAGGCATGGATCCAATCACAGCATTTCATCCTCACAATAGCCTTAGGAAGTAGATATTAGCAAACTGGGACTTAGACAAGTTACATCTTGCTCAAGGTCATACAGTTAATAAATGACGGAGCCTGGATTCACACCAACTTACCAGGACTACGGAATTTCTGCTATTAACTGCTAGGCTTCCTCTCAGTAATGACTTGCCCAAGTTAATACAGTGGGTGATAGATTAGAAATCATATCAGGATTCTATGGCTTCTCTCACTGAATTAATTTCTCCTAAAGTTTCTGAAGCTTTATCATTAGTAGTGAATTTATTTCCTGACATTGTTCCCATTGCTATTTCTCAAGGTATGCTGAAATCTTTTATAGTTGGAGGAGATTAGGGGAAGACTATAACTCTTGGGGTAGGGCGATATAACTTGCCAGTGTAGCCAGATCAATAGAGGAACAGGACGTGGTGTTATGGGTGAATGTCAATATTATATACATTTCTGTAACTCAGAGTTGTCTGGGGTAAATGGATTAGGAATCAAAGGCCCTCGATTTGCTTTGGGAAAATCATTTCCCCCGTTTATTTCATTGTTCTTATCTGTATAAGAAGCAGGCTGAAGTGCATTTTGTAGGGGTTCCCTGGATCTTTCAGAAAGCTCCAAACTTGGTTTCATCTCAGTGTCTTTGCTTGAGGAAAAAATCCAAACCTTGCATAAGAAACTTGAGTGACTATGCAAAACTTTCGAGTGTCTGGAGCTGGGAAAAGATAAGAGACGTATTTCTTGGTTTGTATCACTCTAACCTTAACCTTGGACCAAAGATATAAAGGAATTTCTAGGAAGATGGTTTTGACCTCAGACCAAGAAAGAACAGAACAAACTTGAGTGATGATAAAGGACAAAGATATTTCAAGCCTGTACTTTAAGAGAAACATAAAGGGCACAGGACGGGAAAAGATGGAATGAGGCATTTCTGAAAGTGTTAGCACAGCTGGGCCAGCTGTTGTCGACAACACTTTTCACCCATCTTGGGGTACAGATTGAGGTGGGAGACAGCAAGCAGCACTTACATTCGAAGGCGCTAACCTCTGGAATATTGGAACTGCAGGCATGTTGCACGGAGACCAACCCCGCTATAGGATACATCACAATCTTTTAGTAGTAAAAGCTCACAGCAACTAAACCCCATGATCACACTATTCTAATACACACTGACATCCGATCTTTTCCTTGAGTCAGGAAGTGGGCAGCTCAACATTGTGAAGCCGAGAGCAAATTGCAAATTTCCCAATGAGACATCATTTTCTGGACTTCAGAGGAGACAAAATCTCAGACCCAGATCTTAAAAATTTATGCAGAAAGTATACCATTTAAAAAAAATTGGAGATGGAACAGCTGGATAACAGGAACTAAGGCTGAGAGGAGAAACAGTCCTCAAGAATAATATACATCAAACTGCTCAGGGTTTTTTTTCCCCCAGTTGTCATAGACCTGGGTGGTAATGAGTCCTGCTCCACCTCAGCTAAAGCACAGAGCCACTTTGCTGGACATACACAAGAAACTTTTAGAGGTACCCAGGCCCAAGAATAAAAAAACACAATTATGCAGTGAAAGGTTGCTGTTTTAAATTTTCTTCTGACTCTAAGAAGCAAGTCACAGTTCAAGTCCAAGTTCAAGGCTTTAACACTTCCTAACTTCCTGTTGTAATAAAAAAAAAGGAGACGTCATCGGCTCCAAGACTTACAAAGGCATCATGAGCTGACTACAGAAACATTATTTTGTTGTCACTTTACTTTTTGCCATTAGCTCCTTTTTTTTGTTAAGCAATACTGTTCCCACTTAGAGTAAACGTGTTTATGATAAGTAAATAACACTAAAAGGGCTATGCGGATATGGCAAACGGTATGAGTATCACGTCACTGGAACTAGGGAAATACTGTTTTATGGGTTTTCAGGTGATAATAGGTAACACTTCTTTTTTATGTGCCATGTATAAAATTGCATAAAGGGTTTAAAAAAAATTATAAATGTTGAACTTTCTTATGTACCTCTTGCAGTAAGTTTTATTATCCCTTACACAAACAACTGACACACAGTCTAGCAAGTAACTGGCCCAGTACTTACATTTAGCAAGGTCAGGATTTGAACCTGAGGATTTTGGACTGTAGCACACGTTTGTAACAATGGCACTGTCTGGGGGTCTAGTTGTGCCTGTGAATGAAAATGGGTATTGTGAGCAATTAGCGCCAATCCTTGAGTTTGGGTTGTTGGAGAATTAGTCAAGCATTTCTAGTTGTCAATAGAAGGGATGGGTAAAACCAATATCCAGTGACTAAGTAGAAATGCACTAAATGGAAAATACCAAGATGATGTTCTTAAACATTACATTCTCCTAAGATCACAGGGAGGGGTCAGCAGAGAATCTGGCAAATCTAAGAGAGCGCCTGATGGAGGTTCCAGCGCAGGAAATGGCTGGTGTCTTTCTGCAGGCACAGAAGCATGATTGGAAGGCTTTATACCTTTGAGGTGTGATGGAAATCCTGCTTTTCAAAGGGAAAGTTGGGACATAAGAACTGAAAACAGGGATTACTGAGGATTCCTCACAAAAAGGATTAGGGGATTGAGGAGTAAAAGATCAAAAAGACTTAAACCAAAAATACTCTCCAAACCTCTTGATGGACTGAATTTTTTACTGAGCTGTGGAGTTTTCTGTCAATTAAACGACTTTTAAATGGGAATTAATATCAGGAAAGTAAGAAGAGCCCAGAAGCTCAGGAAAAATGATGACAGAAGAACTAAAAATTATGACTCAGTTGTGTAATTTTTGCCTAGCTAAAATTTATTCTGAGTTTTGATTTGACTTTAATAAAATACTCTCTGTTTTTTAAAAAAGCTTATAACTTTCTAAAGCAATTGATGTAGATTATCTCACTCCATCACTCCAATTATCCTGTGCAGGAGGTGGGAAAAGTATCTTATTAAGACTTTTAAGATAAGGAAATTGAGTCATAAGCCATTAGAATCTTAATAGAATCTGGCTAAGAATGACATTCAGTGAACAGCTGCTACAGTGGCAAGCCTGGCACTGACTGCTTCCCCATGTTTTTTGTCATTAATCCTAACAAACTTTGTGGCATTTACCTGCCTTGAGCTGTGTTTCTGGAGGGGAGAGAGGAAGCGACGGCTGGGCGCTGTGGAGCACAGGAGGGCAGAGCTTCCATTCCCTCTTCTCAATACTGCCCATTCATTCTAGACAACATCTAAGAGTGTGGTCAGCCTACTGTTTCCTGAAGGCTGCAGGAGTTCAAAGTTCACCCTCAAATTCTCAGTTAATTCATACTGAGAAGTAGAGGAATGGTGCAGAAATGAAAACTACTCCTACTGTACAATCTGTGTGGAAGAACATGAGCTTTGTGCTAGATGGATGTGGGTTTCAGGCTTTTGTCTTGTTTTCAATAGTGATTTTTATACCAACCAACCACCTACCTACCTAACCCAAGTATTCACTGGGAACAGACCAAGGCTGAGAACGAGTCACAAAGCAGAGATGCTTCCGATGGTTCTATGTTCCAAGGGGGCCCACAGGAAGGATGTTATGCCAGATAGATGTGGTTTTGGTCCCAGTTCTGCCACCTATGGGCTGTGTGACCTCGGCCAAGTTACAGCCACTTTCTAAGATGTGATCTGACTCTGATAATGAGGACGGGAGGGCTGTTAAGGGGACTGATGAGCTAAGCCTGTGGAGTTGAGCTCAGAGCAAACTTCCCATTCGGAGTCAGCCACTGTGCTGGGGAGCATCACTGCTATTGGCAGGCAGCATGGGGAGGTACATTACAGTGAGTTTACTGGCCAGGGGGGCCTCAGATGGACCCTAGAAAAAGCTCTGGAGAAACTACAGCCTATTGTGATTGCTTGGCTGCTGCATTCAGAAATGTTCCTGACCAATGGTTGCAATCCTCCATGCCAGTGAGGAGCTGTAAGGAGAGATCACTCCAGGTCCACTGTCTTTACCACCTGTCAGCACCAGGCTTAGCAGCCCACTGTGTTTCAGTTTCTCACCCAGAGTGTGGGGACCACAATCATGCTTTCCCCCTAGACAAATGCACCAGAGCTGCCATTGTTAGTAATTACTACAAATATTATCATATGAAAGGCTTTCCCCCACCAGTGCCACTCAGTGTCCAGTGGCCAAGATGTCCTTTCCCACAGAGAATTCTGGAATCACCCTGGCAAAATTCCAAACATGCTCTTTTTCTTAAAAAACACTACACGGACCAACTGCGTGTCATCCATGTTGTTTTATCCTCAGAAATTAGTAAAAGTCTGCAGCTTTGGCATCCCAACAGCTGGACTGGAAGGAAGGTGATTCCTCAAGGCAGAAATGAGGGACCCTCGGGGGGGGTTTGTGACAGGACTTTGACCCAGAAGGGGGTGCTGTAAGGACACAGATGTGGCCCTGGGTGAAAGGCACCTGCCTGTCAGAGTTTCTCATGGGAAAATGGAATGTCCACCCAGACAGGGGCGGGGCCTCGACTAGTACAGTTCTGGCTTCAGTTGAGGAATAACTCCAGCAGGTGCAGCCTTCGATTTGATTCTTAGAACCTCCAAGAGGTTAATATGAGCCCATAAAATAACATTTAATGCACTTGGTTTTTTGTTGTTGTTAGCTGGTGTAGATTTGGTGACCTGTACCTGGGAATTCTGACTGAGTCCCCAACTTTGCTCTGAATAATTCTGACTGGTGTTTTGTTAAAGGCTGAGCAACTTTCTTCCCCATGGAATGGTGATTTTTCCTTCAATTCTAAAGTTCTCGAGGGGACAGGATAATGTAGCCTTTCCTCATCCTGTTATCCCTACCTCAACATGTGTCAACCACACAGGCCAGGGGTTGGGCCGGTTTTCTGTGAGGGGCCAGACGGAAGATGTTTTAGATTTTCTGCTGCAGCCTCTCAAAACTTTCCTATGACAGCACAAAAGCAGCCAGAGGCCAAAGTAAACCAATGGCCCAATGCAGGCTGGGTTTGCGGAGCCCAGATGTAGGGCAGCACCGTGGAAATGACAGCCAGCTACAGCTCTAGACTCAGTCTTGTTTCCTTGGACAGATACACTCACTTCTTTGTGGATATGCCCATGAGAAAGTCAACCATCCTCTACCCTATCTAGATGAGCTAGATGTCAGGCGTTTCGGCCATATTAAATGTACTTTAAAAAATAGGAAAGATTGTGCTTGCTTCGGCAGCACATATACTAAAAATAGGAGAGATATTATTATAATTATAGTTTTATTTCTCACTACCATCGAGTTCCTGTATCTTTTAGCTTTGAACCTGGCTTTTAACACATAAACTTCCACACTGGAGACATCTTATAAATATGAAATTGAAAAAACCTTAGGTCTTGATTAAGAGGACGGTTTTTTTTGGAGGACTTTTTCACTGAGTGATAAATGTACACTGAGGTTTGAATGATCAGAAGGCCACCAACACGTGAGGTTAAGGGTTCATGATATAAACCTGTGAAGTGCTTACAGATTTAAATGCCTACAGACAAAACTGAACAAGTGCATGGGCTTGGGGGAAGCCGGAAGTGGTGGAGACAGGGTAAGCGGAAGACAGCAAGCCCGATGCACAGAGGAAAAGGGGAACCTGAGCTCCGAAGGATTTCCGTGGGAACGCAGAGGCAACCCTGGCCAATCTTCAAGAGGAGCGGGAAATCGGGATTTTAAAGCAAGTTTATCTAATTTTTAAATATTGGCAACTAATCTCTGAAGTTTAAAACTGCCAAACCTCACTCTCTGACCATTTATTACTATGGAATTTCTAGAACACAACAAATTAAAATTATAATTTGAAAAACAGCAATGTAGGAAATTCTTGGATTTTGCTGTATTGTGATTTCCTGACTATAATGAATGGTTTCTGCCGCTACTGCAAAATTTCTAATTATTTCAATTTTCAGTGATGCTTTGATCATGGCATTATTCCTCTTGTGATTTAACTAGTTGCTATGAGTATTGAGGCTGATTTATTCCAACTTCCCAGTTATCTGTATGGCTTCCCTCCTGGATTCATTCTGGTCAAAGCTCAGGTCTCCTTTCCACAGAGAAGCCCTCACTGTACAACTTCTCTAAAACAGCCTTTCTTCCTATCGCTCTCCCTCTCTTCATTTTAGTACTTATTAGTATCTGGAAAATTGTATTTTATTTGCATATGATCAATCTTCACTAAAATATCAGCTCCTTGAGAATAGGGCATTGTCTGTTTTGTTCACTGCTAAATTTCTAGAACTATCAGGGCCTGGCAGTAGTAGGCACCTCATCGATGTTAACCCAACAAGTGAGTGGTTCTACTCATCAGTGTTGATATGATCCCAAGACCATTCATTCCGCAAGACATGGATGTGGAAACAAACTGATTTCTATTAATAAAATTGAACATCAGTATAAGCCAGTAACTGGTGGTTGACATTGGGAAAAATCTACAAAGCTGTTTCACGCTATACTGTTGCATTATGTCTAAGACTTAATACTTCCTAAGGTGAGCCTCCTGCTAATGTCTCAGTAAAATTTTGCAATGACCACACAGAAATCACCATGAAGACTGCCCACTGCTCTGACAAATGAAGGAGAATATTTGACAGATATTTTCATAGAATATAAAGGTTTTCTATTTTGAAATGTTCTTGGAGGGCAAAAAAAAAAAAAGCTTGGAGTCATTAAAAGTTTCAAAGGCTCAGGCCGGGGATTTAGCTCAGTGGTTTCGCTGCCTGCTGTGCAAGCGCAAGGACCCGAGTTCGATCCCCAGTACCAAAGACAAAAAAAAAAAACAAAAAAAAAAAGTTTTAAAGGCTCAAGTTGAGTAATTCAGGTTAAGTCAGAAAAATATTGACTTCTGAACAATGAATTCTACTTTTATCCACTATGAGTTTTATTTGTTGTCAAGGTGACTTAGCACAAAGAAATAACTTTAGGAGGGAAAGAAATCCAGGATACTACTCTGCTGGCATAGCAGCTCTTCAGTGTGTCCTAAGCTGGTTGACAATGTTAGTCTGCAGGCAAGTTTTAGACAACCAAGCAAGACTTTCTCTTCTGGGGACACTCAGTAGATATGGTTTCCACCATGCTGTCTTGGTGGAGCTCAAGGTCAAGTAGGAAAGACCAGAAAGAGAATAGACAGTTAGGGAATAGATTATTAAAACTGATAATTAGAAAAGGCCATGTGATTTCTCAATAAATAGAAGCCATTGTCATGATTTTATCTCTTCCTTCTCCTTGTCAAAGTTCAGTATACTGAATGTGCTGAACATGTGCTTATTTATGATATAAAGAAATCATCTAACTGTATTAATCCTAGCGACAGGGCAAGATGTCCGCCTGTGCATGTCCGTATTGTCCCCTTGAAGCACTCGTACTGAGGCCCCAGGACCGTGGATTTGCTCCACTCCCTTGCTCCTCAGTGAGGGGCAGTGCCACAGCTACCTTAGCATCCTTGGTGCCCAGCTGAGGGTCTGGCACTTGTCATCACTGCAGATGTGTTATAAATCGGAGTGAACCTGCAGAAGACACCAGGCCCTCAGGACTCAAGTCTGAGCAATGCTGGCTATTTCTGCTCTCACTCAAGGAAAAGAGAAAGAGAACCTGTCTGATCAAGGCCAAATGGATTTTCTTCATGTCCTTGCTCAGGAAAACGCTCTGAAAAATGGCCTGGGATGGAGGATGACGGGCATCTGGAAAACTCTTTCCCTCTCCCGAACTCTGTCTTTTTTCCTACTTCACACTTTTCTCTCCACACTTTGAGGTCTGATGTCCCTAATTGTAAAGTCTTGTGCTTTCCTCCCGGAGCTGGGTGACAGAATTTTCTTTTAATTAGTGCATTCATAATAGCAACAATAATTCTAATCATTAATAAGCTGCTCACCCCACTTAGGAACAAACACAAGTGGCAAGAAGTCAATGTTAATTTTAAAACACATGTAAACAAGAATCCAGGAAGGCCAAACACAATAACCTTTTGGCATGATTAATGGCAAAGAACACATTTGGCCAAGCCCAAGGAGCAAATGCTGCAGAAATCGTGCCCCATCTACCTCCACTCACACCCTGCATCATGAAAGTCATTTAATTATGAAGGAGTGAGTTTTAAAGCTCTGTTTTCCCTAAATACCTTGAGGGCAAAAATCATATCCATCTGGCCCTGAGTCTATGGGGATTTCTACGCACAGTGGCTGTTGTGTATTTATTTTTCTTTCTTTCTTTTTCTTTTTCTTTTGCAATACTGGAGATTGAGTCTATGGAATACCGAGCTACATTTACAACCTTAAAAAAAATTAAAAAAAATTTTGAGGCAGGGTCTTGCTAAGTTACCCAGGCTGGGCCTGAACTCATGATTCTCCTGTTTCAGCCTTCTTAGTAGCTAAATTTACAAGTGTAAATGGCCAACTCCAATACATTTTTGTTAGATGAATGAATAATCAAACCTCAGTATTCTGGCACTTCTGCTAGAAGAAATATAATCCTAATGATTTAGAATATTATTTCACAAAGATAGTTGATCAGTTCTCAAATGTCAAACTGACCCAGTGTTTGCCAAAAATACCCACGAGGGTCCGAATATTCATTTATCAATTTCTTAATTTCATTTACATTCGGATGGACATTAATCCAGTCACATTACAGGTCATCAACGAAATAGGCTTCTGACTGCAATCACAGGGTCCATGTGGCTTTATGCTTGTGACTCAGTGGGGTGCTCTGCGATCCGGGAAAAGGAGACTTGACATTTTAATGCTGTGATTCTCCATTCTTCTCAGTTCCCCAGTCTGGGAAATGGTTGTGGTTACAACTTCTCCCCTCAGCACAGTGGCACCCGCAGTCTGGGGAATGCCTGGGCCTCCGTCTGTCTCCCCATCCTCCAGCTCCTCTGTGGAGCATTGGGGTGGAGAGCCAGGACTGACACGCAGCGTCGGCCCTCGTGACAGGCCCGGGATGTCTGCGATCATTTCCTCGGCTGCCTTTCATATCACTGAGCTGGAACGATCGGGCCTGCCAAGAGCAAGGGCCCCAGATGAAAGGCCAGTGCATTAAGACAGAGCATAATTGCCAGGTTCTGAGTTGCTGACATTAATCGTTTTACCGAAAGAAGACAGTAGAGTCCCCATGTCTCTCTTGCTCCCTGTCTCTCTTTTTCGCTCTCATTGCCAACACACAGGAGTTAGGGGGAAAGTGCTAACACCACACTGACGAGCTTTGCTAATTAAAAGTAATATGTTTTCCTTTTCTGTTTTTTTTTTGCAATTTGATAATACAAAACACTTACTTGGGGGCCACAAGGGGAAACAAACTGAGACAGATAAAAAATGTTTTGTGTTCACCCAAGCACAGCTACGTTAATGCGTATTATCCCATTAATGCGCATCAACATCGGGAATCGGCTCACCAATGCAAGCAAGAAGCATACACTTATCATCATTTGATAACATGTTTAATGACAGATTGACGGGAGATTTGCAAATGTGAACTGGCATCAGTGTTGCTAACTTCAGCTTCTGCCGCCGCCTCTGCTATGCCAGCATATTTATGTGCATAATTTGATTTCTCAGCCACGCTGTTAGTACATTTTTAATATTAACTATGCACGAACAGACAGCCGAACTTAAGTTGCACTGATGGTTGGAGTTCATTAGATTGAAAAAGATGGGCACTCGTGACTAAGATGGAGGTGGTGGTCCAACATCTGAGAAGCAATGCTTACCAGATATGCTGTATTCTCAACAAGCCCGAGCTACACTCCATGATGGTGGAGGTGGAAAAGCTCTGTTGAATGAAGGAAGGAGTGGAGAAAGAAGAGAAGCACCCAGCCCCAGGAATTTGGCTGGGAACTTCACAGAGCCCAGGGTCTGCCAGGCACTGTTTGTGGCCCTAAATGCCATCTCCTTTCACCCAGACTCATCCAGACACCACTCAAGCCCCTTTTGCCTCCCGGAGTCACTTGTAGGTGAGGAGTGACTCCTATGTGCTCCTCATAAGCCCAGGTCACTGTCTACCTGCTCAGGGAACCTTCCCCGCATGGACAGCAGGTGGCCTCTGTCTGCTCGGAGAGGCCACTGATCTATACTTGGATTTTCTTCCCATCACCAAGCATCTGCGAGACCTGGGTGAGTGGCTTCCTTCCCCTAACACCTCCACCTCTCCACTGTAAAGTGAGCCTCAGGACCTCGATTTCACAGGGTGGTAGAACTTAAAGATGTGACAAGACGAAAGTGTTAAGCCCTGCACTTTTTGACCTTTTTCAGGTCTCAGCAAGAATGTCACTTCCTCACAAGGGACCCTCTTGATCATCCAAGGAAACCAGCCTTCCTTGTCCTAGTTTCCTGGCCCTTACGGCACAGAAATCACCTTTGGTTGCTGGCTATTGTCTTTACTGTCATCATGGACCAGCACAGAAGCCCCCCGAGGGCAGGGGCCCCCTCTTACTGTTTCTGGACCCCGGTGCCTGGCATTGTTCCTGTCCATAGTTCACATGCGAGATGATTTGTTGACTGAGTGAGGAGGAAAGATGAAAACCACTTATGTGGGAGCATTCCTACCAGTGGGGTCTACAAATCAGGATGTCTCACAGCTGGCTCCATTTAGGTGGTGCTGGGCCATCTAGGCTCATGTTGAATCCTTAGTCTCAGGCGATGGGTACGTACGCATTTCACAGTCAAGCCACATTAGTGCCCTGACATTTATTGCTTCTGGTATTAATTTGCTTGTTTTGCCACGATCTATCATGGGAGGTCACGTTATGCTATCAGTTGTGATTTCTGAATTTTAGGATCTAAGCAGCCCTGCTTGAGGGCCTTGCTGTGAAAACTCACTGTAGAGGGGTCAGGAAAAAGTGACGCTGTGGCATTCCTGGTTTCAGTGACTGCATTCATCTCATAAAGGTTTTGTGGAGCGTGTACATGTGTGGGGTCAAGCTGAGGTCTTCGAGGAACTTCCTGGTAGGGAGGCAGACCCACATTCACATGCACAAAGCCCACAGCCACAAGCTATTTTTGCACACAACAGCCTGAGTCACCTGTAGAAATGCCAATGTGTTGATGTCATTTCCCTGTTTAAAACCCTTTAGTGTACTGAAAAAATCCAACTTATCACTGTTGCTTGTATAACATGACTGGGTATGGGCTCACTCTTTTTACTCTTGATCTCTTAGAAGTCCAATGACCTGGCCTTTTGGTTTCTTTCAGCTCTTGCCCCAGGGCCTTTGCACTTGCTGTTCCTGTCTGAAGTCCCCTTCTGATTTATTTCAGGACTGGCTCACTCAAAGAAGTCCTCCTGGATCAATTAAAGTTAACTGGCACCATTGCTATTCAGACCCCCAGTACTTTATTTCCCATGTGGGATCTGATCTTCCAACTAGAACACAAAATCTATGTCGGAAGGAGAAATGCCATTCTGTTCACTGCTGTATCCTTGCAGCTTAGTGCAGAGCCAGACATAAGAATGAACATAAACAAATAACTTAGTATCACATAGATGTAAATTTTATACAGAAAGCAAACAAGAAAAGGTGTTGAGAGAGACATGAGAGGCCCAGATTGCTTTAGAAAAATAAGGGTTGGCGAACTAATGCCCAAGCCACATCTAGCCTGCCATCACTTTGGTAAAGACTACAAACTTAAGAATAGTTTCCACATTTTTAAATGGTTAGAAAAAATCAAGAGAATGGTATTTTATGACATGTGAAAATTCAAATTTCAGTGTCCAGTGAGTGAGTTTTACCTGAACCTGGCCCAGTTCCATTCATTCCCATAAAATCTGCTTTTATGCTACAAGGGTAAATTGGAGAGTTTGACAAAGGCATGTGGTCAAGATGTTGAAAGTATATATTCTCTGGTCCTTTTCAGGAAAAATCTGATGATTTCTGATTTAGGTGAGATATTTAGGGAAGAGTCCTTAACAAAGGTGATGCTTAGGTTGACATTTAAAAGATGAGAATGCTGAACATACGGTTCAGAAAGGCTGTCTTTGAAGGACTAAGATAGAATAACACTGAGGAAATGGCAGCTCTACTCACTGGCATATGAGCGCTGAATTACGGCTCTTAAACTGCTAGTGTGTATCGGCAGACGGGGCCAGGGTAGTCCGTAGGGCTGGGAAGACCTAAACGTGGCTACTGCATCAGTCCCAGCCAGAGTAGAGCATGTTCAAATAGCACGGCTGCAGTGAAGCAGAGCAGAGGGGAACAGCATTATGGAGGTCTAACCGGAAACAGTGCAGACACGGAGGGTGGGAAGACGGAAGAGACACACGGGAAGGCACAGAGATTCTATGAGAATAGTGGCTTTACTTCTCACTTTAGAAAGAGAACCACTGGCAGATGTCCGGAGGGTAAGAAGATGGCCCAGGTCAAGCTTTGACAAGTTGAGTTGGATTCTGGGTCATTTCCCACCAAAGCACACGGACAGCATAGCCCCTCTGAGCACACCAGTCTCAGCCCCGGCTGTAATCTGTGCTTCTGTGTTTCCATGGGTACAAATCGAATCCAGGCCAAAGACAACATCCCATTATCCCAGCTTGCACCATGGCTTCAAGACCTGTGCCCCCGTAGGCCATTAAACCCGAGTTCTGTATGATTGGCCCTGGAGGGAAGAAGGCCCCCTTTCCCCGAGGAACTCCTCAACCAGGGGATAACTGCTCCCCGCATTCTTGCCATTTGCCCAAGCATGAAAGCAACCAGAGGAAAGCTGAGCCAAGATGAGTAAAGATCCAACTGGCATGGCATCCATCTTTCAAAACCAGGATTCCTCTATGCCTGAAGTTGACTCTATCCTTGGACGAGCTGATAAATTCCTTGTTTTACTGAGCTAAGTTTGCCTTGGTCCGTAGCCAGTTGTAAACAAGAGATTTTGATAAACCCTGTTTAGAGTGACAAGCCCAACAGTTTAAACTACTGCTTCCAAAATAATTGTATGGCCAATCTCTTCAGAGTTAAGGGAGATACTAAGCTGAGTCAAGAGGTGGAGCTACTTCCTTGACAACCAGCCAGGGTTCTTCAGATGAGCTGCTTCTCTCCATATGGTAGAAATGTCTGGGTTGACATCATCTGCCCCTCTAAGTGATCTCAGCAGTCACATAAGCTTCTAGGCCACTTCTGGTTCTCTTAGAGTTCTGAACCTCCCCTGCCTTTGCCTCTGTTCTCACCTGCTGTTTAGCCTCTTGTGGGTTATCTGGATGAACCAGCATCTTGGTTGACTTGACTTTGTTAGGTACGCTAGGGTCTCTCTTGACAGTTCACACACCTTCTTTACAATGACTGAGTGTGGCATGCAAAGTGAGGATTAAAGTCAACAGAAGCAAACTGTCTGGCGCACCCCCAGCAAGCCAGATTTTATGCTGAAAGCAATGGTTCTCAAAGTGTGATCTCTGGACCAGCGTCACTGTTACGATCAAGCAACATGTTAGAAATCAGAACTTTCTGGCCCCATCCCGGACCTACGCAGTTTAACACTCTGAAGAAGGAGCTCAGTCCTCAGCAATAAGCGAGCCCTCCAGGTATTTTGGAATATTCTCAGGACGAAGACCCACTGGATGAAAGCATTACCTGGATCTTCTCTTTTATCTCTCTCCATGAAGCCCTGAGAATAGAGTTTCTCTCATTTTAAGGATGAGGAAACTGTGTCTGACAGAGGCTAGGACGTTGGTTCTTACCACTAGGGAGTAACAGAGCCTGGATTCAAATCCAGGCAGCCCGAACTGTGTACCTCTGTAATGATCCCAGTGAGTAGACAAGTCCCCCCAGCGCCAGGTTCCTGAGCAGGTGTCTGCCTCGTACTCACTTGGTTGGCGGATGTTCTGTCTCAGATGGCACACCCCAGTGCCCTTAGCTGATCCTAGTGAGCTTCAGGTCAACTTCTCAACCTCTCTGCACACTTGGGAACTGCTGATCGCCAGCTTGAAAATTCCTCTCCTGAAAATCCCCTCTATTCTTCTAAGCTCCCTTTTTTGTGCCCTTTTTTGTGCAAAGGCTGTGTGGTTATAGAGGGCACATTGCTCACTGAGATTTATAGGCAATTGTTAATGTTCAGTTATAATTCCCCATTTCAGATGTAGAAATGGCTCATCATATTCAACACAAGGGCCTCTCTACAGTGGTATATAATTTAAAAATTAACTTGAGGACAGAGGAGACTGCATTTTTGAACTAGGAACTTGGAGACTCAGAGGTCAGAGCTTGATAAGGTGAGCTCAAGGGATTGGATGAGTTATTAAGCAAATGCCTCTGTTACATGTGTCCGTGACTCTG
This sequence comes from Heterocephalus glaber, assembly GCF_053883595.1. NCBI lineage: Eukaryota > Metazoa > Chordata > Mammalia > Rodentia > Bathyergidae > Heterocephalus > Heterocephalus glaber. The sequence goes on from NW_028258410.1 coordinate 16,123,040, forward strand.
GAGCATTTCCAGCATTTTCCAGTTCACTCGCACTTGTCAAAGTGCAAGCTTGAAAATGGTATATTTTTATTAGGGTGTTTTCCCCCATTGTTCGGGATGTTCTCTAATTCCTGACATAGACCTTTCCAATATAAAACATTTTGCTGTCGGAAGCCAAGAAAAGCAGAAAAAAAAATTAATGCTTCAGCTCCAGCAGGAGCCGAACACACCTAAATGGCAAGACAGACATGAGCTTACTGGAGACCCTGGGGGAACTGAGGCTGTTTACAGTGTCACTGGCTCTGGATTGGAGAGGACCCAAAGGTTGGACAGGAGTGCGAAACACGCTCTTGTCTAGAGAAAGGGACAGAGCCCATGATGGAGATAGAGAGAAAGACACAGGGAAAGAGAAAATGAGCTAGTGAGGAAGGAAAGACAGGTCATGTTCTGTTTGTGTAATGCTGAAGCCCTTAGGGGCTTGTCCTGGTTCAACCCCTCTTGGCCTCATGACCAAGTCACTTTTCCCTGGTCTGCTCCAGCATCAAGTGGTTACAATTACGGATTGCAAATGTATTGACATTTGACATCGACATCAGCTTTCCCTGGATCAACAGAATTCTCTGCTGCCAACAGAATAATTATGGAGGATTTCAGCAGTCATGGGGATGCCAAAAAGGTCATTCAATCGTTTTGAAAAAACAATGTGTTCCTCCATTTCATCTCACCAGTAAATCTCGTGCAGAAGTGGGGACCACCCAGTGTGGAATCTCGGGCGTGGGGTGGGTAAGTTATGAAAAAGAGAGGAGTAAAATTAGGACTGAAATGTGGGGACGCAAGCACATAGAGACCTTTTGTTCGTGTTTCATAATTCTTGGAGAAGAGTAGAAATAGTGGTTTTCTTTTATCGCAATGGCTTCTTCTTGGAAGGGAGCAGTAACAGCATGTTTGGGAGCTAGGGCTGGTCCGGGAGATGGAGGCAGGGATTGCATCTCACTTCCCTGATCTGGTCCTCAAGATATGAAGCCAATGGCATCTGTCCTCATGCTCATACCTTCGCCTGACATCCCTTCTCCTCCTAGACACACATGGTCCTGAGGAACTCACAATTCTCTTGGCTCTGTCTGTTCTTCCCCTGCAGCCCAAAGCACCCTGTCCTCCCCACTAGCTCTCACTGGCATCTTGCTTCTTGACTGTCCTTGTCTGTTCCACACTCAGTGCCAGGGTGACCTCCTAGAAGAGAAAGTGGAAGTGGCCACTTGTCTGTGTAAATATTATCGGTGGGTTCTCATGGGGCTTAGAGCAAAAAGCAACCACCAAGTAGTAAGAATGTTCTACAAAGCTCTGATTCATCCCATGCCCACACCCTACACTCACGTGCCACCCTTCCATTCCATGGTGTGACAATGACCTTTCTCTGACTCAAACACACCCAACCATTTCCTGTTTCTCTGGCATGAGATGTTCACCCAACATCTGACACAAACCTGGCTCCTTCTCAACCACCCCGTTCTGCTCTCCTGACGCTTATGTTCGGTGGCCATAGACACCCCCCCCATACTGTATTTCCTTCATTCTCAGATATGATTGCTTCTATTTCCATGGTCATACATGTTAATCATTAGAATTACTGACCTGCGTCCTCTCACTAGGATGTGAGGGCTGTGTTGTTCTCTGAGAGAGTCAGCACCTCAGACTGGGGCCTGGCTTCTAGAAAGCTCTCTAAGAGTGTTACTAAGGCAAGGACCCAAGGTCTCTGGCCCTCCTGCCACCACAGGACACACGACAGAGGTTCCTTCACCTGGATGCCCTTACTGACTCTCCTCCCGTGGGCATTTGCACCTCAGGAAGAGACATTTCTTTCTTTCTTTTTTTGGTACTAGAGATCGAACTGGGGACCTTGCACTTGAGAGGCAGGCAGAGGCACCACTGAGCTAAACCCCTGGCCCAGAAAAGACATTTCTTAACCAAGGTGCACAAAGCCTGTGTCAGAGTAGTTGTCCTCCGGACAGATCATTTATATGGTGCACTGAAAATGTTTCTCACGTTCTCATACTTTCCTGGGCTTTGCAAAGCTTGACAGTTGTTTCACTGGGCTGCTCTTGTGTACTGGGCACTGTGTAAAGTGTTTATACACTCTGCTTACTTGAGCTGTCTCACCGAGGGGTGATACGGGTGTACTGCCATTTCACACATGGGGAATGTCAAAGGAAGCTATGATCACCTCCCAGATATCGCCCTTCCCTCCCATTCTTCCCTCCAGTACTTGGAGAGTCTGTGTTCTGGAGAATATGACACAACTCCTGCCCTCCTGGAGCTCAGAGGCACACGTAGAACTGGCATCCAGGGAGAACTCGGTACAAGTCCATTGCTCCATTCAGTTCCCACCCCTGTGAAGTCGACTTCCTGGAAATGATGCTCCAGCATCCTGGTGAAGCAAACCTGTGTTGAACATCTGTGTCCATGAAGCTGCATAATGTTCTGGTACCGTCGGTCCAAGGCGGCACTCTTCCCCTCTTCTCCACCTATTTCCTCATTGGTTTTGGGTCTCATGGCGTTTGGAGACATTTCCTGCCACCTCGTACCTTCTGCTGCCTCAGAACTTGCCCTGGACTGGCACAGGATAGGCCTTGGCGGCTTCTACCTTTCTTCAGCGGTGGGCTGTAGACAGCATACTACAGAGCTCATTCCTGTGATCCGAGTACCACCCACCGGCCCCAGCACATCAAAGACATCTAATGTTCCCTACTCATCTGTCCCCCCGTGGAGGTCCTTGCTCAGGGAATGTGTCACTTCCGGCTGTTCATACCGTCAGGATTAAGACTGTCAGCCGCCTTCACCCAACCCCAATTTTAGGGTGATGCATCTTAGTAATTGTGAGGGTGGCCCTTGCTAACTGAGGAGTTATATGTGTCTGATGCTTGTTTACACAGGCGATCAGCAGGCCTGCTCTGATGACAGCCTCGTCGCGTGAGATCAGCCTCTGTGAGCCTCCTGGCAGGAGATTCGCTGAGGTATGGAGAGGGGAGGGACCGGCTTACCCCGGCTCAGCTGCAGTGTGGTTCCTGCTCGGGTTCCTAGGCAGCAGGCGCTCCCCATCTCCCAAGGCAGCAGCAGAGGCCTGGCCTCTATTCACAAGGCCTCCCTGTCTCAGCCTCTCACAAGGCTGAGGTGGACAGGGTCTGATTGGCTCTCTGACTTCTAAGGCAGTGCAAAAGACTATGTGCTGGGGACCCATCTCCAAGCTTACAGTACAAGAGAGGCTCTCCAGGAAGGCAGCGGTGGCTGGGAGGAGGGAGTCGTAAACAATTAAACAGGACAAAATCCCCCAGTGAACAAAAATAGAATTATTTGACTGCGAAATCAAGTAATGTAGCATTGAAAATAACAAAACCTGAAACATCATTTTTTTTCTTCATCCATGAAAAAAATACCAGATAAGACTACATACATTTAAAGTGCCAGTTTGCTGGAGGGTCTGAGTTGTAGAACGCTGTCTGTGTCAAGGATTTGGGGGTGTGCTCCACAGGACAGCGTTGCAGGCACCTCCACTCACAGGGCAAATGTTTAGCAGTGATGGGGACAACGGTGTAGTATCAGGAATTCAAGGGCGTCTCTACCGTGTCCTCCGCAGCTGGGTTTCACTGTGGCCAGTTACTAGCCGATTCCACTTTTGCAGAAAAATTCCTGTTTACTCCAAGTCAAATCCGTGAAGAGTAAAAGACTCTCCATTTAGCTCTCAGAGGTGATATTAAAATATATCAAATTCTTTTTTTTTTTTTTTTTTTGTACTGGGGATCGAACTCGGGACCTTGTACTTGGGAGGCAGGTGGTGGAACCACTGAGCTAAATACCCAGCCCTATATCAAATTCTTCTGTAAAATAAAAAGTATCAAAAGAAGGTGTGGATTTCACATGTTGTTACTGATAAAGTAATTTAATCTGAATATTGATTCGAAATGGAATGCAACAAGTGCTAGTCCTCTGTCAGTGTCAGTGCAAACAAAGGCAGTAGTGATGACGAACACTGGGCTAGGTGTTCTTTGCAGCACCATTGTCACCACTTTCAATGGACATCATCTGCATGAGATCATCGTCATCTGAACGTCACATAAACATCACCACTGCCACCATCGCCATGACCACCATCATAACATCACCATCATTGCCATCGGAATGGAAAATTCTGGGGCAGATTTTCCCAAGCATGGCCCGGCCACCAGTGAATCTGCACTGTAACCAGTGGGATATTTCAGGAGACAAGAAAAAAGTGAGAAGGAAGGACATGGCAGGTTAATTCTGTATCCTATCCCTTCTCAGGGCCATGCTTTTTTCCCTCCCAGAGGTGTTTTAGATAAATCTGCATTCACAATCTCCTTATTTATTCAAATAAAATGGCGCAATCCATCCCACTTTTTGATTTGAGCCTTAAGCAAATAATTTTTTTTTTGAGGCAGGCAATCAAAGCAGGGAATAGAGAAGGAAAGTAAAGTTCACCAAACCCCTGCTTTGTGAGCTAGCTACAGTGTTAAGTTCCATCACTGATATCTCCCCTAACCCTGACCACACACTGGGGTGTGAACAAGGAACTATGAGGCCATTTATTGCCACTCCATCTGTGCCGGGCTCTTTTATCCATCTGGATGTAGATTTTTATGAGTTTTTGCCATATCACCGGAAGATCAGTATTATTAGCTGCAATTGAAGGATAAGGAAGTCAAAGCTCAGAAAGAACAAATGACTTGAGCAGATTCAGTTAATAAGGAGTAGTGCTAGGATTTGCACTACTAGCAGGAGTGTCTGAACCCAGTTGGTACCGAGCTCGGTGAGAGTCATGACAGACAGCAGCTCAGAGTTGCAGAGCACTTATTGTATCCTCCATGGTGGATGTGGACTAGCTCTTGAGTCCTCAAAAGAGCCCAGTGAAGAAGGGTAGTCAGTCTACTTGACCAATGCACAAACAGGTTTAGTAAGACCAAACAGCCGTCCAAGTCACTACCCTTCATTGCTCATTAACTGTCACATTAATTCTGGAGATGAAACGCTTGAGGGCTACCTCAGTACTCATCCCAGGGGAAAGAGAAAGCAAAGTAGATATCTGAACTGTGCAGACAAGCTCCAGACCCCACACAGCTCCTGTGAGTGGTACTGGGGTCCTGTGTCTGAGCCGTGCTGCTCTCTGGTCTCAGAGTCTTCTCTGCTCTGCTTGACTCCTTGCCCTGTATCACTGTCGCTAGGCCATATCACCCCCGAGCCCTGCAGTACAGAAACATCTTAATCTCCTCATTGTAAGAAGCCACACTCCGTTCCTTAGGGCTCAGTCCCTTTGATTCAACATGTCAAAAAGAAGTACGGACAATTCAAATGCAGGTCTGCATCTTGTACAAGCCTCCCTCATAATCTGCCTAAAACACACCTACCTGGGGCTCTAAAACGAGAACAGAAAGATGTTTAAGGCAAGAAGACATCCAGATGCCCTCCTTTCCCTTTATGCGAGTCTCCAGTTCAAATCCCACACCTCCTCCCCAGAAGACACTAAAGTACTCCTCAGAGAAGCCAATTCCTTTGCACCACTGATTCTGTATAGTCTTTGCTTTCCGTCCCCCAAAGTAAGATAGGGCAGGGTGAAGACTGCACGTGCTGAGGGAATCTGAGCCCAGCTTCAACATCCACCAGCTGGGTGACCGTGGACAAGCTCCCTGAGCTCTTACAACTCCGCTTTTCTCAGCTGCCCCCCAAAAGAATGGTACTGTAATAAGAAGACCTATTTAAAAAAGTTGTTGGAGGAATTAAGTTGGACTATCATCCTCTTCTTGCTACTGAGTGTGAACCTGGGGGTTTTCATTATTTTTGAGCCTCAGTTTCCTTTTATACAAGATGGATGAATATCAATTATATTGTAAACTTTCTGAAAGTAGTAAGTGAATTGCACCTTTAAGGAGCCAGGCACAGGCTGAAATATTAGGAAAAACAGAATAACTAGAGCCTCATTTTACACCTCCCCTCTCAGTGTGTCCCCTCCAGGTCACCAACGTTCTTTCAGGCTCCTATACTTGTCCCTGTTCTCACTCACCACAGGTCCTTGGCGTACATGTGTTCCTCTGTGCAGATCATGTTTCTGGTTCCACTGAGTTAACACCCAGTGCCCTTCCCACCCTCCCTCACGATGCCTCCTGACCTTCATCGCTAGAGACTTGCAGAGTGGCAAGTACTTCTCATCCATGGCGCACCCACCAGTGTGTTTTGATGTTCACCTGTGTGATTACCTGACCACTATCAACCTTCCCTGCTTCACTGGAGCACTGTGCGGGCACAAAATGTCACTGTTTGTCACTGTACTTCATCCCACAAGTCTTGCTAAGGGTCTGTGACAAATTAGATGCTCGACAAATATTTACTGAATTAGTAAAAAGCAAAGCTCATTATTATTATAGCCCTGTTAACACTGGTAATGATTCTCAATACTAGCAGTGATGAGAGAATGAGAGTTATTATTGGTGTTCTGGAAAACTCATGGGAAATGGTTTCTTATTTGGGGTGACACTGCATAAGCTCAGTGAGAAACCCAACTGCACTGCCCTGGAATGGCAGGAGCTGTGGGGAGTGTATGAGGGGAGCATCCAAGCCCTGGGCTCATCAGAACTCGAGCCTGCAGTTATGATGTCTAATTTGTGACAATGAAAGGTTAATTGCTGGGGGGTGGGACTAGCATGCAAATCAAACGTCTTTCCATTTCCAGATTTCCTGTTTTGATGCTCTCTTTTCGTGCCATTCTCTCTTTCATGTCTCTTCTCCTGATTCCCTTCTACTATCTTTCATGTCTAAGATATGTCTTGGAGCATAGGTACTTGTTCAGGAAGCCCTCTCTGACTCTGTGTCTTCTGCTATCCCCAAGCCTGGGTGTCTTAGTTATTATTCTGAGACAAAATACCCAATACCTGAAGTTAAAAGTGGAAAGGTTTATTTGGCTCACAGTTTATGGAGGTTTCAGATCAAAGTTGGCTGGCTTCAATGCAGGGCAGCATGGCCAACGAGAAATAGCTCATGGCAGGCAGAAGACAGCAAGCAGCAAGCTACAAGCAACAAGTGATGAGCAGCAACACTCTTTCTGTCCCTTATATCCTATGCAGGCTACCCACCCTCAGGGCAGGTAGCGCTCACACCCAGGGTAGGGCAGCCTGAATCCTAGCATTGCAACATGAATTGATTCTAGCATCACATCCTTGATCTCAGCATCACACACCCTAGATCCAGCCACCTCCAGAAAGCCCTCCCTATGACTGAATGAGGCTTTGGAGGGGACATCCAGACAGAAGCCATAACACTGGGTTGGGTATTTTTCCTCTGTGCTTTCCTAACTGCCAATAAACACAATCACTTACAGATCACTGCATTGTGGGTAAGCCAGTGAAGTGTTGACAAACACCTCCACTGGATCCTTACTCTAAAGTCGAGGGCCAAGATTCTCAAGGGTCAGGAGCTCACGTTTTTCACTGTTATATTCCCACTGCCTAGTAGATATATAAAAAGTGCCTGATAAACACAGGAAGGAAAGAAAGGAAGGAGAAAGACATTTCTTTTGGATTGTTCTCTGTGCCTCTCTGACCTAAGAAGTCATTCTGGATTTCTGCTGTGTGGGACATTCAGAACAGGGGAATGTGAAGACATTTACTTGTGTGATATAAAACCCTACTCTCTTTCAAAAATGACAGCAGGAAGTAAACAAAAAATCACCAGGTGGGCCAGAACCATGCCTCTCCCACAAGAAGCAGCCACAGAACGGTACTATTCTTAGTGGCAACTGGGTGTAAGCACCTTATAAGCAGTAGGACTTCTCAGAGGGAGCCTCAGAGATGGCATTCACTGCAGTGGTGCCTATGAAGCAACAGGAAAGAAAGGGCAGCTCGAGGCAAAGGGCTGGGCCCTCACGGGGAGGTTTAACCTGCAGGGCCAGAAGAGGAAAGAAACACTGGTTTCCCATGTGTTATACCTGCTGGCAACTTCCCTTCGTACTCACATAAACTGGGCCCTGCTGACAGCTTGCCCTGGGCTCCCCAGTGCCTGCTCAACTCCAACACCCCTTAAAGATGCTTCTTTCACACACCTCTGGCCTCGCTGTCAAGTTTCACCTCCAAGGCTCTCCCCTTGCTTACCCAGCGGAGCCCCTGGCTGCCTGTCACATCCTCAGATGCACAAGCCCAGCCTTTCTCTTCAGCACTTTGGAGTTGCTCTTCTTCCTCCTTTGGGAACTTCAAGCCCAGCCTGGGCAATTTATACTCATCTCAGCATAAAAGGGTGTTGTAGTCCATTTTCTGTTGCTGTAACAGAATACTCAACACTGGGTAAATGAGAAAGAATTGAAGAGTGTTTGGCTGATGGTTCTGGAGGCTGGGAAGCACACAATAGAGAGGCTGCATCTGGTGAAGACCTTCATGCTAGGAGAAGTTTTAAAACACCACAGGAGACATTGTGTGGCACGAGAGAAGAGAAAGAAGGGAAAAGCAGCCAAACTCAGTAGAACAACACTTCCGTAATATCTGACCCACAACCGTGATAACTCACTCACTCTCGTGATACCTGACCAACTCCCATGATAACTCACTCCTGGTCTCCCTGAACCACTCCTGGGAGAATTCACTCTTATAACACATGCATACCTGTGAGACCTGAACCACTTCCATGATCACTCACTCCAGTAATAACTGACCATAACTTACTCCCGTGATAACAATCTCATTCCCTTGATCTCAGCATTAATCCAAGTCACCTCTGCAAAGCCCACTTCTTCATACTGTTCCAGTGGCAGTGAAGTTTTGCCTGGTGGTGCACGCCTGTTATCCCTGCACTCTGGGAGATGGAAGATTGAAGATCACAAGTTTAAGCCTAGCCTGGGCAATTATCAATTTAGCGAGACACTGTCTCAAGAAATAAAAGGGCTGGGGATGTAGTTGAGTGCAAAAGCCCTGGATTCAATCCCAGTATGGGAGGGTGGGGGGCAATGGGAGCACTTTCAAACCGCAGCCTCTCAGTGAGGATCTTCTGAGCGAGGTCTTCCCTGAGCTCTCTGAAAACCAACATGCCCCTTTCTGTCCTTTCACTGTGACATTTTATACATTTGCTTGCCTGTCTCCCTGGTGACAAGAAGCCGTCTCCCGGGACTTGCTTGTTCTGATTACAGCCCCTAAACTGCAGCAGACACACAGGAAGTGCTTGTAGTACAATGCCTGAGTGGACAAGAGGAAGCCTTTGTATGAAGACCTTGTCTTCAAGCAATCACCGGGGGGCCAACTTCCCCGAGAAGAATCGGGTTAATTCACAGTCTTTTGCCTACTGGCAAGGGTACTAGATACAGGTATGTGGACTAAAGTTGGTGCAGTTTTAGAAATGGGATGTCCCACTTCCTCATCCTGGGTACCCAGGTTTTGTGCCAGGGTTTTGGGCACTCAGGAATATCTCTCTCTTTGCAACAACTGTAACTGGGGTCTAGCGACACATAGTGTTAAAAAATTAGTATGTTAAAACTTTATGCACTTTATGCCAAGGCACCTCACTTGGTAACACTGAGCGTTCAGTGTACACACACACTGAAGTCGGGGTGGGTGCTGCCAGCTGGTGCTGTGGTAGGAGAAGCTCAGACTCCAGAGGGTCCGGCAGAGAGTGGTAGTTCTGCCACTTGTTATTTGGGTCAGTCTCCAGTATCTGAAGCACCTTCTTTGAGCCTCAGCATTCTCACCTCTAAAATGGGAATAACAGCTACTCTGTAGATTTGTTGTGAGGTTTCAGCAAATATCCTAGGCCCAAATGAGTTAGGTTAGGGCCCATGTACCATTTTTCCAGCTGTGCTAGCCACATGTCTCAGGCCCCAAAGCAAGAGAAGCACCAGCAAAAGAAGGGAGAACTAGAGCACATCAAAAAGCAGGGCGATTAGCCTGTCCATTTGTAGGAAATTTTTCTGGTCTCAGCCCCAAATCTCCAAAACTTTTCCTGCTGGGTCCTGGGCAAACCTGGACCCTGGATACCCTACAGTGAGCCCAGCCTGCTTTCTTACTCTGTGTAGTGACAATTTGATGAAGTCACAAGAGCCAGGTGCCATTTCCCATAAACAACTAAGCACCTTCCAGCAACTGGGGCGGGGGGCTGAAAGTAAGGACCAAGGTTGCAGGGCTGGTGTGAGCTCTCGGAGGAGAAAGGGGACAGAGAATACCAGGAAACTGTGCTGGTGTTTCCATCCGGCCACCAGATCCAGAGGTGGCAAATTGGTAACTTAAGAGTTAAATCTGGTCTCTGACATACTTCGCTTACACTGAAGGGTGTTTAAAACAACAGCAACGAAACAAACTAAAACCAAAACCAAATCTAAATACACCAATAAGAACTTCTCAATTTAAACATTGGATGTCTTCCTACCAAGATAGGGATTTCCTGCTTCTCTGGAAAACTGCTGGAGCTACACAGGGTCTCCAAGCTTTAATGTGCTGCAGGCCCTGCCTGGCCTGCTGGGCTCTTCGTGTCACCACTGGTATTGGAGTACTGGTACTTGTGACTCCTAACATTTGAGCACTAGCACCCACCACTCACCATCCGTAAATAGTCTATAGTCTTTATGGCGAATACTAGTTATAAAATATATATATATATATATATATATATATATATATATATACTTCTGTGAGGTGTGGGTAGATGGGGAATAATTCCATGGCAAACCAAAGTTGCCAATAATCCATTAATACCTTGGTCTTGAGTATTATACCAACAACTGAAAGATATCTGAGTTGTAATACATCTGTTTTTCATTTAACTACATAGCTAAAAGATACGGAATCAGCACAATGGCCACTCTGTGCCTATATATATCCGGTACCCCCTGCAAACAACAAAGAAAGAGAAATATGTGAATATTCTAGGAAGAAATCCAGTCCAAGCACTCACTTTCCACATAATGCTGGCATCCTGGGCTTTAGGTTCACAGAGTTCTTTAAAACTACCGAATATGACATGCACCTTGGGCTGCTGGCGTCCCCTCTTCCTGCCAGATGAGCTTTCTGTAACATTTACATGGGATTTAATAGGGCAACATGACACGCACTGATTTTCAACAAACTCCCGATCTTCCAGGGAAGAGCCAGGCAAAAAAAACAGCTGCACACCAACTCCTGCTCTATTTTGGTACCCTTAACACATTCCCCGTCTCAGTGGCCTACATATCATTTAACAAACTGCCCTGTGAGTCTTGCAGGGTGTGGCATCCTGACTGATTTAAAATCCCTGCATTGCTAAAACTGCATTGTTCTTCATCAAGTCGAGTCATTTTTATGTGAAGTGTCAAGCTCCCTAACAAATAACTCCTGCCAGACAAATCAAGTTCCTCGTCGTAGAGCCGCGGCTAAATAGTTTATAGCTTTAATCTGCTCACCGAGGTGTGCAGTCTATGACAGTAATTATAAATGCAAGGAGAAATTATAGCTGAATGCTTTAACTGCATTAGGAGCCGTTTGATGAACAATCCTGAGCGCCTGCTCATTCCCAACAATAGAGGGCAAGTTAGTGTCAGTGCATTAGAGAGATTTCAGTTCTGCATGGCTTTTTCTCCCATTTACCACAGAATGTCACTTGTCTCCTATAAAGTAGAAAAAAAGCATCGCGGAAAGCTTTAAACTTGATAGTTAAAAAAAAGACAAAGAGAAATGCAGGGGAAAACTGTTTATCATTATGACTCCTATTTTTCTGTTTTGCTGGGCGGCAGGTTCGGTTTCAAATAGCTCACTGAAGGTAACGCTTGTTTACTTTCTAGGGGCCTTAAAAAATTCCTCCTCAAGCCACTTCTGAGAAGCCTTTATAAAGAAAGACTTCCTTAAATGAAGGGCAAGTTCAAAATCAGTCCAGGGGGCAGCCTCAGCAACTGTATTCTCTCGATTCCATCCTCCATCTGCGTCTACCTCAGCTAATGACACAATTTAGCTCTTTATTTTCCCCTCCTCACTTTTGCAGAAAGACGTTTTTAATTTAGCTGAAGAATTACACAAATGTATTTTAAAGACATAAATCCATATAAAAAATATGAGCTAATTAAAACATCGCACTCCCTGTCGCTCACGGATTTTCAATTTAGTGAAAGAAAAAAAGAATTGCATCTGGGTAAATGAAAGGATGATACTGATGGCAGATTGGAGTAAATGAAAAATAATGTTACTCTATATTAAAAGCACCGAATTATACATGTCAGGATGGAGCATTCAAAAGTCCAAATGAGGGGTAAAGTGCAGTGGGGACTGAGCCGTGTTGACGCTCGGGGAGTTAAGCCAGATCGCTGGATCAAAAGCAAACATTAAGAAAGACAGGCATGTGTTTCTTGCTGCTTGAGAAGTACCAGAGTTTCCTACTTAACCCTGTTTTCTTGATTCTCATTTTGTTCCCCCAAATGAATTCCTAAGATTCAGGAGGAGGTACCTGTTTTCACTGGAATTTGGGTTGTGTCTTGGTTAGGCATGGTATGGTAAATGTACTTGTCTGATGACCTGACAGAACAAGGAATTAAAATACAGAGCACATGGAGGCCCCAGGCCCCTCTGTTGCAATGCAGTCACGTGCCACATAATGAATTTTCGGCCAACGTTGGACTCCTCGTGCCTTGGTGGCTTTATGAGGGTATATCAGCCGATGATGTCATGGCTGTCTCGGTTGCACACTGTGATGTTCACACAGTAATGAAATCACACTGAGGTTGAATTTCTCAGAATGTATCCCTGTCCTTAAGTGATGCATAACTGTGCTTTGATTTACAGTCGGAGCCACCGAGAGGCCCGGGGCAGCTTCTCTCTTCTCTCAATTCTTATCCCCGTTTTACAGCTTTTCCTCTGAGATGTTGGCGATAGGTACATCGGGTCCCAAATGGTACCCAGAAACCCCAGGGAACCAAGAAATGGAAGGAAATGGATGAGTACGGGCCAGTGGACTCCAACCCCAACTCGATGCTTACTGTGTGTTCACAGGCAAATCAGGAAACCTCCTGAGCCGTGGTTCATGTGTACAAAGTGAGGATGACGTGCCTAGTCATGCCTGGCTGGCAGAAAGAGGCCAATGAATGACAGTTTTGCTGTCATTGTCCTAGTCAAACGTCAGGCTGAGGTTGTCAAAGTGGCCACTTACAGCTGGATCAGTCTGGGAAGACTGAATCCTGCATACTTCGGGGAATGCTGCAGGGCCATCCACTTTTCTTTCGGTGAACCTACTATGAGCGAAGCAAAGCTCATAGCTAAGGTGAACCCACTATGAGCAAAAGCTCATAGTAGCAAAATAATTCCAAGTACTTATTTAATTTTTACAACCGTCTTATGTTTCCATTTTACAGATAAGGAAGTAGGGCGGGATTTGAAGCTGAGTGAGCTGAGGTTTGAGGCCAGGTGGGATGGCCTTCGCTGCCGGCATGAACTGGCCTGCTCATTCCTGGGAGCTCATTCAGGGCTTTGCCCGGAGCTGTCCAGCTAAGTGTCTGCCAGTGCCCTCAAAGGCAGACTTTTGTCCTGGGCATTAGTTTATTCCCTGGATTACCCTGGTGCTTGCCATGGGACTGTGGCCTTCTAGATACATGGTATGGAATGAGCAGGGCCCGAGGTTGTGGAACTTTGGGAAATTCCTAAAGAATATTTCTGCCCCAGTTTTTTTCTTCATAATGTGGTTGAATCAACCTCTATAGATTGTTTGTGAGAGTAAAGTGAGATAATGTTTGTGAAGAGCTTGCTGCAAGGCCTGGCACAGTTTGCTACTATAATTGGCATAACTGCCAGTTCACTATTTATTATGTTTCCATTGCTAAATAGAATCTGGTCTGTGGGAAAGCACAACTGATATTTGTGGAAGGATGAAAAACATGGGGAGGGAGGGAGGCGGGAAAGAAGGAAGAAAGAAAGGAGGGGAAGAAGAAAGAAAAATTAAATAAAATTTTAAAAAATTTAATAAATGTAGAAATGGTTGGTGTCTTCTACAGACATTAAGTAGTCCAGCATATGTGGCTTTTCTAAGATTGCCAGATTTAGCAAACAAAAACACAGGATGCCCAGTTAAGACTGAATTTCAGATAAAAAATGAATTCTTTGAAAGTATAAATATGGTCCACGTAATATTTAGGATATATTAACACTAAAATATATTTGTTGTTTATTTGTTTTAAATGCAAATCTGACTGGATGTCTATCCTGTATTTCATCTGGCAACCTTACATGCTTTTCAACCTGAACATGTATCTTTATCACGTTGTCCATAAAAAAGGTGCCAGCTCATTGGACTCGAATGTATTCCTGCCAACAATTTCAAGGTTAGGTGTGCTGTTAAACTTGTACACTATATTACATGGTAAGGACTATAATTTCAAGTCCTTATGCATTTTAGACTGAATGATTTACTCTCTGTTTAATTTCTATTATTCAAGAGCATGTGGCTGTTAAAGATATATAAAAATACATATTGAAATTGTTTTAGATTACTTATGTCCTAAAATAGGGATGTACATTTAATATTTTCTAATGCATTTTTAATGAAAATTTGATTTTAGCATTTGGCAAAGCATTCTGTAGGATTTAAGATACGCCCAAGAAGGGAAAGGAAATTCAGGTCAAAATTTATGTCTTTTGGAAAACACAGATATGGTAAAGCTCCCATATTTTCCATAATATCTTGACCTGCTTTCTAAAACATTGTATCATTTTACACAATTGATGCTATCATGCATACCAAGTAAGATTAGAGCTCTAGATAACAGTGGTACATTTCGTGATCATTTAAAAACATAATATGCATAATTCTAAGCAGTGGGCAAGGCATTGTATAAATGTTCCACAGAGGACGCCAGGAGTGGAGGCACTTGTTCGTGAGTGAACAAAGCATCAAGATGGCACCTATGCACGGATGAGGGAACCCTTCCGGCAAATTGGCATGTTTTTCCTATTAACACAAACACACGCAGTGCTGTCCCCCTTTTTTCTATACACACAACACATGCACACTTCCATTGCTTCGAAAGAGTCCCAAATCCTCAGCATGTTTTCCTCCATTCCTCTTGGAATCATAGCATGATGGTGATTATATAAGAGTGAAGCTATGGTTTGATAATAACACAATAATATAGTGATTTGAAGGGCTGTATTACTTAGAAATATTTACTCTGTTCAAATGCAGAAAGATGTAAAAATAGCTGTCTTATCTATGTATTTAACAAATACCTTTGTGTATGCTTTCCCAAATTACTGGTTTACCTTCACTTCCTCGAACAGATATCGTACATTTCAGATTTTGACGGAGGATGGATGCAAGCTTCCCTTTTCTCCCTTCTCCCTATTTACATAACGCAGTTAAAAAATGATTACAAACCTAACAGGTGGAAAATTGGTCTTTATTATAGCACAAAATAAACATTCCCTATTTGTCTTCTTTACCACGGTTTGGATCCACTACTATTGGATTTGAAACATCATTCCTTTTTTTAAAAGGTATTCTGTTTATGTCCACCTTTTTTTTTTTTTTTTTTTTTTTTTTAAAAAAAAGCACCCAAAAAGCATAATAGCAAGTTACATAAAATTTAAAATGTTCTATAGCAAATAAATAGGCTGTGGCAGAGCCCCAAGCTCGTGTGTAAATTCAATAGATGCATTTTGGCTTTTCATTCAATGGGGTGAGCTGAACAAATCATGCTGGAAACCAAGAGATGAATCTGCCAGTAACATTTAATTTTCATGATAAAGACATGCAAACAAAAACTATGGTTTTCATTTGGGTCCAGATCAGAAGCTTAGATCTCACTAGGGGAAGAGTTCCAGATCAGATATTTCAAACTTTTGTTTCATTTTGGTCATTCTCGCACTCAGAAAAACTCTCCAGCCCTGAGATGTGACCCCAAAGCCATACAAATACCTCTCTTCTCTCCCTGGAACTCACTGAGTATCCAAACCTGTGTGGCTTGGTCCGAAAGTCAACTGCTTATTAGCAAAGGCTTGGACAATAGGGGATGTCAAGCACTTATCTATTAAGCTGTCGCTAGCTTCCTCTAGCTTATTGTGAATTAATTAAGAGCAAATCTGTACTGCAGTGTGACATGAACTGGACTGGTAAGCACAACAGGTGTAGTTCATGTTGGGTCCTCATGCTGCAGTGAGGCCCTGAGTGAAGGACAACTTGACTATGTGTGAGGCTCTGTAGCAAGTGGGGGTGTCATGCTGGAGGGGAGAAAAAGGGAGGTAAAGGAAATACATAAAAGGAGATGAAAGATACTTGTTATGATCCGGACTTCCTTATGCTCAGTGTTTGAGAATCTGCCAAGGTATGTGACCTTGGTCTGGGACTTTTTATCTGGAGCTGACATGGTTGGGCATCAGTGACTACACAAGGCATGAACTTCTGTGGTACATGATGCAAATTGTTAAACTATAGGACCCCATGTGCTTTGAGCATTGGTAGGCAGAAAGCCATTTGTTTCTTTATATGAAATAAAATCTCAAGGGCATGCATTGCATCTATTTTTGCTAAAGATGGATTCTGAGATTAGTCTACCCTAAAGAAAACAAAAGATGAGAGAAGAAAATAGCCTTCTCCCTTCCGTTTTAATGACCTGCAGAGAAGAGTGCTTTTCTACCATCCCCTTAAGGATGCGTGCTCTTTCACAGGAAAATTAATGTAGGAAATAAAGGGAAGGAGGTGGAAGGTAGCAACTGCTGAAGAGTAAGCTGCAAAAAGCATTAATTACATGTAACAATAATAAAGACAACTTTAAGTTCTTTGTGAGCTGATTAAGAAATCTCTGTCTAGTGACTGCCCTTAGCAACTGCCCCATCTTTGTTCTGTTCTCACCTTCTTACCACTGTGTAAGTCATTAGCATTGCTAAGGGAAGGCGGGCGGTGCCATGGAATGCGGAGAGAAGCTAGTACTTAATTACTGTCAAGGGAGCCTGAGCTGGACCCTGGAGGTTGCGTCTTGGGTACGAAGGGAATCATGTATCATGGAGCTAGGAGCAACATCATCTATGGACTTCATCTCTAAATCCATCTTACTCTAGTGCCCCACTCTACACTGGAGGACTGGAAAGAGGAGTTAGACTGATTTATCATGTTCTGGTCTCTCAGAAAAATAAGTCTACGGCAGCAAGCTACTGTCCTGCTTGGCCTCAGGAGACATCAGCTGCCTCTAAGCAGACCCGTCTCCTTTTAACAAGCTCCTCACAAGGCTGCTGTCACCATTGCCTGGGAGCCAACCCATACCTGCGGAGCTATTCTTCATCCACGTCTGTTACAAACTGTGAATGATGCTCAGGTGACTTGCTGTGCGTTTTGCTTAGGTGGAGTTTTACCGCGTGTTTGCTCACAAAAGTCCGACAGCACAACTTACACTTGAATTTAGAGTCTGTGTCCTCTTCGCCAGCTATTGTTTCCGGAGATCTCTGAGCCGACGACACCCGGGAGATCTCTTGCTCCACCTTGCTTTGCTGGTCCGCGGCCATGCGGGTCATGTCCTTCATTTGGAAGCCCAGGTGAGACTCGAGGTGACTGATGTAAGTGGGGGGCGTTCTGAACTGGGAAGCGCAGTCACTGCAGTAAAAGATGGGGTGGCCCTTGTCCATGTTTTTCAGAAATTTGGTCCCGCCCGTTTTCCTAAGCTGGTACTTGACATTCGCCAGCCAGTGGCTGATCGTGGTCATGGAGAGTCCTGTAAACTTGGAGATCTGCATACGCTCCTGTGGGCCCAGGTCAGAGAGAAGATATTTGCCCTCCGACGTCTGGAAGAGGCTCGAGGCAAACTGGGCTTGCAGGATGAGAAGGTGCTGAGGGTTCCAGTTGGATTGCCGGCCTTTCCTTTTATGCAAAGTGGAGACCTCGCTGGAGACGTCCTCAAAGCGCCTCACGTCCATTTCTAGCTTCATGGGCGGGACCCTGGAGGAAGCGGCGGGCTTGGGGGTGGTTGCTTTCGGGAGGACCTTGACCATGTCGGCGATGTCAGACAGAGCGTGCTTCTGAGGTGGGGATGTACAGGATTGTGCTTGCGAGGACTCGGCTTTCTTGCTTTTGGACTTGGTCAGGTCGATGGGTTGGTCGTTATTCTCAAACAGGAAGCGCCTGGACCCACTGGCCGGCCTCGTGGAGCCCGGACTCAGCACTGGCTTGTCCATGACACTGAGGCTGGACTTGTGAAACATAGAAATTGTGCTTGAGCTTGGGCTGGAGCAGGAAGGAGAGCGCAAGGGCTCCGTGGCCTTGCCCAGGTGATTGTTCAAGACAGACTGCAGGGCGCTGAGTGGGTTGACGCATGGCAGGGCTGGGGCGTGGTTGGCCAGGGCACAGCCGTTACTAAGAGAAGACACTGGCTCTAAGGATTGTGGCTTTGCCTTCTCACCACTCTCTTTCATTAGCTTGTCCTCCTCTTTCAGGGGACACGGCTCAGCCTTTTTGGGTTCCAAGGGTGGCTCGCTTTTGGAGAAAGAGTCCCCCTCACTGTGGCTGAATGATGATGCCTCCTCACGGGGACTTTCTTTCCCACTCTCCTTCCCCACCTCGTCTTTGTCCTCCGACTCCTTCTTAACTTGGGTGTATGGGGCCAGGTTTGTGGGCACAGACACGAGTGGCATAACTTTCCACTTTGGCGCAATTGGCCTTAACTTGTTGGTGAGATTAGGCCGAATCTGCAGGACCTGGGATCCCAAGGGCAAAGGCGGCTTGGTGCCCTCTGACAGCTGGTAGGCTGCGTGGATGCTGGGGTAGGCGCTCCAACTGGGAGCGCCATTTTGGGCTTTGTTGATGGCTGTGGTTACAGTATTTTCGAGTGACTTCAAAATGTCCCCTCCACCCTTGGAGCCATCTTCTAAATCCTCCTCCCTTAGATACTGGTATTTTATGGTAGGATCTAAAGGTTTTTGTAGAGGATCTTCATATTCCTCACTTTTCACAACTTTCTCTTCATTGTTGGTTTCCTCTGGTTTTTCTTTTTTACTCTCTCTCTTTAACTCGGTTGTGGAGGCTGTACAGTCAGACACCGAGTTACTCGATGGCTTAGGAGTCAGAGAATCATTGTTTGGGGTCTCTGACAATGACTGCATTTTCTCCACTGCTAGTGGGTCTAACACCAGCTGCTTCCCTTTCTTGGAGGCGGAGCTGGTGACCTTTAGAAAGTGACCTGTAACCATCATGTGAGTGGTGAGCTGCTGCAGAGTATCATGGGAGCTTCCGCACTCCATGCACTTTAAGATCTGGGACTTGCAGGCCTCAAACTGCCAGGTGTAGCTGGCCCCATTCTGGTAGCCGTAGCGATTATTGGAGGACAGCTGCAAGTTGGCATTCTTCTGAGAAGAAAAAGATTCCACAAACGATCCGGTGGTTGAATCTGGGGAACAAGGCCGATTGACATCAAAAACACGCTTCTTCGCGGGAGTGACCATTTTCGATGAAATGGTGGGTACTGGCTCCTTCAAAGGCACTTTTTGGTAATGCTTTGTTTTTATCATGTGGACGCTCAAATCTTGGAGAGAATCGAAGGAGTCCCCACAGAACATACATTTCAGAACCTTTTGAGCATCCTCCTTGTCCATATCCTGGAAAGCCCTTTTCCGGGGTTTTGAATAACTCGTGGGTCTGAGCTTGTCCTTTTTGCGGTTGTCATCCTGGTAGTGGCCTGTTTCGTTCATGTGCACCGTCAGCTCGACCAAGGTGTCATAGGCAGCGCTGCACTGCCGACAGCGGAACCTGCTGGCCCCCGTGAACACGGTCCCACACATCTTGCTACTTTGCCGATACAGCTGCACCGAGCTGAAGAGACTGGGCTTCGAGGCAGACCTGGATGGCAAGTTCTGCTGCAGGCTTTTGGATAGTGCATCTTGGTGCCAGTCAAAGTCACCCTTGTTGCTGCCGTTGCGGGTGTCACAGTTCCTCCTCTCGCTATTAGAGAGCTTGAAGCCAAGCCCCAGGCCTGACCAGTAGGAATCTGACAGGATGTTGGCGTAGACGGCGGTCATTTTATCCATGCAGTTGTGCGCTTCATTCGGAAGCTTGGGGTGAGTGTTCCCTTTCTTGTCTGAGGCATCTCGGCCGCAGACACTCTTGATGTCTGACACCTGGTCGCTGGCATCACTCAGCAGAGACTCGTTCTCCGCGTCCTGGTTGGACAGGTGACTTCCTGGAGAGTTCTGGCAGCTGAAGTAGCCTTTCTGCTCTGGGCCTGTTTCTAGCTCCTCATCTGTCCCTGTGTCATTACTGCCTTGAAGCTGAGCTACTGAGCCACTGTCCTCCTCCTCCTCCTCCTCTTCTTTTATTTCTTGCTCTTCCTTCAGCTGTTCCTCCTGGGCGTACCCTGCAAGAGAAGGAGAACAGATGAAATAACACCAATGGGTTACATATTCCTTTCTGACATCCCCATTTAGACTAAGCGCTTTCCATGCTGAATTGACTAGCAATTGAATCTATACATTTGTGAAATCCAGGACATGGAAACAGGGAAGAAGCCAAATGATGTCTTTTGTGCCATTTACTGCTTTTTTAAAAAAAATTGGCAAGAGTCATCATTCTCTATAAATGGCTGGCATCCCAAGTTAATAGTTTTGTGTCTAAGAAATATCACTCCTTAATGATTCCTATCATGGGACAGTTGCTAAATTCATATGTATGGATTTTAGGAATTCTGGGTTGAAACTCAAATCCTATGAAAGCAAAATAGGAAAGACATTGGCTGATTTGAAAACCAAGATTTGGCCCTTGGCATCCTAACGCTAAAATTTTCCAAAATGGTTGAACATATTGGTGTATATTCATGTAAATATATCATTTTTTGAGTACTGAGAAGTAATTTGGATGCACAGCCATTATAGTTTTGATAGGCAGTCTGTTTTTGTTGTAATATTTTTATTTGTAGAGAGTTGCCCTGCACGAAGAGAGATTATGGAGTATGCAAATAAAATCTTCCATTGATAGCCAAAAAATTATATATGGTCAGGAAATATAATGATTGAAAAATAATCGCAAATGGTGTTAGAATGGGACATTTGGGGACTATCCTATTATTCTCAAACAGGTTCATGAAGACCTTTTCAGACAAGGCTGAAAATGCCGTCTCAATCTTGCTCTTATAATTTCAAATGCATTGTGATTTGTGGGGACCCGTCATGAGATGCCAATTATATATTTGATTTGTAGATGCAAAATGCTATTGGGGATGCATGCTTTCCCTTCTCTGAAAGGATTTAGGACTAGTGATTGCACAGGGAAAATGGAGACATGAGAGAGCGGGTATAAAGGGAATTAATGGGTAAATATCCGTCAATGAAAATGGGGAATGTGACTATTTATGCCCATGGGTTCATTTTCTTCACCTGGCCTTTCAGACCAGGTGAATAAAATGTAGCCAAGGATGTATCCAACAAAAGGAGACTCAGCCTTGTATATTCAAGGATTGGATCACAATGCAATATTTTCCTTAAGAGCTTGGATTTCTCTTTTGGCAGCAGGGGGCTCACTGGAAAACCCCCTAAAGCAGGTGGTGTCATTTCTGTCCACCAAGGATAAAGTCTGGAAGCAGAGTGGTCCTATACAGAGGCAGGTAGAGAGAGTCTGAAGAGAAAGGGTTGGTCAGGAATTAGGTGGCTGTCTTCAGGAACCCCAAAGGGTAACACTGATGAGAAAGATGAACAACATTACTTGAGGAATTCCTATCTCCCGAGAACCAAGCTAACCATTACAAACCCCTTTTTTTTCATTTTGTCTAATAGTCACACGATGTAGGTACTATTATTTTCACTTTATAGGTGGGGAAACTGAGGTTTAAGGTTAAGAAATTCACACAAGATCACACTGATAGTATGGAAGGATCACAACATGAGCCCAAGTTTGTTTGATGAGACAATCCATAGTCTTTCCAAGTAGGCTCCTCTCTAACGAATAAGAAAACTTTACCAGGACCCAGCAGTGAAATTCAGTCGAAATATCCCTAAATAGATAAGCACCTTGGGAAGGAGAACTGTGGGAATGCTGGAGACAAGAGCCCATGAATTTAAGGCATGATGCTATAAAACAAGAAGAAATGTAAAAACTCGGTGTAGTAGAGAGTTTTATAGTTGTGTTTGTTATTTTATTGTTACTGGTATGGTGTTTTTGCTTCCCCACCAAGTTGACAAGTACATTTTTTTTTTTATTAAATTGGTGTTGCTGGGTTTTAGTTCCATAAATTGATGTGAAGAAACAAAAATTACTTATGGTGGTCAAAGAGCCATTAATATGTGGTTAGTAGTTGCAAGAAAACTGTAGTTGAAAGTAACTGCAGGACTAAAGTAGACCATCCCTGTCATTCTCATAACCTTTTCTTTACTCTGCACTAATTCATGTGTTGGCAAAAGCAGTTATACCATTAAGTTCAGGAGAAAGTTCATGTAATAAATTAATAAATGAATTGTTACCGAGCCAAGTAAGGTACTTCAAAAATCAGGCAAATTTTATCAAACAAGTCATTTTGAGGATGAAATTAGGCAAATTTTATTACTCAAATAGGATCTCTGTTGAAAAATAAAAGTGTGCTTTTATTCTGGGATAAATACTGAGTCAGTAGGCAACAGGCAGGATTGTTCCAGGCTAAGATATAAAAATCACCACATTTACGGGCATTGTGAGCAGAACAGCAAAGTGTGCATGCACACACATGCACACACGCATGTACACAGATATGCACACACAGAACAAGTGAAGAAATCTGGAGAGAAGGAAGACAGCTTTCCGTCACTGCAATTGGTTAAAGGTGTTGCTGGATTTTGTTCATTATTTCAGTGCCTAGCGCAGTGCCTGGCACTTAGCGAGAAATTGGTGGTCAGTAATTTGTGTTTCATTTTATGTGTGTCAATGAAATGTACATGTGCCCTCCCCTGCACATGAGGATGTGTGTGCATGCTCGTGCACGCACGCGCGCACACACACACACACACACACACACACACATGCAATGTGCCCAGCCAATGCAATCATTTTCAAACAAGGAGAGAAGAAATGTTCTTTTTTTTTCTGCTGACATTTGGAAGCTGAGCTTTCTGGACCAGCTCAACCTCACAATCTACTTTGTCCTTCTAAATGGATTCCCCAGAAGAAAAGTCGGAGACAGCGCACGCCTCCCCCACAATACAGATAAAATTTTCTGCTTAATTAGGCATTGACATGTTTACTATAACCTTTACAGAAGAGTAACTCGTGCTGAGAGACCCTTTTTGTCTGTTTTCCTCTGCAGAACAGACTAAATCCCGTGCACCCGATAAGGTAACGCGTTGAAAAGCTTCATAAAAAAAAAAGTGCCAAAGCATCTGTCAAAGTGAGTGTATTTTAACAATGGCTGAGGGTTCCAAGGAGTTCTAGAGACCACATTTTAATATTATACATTTAAAACTGTTCACTTGACTTAAGTGATTTTGTTTGCCACCGCCAGCTGAGGCGAGAGAGAGAAGGCAACCATAATATGGGTGATCAGATGCATAATGACTATCTGTCTCGCTTTCTATCGATGATTTGTTTAATAAGACTGCATCATGTGTAAATCCTGGTGGAAGTGGATGAGTGGCAGGTTTATTCTTATGAATACTCATTTAACAAAGGAAAACTATTACAAAGATGCCAAGGCACAGTAAGAAGGAGCTGTTTGCTAATTGGGGGTTGAAGACCGAACTTGACAGTGGCAAATGTCCCCTTTTCTAACCCAGATTTCTGCTTGTGTCCCTTCTTGCGGTTTGGCTTTGGTCATAGGGAACTTCTGCATTCCCGGATGGTTAATTCATGAGCAAACCCCTGTCCATTCTTTGTCTCCACGACAGACTCAGCAGACCTTTGCTCCTCTCTTCTACTCCACGGCCAGTGCTCAGCTGAGCCGCTGCTCTGTCCACTAGGGTGATTCAATGGTCTTCCTGTGTCCATTTCCTGTAGGCTGTTGCTAGAACATCTTATGTAAAACGGGTCACGTCGTGATTTCTGTGGCCAGAAGCTTTTTCTTCTGAACCTTCAAGTCTCAGCCAGTGGCCCTTTCTAAGAGGTTTTCCTGACCGAGTTCTCTCCTCTGCAGAGCTCTCCATCATGTCATCCTACCCACTCAAGGCTTGTAGCACATGCCAGCGACCCTACTTGTTTGTTTATCGATTGGCTGTCGCCTCCCACTGAATGTGAAATGAAAATGTCCCTAGGAAGACAGGGACTTGCTCCTCCCCAGCATGCAGAACACAACCTGGCACACATGATTACTTCCTGCCCACAAGGGATTGGAATGAAGGAACGAACGAACGAATGAACAAATGAATGGACACACAGGCTGTGCAATGAAAGAGGATTATCTCCGCTCCTCGGAGGTGCCACGGATACTGACGGGTGAAGACCCCCCCCCCCCCACTCCATGGACACGAGATGTGAATTACAATGCTCCTTAGTAACTTTACTTGGCGATAAACCCAGAACGCCTCCATAAATCGTCTTTTCAGATGAAACAAGCCACCAACTTCCTTGTTGCTCAACACTCTGGGCTGTGGACTTACACTTGTAAGGATGAGCACTGCAAATCAGCACCAAGAGTGCAAAACATCAGAAGTTATGCTTTTCAAAATGAATAGACAGATTCACACATGGGATCTTTGAAACTGGGGGTTAATTTTGCCCGTAACAGACAAAGGTAAACTCCATTAACTGTTTTGTGATAGATACATGTTGCACAGATATCATGGTAATTGTTTCGTGGGTTCTGCATTTTCAAAAGGAGAAATGTTACTGGGGAAATGCTTCTGCTGCAGATTTTTAACTCTAATAATGTGTGAGTACAATTTAGAAATAAACGCTTAAATTTTAGAATTTTCCTCTTAAAGATTTAACAATAAAAGGGGAAATATTTTTTTAAATGATCAATTCAATTTTTCCCAAAAACCTCTAGTCAGAATGATTTCAATGAAATTGTGCAAAATAATTCATGTGCAGCCTTATGAAAGATATCAGATTTTTGCTAGCACACAATTTTTTGCGGTTGCCTTGAAAATCCACAATCGAGTATTTACAGTGGAAACACTGACAGCTTTTTAAATGGCAGTAGAAGTGGAACAGTTATAACCCAAGAACAATTTAAAACTCAAGAAGGCTGATTTTCAAAAATAAACCAGAATTCAACCAAGATCTCATTTAACAACAAATCCAATGGTGACAGGATCATTTTCACCAATCTGCTCCACTAAATGACAGTTTAAAGTCACATGAAGGTTCTGAGGTGTGGAAGGCAGATGTAAATGAGGGATGGGGAAGATTTCTTGCCATGTATCCACTAGGTATGCTAAGTGATGCCACAGAGTGAGGCCTCCCTATTGTGTCTCCCGTGTTTTGGTGACGGTGGCCTAAGAGTCTGTTAGAGTGTATATTATTGTTGGCACTAATCGGCACCCTTGTTGGCAGCCTGAGTAGAGAGACAGAGGGTTTAGTGTTCAAGGAAACTGAGCTACTTTTTGATGGTGGCCAGACCCAGAGCAAGGGACACAGAAGGCAGTGGTGAGGGTTATTTCTGTTTTATTTCTGCCTTTTGTTTAGGACAGTGCGGGACTGGGAAACTGTGGGGACCCCGTACACCCCTATACCACAAGCCAAGGTGCAGGTGCTCTGCAGTCTGGAGAAGCTATCCAAATTCACACACATTTCTAAATGGGAGAATTTCCAACAGCAGCAGCATGATTCAAGGTATGTAGATGTTCATCCTTGCTGCACTACACAGAGCTCATGAATATAAGTGACTCACACACACTGATTGGGAGTGGAGGAAATGGTCCCTCCTCTATCTGAATATCAGAAACAAACAAGGAGAATTCTTTATTTAAGGGAATGTTGAAGATGGAGTGGATACAATAACACAAAGGCTTAGCCTGAGACCGGAAGTGCTCTGTGGAAACAAATGAAGAGCTTTCATCACAAGCAACATCTATTTCCTGAAGACTATTCAGTTACTCGGAGCATTTCACATGTATGATGAATGCACCTGGGAGGTCTGCATGAAACAAATCTCTATTTGCTTAATGTACTTTTGTTGCTGGCACTTTTTAGGCCATTGTCCTGGTCTCCAGTACTTAGCTGTTTTCTAACTGTGCTTTGTGACTTTCTCCATGTCTCTGCCATCTGTACAAGAAGACTGAGCTACTTTTGACAGGGGAAAGAGCTACTTGGTCAACCCTTGTGGTTCATCTGTTTATTCTTTTAATCAAGAAGTGTTTCTTTTATAGCTGTTACAGCCAAGATGCTTTAGTCAAGTTTCATGGAGGCTCCCATCACAGCGGTTCTCTAAAGGCCAAGGAGAGGAGAGAGAGGAGTTGTAGACAGAAGTTGGACATGAGGTTGGGGAGAGAGAGATTGTAAAAAAGTCACACATTCCCAAGGGAAGGAAGGTACCTGAAATGGATTAAGTAGGCCAGCTAGAAGTAAAACCACCCTCAGGTGCAAAAATAAGTAGCAACAGATACTCAGCTCCAAACACAGAGAGATACTTACAGGCTAGGGATGACTGGGAAGTTTGTACCACAGTGGAAGAATACAACTGCTACTCAAGGAATTCTTATCAGCTCTAGGGTTGGCAGATGTTTTGTTTGGACAAACTGCACAGGTGAAATCAAATATGTTGGGAACCCAACCACTGGAATCCAGGGAGCCAGGGACACTGTGGTAGAAGATCTGGCATGTTTTTAGGGTTCTCTAGTGAACCAGCTAGTTGAAGCTCAGTTTTCTCACCTGTCCATCTCACACAGCATTGGTCATCCCAAGTCTGCCTGCCTCACCAAGGTAAATATTCTGTAAGCTCTCCCTACTCAAAATATGGTCCTTGGACCAACAGTGTCAGTGTCAGAGGGCAAAGCAGAGTCTCAGGCCCACCTGAGCCTGCAGAATAGGGAAAATTTAACAAGGTGCATAGAGGCTTCATATGCTGAAGGAAGTTTGAGAAGCCTGATGTGAATTACAAAACTGGTAATTAGTAGTGAGATATTTAGTAATCTACTGCACTATACCTTCGTTTGTAAGTTCCAGGTTGGAACCAGCTTTGTGAAAAGACTACATACCCATTGCCTACACAATTTCTCCTCCTCTTGCTCAGGAATCATAGTGCAAGAAAGAAATAAATTGATGATCCTAGAACTGATCAGTTAATGACTATGTAAGATTGCCCAGCAGGCTTGGGATGAGGCATACTTTATCTCGGGTCTGCCACTTACTGCTTAGTGTGGTCTTGGGAAAATTAGTGAAACTTTCAAAGTTAGGGCATCTTCACCTACACAATGGGAATAATAATAGTGTCTGGTTTGTAAGATTGTTAGGAGTATCAGATACCAAGGCTACAAAACTACCGTGTAATTTTCCAAGCCCCGATTTAAGGCTATGATATACACAGTATAGCCTGATCTTCAATCTGAAACTACGGGTGGCCCAAATCAGCGGACTTCAGCATTCTTTGTGACCCTTAAATCTAATTCTAAGCCAACAGCTTTTAGATGGTATTTGCATTGGATATGAACTGGCTTTGTAAGTGTCATGCATAAGAAAAGAGCTTCCTCCAGTTTGGGGTTTGTTATTTAATATTAAATCATCTGTAAAAGATCCAGTGGTACATGTGCTGGGAACTCCTGTAGAAGTGATGTGCAAACATCAAATAGCAAGTTATTAGGTCATTACCCATAATGATAATGTGTGCAATCCTCAAGAAATAAAGCAACCCACCATCTGAAAGAAAAAGGTCTTTCTTTGAGGCCCCGGGCTTTGCGCGGAGAGAGATGACTAATGTTCAAAGCAGAAGGTCTCCAAGAAAAATGCTTTAAATTCAGCCACCTAGACTTTCAGGCCAGCATGTATTATTATTATTGGGACATGTCTCGGTGACCATTTAGAAAAGCAGAGTGAGAAAATATTCATGGAGAAGGGTGAGAGACGGGCCACTTCATAAGGTTTCTGGTAGCTTCTGTTTAGAAATCGTTATCCTTGTATTATTCTCACACCAAGAGAGCCATAAATCAGGAGCAGGGGGAAAAGGTAAAAAACAAAATAGGAACAAAGAAACTATACTATAGAAGGGAGACTTTCCTATCAAATTAAGTTTTTTTAGGCTTTGACTTTTCAAATGGTAACAATACTTTCAGGAAAATATGCATACTTATTTTCTGTATGTGTTTCCACTAACGATATATAAACACACACACACACACACACACACACACACACACACACACACATATAGTTCTTTCCAATACTGAAATGTTTTTATTTTTATTTTTTGCTAGAGAAGGGTCAGTGAATCACTGTCCAGAATGAGTTTCAGAAAGTCTATGAAGCTGATACACAATCTGTATTTTTTCAGCTATATATTTCAGTTTTACTTGAAGTAACATCGTTAGCTCAGCTGTCCCACAGAGCTAGAAGGTGATCTTGTTTCCTTCTTGCCTGGCTTGAAGTCAAACATCTTTTCTTTCTGTCTTATTTTTTTGGCAAATGCTGCTTCTTTCTCTGAAATGTTTCATGCAGATAATGGATAATGACCACTTCTCATTGCCTTTTCTTGAAAATGCCTAACTGCATTAGCCAAGAACGGACAAATTTTAACCTGTTCCTGTTTTGCTAAATTCATGGCTGTGACCCCTTCCCATTAAGAAGGAAGAAAGAAAGAAAGAAAAAGCCCACCACTCCCTCAGTACTAAATTGGCACTGTCAGAAAGTGGTCTGGTTCTTGCTTTTCAGGGGAAAAGCCTTTGGTGTCTCCAGAATCACAGAAATCCAAGGTACAAAGGTCTCTCATGTCCTAAGGTCAGTTCCCCAGGCAGGGAAGGGTGATCCGATCTGCATATTCTATAATCCTACCAGAATGCTTTGATATTGGACCTTCCTCCTCTTCTTCCTGTTAGTCTTCACCAACATGATCACTGTGACCAGCCCTCAGACAGCCCGCTGAACAGAGTTCCTTTCTATGACTCCCACTTTGACCTTGAACTGTGTTTCTACCACAGTGCCATGGGATCCAACCTACTGATGGGGGAGAATTGCTACTGTAGCTCAAGTTTTCATGATATGTTTTCACCCCTTTATCAGCACTCCCATCAAGTGGTTGCTCAGCATACTCTCAAACACCTTCAGTGATTGACAGGAGCTCCCAGCTTTCAGGGTGCTTGTTTCCTACTTTACAAAACACAAATAGTTAACTGTTATGGAGACTAAACTCAAGTGTAAGAGCTGGTGGTCTGATTTCTTTGTACATATTGCATTATTTGATCTTCACAAACATTTTAATTTTCTTCTGTAAAGACCAAGAAATAGAATTTTAGGAGGCTTCCAGGTCAATGTGCCACAGCTCCCAGCATAGAGAAGCTTTCCGGGTCAATGTGCCACAGCTCCCAGTGCAGAGTAGGAGGCGTCCAGGCCAATCTACCACCGCTCTCACCACAGAGGAGGTGACCCCCCTCCCCTGCCTGCCCCCCTCACCCCCGTTGAAATGAGAAGACACATAAACAAGTCTCAAAACCAGACTTCCAGATCACCTACAGCAACCCCAAAGGGAAACGAGATGGAACACTCTGATACTCAACCACCTGGACTCCCTGAACTGGCAACAAAAGAGGATCTGAAAAAAATGAAATCAGAAATAATTTCTCAGGTAACAGCAGAGATTGTGTTTGTAGTGCAAGACATGATTAATAAATCTAGAGAGGAGCTGAGGAACATGATGGAATCCCAACAGAGGAAACAAATGGAATCCATAAAAACAGATGCAAATAGATTTCCAGGAGATTAAAAATTCCATTGAAAGTCTACACAGTAGAATGAGCCAATGTGAGGTCAGAATTTCAGATATAGAAGATAAGATTGCAATTAGTGACCAGGAAAAGAAAAGTTGCTTTAAAATTGTAAGGGACCATGAGAAATCAATCCAGCAGCTACTAGACGATGCAAAGAAGAATAACATAAGACTGACTGGAGTCAATGAAGAAAGAGGAGAGAGTGCAGATGACATTAAAAAAACTGTTCACAGAAGTGATGGCAGAAAACTTCCCAAGCAGGGGAAAAGAACTTGACATACAGATAAGTGAGGCATATAGGACTCCAAATAGCCTTGATCAAAAAAAATCTACACATAGGCATATAATTGTTAAGAGTCCAGAAACCCAATAGAAGAACAAAATTCTACAAGCAGTTAGAGAAAAGAAACAAATCACATACAAAGGAAAGCCCATCAGAATCATAGCAGACTTCTCAGTGCAGACCCTCAAGGCAAGAAGAGGTTGAAGTGATGTATTTCAAACCCTAAAGGAAAACAACCTCCAACCCAGATTGATGTACCCTGCAAAACTATCTTTCAAAATTGATGGTGAAATAAGATACTTTCATAACAAAGTGCACCTTAGGAACTTCATGAATACCAAACCAGCACTCCAAAAAATTTAGACAAAATCCTAGAAAAAGACAATGAGGATCACAACCCCAGGAAGCCCAGCAGAATGAATCCACTGGGCATGACAAGAAATTAAAAACAAAAGGGGAGAATCCAACAAAAAGAAAAAGTCATGACAATGATAACTCAATATTTATCAGTTATAACCATCAATGTTAATGGTCTCAACTCACCAATCAAAAGAAATAGACTGGCAGAATGGGTCAAGAAGCAAGATCCAACAATATGCTGCATACAAGAAACACATTTAATTCAAAAAGAAACTCATAGACTGAAAGTTAAAGGGTGGAAAACAATACTCCATGTGACAGGAACCCCCCAAAAAGCAGGAGTAGCTATCCTCTTTGCAGACCAAGTGGATTTCAAACTCACAGTGATTAAGAGAGACAAAGAAGGACACTACATCCTTGTAAAGGGAACAATCCAAGAGGAAGAGATGACAGTCATAAATATCTATGCATCAAACACTAGTACACCCAACTATATAAAACAAATACTAATGGACATGAAAAGTCATATAAGCACTAACACAATAGTAGCGGGGGGCCTCAATACCTCATTGTCACAAATAGATCAACTAGACAAAAAACAAGCAATGAAATACTAGAACTCTATCAAACTCTTGAACAAATGAACTTAACAGATGTTTACAGAGTGTTCCACCCCACAAAATCAGAATACACATTCTTTTCAGCTGCACACTGGTCGTTCTCCAAAATAGACCACATACTCACTCATAGAACATATTTAGGTAAGTGCAAAGGAGTTGAAGTTATCCCTTGTATATTATCAGACCATAGTGCGATGAAATTGGAGATCAATAGCAAAAGAAACTGCAAGAATTTCATAAACACATGGAAATTTTTTTTTTTTTTGGGGTACTGGGGATTGAACTTGGGTCCTTGTGCTTGCAAGGCAGGCGGCAGAACCACTGGGCTAAATCTCTGGCCCAAACACATGGAAATTGAACAACACACTTCTGAATAACCAATGGGTCACAGAGGAAATTAAAGAAAAAATCTGACAGTTCCTTCAATTAAATGACAATGACAATACAACATATCCGAATCTATGGGACATAATGAAAGCAGTCTTATGAGGGAAATTCATAGCAGTGAATACTCATATTAGGAAAACAGAGTGAGCCCAATTAAACAACCTGATGCTGAACCTCAGGCTTCTATAAAAAGAAGAGCAGGACAAACCTAAAGCCCATAGAAAGGAGGAAATTATAAAGATCAGGGCAGAAATCAATGCAATGGAGATTAAGAAAACAATAAAAAGTATCAATGAAGCCAAGAGTTGGTTCTTTGAAAGAATAAATAGTATTCATTAAAAAAAAAAAGAATTTTAACTACACTTCTGGAGTTATGTAGCTGAATTGGGACTCGAATTTGTGTCTCTTGGATGCTAGAATCTCTGCTGAGGCCTTCCTTTTCCTTCGCTCTCTGGACCTAATTCATTAATCAGAACTGTCATTTCTATTTCAACAACAGACACAGAAACTCTGTGACCTGTCATCTATTTCCCATCACCACCTGTTTCAGGTAGCACCATCTCTTTTTTGGTGGGTACCGGGGCCTCCTATGTGGTGGTTGCTCTGCAGTCAATGACACTGAGCTGCTCAGTGGAGACTCAGGTGCTCTGTGTTACCTGCTCGAGGGCCTTCATGGGTGCTCTGGGTCACCCCTGTGACAACCTGCCCGTTTCCATCTTCAACCTGCACCCGGTGTGTCCCCTTTGCTTAGCACTTAAAAGCTAAATTCTTCTGCTGTTCCCTAAACTCATCAAATTCTACCCTTAACCTTGGAAATCCTATCTCTCCTTCACAGAAGGCTCCTCACTGTCCTATGTCTGAGCCTTCCTTATCCTTCTTGTCTCTGTCCCAGTATCCTCTTCAGAGGGGTCGCCTGATCACCGCAAAGCCCACTGAATCCCCACAAATCTTTAGTGCCTAATGTTCATTTCTGTCTGCATCCCCGTTTTCTCTTTTCATCATCTTTATCTCAATTTCCAGTTATTTGATTTCCCCTATTCACTTGTCTTCTCAGTGAGATGCAAACTCCACGACTGCAGATCAAATCTATCTGGCTCACTGCTGCTGTGCACAGCTCACCTCGGTCAAATATTTGTTGATTCCATGGATAAATAAAATAATGACTGAGCCAATGAATTAGGAAATGATTGCATCAGTGAATCATGACATCTTGACAACCCTAGATTTGACTTATTGGCCTCAATTCACTTTAGAGCTATAGAGAAAAACAAGACGGCCTTTTCTAGTAAGGTGTGCCTTGGGATTACTGAGGCATCCACATGGGGCTTAAGCTCTGAGTGCGGTGGGTCCCTCTGAAGCCCTGATAAGGTCAGGTGCAGGTATGACGTGGACCCAAGGAGCCTTCACTTCTGAAATCCCTGCTTCCTCTTGCCTCAAAGCCTACAATTTGACTTTGGATCATATAGCAGGAGGCAAATACAGAACTCATCCCCTGTAAAAATGTGAAGACACATCCTCTTATCTCACCCATGTACTTCAGGGTGAGTGAGTTTATTAGATCATTTTCTGGCATCTGATTTCTATAAAAGAACACATGTCCCCAGTAGCCACCTGGGTCACCCTCAGACTCTAACCCGATGTTTCTCAACCTAGAATGCATTTGTCCCCCAGGGGATGCACTGCAATATATGAAGGCATTTTTGTTGTTACAAATGGTGAAAGGGATGCAGCTGGCATCTAGGCGGGGGAGGGCAGGGCTGCTGAGCAGCATCCTGCGGAGCACAGAGCAGCCCCCACAGCCGAGAATTATTCAGCCCCTGCCTGCAGTCAGTAGTTTAGAATTACTGCAGTGTCAAGGTCAGCTGAAGCTTTAGGGATTGAGGCCGAGGAGGGGTGTTATTCATGCCCTCTCTAGCGGTCAGTGAAACATGGGCTGGGTGGAGAAAGGGCTCTGTTACTCAGAAGAACTGAAGGAGAAAGTGTGTGCATCGCCTCTGTGGGTACTGCCACCCGGGGCTGGAGAGGATGTAGGCTGCCTGCGATCAGACCCTTCCCTGCCATGTCCTGCATGGTTATTTTGAGCAGATGAACAACCTCTGCAGGCTCAGTCTCTTCCTCTAAGAATGGGAGGTAATAATAGTACCTGCCTCCAACATTACTATGAGCCTTAAGTGAGATAACTGGGAAGAGCTCAGAACACCTCGCAATAATAAGCACTCAAAATATATCCTCTCTTATTATTACAGGAACGAAAACCTAGTCATGAAGAACGATGTGATGGAGCTGGATTTCTCAGGATTTTTAGTATTTACTCTTACAAGTTTTGGCTGGGAAAAAGAATCCAGTAGGGTTCTAGCATTATTCTCAGACAAATCCTTCTGGATTTATTTAAATACCCCTATCAGATTGAGTATTTTATAAGAAAAAAACCAAACAAACAAAAAAGTTAATGATGAAAAGGATTCACATTTTTAAACAACTCCAGTAACTCTGCCAAATTAATCTTGACCTATTTCACTTCTTAATTAACTAGGTTAGCTTTCAAATGAGGCAACTTATATAAAACACCGAATCCAATGTGTGGCCAAACCAGTACTGGACAGTGGGTGAAGCAGTTCCTGGAAATAGCCCAAATTCTAGGAGACACAGGCAGCTTTGATCTCTTTGAATCAAGCTTAGATAATCTAATGGACAATTCCCCTGGGTCAACACGAAGGGCCTTAGCTCACTGTGTCGGCATTCTCCCCAGCAGTACCACACTGGCTTTGGTCCCGGGAGAGGGGAGCGGGGGGACCCCGATGACTGGTGATCCATATCCTCTGGTGGTGAACACCAATAGATGGCTCATAATACATCCTTTGTCTTGTCCTTGATATTCTTCCTGGGCTTCACCAGATCTTCACATTAGCTTTGCTGTGTTCTAGTATTTTGCACGGTACATGTTCGGTTCCTTGGTGTATATATTCCTGAAACATCATCATTGATCTTATTGGGTTCTGATGCAATGCTTCTATACATGTATATGTGTGTGATGTTTAAATCAAAGTAATGAACATTTCTATTACCTTAAAAATGAACGTTTCCTTATATTGCAAACATTCAAAATCCTCCCTTCTGGCAATTTTGAAATATACACTCCGTTATTTTGCACTGTAGCCACCCTGCTGTACAACACGACACCAAAACTTCTTTCTCTGATCTCACTGCAGCAGTGTACCTGGTGGCCAACCTCTCTTCCTGCCTAGCCTCTGGTAACTACTATTCTACTTGTGATTTCTATGAGATCAACTTTTTAGATTCCACATGTGGGTGAAATCATGCGGTATTTGTTTTTCTGTACCTGGCTTGCACTTTGTAAAGCGTAAGATCAACTTGGGGCTGATGTAAGTAAAAATGACATTGTTGGGGTCAGTCTGTGTAAATCTGCTCTCTTACAGGCACATTGGGAAAAAGCCAATGGGACAGTGATTCTGGTCTGTGGGAAATTAATTCAACAAGACTCCAGGGCATCTGGTCTGTTTTCTTATAACAATTCAGATAACCTGTGTGTATTGCATGTGCTTAAGTATTGGTAATTTATTTAAAGAGCAGGAAAGTGAAACAAAAACACAAGGACTTTCTCTTTTTCCTTTTGTGTCCCCTTCCTCCCACCTATTAAAATATGGGGACATGATGCCAGCTCAGTTCATCAAGCTCTTGTTCCCTGGAATTTGAATTCTTGACTGGAAGGTAAGGAATAGTTAGAGTGGATCCACTTGAATATAGCATCGTGAAGAAATCATCTTTTGATTCTACTCTTTCAGTTACCACAGGGACACTGGCTCCTCTTTCAGTGAGCTATTCCTTCCTCCTTCCAACAAATTCCTTGTTTTTAATGAAGTTAGCCACAGACAATATGCATTGCTTGTAATAAAAACTCACGGTCTGGTAGGTGGTGTTCAAATCCTAATTTGATGAATTTGTTTTAATAGTAACAGAATGGCTCCTTAGCGTGCTGGGGTGGAACAAGCTCAAACTTGAGGTGGCATTGCTGGGCACTCAGTAGAGTGTAGGTATTACTATTGTGTGATTTAGATGCCCACTGACAAAAACGCAGGACACAAAGAGATGCTAACAGGAGCACCCTACTTCTGGAAATCAAAAATTTCCCTCCAAAACCAGAGCCCCCTCAGTCTGGATGTGTACAGAGCCTGATGCTATATATGGATGTGCCTTGAAAATGCTTTTTAGAGACATATCACTCCCTAAAGACTTCAGTGTACCCGTCTAGAGTATGTTTGCTGTGCTCATAGTCTACTGTGTCAATAATCTGCATATTTAAGAGTCCCTGCATGCTCATTGTGACGATGGATGGGGCTGGTACAGTCTACTGGGTCAAAAATCTGCTTTAAATAGTCTATATACACAGTTGGTTGAGTAAATAACAGCATTTTCAAAAAGCCTCTAAATATATAATAACGTGATAAATCGTGGCAGCTCCCGAAGATGCAGCCTCACTACTGCTGATCAGGAAAATGATGTGCACTTTAACAAGCCACTTACAAATGATCTCATCTCTCCCAGTCATGGGAGCGTTATCTTTTCTTTGGCTCTATTTTTCATATGTGAGGAAAGAAACCCCAAAACACACACACACAGACACACACACACACGCACCCAGAGGCATACGTGTGTGCTCAGTGTCATCTTCCACAAACCAATGAGATTGAGCCAGTCATCCAGCCCTGGGAGTAAAGGTCAGGGCACCATGTTCTCCTCGCTCTGGTTTAGTGTTTCTACCATTACTCAGCTGGGCGTGAGTCAGAGTTAAGCTGAGCTCTAAATACGCACCAACAGCTCTGATGAAATCAATTAGAAGCATTGATTTCAAGACCTCCGTCTGACCCCATTTTGTGTGAAGACGGCTTATTCTACACCACTTCACCCGGATCCTGTTTGCTTGGAAGCTACTTCCATGCAGGTGCTATTCTAATCGCCCCACTTAGTAAGTGCCCTGCACGTGTTGCTTTAATTTGAGCCTCAGAACACTTCTGTGGTGAATGCGACAGCGTTAGTTCCGTTTTTAAAGATGAGGGATCTTAGGTTAACCTTGTGGACTCCAGCTTTGAAGTGAACTCAGTAGACACCAGGGGCGAGGCCCTCTCCTGGTGATGTATTCCAGCTCCTCTGCATGTGAAGTAGCTCTCCACCCTGCCCTGCTTTATGCCCTGTGTACAGCAAAGTGTACGTACTTCTGTTATCACATAACACATGGCCCTAGACAAATTTTTCATTTTGCAAAAATTATAAAGTTCTTGAAAATTAGTAGTGCTTATGGGAAAAATAGAGGATAAAATGCTTTAAAAAAGTAAACATCTATGTTATGCATCCAGTGCACAGCCAAACAAAAACAAACAATAAAAACACTGGTTCAGTGAAAAAAACCAAAACAACAAACAAACCCTTGATCAATTCATTATAAATAAAGGAATGTTATGATAAATAAAAGACAGAGTCTGGTAAGTTGAGAAGTGCCCACAGTTGCATAGACAGAGTTTTAGGAAGAATCGTAGGACAAAATTTTAAGATGAGATGGTGTACGACTTCTGAAGTAGGCTGTGGTTAGCTGAGCTGAAGGTAAGGGGTGGACAGGCCTTTATGAACCTACTGATTCTTTGCAGCTTCTGCAGTCTGCTGTGTTGGTGGACTTCATATTTGGCTGCTATTATTTAGTGTTGCCAAACGATAATGTTCTGGAAAAAATTACATGTGAAGTGATGTGATGTGCTCCTTATATTCCTGTCATTGACCAATTTACCAGTACAGAGCAAATGAATCTGCTTCCTAGGAATGTGAGCTATAACTGAACAGGCTTATTTTATGTTTCATCCTCAAAGACCTTTCATGTTCAGCTAAGTTGCCAAATCCTAGGCACTTCCCCAATAAAGTCTTACATTTGATTTAATTACTTAAGCAAACCAATTTTTTTTTTTTTTAAAGATTGTGCATCTAAAATAGCTTCCAGGCCACAGCATTCACATTCCTGTAAGCTCTCTCTCTTGATTTGAGGGGGTATGAGGCCAAGGATCTTTAATTTCTGCAAGCACCTACTGTGGGCCTGGCACAGTGTGTAAAGACTCTTGTGCCATAGGCGTGGTGAAGGGTTGAGGCAACAGAGGTGCGCGAAGTTCTCTCGGACACGGTGCGAAGCTGAACCCACCGATCCCGCATTGAGATGGGAATTTATGGGGTGTGGCCCCAGGGCCCCCAAGGGTAGAAAGGTCTCATCTGGGTGACCCCTGTCACACCACTTGGACTCCTCCAGGCATGAATTCTGACTTTCCCACTCACAGTCCGTTCTTTTTTTCCCACTGTACGATCTGACTTATTTCTCAGTTTTTTAAGTTGCTATATGATCATGCAAACTTATGGGGAACCGTGTGTATTTCAGCACACTGCAGACACTTGCTGTTTCTTCCTCTTGGGAACATTCAGAGTCCTCTCTGCCAGTTATTTTGAAATATACAGTAAGTGATTATTCACCATAGCGAACTCATTGTGCTAAAGAACACTAGAACTTATTCCTACTTTTTTTTATCAGTACATATTATTCATACAGAAAAATGGGTTTCATCTTGGCATATTTGTACATGTGTATAATACACCTTGATAATTTTCACCCCAGTATTCCTTCCCCTCCCCCTTATTCCCTTCTCTGAAATAGTCTTCCCTCTCTCCCTTCCTTCCTTCCTTCCTCTCTCCTCCTCCTCTTTCTTCTTCTCTTTCCTTCCTTTCTAGATACATATTTGTCTTTCTGTGCCTGGCTTACTTTGCTTGATGGGATCCTTTCCAGTTCCACCCATTTCCCCTGCCAATGACATAATTTCACTCTTCTTTATGGCTGAATAGTATTCCGCTGTGCACACACCACATCTCTCTCCACCCTCCTTTCTAACTGTAGCTTTGTACCCATTTACCCTCCCCTCCCTTGAGGTCAATCCTTACCACTCTCAGGAGTGAAAGATCAGATCGAGCACCTCCTTGCTCAAGAAACCTCACAGAAAAAAACACCCATCTGGGTTCCCCAGATTTCTGTGGCAGGGAGCTCTGTTTGTCCCGTGGCCCCTTCTCCTCCCTCTCCCTGGATTCTGCATCAGCCACACTGACCTCTTTGCTGTCTCCCCAGTGGACCAGAGCACGCCTGACTCAGCTCCCCTCTGGCTGCTCCCTCTCTTCCTCCTTATCCTCCTCCAAGTCTTTGCTGAAATATTGTTCCTAAGGAAGTGAACCTCGATCATCCCATTTCTCATAAGCAACTGATCACCCTCTCACTCTGTGTTTTGCCACCACACTTACCAACTTCTAACTCACTGTCAAATCGAGTTCTTTACTGTGTCCTTTGTTCATTGGGAACTTTCTTTGTTAGTTTGTCAGCTTCAAGGAGCAGGGGCCTTTTTCTGTTTGGCTCTGTGCTGTGCATGGCATGTAGTAGGTTCTCGAATCATGTTCACTGAATAACTCATGTATGTATGTATGTATGTATGTATTTTTGTGGCACCGAGGATCACACTGAGCTACATCCTCTGCCCTTATTATTATTCTGAGACAAGGTCTTGCTAAGTTGCTGAATTGCCAAAGGTGGGCTTGAATTTGGCAATCTTCCTGCCTCAGCCTCCCAGAGTGCTGGGATTATAGGCATGTACCACCATGCCTGGCTAACTCAATACATATTTAGAAGCTCTTAGACATTTTGGAGTCCATAAAGTGAACAAAACTTACCCATTCACAGAACTTTCAGGGGTGGCTGTGGGTGTACCCCTACATTTTATCCTCTAGGTAAAAGTCTACAGCACGAGTAGGAAGTAGGTAAAATCTAGTCTGCTTTCACATCTTGGAGTAAAATCTTAGAGCAGAGAACCAGGAGTTTTCCTTGTAAAGGCACAGGGGCCTCGGGCAGAGAAACACTAGCCAGGCCGTGCTTTGGGCAGGCTTGGGTCCACAGCTGCTCAGACCCTGGGCTATGAATGACACAGCCAGGGTTACTGGATATGTTTCCTAAAGTCACTTTGGACGGGCATTTAAAAACTTCTTATTTGCTTGGAAGAAAATTCCAATGCATGCTCTTTTATTATGGCCTTCCGTGTTTCTGGTCTGTGATACTGTGACCCCAGGTCCCTGGGCATGGGGATTTTTTGAGGTAAACTCAACTTTCTTTGTTAGTATTGAAACTACTTGGTCAGATCTGGATTTACCCAGAAGAATCTGGCTCTGCTGTAGGTCTCTCTGTCTGTCTCTCTCTGTCTCCCTCTCTGTCTCTGTTTCTGTCTCTTTCTTCCTCTCTCAGCAAGAACTAAGCCTGTCAGTTTGAGAAAAACACAACAGCTCCTTGATTGAGAAAGCACCCTAGCTCCATCACTGACTGACTATTGCTCAGGCAAGTTTCTTCAGCTCTGTGTGCCTCATTCTCCTCATCTGTAAAGTGGGGGTGATCATAGAACCCCCCACCCCCAGGATGGCCGTGGGAGGATTTAAGGAGAAAATGCTACACACAGTTCTCTTCCTTCCTTTCATTTTCTGCTTCTCACCCAGCTTTCCAGTCTTGGCACGAAGGTCTTATCTGGGGAGGATTTTCCTGGGCCCCTGACTGCATCAGGATCCCCTCTCACGTGGGCTCATGGGGTTTTGCTCTGGGGACTGCCATTAAAATGGCAATCAAATAATTATATGTGTAATTGTTCAATTCCTGGCTCCGCCATTTAGACCCCAGGAGGGCAAGGACTTGGCGTCTTGTGCACTGCTGTAACTTCAGCATTTTTTCAGAGAGCCTGGAGCACAGAATACATGCTCCAAACAGCATTTCAGCGATTCCAGGAACTTCCCTTTGTATTTTAACATCTCAGAAATTAGGGGGAATCTTACAATTAATGGTTATCTTAAAATGGCTGCCAGGGGGCAGCTGGAAGCTACTCTGAGAATTTATTTTGCTTATCTTTTCCATTTTCTATCAACACAAAAGTGTTACATTTTAAAGATCTTTTTAAAAAAGCAAGCCTAAATGAGCCTTTCGGTAAGTATAAAACAGAAATTCTAAGTGATAAGAGGAGACCAGTGTGTCATGGTTTAATTATAAGCATTTTTCTTTCTTAGTGGTGCAAAATATAAGTACTGCAGCTCACTGAATGGCCTCTTAGATGAGATAAAATACAGTAATTGTGGAGTGGATGAAAAAGGTAAAAGTGCTCAGGACAGAGAAAGTGTCCAGTAAGTGACTGTGCTGTTTTTATGGTTACGATTATGCAGAGTATCTGGCTAATTCAGTATTTAAAGCAACACTACATTCTTGCTTCATTGAATAGGACGTTCAGATGGCAGGGCCTTTTGTGTCTTAGCTGAGGGGTAACATGGAGCTCGCGTGTGCGCTGCTCTTTATTTCCCTGTAGAAGATGAAAATCCCAAGGGCGAGGAAGGATGCTGTCTGCCATCTCCTTTCCCTCTGGGCCACGTGGCTCCTACAGATGAGGAGAGGGGATTTCTGCCAGGCTCCCAATAAATGCTTGGTAAGCGCGTGTTGAATGACGAAGGACAGGGTCCAGACCGCTGAGGGTCCACAGCACTGCGACTGTCCCCTGAGGACCCCCTTTTCAGTGCTTGGCTCTGCTGCCAGGGCCTGGGGAGGCTGACTGAGCATCACTGCAGTGCTCGGGTCCTCTTCAAAACCCACATTTGGTGGCTCCCAGAGGTGTCTCTTGGAGTGGCCACCTCAAGATACAGCATTGACTTTGTAGCCGACCCAAGAAGAACGGCTTTTCAATAATCCAATGCATCCGTTGCCAGCGGAAGCCAAATCACTTTCCCGCAGACTCTTTCTGAAGGGGAGCCGGGTTGATGTATAAGTGGAGCTAGTTAGAAAGACATTCAATGATTTGTATATGCGGGATGTCAGGAGTGCCTTCCATTCTCCCTCCTGTCACGGGATGAATGATATCCTCTCAACTGTTTATCCCGTTTGTTTTAGCCAAACATAAATAGACTGCAGACATGTCTGGGGCTGAAGGCACTTGCAGAAAATACGCTTCCTCCACCCCAGATCCATTGACAGTGGAGACAAACGAAAGTTGCCATTGCTGCTCTGACAAACACCCTCCTTCTTTCAAGGAAGCGAAGCAGAGGGGAAGTCCAGCGGCTCTGGCCCGAAGGAAACATTCGGTTCAGGACTTTGGGAACTGCTTTTTACTTTGTGTTTTGATGGCTAATTTATGTTTAATCTCCAGGGATGTTTTTACGAACTGGAAAAATATTTTAAAATTTTCTTTTATTGTTTTTACTCTTTTCCCTGTGGCCCACGGCAGGACCTCTTCCTTCCAGCATGCTTGTGGAGGATATTCTCTTGGTGTCTTTGTACAGGTAGCCCCGCCTCTGGCACCCTCGGTGGCCCCTGAGGACACAGGGGTCTCTCCCAGCTGGGACGAGGGTGCCCACTCAGTCTGTGCCCTGTGTAGACTCGGCCACCACCCAGCAGCTGCTTAGCTGATGCGGACGGACATTTGGGGGAAGCAGAAGGAAGGAGAGAGGGAAAAGAGGAGGGGAAGCCAGTATCCTCACTAATACATGAAGGTGACCTACAATAGAGGAAAGGATCCAATCTCACACCTGAATTTTCTACACCATTCACTTACTTCTATGAAGGCTGTGCTGAATGTGGGATTTGCTTGTGTTTGCTGGCTGCATGGCACGGAGAGTATCATCAATGGTCAAGTGCATGAAGAAAGCTGATGAATAGGCAGTGTTAACTCTGAGGGCTGGCACTCCGATGGGTTTTCTTTCTCTATGGCTGTTTTGTTGGACTCTCAGCCATCTCTTCTCTCCAGATCACCAGGTACAGGTGGGGAAGACAGAGTTTCTCCCAACGAGGAAGGGCGATAGGTGTGAAGACGCTCCTGGTTTCTTCATCGGTTAATAATTTGAAAAGCTGAGCGCCTACTGTGTGTCCTGGGCTGGGTGCAGAGGCATGGAAACACGAGGCCCTGGTGTTCTGACCTCGTGGAGACTGGGAGTTTGCAGGTGGGGTCCATATCAAATCAGTTAAGTATAATTACACAATTTAATAGTGTATGTTAAATGGTTTGCTTTTGGAAGAGACAAGAGAGAGTTAGTTGCGGGCATGAAGACAACTTGCTGCATTGTTAGTTCCCAGCGTGAAGCCAGCAGTAAGGAGGCTTGCTGAGGTTTCTGTCTGAGGAGCTGTTGCTAAGTGATTCAGGGCAAAGGTGGCTTGCTGGGTCAGCTAGGCCCTGAGGGGGGAAACTGATTGAAGTCACTCTGAGGATCGTTCATCATGATTGACTAAAAGCCACTTTGCGAGCCAGGGCACCTCGCCCAGGTGCCTGAAGGCTTCAGTCTTTAAGAAGACAAACTATGGTTCTGCTTCCCGTTTCCAGAGAACCCAAAGAAGCAAAGCTGCAGATAGTGCTGGACCTCTGAGTATGGGTCACAGTCCCCTGAGAGCAGTCCGGGGGGCTTCTCTGGAGAATTCCGTCACCATACTGGCTGCTGAAACAGAGGGTGGATCTTTTCATTACATTGGAGGTGGATTTCCCACTCTTTGGCATGCAG
Organism: Heterocephalus glaber; assembly: GCF_053883595.1. Lineage (NCBI taxonomy): Eukaryota > Metazoa > Chordata > Mammalia > Rodentia > Bathyergidae > Heterocephalus > Heterocephalus glaber. The sequence continues at coordinate 16,166,035 of NW_028258410.1, forward strand.
ATCCTCAAGCAGGAAGTGAAGAGAACAACTTCGTCCCCCTTCCCTGGGACATGTGGCAATGTCTGGAGATATTTTAGTGGTGACAACTGAATCTGGAGTCAGTGGGGTTTGCTAAACATCGTACAATATACCGGGCAGCTTCCCACAGCACAAGAGTATCCACCCTAAGGGGTTGAGAACCCTAAAAGGGAGAAACATGAAAGATCTAAAGACGTCATACTGAAGAGATCCATGCATACCTATGTTTATATAGGTATGTTTATATAGGCGCGAGTCAAAATAGCTAAGCTCTGGAAACAGTCTGGATGCCTGTCAAAAGATAAATGGGTAAAGAAAATGTGTATATGCATGATGGAATATTATTCAGCCTTAAAGAAGAATGAAATCATATCATTTGCAGGAAACTGGATGGAATTTCAGACCATCATGCTAAGTCAAGTAAGTCAGACACAGAAGGTTAAATATTGCATGGTTTCTCTTATAGGAGAACCTAATACATAAATAAATACATGGATAAAATCAAGGAGAGAGGGTGGGAAACTATGAGGTGGACTTGGGGATGGGGAAGGGGGTAAGTGGGGGGAGGAGGTAAAAGAGAAAGGGGTAAAGGGATTGAAAATGATCACAGTATGCTGCACGAAGGGACCAATTCCCCAAAATGAACAGCATCATTCTGAAGTGCAAACATGTACTAATTAAAGAACAGGAGAAAACCTCCTTATCCTGCTTTAGAAACTGTTTGACTCTGTATCAGGCCCTAAAAGCCTGTGTATCTCTTTAAAAATAATAAACCTGAGAAGATGAAATTACAACCTGAGCAGAAAACATGGATAATTCTGAGCTCTGATCCTGAATGTTGTGCAGTTCAATGGAAAGAGTTTTAGCAGCGAAGAGTCCCCTGAAGGTGGCTGGATCGGATCCCTCTGGTTCATGGTGCCTTTCACGGGTGTTGGAAAGAAGAGCCCTGGGCTGTAGCCTTCTGGAAGCGCAGGCTTTTGAGTGAAGCCACACACAACCAGGTCTGCTGTTTTCTGTCTATACCTCCCTTCCCTTTGTGTGCGTGTGCATGTTGGGGGCAGTGTCTGCTTCTGTATTAAAACATCTAACATGATACAACCAGCTGATCAGAATAAAAAGTATATAATTATAAATATCAGTAGTTTGTGGGTACTTGGGACTATTGATACAAAGTTTGTTTTTTTATAGTAAAGTGTACACCACGGTAAAGCTTTGAAACTTTAGTTTGCTAAACAAAAAAGAAAGAAAAAGTGAAAGAAAAATGAGGAAAAAATACTGTAACAGCCTCAGTCCCTTTGAAGTCACTACTGATATAGCTCTGAACAGATCCATTCAAGTTCAACTAACATCAGACAAATGTTTAGTGTATCAGAGGAAGCCACAAAAGCAAGGATTTCATCAATATTTCACAACAGCCTCCGGGAAACTGTAGATTGCAATGCTGTAGGGCAGCTAATGGAATTACACACAAGGGTTTTGTACATTTAAAATAAGCAGCTACTAAAAAAAAATTACCCTTCAGTTTGATAGAAACTGTATAAAACTGCAGATAGGAAACAATTAAATCGCTCCCACCATTTATCCCTGTCACTCTGATAGGTCATTTAATAACAGGTATTACTCTGTGTGTGTATTTCCCTCCCCCCTCAGCAAGGCAATAATAAAGATTAACATTTATGAAAAGAAATATAAAATAGAGCAGAGCCAAATGAATAATTAAAGACAGTTTTGAAGAACACTTGCCATTGTGTGCCCATGAAGTCTTCACCACAGTCACAAAATATGTTTATATAAAATATAATTATAAATAGACAGCGGCTGCAAAGGAGACCCGATGACCCTTGTTTGTTTTGATGTTAAAAAATAGCTTGGAAGTATTTCCTAGGAATGTGCGGGTTATCCTAGCTCTCATACATATATTATTATCTGGTGAGGTTGAACAACTGGCTTTCTCTTTGGGAAGGTTTACGGGATGCCCGGAGCTTGCAAAATGCTATTCAATCAGCTGTATAAGCTCAGCGTTTTCTCTCCTGAAGTCCTTTGTGACACCCACCCACCCCCAAGCTCACCTGACTTTTCCTACTCTTGGAGCCTCGATTCCCTGACCCCACTATTTATTTAAATTTCACACGAGAGGGAGTTTTCAGACACCATGAGCTCTAGACCTCTGTGAGGGTGATTTTGCTTCCCAGGGTGTATTCTGCTTGTCTCCAAGAGGCTGGCATGGGGACCACTGGCACTGAAGGGCCCTGGTCACGGATCCTGCTAACTGCATAGTCCTTCACTGCGTAGTCCTTCACTGCATAGGGCAGAGAACGCCCCACTCCCAAATGGCAGCACTGCTGAGCTTCAGAATTCCTGTTCTCAATAAGCCACCTGAGCCTTATTAAAGTAATAACAATTCCCTTATTAATATGATGTCCTAACTTCCCAACCATTTGCTGGTTTCACACATCTATTAAAGGCTTCCAAATGAAACTCAGAATGCTAAGTTCTTTGGAGAATGAGGATTTGACATGGTCACTGGCCACAGACTATTCTAATTAAGAGGAGAGATGAAAAAGTATATATTATGCACACACACACACACATTTCATAACTCCTGTTTACTGAGCACATAGCAAGTGAGAGGTGCTTTGTATCCAATATTTACCTTTATAGCAATGGTGCAGGGCAAATTTTTGGGCCTTTTTTTTTTTTTACAGATATGGGGATATTGCTCAAGATCATTGTTAGAATATGGAAGGCTGACACCCCAAACCTAGGCCCTTCCCAACACTTCCACTGCCATGGGGCTTATTTGTAGCTAAAACAGGAGAGCGTAGACTGTGTGTGTGTTTGTGTGTGTGTGTGTGTGTGTGTATTTGCTGTGACCACAGGGGGCCAATGCCATTCTCCTTTTTCATGTGCAAAGGGGAAGTAAAAGATGACTTCCTAGAGGGAGAGAGAACATACCCCACTTTGGAGAAATTTGGAGGTTAAAGATAAGAGGAAACCAGCCAGACAGCTGGAGCAGGTGGCTGCTCAATGGGGCCTCCAGGATAGGTGGTTTTGTATGTTTGTTTGATTTGTTTGTTTTATTGGGAGAAGGTGTAAACCTATGTGCAGAGAGAGGGAAGGAAGTGTACCACAGTCTAGGTGGGAGAGATAGAGGAAGAGGAGGAAGGTGGGAATGTTAGCTGGGCAGGAGAAGTGTGTTTTCTCTTCTGAGCTGAAAGGCAGGAGAGAGAGCCGCAGGCAGAGTCAGGAGAGTCCTGCACTGGGGAGAGGTGGTGGGAGAGATCTCAAGGCCCACAGCACAGAAGGGCGCGGAGTCCCCCGTGCCAGCCGAGGGAGGATGGAGCCAGCTGGGAGGGAGCAGGACCGGGGGGATTCCAGTTGGTGGGCTTGCTGAGTTTGCAGTGAGAGGGACCTCTCTGCCACGCTGCATGCCCGGAAGAGGGGGACATGGATCCCACCTGCCCATCCGTATTGAGTCAGCAGGCGGCAGTTCCTCCCAGGCTAAGCAAGACGCGTGAGTTGGGTGGCTCTTGGATGTGGCGCTTGGATGGGTGGAGCTGGAAGGGTAGGGGGACAGTGCTGAGCTGCAGAGCAACTGGTCTGAAGACTATACGTTCAGATGCGGTAACCCTGCGGGCCAACCGCAGTAGGGTGTTACGTTACCTGTCTCAGATTCCTGGCTTGCACCCTTTTCAAGATTGTGTGTGTGCGCGCGTGTGCATGTGTGTGTTCTTTATCCATTATGTGCATATTTATTCTTATGTCATGTGTATTCTTTCTCATACATAATAATTCAGAGTATTACATATGCCTTGATATTAATGAGATAATGCCGTAATACTGCCACAATGGGTTTTTTTTAACCTATATACCAAATAACTAAACGTGCTGTATTGAAACCTTTCCCCCTTCCTTTTTTACAAGTAGAGTTGCAATATGATCGGAGTAGCAACCAGGCCACTTTTTTTATTTGTTAAAACATTGTAACATCATGGAAAGAGACTCAGGTTTGGAACTGGGTTGAAATCTTGGTTCTGGCAGTTAATATAACAAGCTATTTTAGGGAAATGACTTGGTTTCTCTGTTTCCATTTCTTTAGCTATAAAAGCAAGCTATAAATAGCTGCCATCGTAGTGTTGTGAAGATTTGAATGATTAAGTAACATGATATCTAATAAAATGCTTTGCTGTCTTGGTCGTGCCAGATCAGTGTGAGGGCCATGGGAATAGCAACCCTCCCTCTCCTGGTGTTCAGGCTGAGGTCACCTGAGAAGCATCGGCCCTCCTGTTTCCCCTAACTTTCACCGAGAGTCAGCTGTCTTTGTTAATAGGTCAATCAACCACTCGATATTTATTGAGAGCCTACTACGTACAAGAGCCAGGGGACCCGTGATGGGATCCCATCAACAGAAGGACAGGATGCAGGACAATTAGCAGGTCTGCTTTGACTTCACCTCTGATTGGTTCGCAATGGGATGGCCTCTAGTTATGGGAGGAGGTGAGCAGAAAGAGAAAGGGAAGAGAAAGTGGAGTGGATCCACCTGCACAAGGTCAATGGAAGAAATTAATTTGAGCCAGGGATTGGTCACCTACTGCCTACATGTCAAATCTGACCCATCTCCTGTTGTTTGTCAGTAAGATTTACCTATTCCTTTACTTACAATTGCTTCTGTGCTACCAGGGCAGAGTTGAGTAGATGCCACAGAAGCCAAATCGCTTGCTAAGCCAAGAATACTTACTCTGTGGCTCTTCACAGGAAAACTTTGAAAATCCACAGCTAAGCAGTCACACGAATGAGCATATCTAATTTTTCATGGAGCAAGGTCCACAAAAGCCAATGATAACAGAATTTATATCAGATCTTAGTAGGGACTGGAAAATGTACCAGCATTTTACATAGATTCTCACATTACAGTTTCAAAACATGACGAGAATGGTACTGCTATTATTCCCACTTTGTAGATGGGAAGCCATGGCTCAGAGGGGTAACCTGGCCAAGGTCACAGTTAGCCAGAGTAATCTGATCCCAGCTTTGTGCCATCCCAGAGCCTGTGTTCCTCATCACAATGCTAGAATTCCCCGAACTTCACTCTCTTACTTACTACTCTGGAACTTATTTTCATATTCACATTGCCTTTAGTATTCTATGCTCACATGTTTTTCCTTTGAATAATGGATTATCGTGGCATTTATTCCTTTAGCTTTATCCTAAGAAATTATATTCACAACACTTTGGAATTGATGTGCTTGTCATATATATTTTTAAACTTTTTCTGTTGAGATAATTGTAGATTCACATGCAGTTTGAGACGATGATACGGAGACAACCTGTGTACCCTTCACCCTGTCTCCTCAGTTGTAGCATCTTGCATAGCCAGAGTGCAAAATCACAACCAGGACATGGACTCAATACCATCCACCAGCCTGTTCACACTGCACCCATTTTACCTGTATTCGTGTATGAGTATGTGTGTGTATCTGCTCCTGAGTAACGTTACACACATGTTACTCAGATGCACAGCCCTAACTATATTCAAAATATAGAACTACCCATCACCAGGAGCCCTGCGGTTCCCTTATAGCCACAGCCATTTGCTTCTGTCCTTCTCCTGGGGACCCCTGACCCTTCCCTATTCCAACAATCCTGGCTTCATGTAAAAGTTACATAAGTTGAGTGGGTACGCTTTTGAGTATGTACACTTTTGAGATGAGATTTTCTCACTCAGTGTAATTCTTATTACATTTTTATCAATCCTAGAACAACTATATAACATTCAGAATTTTTTAAAAAGGCGGAATGATCATTTGTGATAAAAAGCTCCTGAGTGCTGCTGGTGGGACCCGTGTATCTCTCCAGAAAGTCCTGCCACAGCTGAAATAACGTCTGGTAGGCAGATAGATGACGTAGTCAGAAAGACACCTTGGACTAACAAAAATCTCAAGATCGGCACTTCCCAACTGAACTTTTGTCAAGTATCTCGGGGGCAGAAAACCACCAGCCTTCCGTGCTACTGAGCCCTTACAATGTGCCTTGTTCAATGAAAAGGAAAAACGAAAATCTCCCATTTTCTTTCATTTTAAATAATTCAAATGTACATTTAATGGCCACAGGTGCTAAGTGGTCTCTTCACTGGACAATGCAACTCAATATATTAAGGGTAAAATATTTTTTTAAAAGATAAATTTCTTGTTTTTCTAGATACTTCTTTTTGTCAATATGAAGACAACCTGAATAAGTAAGAAAAACATTTTTTTTTTCAGTACTGAGGATTGAAACCTGGGCCTTCACCCTTAGCTATACCCTCGACCCTTTTAAAAATTTTATTTTTTTAAATTTAGAGGCAGAGTTTTGCCGTGTCAAGAAGTTGTTCAGGCTGGGCTCAGACTTGTGTCCTCCTGCCTCGTCTTTGCAGAGGGCTGGGATTCTGGGCATGTGCCTCCACACCTGGGTAGAAATCTCTGTGATGGGCTTCCATTGACTGGCTCCCACCTTGTCTGGTAAATTTGCTCGGAAGCAGACTCACCCGTGGGACCCCCTTGTTGACTGTAGAGTTGGCTAAACTCCCTGTATCACAGTTGACATTCAAAGCGAGCTCCAAACAGCCTGCTCCCACTTTCCTGCTTTTTATGTGACAGCACATCCCTCAGAACACAGTGCTACGGGCCTGAAAAGGACCTGTGGGCCATGAGGGGCTCCGAGTGGCATGCCTTCTTCAGGAGACCCACATTTCATGCAACCTCCAGTGGTCATATTTGTAAACCTTTGCTGATTAACTGGACCTGTTCCTGATGAATTCAGCTCGCACCACTGGTCTGGAACAAGGTGAGCCCATGCAGCTAGCTGAGTGTCGTGGGGGGCAAGAATGTTGAGGCTTGCAAAGGTGGCAACCATGTCGCAGATGGAGGAAAAAAATTAGTAAAGCCAACGTGGGGTGCTCAAGCCTGGGTTCCAGAGTCATGAGGCAGAAGAGGGAAGATTTGTGAGGAAGCACTACGGGGTGGTGAGCTGGGACCTTTTGCACAGAACCAAGTGTTTTCCTGGAAACTGGAAGAAGAGATGTCCATTTCCCTTTCTTGTTTCTTTTTGCCTAAATATTATGGGCAGCAAAAGCTAGCTTTTTGCCCTAAGCCATCCACATACTTCGGGGGCACTTGTGCCTTAAAACACAAAGCCAGCATGAAGGTCATTACTCTGGTCAGTCTCTTATTTGGCCTAACTTCATGCATCTGTTAAGGCATTAGCAGTTGCAAGAGACTGATGCGATAGTTTGTAAGTAATTTGGATGAACTATAACACCAACCCAGTAAAGTATTATAATTTTAAATGTGTCCAGAAAATAATTGAAATTCTGGCTTAGCTTCATCATAATGCAAACTGCTGGGTATATTTAACAGCTGACTGGCTTAGCATGAATATTGCTTTAGAAATGGGGTCATATTGTTTTTACAAAACAATATTGCTCTCAAACATGTTTAGGAGGGGAGAAAAAGCAAGTGATTATGAGTATACTTTTAACCTTTCTGTCTCTTTCTATCTGTGTTTACTACAATGGTTTAGGTGTTTGGTGTTGTTTGAAGGGAAATTCAAAGGGGATGGCATTTAAAACAGACCTGGTAATGAGCCCTTGGCCACCAGATTCCTTTTTATTACTGCTCTGACACAAAATCTCAGTACACTGTCCATCCATTTGTCTGCAGACTGGTAAGAAACAAAAAGATAAAAACATCCCCTTCTTGCTGAAGGGGTATCACAAAGAGGTGGGCCCCTGCAGATGCCCATAGAGAATTCATTTTATATGTAGTTTGCCAAGATACAAAAAGATAGAGATTCCACAAGATCATCTACATTCACGGATGTTCCTAAGTTAGGGGATTTGGTAACTCTGGTGATGTTCCTGGGAGCTGATCACTTGCTCTCGGTGAGAGGGACACAGGACATTCTATCCACAGCAGTTTTCTTCCAGCTGGCTATCCTGACTCTTTCTTCTACACTCAACCAGGGTTTCATTTCCTGGTGCCCAATATCATTTTCCTAGTCCTTCCTTCACAAAATGATAATGTGTTCTACAATATGTCAGGGTGGCGTTGTGGGTCCACAGCAACTGGCAGCAGTCAGCAAGCTTTTCTTGTAAAGGCCCACGCAGGAAGCACTTTAGACTTTGTAGGTCAGATGGATTCTGTCATCACCACTCAACTCAGTGGTCACAGCACAACAGCGGCCGTGGTGATGGGGAAATAAATGTGTAGGGCTGTGTTCCAATACGATGTTATTTATCAGAGCAGGGTGGCCCCAGGGCCAGCCCTAGTGTGGAGGAAGAAACCCTGAACTGGATTAGATAGTCCCCTTGTAGAGGAATTTTCTCATCGTCAGAGAGATGAGATGCCACCTACAGGTGGCACTCAAACCTTAAACCCCATCGTCAAGCCCGCGTGTGTTCACATGGACATCTATGTGTGTACTTAACTCATTCTCTGATTTTTTGCTGTAAAACAGTCACTGACTTTTGGTAGTCATTTGCTCCTGTTACTATCACCCCAAGAGACTTTCCTCTGTGCAAAGTGAGAATGTTTAAAACCTGCCCCTTCATAAAAAGTTGGCTGAAGCGTGTTGTCTGGCTGTGGGGATGCATGGGGGTTTCCATGGGGAATAAACCACTTTCACTGCAGGGTGAGGCGGAAGCGAAGCCCCCTCCCTTCTCCTTCAGTAGAGGGAAATGCTTTTCTAGGAAATGCTGTGAGTGCAGATGCTTGCCCTTTGTTGGTCTTCCGAACATCACTCCACGGATTCAGTTTTCTCTTTGAAAACTGAGAAGTCACAACTAGATCGGAGGAATCGGATGATAACTTTGGGCCTCATCTGGGGCCACATCCAAATTTAATTTGACTCAGAGTATTTAAAAATAAAATATGAATTACTGACATTGGGAAATCAGCAGATGCCACTAAAAAAATTGGATTTTTGGTTTTCCTTGGATAATCTACAGATCAGGTAAGACTGGACATTCACTACTCCACATGTGTAACTGGATATGCAATTTCCTCCTCTGACTCTAATTCTTTACTGGGCTTGCTTCACATACATACATTACTTGACCCAATAAGACCTTGAGTTTATGAGGCAGGGTCCGTATAATGTATAAGGCTTCAACTTCTAGGATTGAACTTCTTAGGGTTCTAGCCCCTCCAAATAAGGCCACAGTCACAATGTCCCAGCCTACAACACCTTCCAAGCTTTGTCAACTTAAGGATGAGTAACTATAAACATCCGATCATTGAAAATTTCATTTCATAAATTTTGCTTATGGTTTAGTTACAAACCTAATACAAGATGAAGCAGAAATGGGAATGAGCATTCCATGGTCAGCCCTTTGTAACTTCGGGAGAAAAAAAAAACCCAACCACAATACTTGCTTTCTGTTTGAGGATGTTAAGCTTCACAAATTTTATTTCTAGTTGCTGGCTAAACTGCTTAAGATTGTTCTTGTCTTTAAAAAGCCAGAGGGAGGGACATAGAAATGGATGGAAGAGGACAGCAGCTTTTATGGGTGGAACTCATAGCATTTTGAAGACTTTGTGTTTACCTGGAAGTCTTGGGCCAATGGAGAAACGAGAAATTTCTATTGAAATGTTGAGAAGGGGCTCAGAGGGAGGGACAGAGTAAAAGCCCCTTTTCACCATAAAGCCAGAGTTCTTCCAGTCCCAGTCAGAGGCCCTAGGCCTGCAGATGTCATCTCTAGAAAATAAACTTAGCGCAGGATAAAAGACAACAGCATGTCTTGAAGGAACCAGGGCTGAAACCAGTGGCAGAGCGCGGTCTCCACCCACCTCTCTCCAGTTAGGGTTAGCTTTCTTATTCTTGAAAACCAGAAGCGGGCTGGCCAGTGGATCTCCTTCCTTCCAGGGTAACTCGAGGTTGTTCATGCAAACAGCCAGCATTTAGGGGCTCAGCAATCAGAGTGTGCCTGCTTTCCAACTTGAATGATATTTCCGTAACTTCCATCCACTTCTATTCTTTCGGTCTGGAAGGTGAGGATAAGTCTCACAGGGGTATCTCAGGATCGTGCGGAACTTAAATGAGAGAATAGGTAAGAGAACTCTGTGGAAGCTAGGGTTACAGGCCCAGGGGCCGGACGAAGCCTGGGATTTGTTTTCTTCCGCTGAGGTCTTGGTTCCAGTCAGACTTGCGCGTGGAAGTGCAGGTCGGGTCCGAGGCTCCCGAGGCAGAGCTGCACTGCCGCTGCCCCTTCTCATCAAGCACCGCCCCGCCCTGCCTTTTACTGGGCCTGTGCCTGGGCCAGTCCATAATGAGAGGCAGGCGAATGTCCATTGGATGGCGATTGTGATTAGCCTTATCTTTTATCCCCCACTGATCGTGAGCTTCATGCTCACTTTTTTTAGGCTCAGTGATCTCGTCTTTAAAATGGGAACAATACTATCTCAGGGCAGGCCCTTTCTGCTCCCAGCGCGCCCACGCATGGCGCATCCGGCCAGCAGAGGGCGCCGGTGCGAAAGGCTCCGGGGAGGCTGCAGCGCGGCGCAGGTAGGCGGGGCCTGGGCAGGTGCAGCTCTTGCATCCTGCCCTGCCTCGTAGGCCCCCGAGGATGCATCTCCACAGGGTGGACGCCTACCGGGACAGCTGCTCATCGCCAGGAATGTGGCTTTCAGGAATATGCAACACGACCGCAAACTTTCTAATGTATCAGCTTGATAATCAGACACTAAAAATAACCAGCAGGCCGGCTCTGGCGCAGGAGGGAGCAGCCTCTTTGGAAACGGGACGCGCCCCATTTCCAGCTCTGCTCCCCGCCACGGCCCTGTGTGGGTTTCTCTGCCCGGAGCTAGGAGACAGCTCCCCGCGTTTGCCTGGGGTGCTCGCTTTCAGGGGACTCAGTCCCAGCAAGATGTAGACAAATTGGAGCCAATTCAGAGAAGAGCAACCTGATGATTACGGGGAGAGAACACTGATAGGCAAAGATTAAAGCAGCCTGCGCGTCTGAGCTGTCTTTTCCGGGTGACAAATCCGAGTGACACATTGTGGGGCTCCCCGCACGTTGGAGAGGTGTAAATACTAGAGGGGGAGTTGAGGGTGAGCGAGTGGCACCAGGAGCCTTTGACAAGGAGTGGCATTAATACCAGGGAGTTTTGGTGGCCCGTGAAGAGTGTGCTGGAGAACCCTTCACTGTCCTGATTTTGTCGGCATAAATGACACTCTGTGGCTGCCTCTCCCTTTCCTTCCGCTTCCGCAATCCCTCCTCCCTGCCTAGGGTTCCCCACTCTCTCGCACCCCAGTTGGACCCCTTGTGCCAGTTCCACCTGACCCTTATCTCCTTCCACCAAGAATTGCGAAGTTCTGAGTGGACAGTGGCCAGGCTGCTGAAGAGGACGGCTGAGGGAGCGGGGGATTGGGGGGAACTCCAGCAGCAACGCCAGGGCGAATGCCAGGGATGCCCCTTGGACAGCAACTTTGTGAACCCTGGGGTCTTAGTCGCAGCTGAGCTGGGCCCCACTGTCCTCACCCCGTTCTCAGATGCAGTTCTAGGCAGAAGAAGGCCAGAGAGCAGAGTGCGGGCTCTTCTGTCCTTGAGGCCTGCCTCTCTGGGAACTTGGCTGGAGAAGACCTGAGCTGAACGAGGGCCTCAGGAGGAGAGGAGTCAGATGGGGATCCTGGCTCCACTCTGGGGGACCGGGACTCAGGATGAGAACCATCTCCACCCACCTCCTCTCCTTTCCCACTGCTCCTCGGTCTTCTAGTTTCAGATTTAGGTTCTCTTCCCCACAAGGCTCTCTTGAAGCAAACCAACCCAGGGTGCTCCCTCGGCACAACTGTGTGGCCCCAAACAGCTCTGGGCAAAGGACAAATTTCTTAAGAAAGCTGCTCAACCCCTCTCGTGTACCAGGGAACATGAATTAAAATAGAAGCGGGATCCTGTGGCCCGGGGTGAACGGTGGAAGGGCGTGGTGAGGATGCTTTGCATGCGGTGCATGGCTATGAAAAATGCTCCCATTTTGGTCCCAGAAACTTACACAATCTGAAATGCCGCAGAGTGGGATTGTGATCGTGGTGTGCGGAGAACAGGGGTGTGGTGCCTGAACCCAGACAAATCGCTTCCATGTGGAGAGATGGGCTCAGGGCCACTAGAAGTCAAACTTTCTTCCACTGCAGCCCCCAGTCCAGGTTTTGATGAGATAAGCTAAAAACTACAACCATGAAGATACAAGATAACTCCACAAACAGCATTTCTGCAGGGGGATGTCTGGCCGGGTCTCTGGGGCCCTTCCACTCCTCTACCTCCCTTGCCCTTGGCTTGGCCCTTTCTCCAAGTCCCACTGAAGTCATCCCTTCCTGTGCACATTCCTCAGAGCGCTTCCTCCCTCCGAGCTAACTGCAAGTTTTTCCTCAGCACCCAGAGCCAAGCCTGCCACACAGGCGTAAGTTTGAAATAAGTACTTCAGTCTACAATTGGAAGAATTTTATTTGATTGAAGTTACTCCCATATTTTACACTCTGAACTTCATTGTGTCAGTTTTGGGTTGTCACACTGGATTTGAAACAGTGCAAAGCCAGAAGCCACGGCTCATTCTGGCGTGCAACTGCCCTCGAACCAAACACAGTCCCTTACTTAGCGGAATGTCTTACCTTTAAGAGGCGGTCAGGGAAGAGATATTTGTGGAATCAGATCATCCTTCCAGTCATGGGAAAGGAAAGATATTACAAAGTCAGGCTGGACTTGCTGTCGGGAGGTATGGTCTTACTTTTGGAAGTCAGGGTAACACTGTAATTTCATTTTGACTTTTTTAAGGTCCTGTTCAAATCTCAAGGGTAAAATGCAGCCACTGAGCCTGGTTTATCAGTGCTCATTGGCATGAAATTGCAAAAAAGTCCAATTACTTTGTTGATTAAATTCTTAATGGTATCCCAAATAATGGAGTTATTGAAAGAAAAGCAGGCCGTTTCTCTAGGAGATATTTCTCCACTGAATTTATCTGCGTGCATGTGGGTGGGTACAGCCTGGCACTGTGTTTTACTCATGCAATAGAGCTTGATTTCTCTTATTGATGGATTAATTAAACTTTAAACACTTTTCACGGTGGGTTTAATCAGCTGTGCAGCCGGCCCAGCCCAGGCATGCATGGGAGCGGGGTGCCCATCTTAGCTCCTCTGTGCCAATGAATAACAGGTGCAGTCACAGAAGGGACTCAGGGACTGGCTTTCTGCAAGGACTAATCTAGACTCCAGCTGGTCATGTTCCTCAGAGACAGCCAAAAGGTACAGTTTTGCATGAATTTTCAAGACACAAGTAAGGAAATGGTAACAAACTTTCAACCAGTGTCCTCTGATGACTTAAACCTAAAGTAGGTAGACTTTCAGCCATTTGAAATTTATTTAAAATTGTTGGTTATTTGTAAGACATTGAAAAACTCCATACTAAAGTTTTACCCTCCATACTATTAATTATGTATTGTATTAGCTCTCTGTCTCTGTCTCTCTCTGTCTCCCTCTCTGTTTCTGTCTCTTGCTGTCTCTTCAGTGTCCTCTGTACTTTTTCCGATTAACAACATCCTGCTCTGGATTTTCTTCTGGACTAGAATCTCCCTTCCCCCTGTCCAAGACATTCAGGGGAAGCTGATCCACTTCAGGCCCCTCGGGAGCAGGCGATGCCAGCCCTAAAGCTCTTCAGAGCATGCTCTTCCCTGGGCATGGTGAATGGTCCAAGCATGAGCTCTTGACCCAATCCTGAGAAGTACTGGCTGCAGAACTTCCTTGAAACCATTGTTGGAATGGATCCCTTCCTTTCTTGCTGGCCCTGAATCTGCACACTCACCTCCTTGAAAAGAAACCTTGGAGACTAAAGCTACCACACAGGACAGTGGTTAGACTCCTGGTTCCAGCCATACCTGAAGGCACAGCTACCCCCACATTATTCAGTTCAAAGCGTGATAAAGTCCCTCTGGACACCAGTGCTGAGGTTTCCAAAAATGTTACCCCAATATGCACCACATTGGACTTCAAACTGAGATCTGGGGTGCAGAAAAGGCAGGCAGGGCTTTCCTTGAAGTTTCTTTATCTACCTAAACATCAGATCTGCCAGAGAGAAGCACACTGGCCTTCAGTGTTCACACGCTGAAATTTCATCCCGAGGAAGATTAAACCCAGCACCACACAGGGTCTAAAAGGACTTAGTCCCAGGCCACTCCCTGTTCTTCGGGCCCTCTCATCTCCCCATGAAAGTCATGGCTCCCCTTTACAAGTGTCTGCAGCCCCTGCTTCCTCCTCTACTCTGAAGAGGGCATTTCAGCTCCAGCCATGTGGCGTTTTCATACTCTGCGTGGCTCCTGTGTATGTGTGCACATCGATTAATCTGTGTGCCTTTCCTCCCGCGGGTCTGTCTCTTGCCACTTTGTCAGCAGCCTCAATTTTAAGCCTTCAGAGGCAATGGCCGAACTACTTTATGCCCATCTGAATTGCACTTTCTGTTGCTGGCGTGCAAAGAGTCCCTATTATTTATACAAACTATATTTCTCCCCAATGTGTCCTAATTTTTCAGAATCTCATTTGGGGGATGAAAAATGCAAAACCTAACGTCTATCACACCTTCCTTTGAAAAATGCTCTGTGTTCTAGTGAAGAACTGTGAGAAAGAATTGTATGGCTGGGATTCCTTAGCATAATTTGCCACAGCTTTTCATTAACAAGAGCCTCCTCTAAATTAGTACCATCATTAAAGAAACCATATGACAAGAATTAGGTTTCTCCAAAAAAGTTTTTTTTTTTCACTAGAGAAGCAACTCAAGGGTCTGCCAGTATCATGTCATTGCTTACGTAAAGCTTTAAATTATTGCAAAGTCATTTCTCTTTCACTTCCTAGACCTCAAACACCTTGCCACCAAGGGACTTCTTGCGGGAGGTTCCCGGAAGAAGACAACTTCAGCTGGAGAAGGCGGAGCTGCATGGGGACCAGGCCCTGTGACCACGAGTCACAGCATCAAACTCACTTGTGAACTTGACCTGCTGCTTAGGTGGGCTGGGCGCTGCAGGAGGGAACAGATTTGTGGGGACCCTAGCAGTTCTGCCTTTGTGGACTCCTCCCAACTTTAATATCAAAAAAAATATTCTCGAGATGCTTTTTAAATATGTTCACATCTGATTTTTCTACCTTAGGCAAAATTGAATAGATTTTTATGGGCTCTAAAATTTTCAGTTTTCATAGGTGAGGAAAAAAAATAAAACTTTTTGACCTTGAAAGTTTCTTTCTTCCTTCTTACTTTCTAAAGACATTGAGTGCTTTTTGAAGACCCCTTCAAGTTTTGGGGGTCCCAGGCCTATGGAGGGCTAATCGGGGGAGGCCTCTGGGGAACTCCTCTTCTGCTTTGCTTTGTTGCACATACAGAAAAGCTTTTTATCTTTCATCAGAGGTTTAATTTTACACGGAGCTCTTGGATAACTGTTTAGTGACCTCAGGCAAGTTACTTAGCCCCTGGGCCCACTTCCTCCTCTATAAATTGGGCATAATAATAATAATCCCTACCTCATAGGGTAACTGTGAGGATTAAATGACTCAATTGGAGTAATGTGCTTGGAAGAGTCTGGCAAACATAGCAAATCATTCAATAAATACCAGATCCTAGTACTGCTACCGCGGCTGTTTTTATTATTTCCAGACGGATTCTCTGAGAGCCTAAGTATCCAGTTGTTTTCTCCTCCTTCCCTGTCTCTCTCTGTCTCTCTCACCATAGAAATACTCTTAAAAAAAAAAAAAATAGAAGCCCCACAGAAACAAAGCAGGAGCCCAGTCTCACACAGCTTTTTGGTACCCTGCTGCCCAGAAACAAGCTCTGGTATTTGGAGTGAATGACACACACGCACACATGTACATATACACGCATGCACACATGCATGTTTAAACTGAGTCATAACTGTGTTGTAGCAACTTCTCCTTTTCCACTGAGCTCCACCTCAGAGCAATGTTCCACACCAGAACACACCTGCAGATGGCCCAGGCCCTCTTTCTCAGGTGGCTGCCTCTGCCTAGGAAGTGGGTCTCTCCCCCTCTAGAAAGTTCCAAGAGTGGTTGTCCTTCTCTTTGCCCTCCCACGTGGACAGCGTGCTGCCAGCAGGGACCTTGTGTTCAAACTAGTTGCCCAAACTTTTTCTTTCCACATTCTTCCATGCATGGATTTTTCGAGTTACCCAGAGAGCAGGGGAACTGTCAGGAAGCCCATTTTGGCCCAGCTGCAAGCCAGCTTCTCCCAAACAAAGTTGCTGCTCCAACTCCACTCTGAGGCAGATATTCGTGTCCTGACTGGTTCAGAATCAGCACGGAGGACTTTCTGGTTAGCATTTGCAACCCTTAATCCTGTAGTGTTCCCCGGCAGAATTTCTTCTTGGGGCTAGATGCTCTTCCTGAATCTTTCTGTGTTTACTTAGACTCTAATGATGGGCATGTAAATGCTTTCCAAGATTTCATTGTCCTGAACAGATCTAGGATAACTCACAGACCAGCTCTGGAATCCTTCTGCACTGCAGACTTTGGGAAGTAGAACTGGGAGTGAAAATAAGTGTGGATTTTGAGCGTGCCTAAGTATTGTCATCGTTGCTGGTTTTAAATGTTCTTTCCCTGTTCAGGGAAGGTGATTCCATGGCAAGCTAAAATGGGTAGGTAGGACAAGTAGCAGGTGTGATGTCGTGGGGGTGAAACTCTTAGGGATGGGGAAGCCCATGTACAGATAGCAATCCACAGACTCGAGGGCAGCCGCAAAGCCACAAGCAGTCCCAGAGCTGCCTGAGAGCAGCAGTTGCCAACCTTTTTGACACTTGGGACTGGTTCTGTGGAAAGCAATTTTTCCACAGACAGGAAGAGGGGAAGGAGGGTTTTGTGATGGTTCAAGGAAGTGTGCAACCTAGATCTCTCCTCACATGTGCAGCTCACGCAGGGCTGTGGTTCCTATGAGAATCGAATCCCTCTGCCCATCTGACAAGCAGCAGTGCGGTCTGGTGGTAATGCTAGCAAGGTTTATGGTCAGACAGTCCAGTGGCTGAGGGGTGGGTGGGTGGCTGCAGGGAGAGCTCTAGAATTTTTCATTCTCCACCTGTGTGACTTTCTGAGACTTCCTTAACTGCTCCGAGCTCCTTTTCTTCTTTATAAAATGGGGATAACATGCCAACCCTGGAGGGTTGTTGATCATCTTAAATGAGAAAGTCCTGAACGTAAGTGCCTTGACACACACCCCACCTAGCCCGGGGGATGCACGACCCACACTCGTGGATGTCATCATCAGCGACACTTGGGACAAAGATGCACTCTCAGAGTCCCCAGCCCTGGGGGATTCTTGATTTCTGCATCTCTGCTTCCTTATCAGCAAATCAGGATTCCTGCTTCCTACTACAAAGAACTGCCCGAAATTAAACAAGAAAGTGGGGGATCGCCTGGCTCAGAAGGGTGGCAGCAGACATTAGCTCCCTACCTTCTGCATCTGGCAATGGGAGAGGAAGTTCAGAGCAAAGGACAGTAGCGGATGGTGTGATCCCCTGCTGCTGAGCACAGCCAATGAGTTTGTGAATAGAAAATGCACTAGGGAGGTCTTCATGTTGGTTCAAGGTTGCTTTTGCATTTCTATTTTTTGTATAAAGACATTGGCCTTGGTGGGGATTTAATTCACTCTTTAGCTCATGGGAAATCGGAGGGAGACCTCTCCTGCCAATATATATCTTGCAAGGGTCTGCGATGCTTGCACCTGCACTTCTTTATTGGCTGTTAGATCCAATCCTCCAGCAAAGACTGGCAATGTGAATTAGAAAAGCTACAGCCTGGAGCCTGGGATCTGGAGAGGATTTCCAAGTTTAACTTATCAAAGTGGGGTTAGGCAACTCACATCCAAATACGAGGCAGAACTGGGAGTGGCCCTGTGAGGGAGACCCATGCCCAGCCTACTGGGGCAGCCAGGGACAGCCCTCCTCTGCTGACCTCCTGCCTCAGGGTCCTCATCCATCACTTTCTGCTCCCAAATTTCAGGACTTCAGAGCCCACCTGGCTTACGAGATCAGCCACTCCCTCCCATTTTGAACTGTGGCAGAGTAAGCTGCTGAGCGCCCTGAAGGGCTGCCCTCTGTGCATTCTCTGATCTCATTTCCAGGTGCATGGATTTCTCAGCCACCCCAGTGGCCTGCCAGTTGTGCTCTCTTCCTTTTCATGGCCTTTGCTATGGCAGCCGCGAGCCGTCCTGGCGTGCTTGAATTTCAAACAGGGCAGGCTGAAAGAGGAACAACTGTATGTTTATTAGGGCATCATTATCCCTCTGAACTGCATCATTTATATCCCTAGGAGGAGACCACACCGGGTCAGGAGCAATGGTTTGAGCTGATAATTTGTCAGGTTGGAGCAGGTGGTAGGGATTGGCATAAGAAATCACCTGAAAGGTGCAGCAAGCTGAAATGGATGGAGGTGGAAGAGCAATAAGAAAGTGATCAGTGAATCCACAAACAAGGAGAGATAAATCAAACAGCACCAGGTAGAAAGGAGCAAAATAGGAGAGATTCAAATTAGCAAGGCTGCACCTTGTCAAGGCGAGGTTAGGCATTCACCCTCAGCCACCCCTCGTCACCAGGGCTGGAGGAAATGAATAGTTCCAGGGCAGGGAGCTGGAGTGGAGGCAATTCCCTAGAGAGTATCAATTTGGGTTATAAAAATCCCAAGGTCTGGGGCACTGACAGTGAGAAAGGTAGAAAAATGAACCAGCCTTCTTGCAACTGCCACTACCTGTGGAGTGGTTGATACTTTCCAAATGTCTGTGCATTCACAAAGGGTGGACAGGGCTCACAAAAGCAAGGAGACAAAAGACCCAGCTGCAGAGTCTGGAAGAGATAAGCATTTCATCCAAATACCCATGACCTTTGGGACTCATAGATGAAATATCACCCCCCCCCCGCCCCCGCCAAGTGTCTTAACTCTGACTAAGTTGAGGCGTCAGAGTTTGGGTCAGAAAAGGAAAAACAAAGGCTCAGAAAAAGATAGGATCATCCTCATCATCACTATCACCAACCACAATCACACTGTATTTGAGGTCTGTGCTGTGGCAGGCTGCACTGAGCCTTCTTGTCATCCCAGAGGACCCAAGTGTGGTGCCTGGACCTGCCCTTATTTTTCAGGTGAGGAAACTAAGCCTCCAAGCATGTAGATGCCTTGACAAAGTCGCAGCTTCTAAGTTCCGCCACCGATAGGTGCACCCAGGACTGTCTGAAACCAGGCTCCACCCTGATCACCCTGTCTTCCGCAAATGGCTCTTACTGAGTACTCCTGGAAGCACATGACGACATTGGGGTAGACTGGGGTGAGCGTCTAATCATAGGGACCTCCCAACCCAAGGACACCCGGGAGTTTATTGGATACAAATGTGGGCAACCATCAGGTCCAGCTGAATGTGCTTGGGTCCTGTGGGTTAGAAAGCACCATAGGGGTGAGGATGTAGCTCAGTACCTAGAGTTTGCAAGGCCCTGGGTTCCATCCCTAGCACGGCACAATACATGTTTAAAAAAGAAAATCATAAAGCCTAGTAGGTAAAGGTATAACCCTGCAGAGTAGAAAATGTGGCTGCATGTTCACAAAAGGATAAAAATGCTATCTTTTTATATGAGTATAAGAGGACTCAGGACAGATTTCTTAACATTTGGAACTCCTCTGTGCATTTCAAATGCATTTCAAGTCATGAAGACTTGGTCTACGCTCAATGTAGAAAGAATATGTGGGTTTTGCATAAAGCACAATACACCTGTTTGGAAATAATTTCCATCTCCTGAATCTGCAGAAAGCATTGTCCACAGTGCAAAGCCAGAAAGAAAGCATGATTCCTTTCCTTGAAATCCTTTTTAAATTTGGCCAAATTTGCTGTGTTTTTATTGGTTAGCATAGTGACCAACTGCTCAGGATTTATTATCTGAAACCTTAGGGACAAATCCAGAATCGAATGTGTGACATGCCAGCTGTGAGTCTCAGCAGATTACTGAGACTTTCTAAGTGGCTATTTTCTCATCTGTAAAATGGTGATAATAAAAATGGCTCCAAAGAGTTATTTGAAGGATGAAATAATTCCCCTGTATGAGACTCAAAAAAGGCTCTGAAGTCAGCACCCAGCAGATGGTAGCTGTGGTCATCATCGGGTCTCTGTTGTAAAAACTGAGCAGTTACTGAAAGACTCAAGCATCACGGTCCAATAGCGCAGGATACTTGCCATTTTAAATGGTCCAGGAGTCACATTGAAAAATTAAAAACAAAGGAGTAAAATTAATTTTAGTAATATATGTGCTTAACATAATACATACAAAATATTATTCGATCAGCACTAATGAGTATAAGATGCATGAGCCATCTTACATTCTGTCTTTGGGACCAAGCCTTCCAAATCCAGCACAGCTCTGTCGGCCCAGCCACATTTCAGGAGCACAGGAGCCCCTGACCTCTCCCCCAGGAGACGTGACAGGCCTCGAGAGCGTGAGGTTCAGTCCCGATGCAGAGCCAGCGTCAGAGTTGGGCTCTAGATGGGTTTGGTTTGGGGCACGCAGTTAGAGCAAGTGCATCCCTAAGATCTCAGGATCAAGAGTTCACGTGAAAACTCGATGTTCGGCTTCTCTTTACCCTGGGCCGGAAACCAAAGAGCTCCCAAAATAGAAGTCAACATGTGCCTCTGCTCAGCCCCTCCCCTACCTTGCACCCCCGCACTTCATTCATCTTCTCCCTTAGCTTTAAGGCGAGCTGGGCTCATGGATTCATCGGAGGGAGCAGCTAACGTTATGTAAGGACAGCAACAGCTCAGAACACGATGATGACTCAGCAAAGGGAGGAGCAAGGCCAAACCGCTCAGATTGTGCCCCTAGATCCGCCGGTGTCTGACTCATCGGTATTGGCTTTGTACCTGGGTGTAGGAAGGGGCAGGTTGGAGTGAATAGAGGGTGTGGCCGATCCTGGTCCTGAAATAAAAGCACTCAGGCCCTCCCTCCAGAGGCTGGAACCCTTACAAGCTGCATCTTACATCAAAACCCCAAGCTGAAAACTATCTAGAGAGTACTTAAGTCTTGCTAGCTTCTCTTGCTAAAGCTATCTTGCTTTTTGGGGGGATCAAAGCACCCTGGAAGGGAGGCGAGGTGGGAAAGAATTCAAGGTGAGAGTTCAGATGGTTCTGAAATGGATCATCTCCCTCTGCTGTAGGAGGTGGGGTGAGCTGCTAACCCCTCCTGGCCTTCTGTTTCTCATCTGTAAAATGTGTTCAGTAACAGTTTCTGGACCGGGGATTTAGCTCAGTGGTTCTGCTGCCTGCCTCAAAAGTGCAAGGTTCAAAGTTCGATCCCTGGTACCAAAAAACCCCACAAAAAACCAGTTTCTCTTTCTTAAAGTTTCTGTGAAGACAGAGATAACAGACATAAAGCACCAAACTCGAGGCCCAATACATAGTAAGTGCTCAATAAATGTTAGCGATTAAGAAGGCATATAAAATTAGTAATCATACCTTTCATAGCTACACCTCAGAGAGTCATGTACCCACTCGCAAAGCCCTTGTGTTTAGATTAAGTCCTTTTGTGCAGAGGATTCCAAAGCACTTAGCTAACAGATGTCTTAAATTTCATTTAGAGAAAAGGGATGCACAGGATATTAAGTTCCTCTCCTACAATGGTGAGGCAGAGGTGTAGTGAGACTATAATTATGAAATCAAAGCCAGCAGGTATTTATTGAGGCTTGACAATGCTCCGATCACTGAGGTAGGTGGCAGGTAAAAGGAGTAAGAGCTATTGCCTTTGTCCTTAAGCAGCGAAAAAAACTAGTTGCGGGGTGGGGTGGGGGGATGAAATAGACACATGACAACAAGCTGCTGCCACTTCCCGGTTGGTTTCTACTCTGTCCACACATACTCAAAGGTGATCCTCTCATTACTCACAGTGATTAGCAACAGGAGGGAGTGGCCTCACAAAGCCCATTTTGGCTGTCTGCAGGCTAGAGCCAGAAAGCATTCGCTTCTCACCACCTCTGCCATTACTTCCCCCATCCAGTTGTTTTCAAGCAGGGGACATTTGGCAATGAGTGGAGGCACTTTGGATTGTCCAGTTGGTGGTGAGAAGAGATGCTCCAGCTAGCTCCTGGGTAGAGGCCTGGGTGCTGCTATTTATCTTACAGTATATAGGATGGCTCCTGGCAACAAATACATATCTGGTGCAAATGTCAGTAGTGCTGAAGTTGAGAGAACACACAGCCCTCTGTTCTACCCTTGTCTCTTGGGGTAGGCTGAATAATGACACCCCAAAGGTGTCTGCATCCCGCTCCCCAGAACCTGGAAAATATTACTTTCCGAGACAAGCAGGATATTTTGCTGATGGGATGAAATGAAGGCTGTTGGAATGGGGAGATCAGCCTGGATTATCTTTCAGCCATGATAGGAAGGAATCCAAGATTCCTTTTTTTTTTTTGATACCGGGGATCTAATTCAGGACCTTGCACTTGCAAGGCAGGCGGGGTGCCCCTGAGCTAAATCTCTGGCCTGATAGGAAGGAATCAAAAGGGGCCTTGTAAGAGAGAAGCAGGAGGGTCAGAGTCCTAGAAGGGAACCTGACTGTAGAAGCAGAAGTCACAGGGTCGCTGCCCACGGGAGGAAGGAAGCATGGCCTCTCTCGGGAGCCGGGAGGAGGCTTTCTCTGGTTGTACCAAGGGGACACAGCCCTGCGGACATCTTCATGTTAGCCCAGTGAGATGGATTTTGAATTTCTAGGCTCCCGAAGTGCAAGAGAACACATTTTGTTGCTTTAAGCTGCTGTGCTTATGTTAACGTGTTGCAGCAGCGATTTGAAACTAACAGCCTTTAACATGTACATGAGAAGAGGTTAGTTACTCTGCTCGGAACTAACTCTCTGATGATCTCCCACTGTTCTTAGAGTGGAAAAGTCCATCCCCAATGCCCACAGCCCTCTGTGACATGGTGCTTGCTATTTCTTTTCAGTCAATTGCTCCTTTTTTTAAATTGAAAATTTCAAACATATCCAAAAGTAAACCCAAATGCGTAATCTACCTTCATGTATCAACTAGTTGTAATGCTTATCAACTCATGGACAATCCGGCTTCGTCTAAATCTCCCACTGTTGTTCCCACTGGCATTACTTTGAAGCAAATCCTGGACTTTGCATTCTTCCATTTATAAATATTTTAGTATGTTTTTCTAAGTGAAAGGAGTCATCTCACACCCGCCCAATAAAATTAACAACAATCATTTCTTAATGTCATCATATATTTAAAATTAGACTTTCCAGTTACTTCATAAATTTAACTCACTTCCGCCCCTGCCCTTTTGTTTTCTGTGCTCAGCCTTCTGGTCCTTTTTTGGTATCCCTTGACTTTTTGGTGGAGGCCTACACAGGGCCATTTCACTTGCTATCTCAAGCTTGGGACCCTGCTTCCTGGGTGGCCACACGGCTCATCTCTCACTGCTGCGATGGGGAAAAGACAAGAGTGAAGATTCTGAGGACACCCTGAGTATGCCCTGACGGTTCCCTTTCCACTCTCCCACCGGAAGCCACTCTGCCTTCAGTCACAGTGGTAGCACTTGTCAACCAAACCCTAGCCAATTGTCTTGATGTTTAATGACATGTTTTTGATGACAGCATTATTCATCCATTCATCCCAATCCACTGATTCCTCCAGGGTTGAGCTATAAAATACTCTTGTGCCTTGATTTGTGTTCTTTCTATGTCCATCATAAATATAATGCTATAAACTCACATTTAATGAGCAGCAGCTCTGTGCCGAGCTCTGTAAGGGTTGCTTGGTCTAGAGCCTTCTTATTGAAGCCATGTACATAGTAGAATGGCCACAGTCAGGTGGTGCTGGAGCTCCTCTAAAGCCACCAAGCTAGTGAGTGTCAGAGGTGGGATTCAGATAGTGATCAGATGAAGAGTGTCCTCGCCCCATAGCACCTTACCATCTCTTGGGTAATTCAGCAGAGGGGACATTAGGGTTAGGACACACAGTGTTCTCCGTTCCTTATATTCTAGTGTCACTAAGACATCTCATGTATTGGGGACACTTCAAAATCAGCCGCTCACATATTTAAGTTTAGGCATTGAGGTTACCAAGGACCCAGTACCTCACTGAGCCCTAAAGTTGAGTCTCAAGTCAGGACAGGGCAGCACTAGTTCAGCCCCATTTAAGTTGGGTCAAGTCTGGGCCGATCGTGTGAAAAGTAAAACAAAGGATTTGGACTGGATAATTTCCTGGTTTAAAATAGCAAAATCAAGAAAAGTAGAAACATAGGAGTTCTTAATATTGTTTGCTTTAAGCAAAATTCGCCATTTAATTTGGCTCAGGAATCAGTAGCATGTTGTGTTCTGACTGTGTCTCCTCGTCCACCATCGATGTGCCCACGGTTAAGTCTGAACACGCACGCTGGGCCATTATTTCCCTATCTGCAAAATGAGAAGAAGGCTCATGCCTATTTTCTAGAACATTCTGAGGATCCAGGGTGTTTAGCGTCAAACCCTAAAAATGCTTCCCGAGATGCTCAGTTAGTATGTCAAAGAGGTCATCTTGTCTCCATCCCCAGTGTCAGAAAATGAAGGCAAGCTCTCGCCTCCATGTGCAAAAATCATGTATGAGCTGAATGATTGTTGGTTCTTCATGGTTTCTCCAGACATTGGCTGGGCTTTCTGAGATTTGAGAGCCTTCACACTGTGGTTAACACCCAGGAGGATGTTGTTATCAGCTTCTTCAGGGCTCCATCACTGATAGCCACTGTTTGGGAAACTTCTAGATTTGTCTTATGTGAACCATAAAGCCCTTTAGACAGCATTTCAAAGGCAGAGCATTGGATTTTGGAAAATAAGATTTTTTTTCAGAACCATGGCACAGTTCTTGGCCAAAAAGGAATTATATTACATGTTGGGTCACTGTCCAGCTAAAGTGCCCCATCTACTTCAAAATAGACGGGCCGGGGGCCAGGGATTTAGCTCAGTGGCTCTGCTACCTGCCTCGCAAGCGCAAGGTCCTGAGTTCCATCTCTGGTACCAAAATAAAAGAGGGGCGGAACTGTACTGTAAACCGAGCCTACCCTTTGTTTTTCCTTTGAGTCCAGTCAGAAAATCTCTTCCCTTGCTACTGGAGAAATATCATGTAAGCTAGAAGGAACAGCCAATTAAAGGTCAGAAATTCAAATGTTTGTCTGTTCTGGCCCAGTATAAATAGGTAGCTGTCAGGTAGAAGCAGCCATGCCTGCGACAGCATTTTGCAGAAATGGGAGAGTAGATTCCTCCATTTGAACTTGGTAACATTTAAATATCAAAAACTTTGTTTTCTAATGAGGAATTTATTGAAGGGGGAGAAATAAATTATATGCTTGATGGCAACTGAAGGTTGGGAAAATTAGGGCCATTTCCCACGGTGTGAATATGGTGATTTCAGTTTGCAAGAGTAAATTAAACCTTGGGGAGGATTTGTCTTCCATTAAATCGAACAGCTAAACAGACAGAGAAGATGTTAATGTCACCATCAGAAAACCCCAAAGATTACAAAGAAAAAGAAAACATAGTTTCTTTAAAAGTCTCCTCTCTGTACCTATCTACCTAAGAAATGCAAAACCCCAAATTGCATGTTGAGGATCAAAATTTAAAAAATTAAAGATCATAATTCCATTGCTACACCATATGTTATCAATGGCTGTCAACACTGTTTAGCCAGCAACTGCTGACAGTTCCATATTTGCTATCTAAATACATCCTAAATAAATCAGTAATGAACTGCTTTGGTAAACCTTCCTCGGTGATTGGAAATATAGATGGAGTAAACAAACTCTGCTAAAAGTATCTACAACTGTTTAATGTCAAAGACAAAGTCACACTGTTATTTGACAAAACAGAGATGGAAATGGGGCTGGGGAGAAGGAAGGAAAAATTGCCGATCCAAACAGACAAGGTGGAAAGGAGGGGACGTCACTTCTGCATTGAGGCATTTGCCACCCAGAATTCTCTGTGTAAAAATAAAGTCCCGGAGGAAACTGGACACGGGACATCGGGAGGTGAACTCACCATTCCTGACATTTAGGGAGTGAGTATAAATCTGGACACTTTATTTACATTTGCCACCATTGCAAATCTGGAAAATACAGGTCTGCAAAATGCTACGCCACTGGGAGCTGAGTATCTTAGAACTGCCTGGACTTTAACCAGAGAACACCAAACTGCATGTTGTTTATGTGAGATCAGTTTTTTTTGGTCTGCCTGTTTTTAAGTGGGGAGTAATTCACCCTTCTGATTGCTTCACACAGACATCCTGAAAGGAGGGTCCATGCTGATTGGCTAGGTTCAGACAGAGAGAGCTGGACTATGTTCACTGAATTACATTTCCTTTTCCTTTTCAGAGTCTCACCTATAATTCAGGGTCCTTTTAAGGAAGAGGCGGAGCTGAGCTCCATCAGGCTCCCTAGCTTTACGTCCTAGGTGGCGCGCTAATTAAGAGCTTCACTAGGTGGCGTATTGTAATTTGTTGAGAGCGCATTTTAGCAGCAGATTCTCAAGGCCTCCAGGATGTTTTCTGCGCCTGAATAAGACCTGCAGAAATTTACAGTTATTCTGGGGACAGATAATATTGAGAAAGGAGAATTCCTTCTCTCCACTGAGAGGAAAGGGGACTCTTAAAGTTGACTATTAATCCCATGAGCTGAATAGCTCTTTCTTCCTGTCAGCACCTTGAACATTCTTTTGATCAGCGGCATAATGAAATCCAAGAGCATAAACAGAAGACGTCTTCTGACGGAATCCAAACAGCTACTTCACTGCAGAGACCGCCGGAAGTCCTTTCCACAACAGGCTGCCATGCGGAAGGCCAGGCGGGCCTCCTTGCTCTGCCCTACCAGTGGGCCACAAAAACTGGAACACATCATTCTGAATGGGGACATTAATCTGCAGCCTCTCTGTTCCTAAGCCACCTGTAGCTAGGTCTGCAGACACTGTGTACACCACATAAATCAGGTTCTGAGCAGGGGCGGCAGAGAGAGGAGGGCTTCTCTGTGAAATACTGGGTCGGCAACAGTTTACCTGCCTTCCAAGGCTGTTAGGAGGATTCACAACCTTGGGTAACTTAAAGTTTGAAAAAAATCCTTGTGCTCTTGCCGAGAAAGAGCAAATAAGATGAGCAGCTTTGGTTGCTGCAAAGTGTGAAAGGCAGGAAAGGAAAAGACCATGAAGAGTTACGGCCCTGGTAAACCGAGGCACATTAATCTTTGCGGACAACATAAACCCAGGTCTTCAGAAAAAGGAAAATGAGAGGCGCACTATGCCTTCTGGTTAACTTAAGAGCATCCAGGCCTCGCGCCCCTCAAATAGCATGGGAGGAAGAATTCACAAGAAAAGGCGGGAGGGTAGGAATGGTTGAATGATGAGCATGCATATTTTATAACCCTTTCCTTTGTTTACCTATATATCTTTCCTCGATATAGTCATTGTTTCCATCAGCTTACTCGAGCAAAATAGAGCTGTGCATAATTCAGGAATAAAATTGCTGTCAACTGACTGAGGAGTCTGAACGAACAGATCCCAAACATCTATTTTTCATTAGCAAACCTTGATGGCGTGGCAGACTTCTGGTAGGGGAGCACTGGGCAAGTTCAGTGCTGGTCACTGGTTTCCACTTCTCTCAGGTGCTGCTGTCTCAAAGGCTTGGGCTGAGTCACTGCCAAGAACCAGCCAGCAGGGGAGGCCTGGCTGTGCGGTAAGCCTGGCTCCTCTGCTCACAAGTTCCAAACTTCCTTCTCACCTCCCTCGGCTACCGCTCTCCACCTTCCCAAGTGTGACAAAGGGGCAGAGAGCCACAAAGTGATGCAGATAGGAAAAAAAAAAAAGAGTGGGAGGAAGAGAGAACTGTTAATTTACAAGGCCTGAAATAGCAGCTGCTAATGGATCTTTGCACCGATTCTATAATCTTCCCAAGGTCACAATCAGAACTAGGCTGTGATTGATTCCAAAGGGAGACTCAGCACTTCGAGTCCACAGCAGACATTTCCAAGCAGAATAGAGCAGTTCAGGAATTGGTGCATCTCTTAAGTGACTGGGATGAGCTTCTCACCCTGCAAGGGCTGGGCGGAGCTGGGCCTAGGCCTCACCCAGGCCTCAATAATTATCAAAGTAGGTCAAGCAATCAGTGCCACTGGCTCCAAGAGTCCCCATCAATTCCCCAAGCCCCCTCAACTGCCAACTTGGTCAGGTTCCTTCTCAGAGAGCAACCCTGAAACATAGCCCTAAAGGGTTAAGGGGATTGAGTGACAACCCTTCGGCATGATTTACAACGTGGAGCCCTGTAGTGAAACCAGGACTTGATGGATGATGCTGAAAGTCGGAGACTAACCATAAATCATGTCTTTGAATCACTGACAAAGATAAAGGAGAGAAAGAAAAAGCCGTGGCATTGACATTCACTCTCCCAATAATGTACATTGACTAGTTACAATGCGGAGCCTTAATTAAAAAAAGGCAACTCGAGGTGTTCACCTCGGCGGGGAGATCCTACCTCTCGGGAGGCTGTTCCCTGAGATTACAAATCAGAGTGTGAGCCTCTTTCAAGAAGGTCTCTGAGACACTCAACGTGAAGCCCACCAGGCTCCCCATGAGGCAAGACAAATATGCCATACAAACAAAACAAAACAGAGGGTTTCGGGCCCCAGAAGAGAAGCCTGCCATTGTGAGCATCACGGAAGGCCATTGTTAGAGATGAAGAATATCAAGAGGAATCAATGGACTAGCATCCAGTAGATGGTGTTTTCTAGTAGAAAGTACCAGAGCAGACCAGAGGTGCAGCTCCAGAGGTGGCCAGAAGACACAAACAGGCCAAGCAATGGAATGCCTGTTCTGAAGGTTTGTTGGCTTTGTCTTTTCCCCCAATTACAAGACACACTGATTCCCTTTCCTCTGGGTCAGGGTAGAGCACAGATCTGTCTCCCCCCGCCACTCTCTCTCTCTCTCCCCAAGATGAGTTTCCTCTTAGCTGAGGAAGACACTTGCTTTCCACGGTGAGTGCAGAAGCAATCCCAGGTGTGCTTCTCAATTCTTCAACGAATATGTACAGAGCACCTGCTAGGCTAGACTGGTCCTTTACTATGAGCATTGGAAAGAAAGGCTGAGTGCCTATGTTAACTCATCCCATCCAAAAGTATTTATTTAACATCCACTGTGTTCTAGGCATCTTGGTGGTTAGATTTGGAGAATAGAGCGATGAAAGAGACAGATCTGTTTCCGGTCCTCAATTAGATTATAATGTCACAGGCAGACAAATAACATACAAAAGAGACGGCAAATATGGCGGATGTTATAAAAGAGGGTTTGACACATGCTCTGGACCCAGCAGAACTGTGGATGGGTTTGTGTCTGGAGTGTCAGCAAGATGAAGAAGGATGAACAGTAGAAACATTTTTTTTCATTTTTCTCTAAATCTCTGGGAGCTGGTACATGATCGTTTTCTGAACTACAGGGAACCAAATGCAGCATTTTTTTAAACCCACTTTTCAAACTCCTTACCCCAAAGAGGAAAGCTCACCACAGTTTTGCACAGACAAGACAGGCAGGTTGTTGCCATGCTGTGGTTTGGGATTTCTGCACAATCCCACGGGCAAGCAGTGGGCTAGGACAGCCCTTCACCTCCACCCGCTGGCTCAACATCTCTGCCAGCAGCCAAGATTCTAGAAGATTCCCACTGGGAATTCCGTGGTGCCATCCCAGGGATGGCTTAGACTCCATCCCAACCTGAGAGATCTTGCATGCTAGCTCTGAGAGAAATCATTTTTCTCAGCAGCATCTAGCCAATAGGATAGAAAGATTAGAAAAATTGCCCAACTGTGAAAATCAGGAAGTGTGAGTTCAGGTTGTGGGGGGAAGACCCAGTCCTGGGGATTCTTCAATTACATTTGTTCCTCAGGATAAGTCCCTGTGCCCATTCCTTTTCTCATCCTCTGTCAGAACCAGAGCCCTCAGAGCCCCTCTATTTCTGGCTTTTGTGTTCTGCTCTGCCCCCTTCTTGGATGGCCAATTTGTGGCCAGGTTTTCGCATTTCTTCAGACATAACTCAGCTTTGTTTCTATGCTCACCTTAAAATCAGAAAGACCTAGTTTATTTCCCAGCTCTGAATATCCCCACTTCTTCCCTTCCTCACTCACTGTATATCTGCTAAGGTTCCGTACTGAGCAGGCACTGTGATAGGAGCTGACCACATGCACAAAGGAAAGAAGTCCCTCTGCTTTGGAAGCCTTCCTCTAGGTATGCCAATCAGTGTTTCCTAACCAGAAGGCTAGAAGAGCTGTGATCCTGAAACTCTCCACAATGTTGCTCTGTCACCACCGAGAAAAGCAACCTCTCATCCTTTTGGTTGTGGGATGCTGTGCAAGCCGATTAACCACTTGGAACCTCAGTTTCTCCTTTCATAAAAGTAGGCCAGCAATAGGATCTCCTAGTAGCGTTGCTTTGCATTCAAAGGGTTGTAAGCATGGGCTGTTACATAATGATTACTGCTACTTTGAAAATATAACAAAAAAAAATTTTCTAATTCTACCCCAAAAAGAGAAAGGAAGGGAAAATGAACAGATTAAAGGAAGACTCATTGATATCTAAAGTATCGTATGTGTATGTGTGAAGGATGGCATGTGTGTATATTTCTCCTTACATATGTCATCTTTTGCGTTTGAGTCAGACTTCTGCACTGTACTTTCTGTTCAGCGTCTGACAGGTCCTAATGTTCAGTCTGTGTTAGGCAACAAGTAATAAGATGAAAGGAAAGAAAGGTTCAAGAATGAAGATACAGAGTCCTTTACTTTGTTTGCTCGTGACATTGTGGTTAAGCCCAGGGGTATTCTACCACTGAGCTACGCTCTCAGCCCATTTTTTTTTTTTTATTTTGAGACAGGAGCTTGCTAAGTTACCCAGGCTGGCCTTGAACTTGCATTCCTCCTGTCTCGGCCTCCTAAGTAGTTAGGATTACAGGCATGTGCCACCACACCTGCTTCAGGCTCACTCTTTATAACATTCCATTCGTGGAGATTCATGGGAAAGGAATAGAAGCAAATATTGTTTAATTGAGGCTGACCATGAAAACTTAAAAAACCTGTATTCACCCTGTATTATATGATTATGAGTAATATATATAATTAATTAACGGCATGTATAATATCTTACACATAGAACACATTACATAGAACAATAGCTTATATATGATTTGTGATTACATGTATATGTATCTATGTGTGTGTGAATAATATGTAACAAACTCTGGGTGAACAGCAACAAGCCATGAAGCATGAAGCAAGGGCTTTTTAGGGAACTACTTGCAATGCCCTAACATCCTGTGTGTCCAAATCACCAGGAAGGCTGACCATTTTCCTTGGCGTTGATTAACAGAAGTAAATAGTAATAGTGAAGCATTCATGATGAGTCACCTTGACTTGAAGAGGAAAATGTACCAGGTTGGAGGCTCAGTAGAAATTCTGCCCGAGTCGAGCAGATGCCTCCTGTTTAATTCACAGATGTAGAAGAATCCAAGGGGCTTGGGCCCATCTCCAGAAGAAATGTGGGTTTGGAATCCAGTGTTCGGCTGCGTGAAGCTTTTATCTTGGTTTTGAACTTCACATACATTAAATCTGCATCATCTATCAATCTTACAGTTACATGTCACTTATGAAAATCTACTGAGTATTGTTTTCATCTTGCCTTACAACAAGCTGCAAAGCCTCATGAATACTGAATAATGCCGGAAAGATGGTACATCTTTTATTTTTAAAGGTCTCGACAGTTTGGAATGGCAGGATTTCTTTGCTGCCAACAGCACCTCTGCACACCAGTGGAGGGTCTCTTCTCCGTTTCCCACTCTGTCCAGGAGCAAGAGGCGGGTGTCACCTTGAATCATTAGTGTAACCAGAGTGGTCCTGCTGTGGGCTGCCACCTCCTGCTTTTGAACCCCGTTGGTGTGAGTCATTAAAGGGGAGTGTGTGGTTCAAGGGGGGCATAATTATTCAGAAGGAGCTCCCAAGCAAACAGATGCCCAAGCTACCTATTTAGCTTTCCTGGCAATCTGTCCTCACTCTTATTTTGGAGAGAGAGAAAGAGAAAGTGAGGCAGGCCTGTAGAGACAGCCCTACATAGACAGGGGCAGGAAAGCAGAAAGACGTTTAAGAATTAGTCACGCAGTGATGAGTGCATTCTGTTGCATTTGTTTTACAAAGTTTCCACCCACTTTTCGTTTGTTCTATAAATATTTCCAGAGCAATTACTCTCCCTTGCACACAGTGGACACAGAGCCTAGGGAGCTCGTGGGCACTGCTGCCCACAGGGAGCTTACTTTCTAAGTGTGGCAGTGTTGATGATGATGATGTTACTAATCCAATCTGGTCTGAATATGGTGCTTCTTAGCTATGGGTTTTGTTCCAGACACTTTCTGTTTTATCAATAATGACATATTTAATCTTCATAACACCCCTATGAGGCACTCTTATTATTATTATTATTATTGTTAAAGTTTTTACAGAATATCTTCTCTGAAAAAAGCTAGACGGACAGAAGACTCAAGTGACATACAACACTACCCCCACATTCTTGTGTGTCCCACGTCAGGTGAAGCTGAGCAGCATGTCCCCTTTCACGGCAGTTCACCCCACTCCCCAGTGCTCCCCACTGTCTCCTCTCCATTTGAGTCAGGTTATCTGTTGACTCTTGTAGCCATCTGGGTTTGGTGGCATAAAGTGACAGGACTCCTAAGACTCAAATGTCTTTGCTCTGGCAACCTCACGAAAAATGACAGAAGTATTTTGTTTTTAGAACTTCTGCTAGACTCTGGTTTTAGAATAGTGGGAAGGAAATTTTCTCTTTATATTTATATGCCTTGTCATGATTCCAAACACGCTCAACAAATGACTTGCAAACCCTTGTATGACCTACTGAAGATGGTGTCAGCAGAGTCTGCTACTCTAAGCTCTGTGCTTTTGAGCAAATATTATCAACTCATTCCAGTCTCATCTTTGCCATTTGAAAAATGGGGATGACTAAATTTCCTTATGCAGATGTGATGAAGATAAAATGCACTGATGCGCATAAATGCCTGGTATGCAGCAGGCATATAGCTTTAAAAATGGACACATCCATAGGGCCTTGTTAATCAGTTTAGGTAACCGCATACACCCTGTTTATATAAATACATACTAATATGTATTTATATATATGAATATGCAATGGATGAGACACGATATCTCATTTTATACATATTTGGACCTATTTTTTCCTTTCTTTCTTTCTTTCTTTCTCTCTTTCTTTCTTTCTTCCTTTCTCTCCTTCCTTCCTTCCTTTTTTCTTTCTTTCTTTCTTTTTTGTACCAGGGATTGAACTCAGGACCTTGTGCTTGGAAGGCAGGTACGGTGCCATTGAGCTAAATCCCCAGCCCTGGACCTATTTCTTTTATTAATGTCTTAGCAAAAATCCTTAGGGTGATTGTGAATATTCTGTCTTATAACCATTGCTTATTCTGCAAACTCTCTCTATTGCCTAGCAAGTATGTTACTTCTTAATTTAAAAAGATATGTTTGCTAAGAGCAGACTGCTGCTGAGAAGCTTTTCTGTCTTGGGAAAATCAAAGTGAGGACAAATTTAAGAAAACAATGTTTCTTGGCATTGCCTTATACCTCTAGTTGGGTGTAGATTTCACTCCTAAGGTTGGCAACTTTGTGAACTTTCTAAAAATAGGTTCCTTGGGCCCCAGTTAGAGGCAGAGATTCATGGCAGGTATTTCTCTGAAAGTCCGTTCAGATTTAGAGGTGGGAAAGTTCGTGTGGCATCATGGCTGTAATGGGGCAGACTGGCTCTTGAGGACAGCAGAGAGAAATAACCTCATGCTCAGCATGCAAAACTGCATTAAAATCCTGGGGGCATTTTGGGTCCCGTGAATTCTGAGGAGAGAACTGTGGGCATGAAACTACTGCCAGTTGTCCTGACAGACTGCCTCTTCTGATGGATTAAACGCTTCGACCACAACCCATGAATGCCTTCAGGTTCAAGAGCAGCACCTTTCCGACCTGCTTCCTGTCGCATCTGGGCGGGTTCTCAGCATCTATGTGACCAGCCAGGCCTCTGAGGGCGGTGGTCTAGGGGTGGCTGTAGCTGCCTGAGCCACACTAGCAGGAGTGAATGGTGGCATGCTCGTGTTAGACAGCCCCATTTTCCCTGGGGACAGCCTTACCCTTTCTTCTCCTGTCCCCTCTCCCCAGCAATGCTCTACTGTAATCCACAGATTATCTGAAGCACATCAGTTTTCTTTCCCTTCTTTCCAGTCAGCATTTCCTGTCCTCTCACCTTAAAAAAGCAGCGCTGAGAACTTTTCAACCGAAAGCAGCCCTGTGGAGCTTGACTCGCTTCAGATTTACACAGGCCCTCTGCTAACATGCTGTCGAGTGCTAAGATCCTGCAGCTGTTTGGCTCGGACCACCCGGCTCGCCACGAACCACATCTGACAAAATGATACTGCTCGCTTCCAGAACTCCTTGAACAGTTATTCTTGGATAAAAGGTAAAGCAAATAGCAAGCCAACTGCTCACTGCTGCAGAAACAAAGCCCATGGAGTCATTCATCAAGACCCGCGACACTGGTGTGCTTTAAGCACAGACACCTCTCCCATTACAGCTTTAAGCGATAACATGATATTGTATCAGAAATGACAAATGGCACTGGGAGGGCCCCAACCTATACGCAATCGATACCTGCTCAGAAGGAAGAACCATCTTGAACGTATCGACAGAGTGAACATGCATTCTCATAATACTGCCATGTGTTCTTGGTATCGCGTCAAACCGGAGGCTAACAATACTCATTTGGGCGTGACATTTTTTCGCCAGCGATCTGTAGCCCCCAGATGTGCGGTGAAGTGTCGAATCTCAAATCATTATCATGGTCCTGTATCTATGCTATATTGGATTCTAAGAGACGAGGGCAGAGGAAATTGATTAGGTAGCTTTCACTGCAGCTTCAGACTCGGCTTGGCTAAATGCACACAAAGGCAGGGGCCCCTAGATCACCAGGCTCAATGAAAAATGGCAAAAGTATAATGAGGGAGATTACACTCTAGGGCTTTCTCTTGTGCTGGCCTCATGGTTGCTTAAATCCCTGGTGTCCCTGCTCACACCTTTCCCCGAGGAGGGCCAGGCTGGCATGTTTAGATTGCAGAGAGGTGAGTCTTCCCCAAGTGATTGATGGAGGAAGATTGTTAACACAGGCAGCCACTGCCGCCCTCCCTGGGGTAGTTGTATTTAGGGGATGCCAGAGAGAGAATGACTTGGAAAAGGGATAAAGGACTCACAGCAAAGGTAGTTGCCGAGAGGAAAGGTGCTGTGACGAATGCTGAAGGGAGGTGAAAAGAAATCATCTTGAGCAACAGGGTGGACTTGGTTTGACATACGGCCCACAAACTGTCCAGCGGCGAGGGTCCAACCTGGGACCGCTCAGAAACAGTGAGATTGATGTGTGCACATTTGCAGTTTTCCTCCTAGAGCTCAGTGCTTGGCCTCAAACCCTTGTGCAGTTGCCTGCAGAGTCCTATCAAAGACACAGACATGCAGAGCTTCAAGCCCAGGCTTTCTGATTCGTGTGCTTGAAATATGTATTATAGAGAATTCTTCAGGCAATTCCGATGTTTCAGCCAGGTTTGAACATCAATGGCTCAAACCAATGGTGTGCCAGCAAATGTTTAATAGACCTAAAAAATTGCTAAATTGTAGCATTTTCAGATTTTCATGGTGTAAATGCCCCTGCCATAGCCAACTGCAAGCAACCACTGAAGAAAGGGAAAAGAGATGTTTATGGTTAGCTCTAGCTAGACAATACAAGCTGCCTCCAGCTAATCACTAGTATAAATCAAAGAAAAATATGAATGAAATGAATAAGAGTGTGTGAAAGAGAGAAGCCACGTCAGTGATGGTCACAGCAGGGAAAGGGAGGCATCAGAAAGCATACCAGAGCTGAGGAAAGTTCTAAGTCAGTAAGAAACCCATTCGCATGCTGGGTCCCAAGACAATGTCTTTCATTCAGTGTCCCTGAATTCATGGTAATGTTCAACCCAGCCCATTCTCCACTTGAGTTATGAGAGCCGTGATAAAGGAATAAAGGTTAAGAGTCAATAAAATCATTGTACTCTGATGATAGATGTAGAAAAGCATCATTTAAAAACCTTTAATTAAATTACTGATTCAGGCAAGGGTTACTAATTACTGTTAAAACCATTAAGTAAATGGTTGATGAGCAACTGGACATCTATTTAGTGAGAAAGTAGAGCCATAAAGATTACTCTCGAGTTGCAAGGAGGTGAAGGCACTGCACCATGGAGGAGTCCACTGGCTGTCATCTTTGATTAGAGGCTGTGTTAGGTGTCACCAGTCTGGAGCAAACAGTGTGTGCTTCAGATATATTGGAATAGAGCCTACACCTGTAGTGTGATCTGGGAAAAATAAGTCCAGTTTCAACCCATGAGGTTGTATATATCACTTCTACAGGGGATGGAAGAGCAAGTTCAGTGATGATGAGAAGCTCCCAGCCATTGAGAAAGAAGATAATCTCCAGAGCAACTGGGGTACTCTCCTCCACAACTCAAGATCCGTAAAAGGGGACCATGCTGACTTCAGAAAGACTCATACGACAAAACAATCGGCTACGACATGGGACTCTAGGTTTGGGAGTAGTTTGAATAATTCAGCTGAAATAATGTTTCCAGTGTAATGAAAAATATGAATATGACCTGGCCATTAAAAGTGATAAAAATTGTTGAAATGGAAAATAGATGTTGGTGACTGAAAACAGCAGGCTATTTGACAACATATATATTATGATCTTGTTATGCATATATATTACATAGATTTCAGTATGCATAGACATACATAGATAGAGAGAGAATGTTCTGGAAGCATGTACACTAGACTACACTAGATTGAAAATAAGAGGTTTTATTTCTTATTTTTGCTTGTTTCAGTTTTCTAATGTTTTACAATTCCTACATTTTGCTCCTATCATTATTATTATTATTTTTTCTGATGCTAGGGATCGAACTCAGGGCCTTGTGTTTGCTAGGCAGGTGCGGTGCCACTGTGCTAAATCCTTGGCCTGGTTCATTTTTTGAAAGGAATAAGATCCTCGGATAAACAAATGTTGAGCCCTGCACACTGTTGGCACCAAGATATCCTGACACCCAGAAGAAGTAGGTGGAATCCATTCATCTCGGTGCCCGGGCTGGTTCTGATTTTGTTCATCACTGTATTCCCAGAACCACAGCCCAGAGCCTGGCAAACAGTGGTGTCTGGGAATGTTCGTTGGCTGAATGAAATTCATAAATCACTTCGAATGCTATAAGGGACACAGATCTTGGTGCCTGGGAAGGAGAGGAGCAGAGGGAGGATGGGTGAAAAGATGATTTATTTGAAAATGCCAGATTGCAAAGTCACAGGGCCACAAGAGGCCAGAAGGAGAAAGAAACAGAGAAGCCAAAGTAAAACAAGTAGAGACCCACCCAGGACGGAGGCAGCCTGCAAGAGACTGATGGCTTGGTCTCAGCGGCCCACGACTTCGGGTAAGTCCCGGGGCCGGTGTGGCTTCCTCTGTCTTTCTCAGCGCATCGCTGTCCAGAGCTGAGTGTTCAGAGGGGTGGATGCAGTCAGCAGAGTTCCCTTTCTGTCACACTTTGGCCTCTCTCAATGCCTGACTTATCCTGGCTGCTCTCAACCCGCTGTGCCATGAAAACACTGTAGAAACCCGGAGAGACAATGCTTGGGACCACTCACAGCACGAGGCAGTGATGGCTAGGACTTCACGAAACTGGTGTGG
This sequence comes from Heterocephalus glaber, assembly GCF_053883595.1. Lineage (NCBI taxonomy): Eukaryota > Metazoa > Chordata > Mammalia > Rodentia > Bathyergidae > Heterocephalus > Heterocephalus glaber. The sequence goes on from NW_028258410.1 coordinate 16,203,894, forward strand.
GTGGGGCAGTCAGCAGCCGGCTGTGGGTCTCACGCTACATGGCCAAGAAACCGCTGAGCGCCTATGTGCGAGCAGCTCTCCATGAGAGGTGTGTGCGCAAGCGGAGTGTTTGTGTGCGCGTGTGGTTCTGTGTGTGAGCCATCCACTCATACGTGGCTGAAAGTCTCTAATCCTGCCAAGGATGGCTGCATCTACAATTTGAAGAAAGTGCTTCTGCGAACCCCCAAACGCCTTAGGTTTGTCCTCTTCTGAGAATGCGGGTGTTGGTTTCCTATTCCCCTGTGTGACTGTCGCTGTCACTATGGCAGCCACAGGAGGCGAAGGGCCAGGCTAGGGTGCACTGGACAGAGGCTAATGCACCTCCCCTCCGGGACGCAGGGGGCGTGGCCCACCTCGGAAATTCTTGGGCTCCACACCCTCGCGCTTTTTCAATCAATTTTGACTTCAAAGGGGACCTGAACGTTCACAAGGGAAAGAGACATCTTAAGAAGCATTCCCACAACGTGTTGCCTGTGAACTTTTTCACTTCATCATAGGGTAGAAATGGGGGCATCGGGAACGCCTTGACTTCATTGATCTTTTGCCTCCCAGCCAGGGGAAGGGTCACTTTTTGCAGCTGCTTGGAGTCCAGTACACACTGTTCTCTGGAGAACACTGAAAAATGAGTTTGGAACTCATTGCTTACATGCCTTTTGCTCACTATGTCAAGTTCAAGGAGAGGCAGAGAGAACAGCCCACTGGGCCTGACCAGAAGGGGTCTTAAAGTTCCATCACGGCTAAGCAATCACCAAAAAGGCATGAGGTAAGTTCAGGCCCTCAATGTCAGTAATGGTTTGTGGCTAAATTTGGGACATTGGCACTTTGAATATACAAACATGCTACCCCTCTTGAGAGGGACAGGAAGAGAATTACAGGGGAAAATTAAGAGACATTCAGATTTAAACCATCTGGGAATAAAGACTGACAGAAAATTCTCCCAGCAGTTCATTGCTTTACATTTTAAGCACAATTCTCAAAAGGAAAAAGGGAGTCACAGATTAACCAAACATTAGAGTAACTCTGGCAAAATGGGCCCTGCTTTGATTCATTATCAGGAAACTTTGAATTAACTAATTTGATCAGTGTACTTAATTCGATCCCATTAAGTATTTTGTTAACGATGTATTTGCAACTCCAGCTCCTTTAGATTGGGAACTCCATGAGAACAAGCCCTTTGTACCCTTAGCATGGGTCAGAGTACTATGTTCATTTCTGTTAAATGAATGAATGAATGAATGAAGCTCCTACAACTTGCTTGGGGGCTTGCTAAGTATTAAAGCTAGAGAAGGAGGAGGAGAAAGGACCAGGTACATTGCACATGTCAGCGAGGCAGTATGGACTGATGCGTATGCAGTGCCCTTAAGTATGAAGTGCAAATTCAGAGAACGGAGGCCGTGTGTGTGGACATCTCTTTTTCACTTGGGGTCTTTTGTTTTTTATTAGATTCAATCTTCCTGGTCAGCAACACTGGCTATCTGAAGACATCTGTCAGTGTCTACATACAAGGCCCCTTCCCCAGTCCCCAGGGTTCCTGGTATGCTAAAGGCACTTTCTGCTTCTGCAGGTTCTGTCCTCCTTTATATCCAATGGGATTGTTTTTGAGAAAGTCGCTGAACATCTACATACTTTCACAATCTGTTAGAAACAGAATCCTTCCAGACTTTGTCCCAGGTTTTTGTTTGCAGAATCAGTGTATCCAGCAGTGATTATGACTGAGTGGCTATCTTCGGATCTGGGGGGCCTTAGTGAACATGAAACTTGGCTTCTATCCTGGGGCATCTATTGCCCTTTGGAGGAAACAAAGAAGAAACAAACAGTAATAGGCACAATGTCATCTCAGGGAGGGACTGAAGCTTTGCAAAAGATAGAACAGGGTGTGGGAAGAGGGGTTTAACCAGGGTGACTAAGGGAGGCCTCTTAGCATGTGACTCTTTAGCAACACAGGAGTCAGAGAAACAAGTGCAAAACACTGAGGCTGTGCAGAGCTTGTGAATGGAAGGAAGCAAGTGGAGCTTAGTACGGAGGGGCTGGGAAATCATGTAGCAGGGGCCTTGGGGGCAGCTCCTGCCTCTGAGAGCTGGGGTTGGCCCAGTGGGATGGTTGGGAATCCAATGGTGGGTTTGAGCAGGAAAGACTGTTCTAGAAGATGGACGCTTGGACCCCGGAAGCCGCATATGTGACCCAAAAGGACCACTCCTTGCTCCCAATTAGAACTGGTTTAGCAGGTACTGGGAGAAGGAAGTCTTTTGTTTTGTGTTGTTTTTTTGGTGGTGGAACCACTGAGCAAAATCCCAGGCCCTGGGAGAAGGAAGTTGGTGGTGGTGTGGAATTTCCCACAGGAGTTTAAAGAACCTCTGAGCTCTCCTTCTTGGCTTTACTTATTCTGAGCAGGCAACACTGGACCAAAGTTGGGAACGGCTGCTCTCATGGGATCCCTGATGAAAGTGATAGTTTACCCCAGGCTTCATTAATTTGTGAAACTGAAATGGAACCTAATTTGGCTGATAGTGACCAAACCTTTGAAATTTCTCAGTAGCTTCTTCTACTCTTATGGAGTACTGAGTGTTAGACAAAGCCAAACATCTCCCCTGTAGGGAGAATGCCATCACTCTTAGAACAAAGTGTGAACAAAGTAATAAATTCTACCCATATGCAAAAAGGTAATGAAAGATGGATTTTGGCAATATGCTCTTTCTGCTGATATCCTCACGAGATGCAGCATACACATAATTCCATCAATAGGCTGAGAGGGTCCAACACCTTCTTTTCCTCTCTCAATCTCTACCTTTATTACAGAAATCTCTGAAGCCAGAGAAATAATTAATGAGAAAAGTACTTAATGCCACCTGAGCCTCACCCCATCATTTCCCAAATGGATCAAAATTCTATACATGACACTTTATGCATCTATAAGAGGCATCTGGAGAAATGTGTATTTTCCTTTCAGAAGGTGTTTCTATTATGGTTAGTCTGAATATCATGTGATATTACAGTTGCTAGGGTAACTCCATTTTTTTTTTTGAAAAGGAGAACAACAGAGTAAATAAGCATGTAAATCGACTTTGGTGCTATGTAAATTCCAGTTATTCCTGTTATCGTTACCTTGACGATAAAAAAGGTGGCATTTATCTTCTCTGGCCCCTGGTATTCTTTGGTTTGAACTTAGAATTTATAAAGTACATATGTGCATGTGCTGAAGGCTCTGCAGGTATACATGAAGCAGTGCTGTTGAGGAGACATGTTTAACAGAGAAGATACTTGGATGGTGACAGGTCATAGAAGAACCAGGGAGGAAGTAGATGGGAAAGGAGACATTCATGGGTACGATGGGGTCTATGTCGTTCTACGACGGCCAAAAGCCCACTCGTGTGGAGCCTGAGCATTCAGCATGGCTGGAGATCTTGTCAGTATCAGGTGTTTTGTCCACCTGATGTCTCACCTATAACTTGTTTGGGTTTTTTGCCATCCTAGCACTTTCGAAAAATCTGGAAAGCTGCTTTTTGCAGCAAAAATTATGAATGCAGCATGTGTGGTTAAGGAAAGCATACTGAATGTTTCTAAATATTTTCCACATTTCCCCATCTAGATAATTCCTCCACCCACTTCCCATTTTACAGTTGAGGTAGGTTGGCAGTGGAGACAAGGATCAGACATGCTGGAAGTCAATTTGGAAGAATTCTTTGGAAGAATGAACGAGAAAAACATGGTCCTCCAGGGATGATTTCTTTTGAGTAAAGAGATACTTTTTAATAAAAAAAAAATGGTCAGTGCTTCCACCAATAAAGGTCAAAATCAGAAAATACATTACAGGGAAAAATTAGAACTGTGATGAAGAGAAACTCAACAGAAGGTAGTCTGACCAACTGTCAGAGTTTTGACTCCTTTTCCCTTAAAAAAAATATCACACCAACACACAGCTTATATTTTAGTGAATGAATGTTTTGAATTGCTACATCAAGTTCCTAAGAAAACTTATGATCTTGAGTTATTGGTTCAAAGAATATATGTGATTGGAATTATAATAAGGAAGAAATTTAAAAATCATTATATTTTGAAAATACAAATTTATAGCAAAATCTCCATTTATCTGTTGATGCCTAGATGCTATGACTATTTGGAAGTATCAAAAAATACATCATTTCACTGTCTTTTCATAAAGTGAGGGGCATTACGTAGAGATGACAATTTCCTTAATGGGACTATAGGATCTTTTCAAATCCTGTAGGAGATGATTGCATTTTCTTCAATCTGAAGCTACTTTATTTTAATTTTTATTAAGATTTGCAATTTCTGTGTATACTAATGTGCTAGAGTTTCTTTCCCACCTACCATTCACTACTCTCGCCTGGAAGCAAAGCTGTGCTAGGTCAGCGTGTACTTTGTAGCGAGTGGACTCTTAGAATCCAGAAACTACAATGAAGAGGGGTCAAGAGTTAAAAGAAACAAAAGAATATGAATGCAGTGATGGTGATGTCTTGTGCAGTTAGCTCTAAACTTCCCTCGGTATCTTGGAGTGACAGGCAGAGAAATTGACAGCTAGTTCCAGCTCCATCAAGAGCTGTATTGTCTTTCTATCGAAATCATGAGTGGGGAGAGTGAGCTGTTAGTGCTGAGAATTCAGGGAGGTTGTGAGTGTCACCACAGAAGTGAGTGTGGCATCTCTGTCTGCTTTGTCCAAGATATGATGGGGCACTTCTAGAAGGGGAACAGCAGGGTAGCACAGAAATGGAAGGTAAAAGAGGTTAATTTATGGAAATTATCCAGGTCACGTAACCACTAGGACATATCAAGCAGAGCTGTAAATCGAGGAGCAGTAATGTATGTAGAATCTGACTTCTAATGGGTCGTGAGACATTGACAGCTATTGGGAGTCAGGCAACTTTGGAAACAAAAGCCAAAGTTTACAGAGTGCTTACTGTGCACCAGGCACTGTGCAAAACCACAAGGCAATGGAAGAGATACTATGATTCCCCATTTCCCACATGAAGAAATGGAGACTTAGCGGGTTCCAGGACAAAATCAGTAAGTGACAATAGCAGGGCGGACTTCTACACTGGGCAGCCCAGGGACAGTGACTTGGGACCCACACCAAACACACACACACACACACACACACACACACACACACACAAATAATAAACTTTGAGATAGAAGAAACTCTTTACATACAGAATATTGGCTTATTTGTCTTTATACCAATACAATAATAAAATACAGCTTAACTTTTTTTTTTAATGGAGGAAGGGAAAATGCCATGAAAAGGTGCTGGAAAAAAATCATAATGCAGGGCCGGGGATTTAGCTCAGTGGTTCTGCCACCTGCCTCACAAGTGCAAGGACCCAAGTTTGATCCCTGGTACCAAAAAAAAAAAAAAAATCATAACGCAGCCCTGAGGGACAGAACTGGAACTGAACACCAAGTCTAAAGCCCTGCTTCTCAAAGTGTGATCTGTGGATGGGAACCAACAGAGGCTCTTTAGAGATGTGGACTCTCAGGGCATGCTGGAGTGGCTGAATCAGTTTCTGCATTTTAACAGGATCCCCAGTGGTTGATTTGCATGTTGAAATTTGGGATGCCTGCCCTGAATCCTCAACCAGTAGTCCACACTGACTAACTCACTCAACACGAGCCTGGCGTCTTCAACTGGAACCCAGAGGCACACCGGTTAAGAACAGAGATTTTTCCTAGAATTGGTTCAGGTGTCCTCTTCCCTTCATAAGTCAGACAGGCTCCAAAAATACATGAAGGAATACACTCCTAAATAAAATGATTTCGAGACAACACTGTTGATTAAGCCATGAATATTCTGTTACCCTTGACTTACGCCCTGTGAAATAATTAGGGAGTTTTGTACTGGCTGTGGTCGCCTACCATAGTAATCAGCGCTGTAGGGGAGACGCATGCCTTGGTTCTTCATTATAACAGTGCTCCCTAGCAACCCCCAATTAAGAAGGCTTTCACATGGGCTCGCTGGCTCCCTGCGCTGGGGAATGGGGCGAAGTGAGCCCAGCAGCCTATGCCTCCCTCTGACTCCTAGAGGTGGCCAGTGATTTTAAGGATGAGGGCACGGAACGAGGTAACTTTTAAGGTTCTTTGATGGCTTTCTAGGGAGAAGCTAAACATAGGATGAGAGAGAGAGAGAGAGAGAGAGAGAGAGAGAGAGAGAGAGAGACAGGTAAAGGAAAGAGGAAGAGAGAATAGGAGGGGAATTGGGAATAGAGATAGAAAGAGAAAAGCCTGAAGACACCTTTCTCATGGAAGCGTAGTAACAAATGGGAGCAGGTCACCAACGTGGGGCAAGTATCTAGGAATGGAAGGGCAAGAGGGGAATTTAGTTGTTTAGCAAATGCCAGCTATCTGGATTAAATGTGTGTGTGTGTGTGTTGGTGTGTGTGTGTGTCCTCCACAGCGCTTGTAATTATTTAAAGTTATTTATTTGTTTAACTCTGAGTCTTCTTTGCTAGGTTATACTCTGAACTCCAACTCCTGCCTTTATTCTCCTTGCTTTATGGGGTTGCTCTCTTGTACCTTCTGAGAGGCCCCCTGGAAGAGTTGCTTAACCACCCTCTGGTTAAAGATCTGGAATAGCACAGAAGGCCCAGACTCAGCCTTCCAGGCTACAGATCTGGCTTTACTTTTCTTTGAGCTGCGAAGACTTAGCACGTTACAGGATGGCTGTGTGCCTCAGTTTCCCCTCTACTAAGGGGAAATAATGTAACACTCATTCCACAGAACTGTTGTGAGGCTCAAAGGCTCATAATTAATTTTATAAATGAGTCAAGTATAGACCCCAGAGTAGAGACTTCATAAATATTTGCAGTGCACGCTAGACTGGGATCTTTTTCCCTCTCTAATTTCTTTGTCAGAGCAGCCTATGTTTAGTGGATATTACATAAAAACTGTTAACTGGCTAGAATTTTCCTAGGCATCTATTGAATATTTCAAATCTAATAAAACAAGACAATAGTTACAGTTCAGACTTAACAGATATTTTAAAAAATAAATGAGTTAAAGAAAGATTTGGTGGAAGAGATTAACATGAGAAAATAATCTTCAAAAACCTTAATTGATCACATGGAACATATGTTTGAAATTGAATTGGGAAAAAACTCCACTTAAATTCTGCCCTGGTTCACTTGGGACTTACACTTTAATTCACTAAAACTAGACAAAATTGATATGGTCCACAGTTTAAGGTAGAGAGATATTTCTTTATCATTCTTCATTTGTAAAATGACTCTTATTCTAGGCAAAGTGAGACAGTAAAATGATAGTCTTGGCTAGATAAATTGAGATATGTATAAAATATTTTTTTTCTAGAAAGTTACAGTGATTTTTTAAGGCTTCATATCTATGTGGTCTTTTTTTGTTTTTTATTTATTCATATGAGGCAGGATGACTTATTAATCTAACTATAAATTTCTTCCTTAGGTTGCAGTTTTCATCTGGGGGAAAGCTCTTTTCATATTAATGAACTGTATCATTTGTAGTAACAATACCTTTCTCCCTTTGTTTAAGAAAAAACCAATAATAATGGTAGTAATAAAAAAGCAGACTTTCCCTTCATAGAAAAGTCAATCAGAAAATAAATGAGGAAAACATATATCTTAATGCCATGATTGAGCTTGAGAAAAATCAACATTAATTTTATTATATGTAGAATGTACAGCTCATGCCTATAGCTCAGAATCAATTAATTTAAAGTAATAATTTGTACAAACACCCTCACAAAAATTTTAAAGGGTATTAAACACCCTGTTTTATAAACATAACACTTAATTTAGGAAAAAAAACATTTAGAAGGTAATGCATTTAGGATAAGTGCACAACACATGAAAATAATAAATGAAATTTTCCCAGTTTAGAAAATGAATGTAATTAATTAACATTTAAATTACATTTTTAATTGCAATCATGCCCTCCCAGGGGACTCATAAGGGACCATAATTGCAATTAAAAGCATGTGGATTAGATAATAAAACAATGCACACTGTCTGAAATGTGCGATTTAAAATGGAAAACAGACATTGTTATCGGCACATCTAACTTAATTGTAGCCATAAAGCAAATGTGCTGTACAAAATAAAATTCACATACGGGAACATTTAATTCTGGAGTCTCTTAAAGGGGACACGCTTGAGAGCACATTTTATGACAGGTTCTGCTGGAAACAGCCCTTTAAGGCTTTCAGATTGAGGGCTGGTGCCTTAATGTTTTTGCATTAATAAAAGCAAAGCTGAGTGTTCCTATTAAAACACACAGATACATTTAAGTAAGAGATGAAATCCAATGTCTAAATTTAAGCTGTGGTGCATAATTCTATTAGCTGGACAGACTGTAAGGCCATGTAAGTTTGAAACTGAGCCTTTTTCCCCCCACTCACTTTTTTACTGTCTTTCCCTTCCCTCCAGAGAATCATCATAAAAGGTATAGGAAATTGAGCCTAGAAAAAGGAAAGCTGGAGCCATGTGTGTTTGGCCTGGTTAGAGCCGGGTTAAGGCTTCACCCCGACATTCTGATACCCAGGACATTCTGATACCCAGTATTTCTCACCTCCAGAAATCCAAGTTGATGCTCTGTGATTCTGTAAAGGTCACCTATGTTAGGATCATTAAGCTCACCTCCAATAGATCAGCAAACTTCTTTCACACCACTATGCTGGTGTCCTCAGCAGGTACACTTGGTAATGTCTGGGAACATTTTCTGATAGCCACAGCTTGGGGGCTGGGGTCTGCTCAACACCCTGCAATTCACAGGGCAGCCCTCCATCCAGGGGGCTGGTCCAGTGGAGTCAAGGTTAAAACACCCTGGTTCATTTAAAGAGAGACAGGAGAGAAGAGAGGAGAGATGCCAAAGTTGTAGTAAAGAGGACTTGAATTTTGTGATAAGGCTGCTATATCCTAGGAAGAAATGGTCAAGAGTATTTCAGGATAGCATTATAGGAGATACTGGCTGCAGGCTTCTGCTTGTAAGCCTCAATGTTCATTTCATTTGCGTATTTATGAGGAAGAGGGCCTCTGTTTATAGTATAAATGTTAGCATGGAATCAGAAGCAGAAAACTCTAAATATGCAGAGCAATAGAAAGACAAATGTCTAAACATGGAGGCTAGATCTCCATTCAAAGTTTGGCTTTTCAATGAAATTGAAGATGTAATTAAAAATCTACCAGGTTCTGACGGATTCACTGCTGAATTCTATAAGAATTTAGAGAAGAACTATCGGCATCACTTCTCAAGTTCTTTAATGAAATTGAAAGGGAAGCAATATTCCCAAATTCATTCCTGGAAGCAAGCATCACCCTGATGCCAAAACCAGGGAAGGATCCAACCAAAGAAGAGAACTACAGGACAATCTCCCTAATGAGCATAGATGCAAAAATCCTCAATAAGACACTGGAAAACAGAATGCAGCAAATGATCCAGAAGATCATACACCATGACCAAGTGGGATTCATCCCAGGAATGCAGGGATGGTTCAACATATGCAAATCAATCAATGTCATACACCGTATTAACAGAGCCAAGGACAAAAAACACATGATCATTGCAATAGGTGCAGCAAAAGCGTTTGACAAAGTCCAACACCAATTCATGATAGAAACTTTACAGAAAATTGGAATAATCTTTATCTCAATCTGATAAAAGCCATCCATGATAAATCACCAGCCAATACCATACTAAATTGACAAAAACTGAAAGCTTTTACTCTAAAATCACAAGACAAGGATATCCACTATCACCACTCTTATTCAATATAGTTCTGGAGAAAGAAATAAAACATTTTTCACAATATGATTCCCCCCTCCCCAAGAAATTACCTAGGAATCAATCCAATGAAGGAAGTAAAAGATCTTTATATTGAAAGCTATAGACCCCTTCAAATTTAAAACCCAATAAAAAAATGGGCATCTTAAATACAAAGACACTTTTCAGATGAAGAAGTAGAAATGGTAAATACATATATGAAAAAAGATGCAAGTTAAAACAATGCTGAGATTCCCTCTCCAAAAAGAATGGCTATTATTGAGAAATCAACCAATAACAAATGCTGGAGGGGCTGTGGGGAGAAAGGAACCCTTCTCCACTGTTGGTGGGAGTGTAGACTGGTGCAACAACTGTGGAAATCAATGTGGAGATTCCCTAAAAAATTAGAACTAGAGGTTCCATTTGACCCAGCTATTCCCCTTCTTGATATCCTCCTGAAATAATTAAAAGTGTCATACCACAGTGATACATGAACACCCATGTTTATAAAGGCACAGTTTGTAATAGCTAAATCTTGCAAACAGCCCAAATGCCCATCAACTGATGAATGGATAAAGAAGATGTGGGTTTTTTTTAATACAATGGAGTACTACTCTGTCATAAAGAAGGATAAGCTTGAGATATTTCTAGCTAAATGGATGCACCTTGAGACCATACTCTGAAGTGAAATAAATCAGACACACATGTTTAAATACTACATTGTTTCTCTGGTGTGAGAAACTGAAAGTGTAAATAAGGACCAAAATGTATAATAGATATTGGGAAATGGGAAGAAAATATTCAAATGAGAAGGGGAGCGGGTGTGTGTGTGTGTGTGTGTGTGTGAAAGAAGGGACAAGAAAAAAAAGAGAATAGAAGGGAAAAATAGAAACAAAGCTTTTGTAAATAAGGAAGGAAAGAGGGGTCAAGGGGGAGGGGAATGAGAAAAAAAGAAGCAGCAAGAGATATGTACAGGTACAAATTCCTTACAATGAATGTGATTATTTATATCTGAAATGTACCAATAACATTGAAAAAATCCAGATACTTTACTTATTAATTAGAAAAACTTGACTCTTGATTATTTGCTGTACAACTGAGCTAAACTCAACTTTTTTTTGCTAGTCTCAGTTTTCATATCTGCTTTACAAACAGTAGCTATAACATTCTTGTTACTCATGGTGGCACTAAGATCAGAAAAAATAGGCTTATATACATAAAAAGATGCACTTACACATACATATATTCATTGAGCCTATTTAGGCATGTGCATGTATAGGAATATATATTACGCAATGGACATATAACTAAGTGTATAAATACTTTTGAAAGTATAATATAGAATGCACATATAACATACTATATATATGTGAGCATGCACACATGCAAAATTTATTAAGTGATATGTAAGTGTCTATGAAAATGGAAAACTATTCTCAAGACTGAGTCCTTAACACTGTGAGAACTGATATAAGCTGATTTCCATTTTAAAGGGGGAGGAGAAGTGTAGGTAATCCCTGTGCTATGTTTACATACATTACATGCACAGCTTGCTGTATTATACAAACTCTTCTGCTCACCAGTTTTTGGAGGGCCCACTAGGTGTCAGGGACATGCTAGCCTTGGAGACGTAGCAGAAAAGCGAGAAGAAAGGGCTCCAGTAGGTGATGAAACATTTCTACTTGACTCTAGCACAATGAGAAATCATTGGTGGGTTTGGGCAGAGGATTAACGTCCACAGATTTGCATTTTGTAGGAAAATACTGTGTGGCACATTGGTCAAGGAAACTCGGTAATCTGGAGACAGCTGTAGCAATGATGGCCAGTCACCGGAAGCTGATACACTTAGGCTGGGAGAGATTTTCAGATTGGAGGAAGAGCTGAAATCAGCTGATACAACATAGCTTTTGTTTGTAAGTGGTATGGTTTGGGTCTAGATGTCCCCCCAAAGCCTCATTTGGTCACAGGTGAGGCTTTTTGGAGGTGGCTGGATCTGGAATGTGTGATGCTGGGATTAATGATGTGATGCTCGGATTGATTCATGGTGTGATGCTAGGATTAAGGCTGCCTCACACTGGGTGTGAGTGCTACCTGCCCTAAGGGCGTGGAGCCTGGATAGGATATAAGGGGCAGAAAGAGGGCTGCTGTTGTTGTTTGCTGCTTTGCTGCTTCGCCGCTTTCTGCCTGCCCATGCTTTGCTTTGCCATGCACTGTTTCTCCTCTGCCATGCGCCTCTGCCTTGCCACCCTGCCTTGGAGCCAGCGGACGATGAAGTGAAACCTCTACAAACCATGAGCCAAATTAAACTTTTCCTCCTTTAACTCTGGGTGTTGGGTACTTTGTCTCAGCAATGAGAAAAGTAACTAAAACAGTTAGAAATCCCAGAAACGTGACAACCACCACTTAATTTATTTGCCATAGTGGAGGACAGAAGAAAGGAAGATAGAAGACCACATAGTGGTCTGGAGTCAATGACTCCTGGGTGTCTCTTCATGTACTTACTTGGGCCAGTAAAAATGATGGATTCTTAAAGCAACTTTCAGGGACCTCTTAAATCAGCATGGACAGAGAGGGAGTGTGGAGACTGCAATTCTGATGCCTGCTATGTTTAGGGAAGACTGTGCTATAGTAAGTATTGTTAATTTGTAAATTAAAGCACTAGAAACAACAAATAAATAGGATCTTGACTACGATTAAGTAAGCTGGAAACCTGACGTCTAGATCATGACACAGGGATGCGATGTGCTTGGCTAAAGCCTTCTTTCTTTTCCTCTTTCTACAGAAAGGCCCAGTTTGTGACTCATGAGTTATAGGTACAAGTGATGTACTGTACATCACTTCTGGGGTTGGCCTCCACCTTCTTCAGTGATTTTGGAAGCCACGTGTTCCAGACGGTGTAGTGACCTCCTAAGAAGGTCACATCCGATTTGCCACTTACAGTCAGCATCGGAATTTGTGTGAAAAATAGACGTGGGCTCTGTTGGCCACGGAGAGTTTTGGAGTTTATTAGGCAGCTGGTATTAATGATCCTAACCAACACAAGGAAATAGAAAACAAAAACATCTTTTGGAGTCTGCTGTGGAATCCACATATATTCCATCAAATTGTCAATGCCTCACCATAATTTTTCTAAGGTAGTCTTTGCATAGTCATAGATGCTATTTTTAGCTTCAGGATTGGTATATTTGAGTGTACATTAACTCTTGAAGTTAAACTGAGAAGGCATTCCATTGTTATAAACCAGACTATTTGAATAAGCGAGTGGGTGGGAGTTGGGGGTTGGCCCACAGGGGAGATTTGGCAACATCTAGAGACCTTTTTATCTGTCTCCACTTGGGGCGGGGGTGCTCTTGGTATCTAGGGTGTAGATCCTAAATATCCTATGATGCAGATAGCTCCCCTCACCAAGAATGACTCAGTTCAAAAGATCAATAGTGCCCAGGCTGAGAAATCTTCGACTAATCAAACCCAACGTACAGCTGGACTTGAGGTTGAAGTCTTGCTTGCATATTGGACATAGTCATACACCCATGATGTCCAAATGACAGTGGCCAGCGGAACCCACAGTGCACTGAGTCCAGCTGTCCATGCCTGGAAGATGACTGCTGCCACTCCTTGTCAGCACCTACCATCAGTGTGTCAGAAATGTTCCAGGGACTTTTTGTCACCTGGGCATTTAGAGACACCTTGAAAGACACCGTCATTCACACATTTGATTTTGTTTTCTTCTTTCCAAAGTTGGTGTTGCTGCTAGCAGACCTGGTAAAATTCACAGGAGATCTGTCATAACTTGACACTACCCTAACCATCCTTTTGGGAGGCATAACCAGTGAGAACAAGAATTTCAGGCTGCTGCTTGGTCACTGCTCTGCACCTTCTCACCCTTGCTGGGCTCCCTCACACACATGTGGTCTCCACAGATAACACGTACAGACTGCAGTGTTGAAGGGAAGGAGAAGTACACTGTCACGCAACTGAGGAGAACCAAGCAGTCCCTTACAAATCAGACACCCACACCACATGCACACTCCTTACTCCCATCTCCCACCTGACAGAGTCTGACCTGAGAGCTTAGGGTGCTGTGCCAGAGCAAGCACTGGGGGCCAGACACACACAGATTTGGAGCCTGGCTTCTCTGCTTTCTACTTGGGATTTTACACTAAAGTTTTAATTAAACACACCTGAGTGCCAGTTTCCTCACCTCTGTGGAGAAAACAATGTCCATCTTGTATAGTTGATGTGGCAATCGGAAGATAAAATGTACATAAAAGTGCTCAATTCAGTGTCTTGTGACACTAAATGTGAAGTAGATGGTTATTGGCATATAATTAAAACTCTTCTCCCTAGGAGTGGTCAGTTTTCCTATTGCTGGAACACAATACTCTAGGCTTAGAACTTAAAGGAGGGGAGGTCTAATGTGGCTCACAGTTTCAGGGGATTCAGTCCACGGACAGCAGGCTCCAAGGCAGGAACATCATGGAGGAAGGGTGTGGTGGAGCAGAGTTGCTCGGCTCATGGAAGCTGGAAGCAGAGCAGGGAAACAGTGCCAGGGACCAGACGTGATACCCCAGGCCACACCTCTATGAGCCACCCAGGCACACCCAGAGCTGTGCTTTATTCCCTGGGTGGCTCTCAAACCACTGACAGCCTAGCTTAACTGTTACATAGAATGTAGCTGTATGTGATTTGGCCTCTTCTCTCATCTTCCTCCCTCACTCTGTATACATTGGGCTCCATCCACCATCTTTGTTTTCCAGAGGAAACAAAGCCAACTCATTCTCACCCCAGTATTTTGGTACTCGGTGCTCTCTCTGTGTGGAATGCTCTGCCTCCAGACTTTTCTGTATGACCGACTCCTCACTCTACCCATCTCAGCCTATATATCACTGTCCTCTGACAATTATTTCTATAGTTGTTCCTCCTTTCTTCTTAGTCATTCACTATTAAATTATGGGTTTTATTTTCCTTGTTAATGCTCATCAGCATATAGGATTATCTTATTCACATATTTGTTTCCTAATTTATTGTCTTTATCTTGCCTCCCCTTATTATAAGCTGTATGCAGGCAAGGGATTCATCTCATTCAGCAGATGTGGGCACTATACAGTACCTATAGAGCTTTCCACTCAGCTGGTTTTCAATTAACATTTGTCGGATAAAATAAGCTAAAGCTAACTTGATTAACCGAATTTGTGGTAGGAAATCATTTAATAACAAAAGCAGGAACAGGGCTGTTGACATGAATTCTAAGCTCCCAGTAACATCCAGAGAAGGCAGAGATTCTTGGAATTTGTTTCACCCCATTCTCAAGAAACTCTGACTTTATACTAGTTTCTAACTAATTGTTGCAGCACACAGGGCCATAACATCTGAAACTAGAAGGTCCACAGTGAACCTCAGTTTCCAGGCCAGAGTACAGAAGACAGGAAAGCTCGATGGCCAGTTAGAAAGGGGCTCAGGGCCTTCATGCCCATGCAAGTGTTTGCAAACAGAGTTGTGTGAGTTGGTGTTTAAACACACATGGCCAACCAACGGCAGCTCAGAGGACCACCTAATTACCTTTCCAATTCACCATCAGGCAACACCACTCTGCCACTGTGTCACTTGCCCCATGAAATGGATATGGGATGCAAACTATGCCTTAACTAGGCAGCTTCCACTCTTGCTGATCTCATTAGCTGCCCAACTGGGCAGGACGGGGTTTTAATTGCACACCAGAAGCTTCATCTTTCTGCCCCAGGCAAACAGTTAACCACATTAGTACACCACTGGCACGTTCGAAGTTGGTCAGCAGCGAGAAGGGAAGCCACTTTGGGAGCAAATGGAGGACCTGTCATTCTCCAGCCGTTTCCCACCTAGCATCTAGAGCTACCTGAGGGAGAAAAATTTCAGTCAAAACCACCACAGTGTGACAAGGTGTAAATCATGGTGTTACAGTCCACAGCTTCATGATGCAGTGTAGGACGGGGGGTTAGGACAAGGCTTGAAGACAGATGACAGAAGACAGATGTAGTTCCAACATGGGCTGTGCCACTTACTAGCTATTTCCTCAGTTTCCTCATCTGCCAAAAAGGAAAAATGAATGATATCTTCCTCTCTGGGGTATTTACAAGATTAAAAGAGAAAGAAATGTTACAGATAAAGGCTTGGGTCCAAATTCTGACACCTGTAGATATACTGCGTCTATTAGCTGTTACTTTAATCATTCTGCTCATCTATCCATCTATCCATCTCTTCCTCCCCTCCTTCCTCCCTCCCTCCCTTCCTTCCTTCCTTCCTTCCTTCATTGCAAGCCCTTGTAACAAGTGCTGTGGCTTGGGAGATCAATAGGTAGGAATGTCAGACAGCAGGGATGAAGCAAAAGGGATAATCACACAGCCTTCAATCAAGTACCCTCGCGCCCCGCCATCCGTGACGTTAGGTCCCTCCCAGCTTGTCCCCCCATGGCAGCCAACAAGAGCTTATTATGGGGTACTGAGGTTCGAAGGCCATTTTGCAGATAACCCTATTTTGACTTAAATGTTGGTCCCACAGAGAACCCTATTTAAAGGCAATGAGAAGGAAAAGGGGACATTACTGGGTGCCTGAAAACTTCGGTGTCTCAAACTTCAACTTTGTTTAATAGGAGGCTGATTTTCCCTTTAATCCTTCATATGATGCGGTCTAATATGGTAGCCAGAAACTCCATGTGGCTCTTTCAAATAAAATCAGGTGAAATAAGAAATAAAGCTTTTGGTCTTCCAGTTGCAGTGGCCACATTCCAAGTGCTCCACGGCTGCACAGCTTGTGGTCACTGTACTGAACACTGCAGATAAAGAACTTTTTTGCCAGCTCCGTGGGCCAGCACTGCTTCAGGGTAATATTTAACTGCTCATCTCAGGATTTCAACCACTATGTGTGCTCCATTTGCCTTTAAGAAGGAAGGTGAATATGAAAATTATTTCTTCCTTTTAGTATCTGTAAAACAAGAAAATACTCTGCCTATCTACTTAATCAACTTATTAACAATCAATAAAAGACAAAGGTGTGGTGGAGGGAATGTTGCATACCTTTCTGGTAGTAGTATATTAACTTATCCCATCTACTGGAGAGCTGTTTGTAATAAGAAATAGAGCAATACAAATATGCTCACCCTTCATCCCAGAAGTCCAAACTGATTCCTTACCCTATCACTAACCTCAAAGTATTTCAAGATAACAGCTATTAAAAAACCAACAACAACAAGTAAAAAAAAAAAAAAGAAACCCAAATTAAAAGACGTTCACTACAGTGGTGTTTATAATAGCAGCAAAATGGAACTGAATGTCTTAGAAGAGAGGAGTCATTCACTACAAAGTAAAGAAGTATAAATGCTTATACTTGGTATCATATAAGCACAGTTATTACAATAGAAAGCAAATACTTGGTGCAAAACACATGGCATAATTAATCGAGATAGTAAACAGAATGCAAAATTTTCTTAGTTGTCATATCTATAGCATGTTCATTCCAAATCCAGTTGCTAAGAAGAGCAATGGCTTATTGTGTCACAGTTTCTCTGGTTCAGGAATCTGAGAGAGGCTCAGCTGAGCGAGTCTGGCTCAGTTCCTCACAAGGTTGCAGTGTAGCCTTTGACTCGATATCCAGTTCTCTCAATGCTCGAGGCAGGGAGCTGAAGAATCCACTTTGAAGTCCACTCACATGTTTTCTGGCAAGTGATTTTGGTGGACCAGTGTGAACTGATGTCCCTAGCTTCTCATTATATCAATAAAAATTAGAGTTGAGATTCAGAGGAGAGGGAGACAGGCAGACGGGAGACAGCATGGATCTTCTGCATGGTAGGACTATGGTAATCACTTTACCATGTTCTTTTCACTGTTTGCCAACAATGAACTTTTAAACAGCAATTGTATGATAGAAACACTCAATGAGTGCTATTAAATTTAAAAACTTACTAAAATAAACAGGTGCTATATTCATTACCGTTGAAGGTCAATTTAAATCTATTTCCAACTGAAATCAACTTTCTTATTTTCCAATTTCTGGGGCTGGGGGAAGTCAGACAGTGATTCCACAGTTCACAGAACATGCCAGGCGACCCCAACAGACGCCTCTTCCTGTACGCCCTCCCCTGAGGCCCTCCCTGCCCATTCTTTCCTACCAATCCCCAGAGAACTCTACATTTTAGTGTCTGCCAGGATTAGAGTCCTGGCCAGGAAGCCAGGATTGATGGGCCCCAGTGAGTCCCAGGCCGGCTCTGGCAGTGGAGCGTAACTCATACTTAGCACCTGACGTAATTTTTTGATGACTGAAACCTGATCCTCCCAGTCTGATCTCATCTCTTGACCATCAGACAGCCAAAGTCCAGTTACCAGGAAAGATGAAAAGGGAGGCAGTGAGTGGGCCACGTCTGGGCTCAGGAAGGAATCAGCCTGTCTTTGATCCTCTATCCAGAGAACCTGCCTAATTCTCACAAAGGAGGCGCCTGAACCTAGAACATCACGGCAGCTGGTCCTCCCGCCGCTGCCCGGCAGATTCTGCCGAGCTGTGTGTTTGTATAATTTTGCAGGGAAAGGCGCAAGTTTATTATTTTAATCCTTCAGTTACAATCTCGAGGCACACCTCTTATTTACAAAACCAGCAGAAAAGAATGCAATCAGCCAAACGCTGCTGCAAGCCTTGAAAAGAAAAATCCACAAAAACCAAAAACAACAAACAAAAAACAAAGCATCGTCAACAACAGCAACAAGAATTAGGATTTAATGAGCATGTATTTTGAGCCAGGCCCTTGCGCTCTGCCTTTGCCACGTGTTTGCTCTCTTGCTCGACAGGTGACAGGTGACGCTTCCCTTCCCCAAGTCTCAGGGTACTCACGTGAAAAGTGGTCATAATCCTACCTGTTCATGGCGGCCATTAACAATAAACGAGCCAGTGAGGAGATAAAGTGGTGGACATACAGCAATTGCTTATTGAAGTGTGATGCTTCTCTGACAATACCACGGCAACCACGTCTTCAGACCATTCCCTGGCTCCTCACACCAAGTCAGCTATACAACTCTAACACCCAGTCACCTCTCAAAAGCCCTGACTAGGAGTGCATAGGCTTTGGGGGACATTTTGGATATAAAGGATAACACAAATACTTTTTATTACTGGGCCTATTTGATCAATCCCTGGTTTTCTCCTTCATGTGCACTTGGCTGCTGTCCCCTGCTCTCCCTCTGTCCCTGTCTTACTCTGGCCTCAGGGCCTTTGCACTTGTGGTCTCCTCTGTTGGGAACACACATTCCTCAAACACTTATTTGGTCAGGAGTTTTCTCCATGGTGAAGGATACTACTTTTCAGAAACCCTTCCACTACCTTTTTGCTGGAAATAACCAGAGTTAGTTTCCACTGCTTCCAATCAGTGAAGTCAATGGACTCAAGTAGCTATTTTCTTAAAAGTTACTTTCTTTTCCCTTCTCCATCACCAGTGGCATTTATTAGCCTTCCATGACTTTATGATTACATCCTATCCCTCATTTGCTTTTAGATTAGTGGTCGCTTTTGGCTGACCTGGTAGGACCTTAAAAACAAAATGAAACTAGGAGGTAAAAGGAAGAAGAGGTGAATTTAGAGAAGACTGCCTCGTGGTGATTGTTTCCAGGGGTGTAGTTCGTGACATGGCTAATCTAGACGACCAAGCTGACAACATCTGTCTCAGTGCTGTCCTTATGCACGTTTGCCTGGCTCCACCCCTCCACCCATACTGTGAAGGCCTGGATTCGAAAACAGGCGGTCATAGGAGAGAGAGCAGGAATGCCTTTCATGAGCCACGATTAGACTTAGCACAGTTGTAAAGGATTCGATGCTGACTCGATCCCATGAAGAAGAAAATTCTTATTCCGGGAAAGGACTGCCCTCTTAATCTCTGCTGATGTTGGTCACTTTTATGTAAAACAGAGAATAACTCCATAACTCAGGCTCCCAAGTGCATTCAGAAACACCTGCCTCTTCAGTCTACTTACTGCTCTTCCAACACACGGCATCTTGCTGTGAATTGCAGGCTCCCTCCTACCACTGGGTCTTTACATTTGCTGGTCCCTCCTCCTGGGCTGCTGGACTCCTCTCCCTCCTTCACCTGTTTCCTTTTTTTGTTTCAAGCATCTTCTGGAGATTCTCCTCCAACTCCCCTAACTGGTAAAGTTTTAAAGTTCTTGGACTAACGACTGCATCTATCCTTAGGATTTGAGCCTTGTTTGGGAGAAAGTGTGTCAGATTTTGCTCACCATGGGGCACGCTCTTGCAGATACTAGATTGGTTTGGTGTAGACATTCAATAAACATTTGTTCAACGAGTGAATAAATTTACTTTCAGTACCAACTGAAAGAGTAAATCCATAAGAGCAATTCCTATCTTGAGCAATAAGCTACTGATTGACTTTCATCACAAGTATTTTGTAGCTTTCCAAAAAATAAAATCTGTTGAATTTTAAAATGACCCATTCAAGGAATATTTTTTTTGTAATTTATATTTTGTTGCTACCATGGGAAGGAAAAATATTATGCGTGTCCCATGAACTATAGCTGATTCGGTTTGATGTACTTTATTATTTTTATCGAGATGAAGATAGGTGAACTTTTTCCTTTTTTGGTATTGGGGATCGAACTCGGGACCTTGTGCTTGCAAGACAGGAGGTGGAACCACCGAGCTAAATTCCTGGCCCAGGTGAACATTTTTTCTGAAAAGGACCAGATAATAAATATTTCAAGCCTTAAGTCCTATTTGGTTTCTGTAGCTTCTCCTCAAGTTTTTCACTGTGCAAGAGCTGCCACAGACAATATACAAACAAATGAACATGGATGTGTGCCAATAAAACTTTATTTAAAAAATAGGTGTTGGGTCAGATTTGGACTCTGGGCTGTACTTTGCTGACCTCTGTTATAGACGATGGGGGGCTGGAAGGGGAAAAATCAAAATATAGGCCCTGTTTGGCGTTGCATACTGGGGTAGGGCGTGGTACAAGGCCTTGGCTTGTTCTGTCAATTCTGGCTCATCAATCAACCTCTCTAGGCCTCAGATTACTGATGAATAAAATGAGGATCAAGGGCACCATAAAGCCTGGCTGTGAGGATGAGAGGTTGTCAACTAAATAAGCCAGGGTTCCACAACCTTGCTCTAGAGGAATCCTATTTGTCGGTATGTTTCCTTTCTACCTATAGCCTGCTATACTAATTCTCCATCTATGGTTATGCTTTACGGTGCTTTCCTTTAATAATAAATGTACAGAAGATAACAAGATGGTGTCGCAATACAGAGCATTTTGAGGTTGAAAGGAGGATTGTTCTGCTCTTGTGTGGACAGTGGGCTTTGGGAGCAAAGGTGAGTGTCCGGAGAGCCAGTGGAAAATCTGTTTCCTCAACCCCAGGAGAGCACAGCCAGGCATGGTGGGGCACACCTGTAGTCCCAGCAATCTGGGAGACAAACAGGAGGGTCATGAGTTTGAGCCCACCCTGGGCAACTTAATGACTTCGTGAGACCCTGTCTTAAAACATAAATAAATAACAAAAGGGCTGGGGATGTAGCTCAGTGCACAGGCCCTGGGCTCCATCTCCAGTGCCGACAGCAGCAGAACCCTGGTGCGCAGCTGTGGTGTCTTAGAGTAGGTGACGGTGAGGACGGACGGATGCAGCTTGTCCCGCAGTGGTGGGTGCTACCTGAGGGCCGAGACCTTGTGACACCTGGAGACTCCCTGACTCAACACCACTGTCCACCAGTCCAAGCCCATGTGCTGACCGCTGGACCCTGCCTGGCCCCCACTGCCTGCCTGCTTCCGCTCTGCCCTGGCCCTGGTTCATCGCTAGCACAGACTTTCCATGTAGCAGTCACATGATGCTGCGTGTCTGCCCTGAGCCTTCTATCTGCACCTGTTACCCTCAGAACGAAACCCAAACTCCTTCAAGTCCCAAAGCCTCTGCACTGTCCACCTCTGGTGACCGCATGCTCTCTGCCCCAGCTGCACTGGCCTCCTGGCTGCAGCTGAGGCTCCCAAGGGCCACTTGATCTCAGGGCCTTGGCTCTTGCTGCTTCCTCCTCTGGGAAGTGGTTCCCTCAACGAGCATCACTCTTCACACAGGAGCTTCTGACCACCTCCTCCGAAGTAGCAGCCATTCAAATTCCCCCGCCTGAGCTTCCCCAATTCTCTCTGTATCACAGCTACCTGGCGCTCACTTGTTCATGGCAGTGGCTGCCCTTACCCTTTTCCATTAGCACATAGGCTTCTTGAGGGCAGGGACTTTATTCTCCATCACTGCTGCAGCCCAGTACCCAGCTGGGTTGTCTTGGTTGAATACATGTGTGTCGAGTACTCAGGGAATTGTCCCTTCACTTCCTTCTCTCTAAAAGCAGAAGTAAATCAAACTTCTTATCAAAGGTTGAATAAATTTGTTGATATGCACGATTGCATACGATATTAGTTTAACTTGGTATAAACCAATCAACATTTATCTGGTACTTCCTATAGTGTGGGTGAAATTTTCAGGATGAGGATGAATTCTTTATGAATACCAGCCCAGTGTCGGTGGGGACAGTGGAGCAGGCTTGTGCAACAGAGCCTCGGTGAAATGAATCCGCAGGAAGTTCTACAAGACTGTAGAAAGGAAGTAATTCTTTTCAGGCCCATTGGAGATGTTGACAAAAGGTAGAATCCTTAAATGCAATCGGTGTGAGATCCCATAAGGATCTAAACTAAAAAAATTGCTTCTAGAATTACTGAATTGTAAACGTAAATTAGTTTCTTTGCTCTTAGAAGGTATGAGGCTGGCTGTACTAAGAATGGAGTAAAGAAGATGGGGGGGAGCTGAACAGCCTCCTGCCAGTGCGCTCAAGGGCACAAATCCAGCCCGAGTGTGATGCTGGGAGGCCCACGTCATCAGACAGCATCAGGCAGCGAGAAGGGCTAATGCTCCTCTGTGTGCTAATTCCAGGTTCTCTCAGCCTTGCTGCCTGGCTTCTCTTTTCTTAGGCAGAGAGAAGCCAGAAGGTGGCTCTTGTCCCCAGAAGACACTCAGGTCATTTCAACAGACCTTGTTTTCCCGACACACTGAAGTAGTATTTTATAATCTTTAGCCACTGTTAGGACATAACCCATTGGGGGAGTGGAGTAGGTAAGCACGTGCACACGCACGCACGCGCGTATGCGGGCATAAAAAAGAAAAATCAGGGGAAGTAATACGGCGTTTGAACAGTGTGGAAATCACTGCGTTTGTCTTTTATTCTGAAATACAGAACAGACCTCAGGAATTTTTTCCTTTCTGGACTAAGCCAGTGGCCTCCTAGAATCGGGGTTTACACTTCCTTAAGAGACCTGGGTTTGAGTCCTGGCACCAGTTTAGTGGGTAACCTTAGGAGAATCATTGAATTTGTCTGAATTCTATCAATTAAAGGGTGAGAAAGCTTGGCTCTGGTTTTTCATAAAGTACGAGGTTTAAGGGAGATGAAATTCATACAAGTGCTTTGCTGTGGAAGTCTGAGGGAAGTTCAAGCCCAACCTGGGCAACTAAGTAAATTAGTGAGGCCCCATTTAAAAATTTTAAAAAAGTAAAGAAAGGGCTGGGGATGTTGCTTAGTGTGGAGGCCCTGAGTCAGTCTGTGGTACCAAATAAAAGTGCATCGCTTCAGGAAAGTGCAGTTTAAGTGTAAAAGGGTACGTAGGGTTCCCAAGTGCGTAGTGTGAACTCCAGTGCTTCCTGAGAGTCAGGCCAGTGAGGTGACTTTCCATGCAAACACTGCCATTTTGCATATGCAAAATGCATACAGAAAGATGCATTACTTCCACAGAGGTGTATGTTTTATTCAGGTTTGCCTAGAACACATTGACCTCTTTTGAATTAGCTTCTGTTGGCTTGGTGTTGCTAGAGATATGGGTAAGAGAAACATTACTATCATAAACTTTAGAGTAGGAGAGCAGTAAAAGTGCTAAAAGATACAGAGGCCTGGTTAACCAGAGACCAGGGGAGTCTGTTAGGGCTGTGGTGAGTGGAGGAATGCTCAGCTGTCCCCTGTTCCCACGAGAAATGGGACAAATATAGTCATGTTCCCAACTTTTGAAGAGAATCCAGGCATGAAGGGCCATTTATAAAACCTCCAAATATTCCATTAAAAATTAATTTTCAAAAAAATACTAGAAATACATCTGAGGTAGTATGGTCGTGTGTGACCTAGGTAGCCTGTAATTGAATGCTGTCTCCCTAAGCACACAAAGGATTGTTCCTTAACTAACTTCTGAGGCCAGCATAGATAGCATCCACCTGAACATTTAAACATCCCAGGAAATGAAATGTGCAACATTCCCAGAGAGGGAGATTTTGAAGTCCTTTGTGGGTTTCCTAGGTCTGAGTCCTACTTAAGTGAAGTCATTTTCAGAGTGAGGACTTGCCATAGGGGGAAGACTCTGTGCATTTAGTTTTCTTTCCATCTTCAGTGCTCTGCACCAGGTATCTTCTGCTGGACCTGTACATCAGTTCTGCACCCTCCTTCCTAACCTGTGCCCTGCAGGGCTGAGCTGGATACAGCCTCTCAATGGGATCCTAGTTGGGCTTCCCTTTGGGTTTGCCCAAGGAGCATGGGCAGGAAGGAAGGTGGCTGTATTTATTGCATTTTGGCCAGACTGTCACAAGTCCCACACCCCTCAACCAAAGGTTCCCTTCTGATGCTAGTTTCAGGTGATTGCAGTATTCCTTGCTGATTTTAAAAATATTACTCCCACCTTTTAATTGTTCACTTATTAAACTCTCCCCCTACCCATGACCTGATGCAGTCAGAAATTTCCTGCGTGGTTAACCAACTGTTATAATACCACTGCACAACACAAATGATCAGAATGAGTCCCTGGAGGGCCCAATTCCAAATCAGAACAAGTGAGCTCGCCAAACAGTCCATGTGGAAGCAGTTGGTAAATATTTGCCAGAAAAAGAGATGAACATTTATGTAATCACTGATGAAACTAAAGAAATCAATGTATGCTCAAATACCCATTTTAAGAGAAATAAATGTCTAGCACACATTAACTACTTTTGTTTGTGGCTTATATATTCAGAGATATAGTTTTTGGGGAGGAGGGGAGCTAAACGAATACCAGTGATTATAATGATGACAAACTGAGCAAAGGGTAGTTGCTGGATGCATATTATTTAGTAAGTTGTGTGATGTGTGCTGCCTGTACATCGTCCTGTGTACTGCTCATAACCACAGTTTGAGGGAGCTGCGTTCCTACACTGCAGAGGGAAACTTGGGTTGGACAAGGCCCATGATGCATACACTCCACACGTGACTGGAGGGACTCCAGTTACCTCTGGATTTCAGTGCATTCGGAGTTCAAAGAAGAGCATGGCTCATATGGGCTGGAGTATTCCACAATGAGAAGTGGTGCTGGCCTTCATCATAGATCTCAGGAAGGAGCTGATATCAGAATCAAGAATCCCTGGATCACATGCTGATTGGATCCTCAGCTAGACACAAGGGAGTGTCCACAGTGACACGCCAGAGAGAAGAAGGGAGGCTGGGAGGCCTAACTGTATTACTATTATTTTACTCCTAAATCATAGCTTGCTCCTGGGAGAAGACATTTATTTCTACTGAATCCCATATAGGAACAACACCTCAAAAAAACATTTCTCCTTTCCTCTCCCTCTTTTGTTCTTTTTCACCTCTTCCCCTTTCTGTCACTTGGATCATCCCCTTTCCTGACAAAACTGACATTTCCTTTGGGGAGCTCTGCTTACTCCCCATTAGATGCAATCTTGTTCAAGTCTCTAGCTCCCCAGTCCTGAGGCAGAGCTGCTGTGGTTGAAGGATGGCGAATTGGCCCTGTCTGCATACTCTGTCACATGAGTCTGAAGCTCTGCCCATCAGGAGATGACATTTATTTCCCTGTCATGTCTGCCTGGGCTGGCCTTTTGCCTTACTTTCCAGTGGAGTCCAGCAGAAGCCACCACAGTGCAGTTCTGAGGCTGGATCCCGAGAGGACTGCTAATCCCCAAGAGAATGCACCTGGGCCACCCTGCTAGAGGGTGACAGAGCAGAGTAGCAGAGCCAGATCAACTAACCTAAGCCTTGTGTGACTAATCCGTCCACAGCTGAGCCGAGCCTTGTTCACCTTAGATCATGAACCCACTAAACGGTCCTCCTTTGAAGCTACTAAGTTCTCGGGGATGTTTTTGTGCAGCAGATCTAACTGTCCAGTTGGGCAAACTGGATTTTTTGTCAGGAAATTTGAATCTTGAGTAGAGATGATAAGAAAATGAAGAGATCTGGAAGACACTTCATCTGGTCCAGTGGTGGCCTCTACGTGGACAAGTCTGCAGTTTCTGCTTTCCAGATTTAGGGTCTATTTGGGTATCAGCCCGTTTCCAGGCTTTGCTTTTTAGCTTTTCCACCTGTGGGTTTTCTGAGGAGGAGCCTCTTCCGACCCTTTGCACATGCCGTTCCCTTTGGCTGGACCATTCCAATGAAAGCTCTTCTTGCCCCTCCACCTTCCGCTCGTTCACCCAGGTCACCTTCCCTGAGAGCCCTTTCCTGCCTGCCGAGACCTGGAAGCCATTCTCCTCCAGCCTCTGTCAGCGTCACACTGTGTCCCAAATGTCACTATGTCATCATTCAACTATGTTTTAAACATCTGCTTACTTGAACTTAACTCCCTCCCACTGTGAGCTTCTGAATCTCTGGGATTGTCCTTTTAAAATTATCTTACCTCCCACTTCAGATAATCAGACAACAATTAAAATTGCAGGGATCAGACATAATGTCATATTTAGTAGCGTGATCTTGGCCAGTCAATGTATTAACTCTTTCCAGTGTCGGGGTCAGATCCAAGTGCGCACCTGGCCTGTTTGGCCCACAGAGGGCTAAATGGAACTTCCATTGTCATCATTTCAATATTGTGAGACCTCGAGACTGGATTTGTAGGTACTCTCAAGAGCAGATTGGCCACAACCACATCATGTTTCTGAGCAGCAACGTCCAGGGGGACACCAGCCACCCAGTGAGGGGCAGTGTCAGAGTCAGGGTTAGGGTTAGGGTTGGCTCCAGAGCACCCCTGCAGGGGGCATGTGAGTCCTGGGTCACTATTGTGTCCCCTAGCTCACCTGAGGGACTAGTGAGCTGCATCGAAGTTTCTTTCAGTTCTATGTCCATGAGCTGTCGAGAAAGTGAAAAGAAAAAGTGCTGCTAGTCACACTGGGTACAACACAGAGCGGAGGACGCGCCCCGATTTCACAGATGCTGGATATGGAAAGGCGGGGTGTCCTTTCCTGCCTGCCAGGACCAGGAGCTGTGGAACGGGAGTTTGCGAGCCTCAGAACAGATGATGGTTATGGTTTTTACCCCATCTCTGCAGTCTAATTCAATTCCAAACATGAAAAAGAGAAATCTTTGTATTAAGTTCTGATCTTCTGCTATTGCTTATACATTAGAAAAGGATCAATTTCAAAATGCTTTTACATGTATTATTATATATATCTTCATATCCATTCCTATATTGTGCTTTATCTCACATTCTGATGAATAATCACCAACATTATCCACGTGTATTAATTACGACTGATTTAAAATTGAAAAATAACAAGAAGGCTGTAGTTATTAAAAAAAGTCATTAAGACTATAAAGATATTGGCATCTCACTATATTGAAGCTGTCTATAATCCTTTAACTCCAATTCCAAAAATCCTCAAAGCTCTGAACACTTAGAAATTCTCCCCATAATTAATTTAGCAGAAAAATCAGATCTGAACTTATTTGAAACTTTTTAAACTTAAAAAAAATCACTTAGCAACATTAGTGTTTCACTGAAAAATATTTACATTTTTAAGTACAGTATGCTACTCCTGACTTCCCTGGGAGTGTTACCTCATCCATGGTGTACGTGCCATGTTCTCTTTTTAAAATCAGAACAATTCTGAATTTTAAAACACATCTGCTATAAAACGATTTACAAGGAAGAATTTGTGAACTTGTCTAAGTAAAGACTCTGGCTCTCCCGGTTATGAAAGATTCTCGCCAAATGCCAAATTGGGTTTTCCTTCAGCTTTTGTTACACCCATTAGGTGAGGGTTGATAATTTGCCTTATTTCTCCACTTGGTCCATTTTCGATCCTGCTGAGTAACTGGGTGCCGGATCCCGAACAAGGGTAGCTCCTCCTGCGACCTGAGCTGACTCTCAGCACAGAGGGAGGAAGTGGTGATGGGAAACACTCCCCATGCTCCTCTGCTCTCAGGGTCTCATGCTGTGGAGAGAGTGATATGATCAGGCCCTACACACACTGATGCCCTAACAATGTGTGGAGAATGGGAAAGGTAACATTTAATAAGCATGTTAGGGTAATTAGTTAAGTCACTTGTCAATTAACTAGATTACCTAATAGTTAATTTGTCTCTCCAAGCAGCAGGCTTTGTGGAAAGGCAGTGAAGGAAATCTTATTTTGAAAGGACAGCCTGCTGGGGAAAGGGCTCAGAACCAGCGGATGGCCGCGGGTCTGCTGGCTGTGACCATGACCTCCGCTGCTGAGATCTTAGTGTTCTTACTTGCTTTGAAAAGATCCTCTTCTTTCCTTCTTTTTAAAAGTCTTACCTTCTCCTCCATGCCTCCCTCTGTCTTTCCTTAATTCTTTTGGTTTGGTTTTGTTTCCTGAGGCTGATTTTATCTTAGGTCAGTGACCAGGTAGTAGCTCTTTTAGGCTGTGCAGGCCACAACTAAGGTCAAAGATGTGTACACGAGTTTATGCAACAAGACAGAAAATGGATTCTGCGAAGACTTCCGGTCATTTAAAACAGGCAAAAATTACTTTTACCTCACTATCTCTACAAAAACAGGCCATAGAGTGGATCTGATTCTCCAGCTAGGGTTTGCAGACTCTGACAAGGAGCCCACTCTAAATTGCTAATTTCCTACGTCATCCGGATGCCTTGCTATGTCCTTACTTCATCCTCCTAATCACAGGCTGAGAACCCAGAACCAAGTCACCTGGATCTGGCCAAGACGTGCAACCTTGGCGAGGTACTTGACCTCTCTGTGCTGCAGCTTCAAAGAGAAGTGCTCATTGCACAGGGGAGCTTGGAAGAGCCAGGTGAGGAATGTAAATAAAACATTTGGTACAGTGCTTAGCATGGCCAGGACTACAGAAGTGTGAAATTCTTTCTGTTGCTTCAATAGCAACAAGGGGTGGAAGGGACATTTTCCATGGTGGAGGAAGGAGAAGCCCAGTGTCTTCGCCGTCCCTGGAGCTATTTGGTGATGGAGAGGCGCTGTAAGGAGCTATTCTTGGGCATTTTCTGCGTGTGCCCAGGCAAACAGGAGGCTGCAAATGTCTCCCTGGAGAAGCAGACTCCATGAGGCCTCAGTTTTGCAGCAGAGTTTTGGGCGCTTTGGTTTTGTTCAGATAGGTTTTCTTGCCTTGGCTTTTCAGGGATTGGACTGCAAGTCAGCCCGCACAGTACAGTCTGTCTCCGCATCTCCACGATGCGGGGTGTGAAGAAGAGGAAGCATATTAAAGAGGTTTCTGGTCCCGATTTCCTCGTTGGCACTAGGAGCAAGGCGGAAGTCTTGGAAGGATGCATTTAGCGTGCACGCAGGGCCGAGCTGAAGCCGAGCTTGGCTCTGGCAGCTCCAGAACTTTAAAGGCCCCTGGTAGAAACTCCTCCCCTCTTCCCTCCTCTTTCTCGTGCTCCCTTTTGATGTTCTCCCACTCCTTTAGCCTCTCGCTGACAGTAAGTGCAATCATATTACACACATAGCTTTCTTTGGAAAGCCCCTTTTTAATGATCTGGCAGCCCGGAGACACTGAGGCCTTCTAGAAAAAAATTTCAATCCCTCTACCCACAGCTTCCACAAGGGCCAGTGATAAATGACACCTGTCATTCTGTCGCAGACAAGCGGCACAGCCCGGGATGTCAGTGATGTATGGTGCACCAGAACAGGAAATCAACTTCTTATTTTGCAAAGAAAAAAAAAAAAACCTGAAAGAGCTGACCAGGGCATTGTCAGGATGCTGCTCCCAAGGCCTGGCCCCACAGATGGACCAAAAGGGAGACTGGCAAAGTTTGAGCTTAGGACAGGACAAAAAAATACAAGATCAAAATAAGGAGAACTGGCAGAGGAGCTGGCATAAAATAAACCACAGATTGTGTTCGCATTGTTTATTTCTTTGCAGCACTGTGGATATTAGCCAAATTTTCACCTTCCCTGGTGATTTATGGCAGGGAAGGTTGATCCTTGCTCCTTGGGAATTCTATTTTCCTTCTGGAAACTCAGAAAAAAAAGTGAGTCAAATCAAAGATTTGTTTGTTAAAGCTAAATTACTCCGTTTTATACTGCCCCCAAACAAAAAGCAATAACATTTCCAATGCCCCCCGAGGGATTCCCTCCATACAGAGATTGTCCCCCGGAAGATTAACAACCTTGTCTTTTTATGTTGATGGCAATCATAGGAAGGAGCAGGAGGTGGTTTCTTTATCTTTATTTTTTCCCTATTTTTTTCACCCTCACCCCTCCCATGATACATACATATTGAATTCAAAAACCATTTTTTCCTCTTTCTATCAAAAACCACTGTACTTGGAACCACTCAGGGCCCTGATTTAAAAGGCAAACTCAACAGGATCATCAAATTGAATCTGAGCATCTACTGAGTTGACTGCACTGGATCCACAATAGGAAATTACAAAATGCACAGCTAGATTCCCCGTGGGGAGGGTTTCCGAGCCTCAGCACTACTGACGTCTGGGCTGGACATAATCCTCTGTAGGGATCATCCTGGGCCCGGTCAGGGGTTTAGCAGCACTTCAGTTTGTATGCACTAAATACTAGTCATACTCCATCCTAATCCAGGCCATAAGAAATGTCCCCAGACTGTGCTGAATGTCCCCATGAAGCAAAGCTGCCCAGTTGAGATCCATTGTTATTGAAGTCTGAGGTCAAACTACCAAAGAAAAATAATAGTCATAGGATGAGCTGAAACCGGCATGTAATTCAATGTTAAATAATGTGATACAGAAATTATAAGTGTAGGGTTTAAAGGACTTTCCCAAAGTGACATTCATACTTACGAGGTTTGCACAAATGATTCTACTCAATTTGTGTAACAACAGCAACAACAGAAATCTTGTTATAAGATATACAGACAATAGTTATCTTGTGTACATCATATACAGTGTACATGACCATGACATCTATCTATCTATCTATTTATCTATCTATCTATCTATCTATCATCTTTCTGACCTGGATGGATATTGAGAGACCACAGCAGGTTTAAAACAAACAAAATAAATCTTGGTTTCTAACAAATCATGTTAATATCAGAAGCAAATGCCAACCAACAGTGAAAAATCTCTTTTGCAACTATAACATGAATTAATAGCATTAAAGCCTTAAAAATTGTTAAATTTTAATTTATTAAATACTAGTATTGAACTTTTTGAACATTTAAATTTCTAGATTGATTGAAGAATGTCAGGTTAAAATTAAACACTTGTATCTTATGCCTTCTTTGTAGATGAAAATTACTAACATACAAATCAAACTAGAGTTTATACAATGACATTAAAAATATTCTTTGACCTGCCCAATAAAGCGTGGGTTGAAAAGAAAGCCAAGCTCAGTTTCTACACACCATATAGAATATCTGAGGTTGTCACCCATCAATTGTCACCAAAAGAGATCAAAGTCAATTTGGAGACACAAATAGAATTATCCGTGTACAAAGCCATTAATAGGAATCACATGGGAAGACAAAAAATATGCAATAAGTTGAGCAGTAATCACAAAGAATGAAAACAAAAAGCATATAATTAGTACATTGGGCACAAAAACCAACTTCTGCACAAAAAAGGAGGAGGAAAATACCTCAAAGAATTTAGAAGAAGGAGAAGGCACTATGAAATATACCTACTTCATTAGCTGGGTAAAGAACCTCTGATACACTACAAAAATACTGTTTAATCTTCCCAATTACAACTCAAACACCCCCGTGGTTGTTATATTATCAATATGGGTGCTCAAACCACTTTCAGAAAGATCTTAAAAATGACAGTCCCTCTCCTTCACCCCCACTCCTGCATGTTGCGTCAAACCAACGGGTGGGATTTGTTCTTCATTGTGTTGGTTTCTACCTTGGTCAATTTAAGTAAGACAGACCATTCTTTGTTCATTCTTTGTTTGCCTTGCCTACCAATGGGGATCCTAATAAAATTTTATGCTGTCATAGGACTTTTCTGTCTCATCTTCACCTCCTGGTCTTGTATCATGTGGAGGGCAATTACACATTTATTTATTACACATCCCCAAATATAAAACCTCGAAAACTATACCAAAGACAGCAGGTTTTCAATCATCCATCAAGATACACCAGTTTCAAAAGACAGCCCTGCGCCACATCCTGAAGGTCATTACTCACTCTTGAAAGCTCATTTCAAAGGCCTCCTTCATCTTTTGATATCGTTAGATAGTGCGCAAGTCAAAGTGCTGCTTTGGGATCTCAATAACTCCATGCTTCCCCTCTCAGGGCATGATTAGTGGGAGCTGTGGGCACCAATTTAGCTCTGTCTACACAATGCCAACACTGCCTGTAGAGAAATGCAACCATCTACTACACAACTGCGAGTTTTAGCTACACGATGCTAAACTGTGTTGACCCACTGCACCCCCGTTCCCGCAGCACCAGCTGATCACTGGGATTCATTTTGTGCATCCGGAAATGGATCTGCTTAACACACCATGTTGGAAATGGACCACTGGGATGACACAGTCTTTGCCACCTGGCAGTAGTCAAACTCTAAAACTCATCTGTGTCCTACAAGTGCTGATCCCCTCTGATCCCGTCTCCTTGCTCTCTGCTCTCAACTAGTGTGATGTTTGAGGCCCTGGATCCCCCTTTTCCTGAAGCTTCCGGAGCATCTCCTAGACTTCTTAGTATTGTGAAACAACATTCCTTTCCCCAACTTACAAATTTTTCTTAAACCAGTTAATACTCCACGTGTTTTCTGCTTATTACTTCATTCAGCCGTTCCAACTGCCCTAGGATAATCAATAGCATTATCCACACATGACCTTGGTGATGCCCTCTCTGTTCATGTCTGCTAGGTTTGCATCTCTCCTTACCGAGCATGCCGACTGTCATGCTGCTGTACCAGATGGGGTAATCATGTGGCTGTGACTCACTTGCATGCCAGGCAAGCTGAAAATGCTGGAGATTATGCCCTAGGGAGAATGCCTCATGCAGTGACAGCCGGAGATTTGGTGAAAATGACCCCCATATCTTTTCTTGTCTACCATGCTCTCTCCCGGAGGTCCCTGGAATGGCCAAGCTCTGGGTGCCCATGTAGTGATGCACATGATCACGCACTCTTCATTGACACCCTTCCCTTCCCTTTCTCTCTCTCCTTCCCGCTCCTCTACTTGAATTTCCTGAGATCAACAGCCAAATAAAGTATTTGGACTCAAATCCTTGTTTCAGGGTTTCAATTCTAGGGCATCAAAAACCAAGTCAGCACATTTGTACAGACACAGGCACAGAGGCACTGAATGCCCAGCCCTGGAAAGAGATTTGCACTGTTTCAAACGGACACATGGGACTCTCACTGGGCTCTGTTCCCCCCGAGCCCTCCCTTTTCAGGACGTGAAGGTCCCCACTGCCCACTGCTCACCCATGTCCTGATCAGATGGGCTTGGATGGATCTCTTCTGTCTCTTTGGGAGCAGACTGGGGCCTCGGGCCCCACCTCATCCTCTCTGTGTGGTTCACCTATCAGGGTGCTCAGGGTGGAAGTTTTGCTCCAGTTTTAGTAGGACATGTTTTTTTGAAATCACATCGCTCCTGGCTTCATTTTCATATTTTAACAAAATTTACTTAGCCATTGTTCCTTCCCTCATCTTAATTTTCTTGTTTGTATCTTTTTTTTTTGGTACTGGGGATCGAACTCAGGTCCTTGCGCTTTTGAGGCAGGCAGCGGCACCACTGAGCTAAATCCCTGGCCCCTCATTTTATTTTTAAAACCATTGTTGCCTATGTAAATTGTTTATTGACTCACTTCTTTGAAGAGAGCCTTTTAAAATGCATATATTAGATTACTGTTCGATATATATTTAATATACCTATAATATATTAATATTACATATATTGTATAATATTAATATATTATGTACTTGATCATCCTGTAGAAATCTTAGTACATTTAGTACTATAAATCTTGAGACAGGGTATTCATTCACATATCCTTACATTTTGGTCAGTTTTAGCATAATATTCGGAGTCCAGCTCAAAAGTCAGACTGTATGGATTCGAATCTCAGTTCCA
Source organism: Heterocephalus glaber (assembly GCF_053883595.1). Lineage (NCBI taxonomy): Eukaryota > Metazoa > Chordata > Mammalia > Rodentia > Bathyergidae > Heterocephalus > Heterocephalus glaber. Next base: position 16,237,981 of record NW_028258410.1, read on the forward strand.
TGAATATTATGGAGTTTTAGCCAAGTACCTTAATGTCTTTGTGCCTCAGTTTCTTCACTGGTATAAAAGGAAATAAAGAATAATATCTAACTCCTAGGACAAGACAGAAAGGAAAGAATTTAAAATATACAAAATGATCGGCACAGTCATCAGAACCAAGCAAACATTCTATAAGTGTTAGTTGTTATTGTGACAAGCCAACTTGAGATTATTTCAATTATTTCTGTGAAAAATGTGTTTCTCACTGACGTGAACAGCTGATTCCGCGAAAATCAAGGCCAAGTTTACTTTCTGGCTTTCAGCCATAAAGGTGCCTTAAACTTTTCAGAAATTTCCTCATCGGAAATTGTATCAGATTTGGAATAACAGGGAAGGTCCTGGGGCAAAGAAGCCCCCTGTGGGGCCTAGCAGAGGCCCTAGTAAATGTTTCTTGCGCCTTCCCTTCCAGAGGAAAGTAGCAGATGGGGCGAAGTTCCTCAATGCAACCTGACACAGTTCAAGGAAGGCACGGTGACAAGACACCACCTAGCAAGCAAAAATCACTCTATTTTTGGCCCAAATGCTTCTTCTCATCTTACATGCAGAGGGCTGACTTGTGATAGTATTAAGCGGCACATTTTTTTTCCCATCCTAATACTGTTGTGGGTTTGCGGGTGGGTTTAGAGATTTTCTCAGTGGCCTGGACTCTTTCAATGGCTTGGACTCTGAAATCTTGGGTTTTCTGGATTGCTGGTCTTTTCAATACATTCTCTAAGTAGATCTCAAACCTTGTACTTTACCAGAATGTCTGCCAACCTATGACAGTTTTCAGAATGAAATGGAAGAATTAGACAAAGTAGATGTTATTTTGAACTTGATCAGGGCATTCTCCATGTAACAAAACCCTGTTTTTCCTCAAAGAATATCCACTTCCATAGTTTTAATCCCTGCACTCTAAGTAGGGATCATCATGTGACTAGACACAGCCAATCAAAATGTTACCTGCCTCTGACAGCAGTGATTGGTGGCCATGTGACCTAAGTTGAGCCAATGAGAAATAATAAGCTTCTTTCCTCCTGGTAAGAGGAATGGTTTGAATTTGGCAGAGCCCTGCGGAGCTGCTGAGGATAGGACAGGGATTCTAAGCATGAAATGGTTCAGAGGATGGGCAACCCTAGAAAGAGTGAACAGAGCTGCTTTGTCCTTTTATCAATTAGTGTTGCACATTTCAACCAAATAAGCCATTTAATGATCTTTTCGGTCCCCTTTCATTTTTCTGAAGCCATTTTTCAGTGAGTTTTCTGTCAGTGGCAGCAGAAAAAAAGAAAAAAGGTCCTGATCTGGATTGTCACGGCAAGTCCATGGCCACAGAGACGGGTGTTGTCCTAGGATCCAGGCTCGCCTCCACGTGCTCCCCACCTGAAGACACAGTACAAACCCGCAAGTTTCTAGCCAGCAGCTAGGACGTGGGTGTTGTGGCTGTCACAGGAAGTGCCACCTCAGCACCGGCTGCTGTCAACCAAGACACTTCATCACGCTGACACGCCGAGAGGCTGAATGAATAAGTGCACTGCACAGAGGGGTCACCGAGGAGCTAAGTGAAGGAATTAGAGGGACAGGAGACGCTCTCTGCCGGAGAGCACACTGCTAGGGGTGGGGGTGTCCCAACTGCCACAGACCCCGTGAGAGACCTGATGGCTGAGTTCGAAACAGTTAAATATGAAACTGTCAACAAGGCCCTGTCTTAGTAACCAAACTTGAGGCCTTTTATCCCAGAAGATTTATGAAGTAATTTTAAAGAGATCCAAGCAAACATCTGTCAATAAATTGAATGCCGGCTACAGGATTTACAAGCAAGACAAGAATTTCTCATTAAGTGCACATTAACACGGTGGGGATCATAAATAGAAGGAGGCCAAGATGTGGAGCCTCTCAAGCTGTCATTAAAACCCTATCTAAGAACTAATGAGGAGGCGGTGGAAGGGGCCTAATGATGCCTTGAGCTCCCAGCCTTTGCCACTCGCAAAGGGCTGTGCACAAACCCATGGCTCTGGGGAGGCCGGCTGCTGGTCAGGGTGACCCCTTGCAGCTCCCTCTGCTTTGGCTTAGGGCTGCAGGTCTTTTCTGTCCACCTAAGGACAGCAGAGGTACCTACAGGGCCCATCACACTATCATTCCCAATGGAATGAGTACCCAGTGTCCCCTTGAAGGCTAGCTTCCAATAGTTCCAAGTACAGATGCTCCCCAATTTGTATGCTGGTTTGACTTCTGACTTTGCAGGTTTGCAAAGATATAAAAGTGATATGAGTTCAGTAGAAACCAGACTTTGATTTTGTGCTTTGATCTTTTTCTGGGCTAACAATTCGGGGTATGAGCCAGAGGTCCACGTTGGCCTCAAGTTCACGAGGGGAAAGAACTGTTACTCTACAGGGTGTGTGTTGCTAAAATAGGATGTTCAGCAAGCGGCTGCAGTAAATGCATTTTGGATTTATGGTGATCTTTTCGATTTACCCTGGGCTTTTGGAAACATCACCCTATGGTGAGTAAGGAACACCTGTCTTTCCATGTCACCCGTGTCATATGAGAAGCTTTGCTAAATCAATTTCCATAGTTCAAGGAAGGCCCTCTAGAAACTTCTCCTTGGCCAAAACATGCCTTTGGTATGCTGAGAGAGAGGCTTTATTGCTGACAGCCAAACATGAGAAAAGAGGGGCTGCGGAAAGGTCCTGGGGGCCTATGGATCCATAGCCTCTCCCATCCCATTCCACTTCCTAGGCTGAGTCACCCAGCACGCTGTGCCCTCAAAACTCTCTCCACCCAGAGGGACAGATGCGTGGATCAGAGGCATCAGCAGAGGTTAGTGATGGGTGAGGAGCCGTTGGACCGGAAGTGAGCACGGACAATGGAAAGCTCGTTTGGGTTGGAAGATATAACAGCTCAGGTCTGTGTCTGGCTGGCCCAGGGAACATAGCTGGGGTGGGGTGGTCAGAACCAGGAAATAAACTAGGAAGTCACTGACTGTGACTGACGTCAAGACCCACCTGACTTCTACTTTATCTTGTGTTGTTATATAATTAAATTATAGAACATCATATGTTATGTTGATACCTACATATGGTCAGTCCTCCCTACCAATGGGTTCAGCATCCTCAGATTCAACAACTGTGTCTGGAAAGTACTTTTTAAAAATTGTATCTGTTACTGAGCATGTATAGACTTTTCCCTTGGCATTATCCCTGAGCAGTATAGTACAACTATTCACCTAGCATTTACCCTGTATTAGGATTATAAATAATCTAGCTACAATTTAACACATATAGGGTGATTGTGTAGGTTATAGAGAAACACTAGGCCATTTAATGCTAGGGACTTGGGCATCCATGAATTCTGGTATCCAAGGGAGCTTCTGGAAGCAGTCCCTGGAGATATGGAGGGACCGATGTATTTACTTATCCACTGGACACTCTCTTTGCTTTTCTTTTTGTCTGTCAGTCTACCTCCTTGAGAGAACTCTTTACGACACAAGAGCAGATGCTGTCTTGTCCAACACTGTGCTCCAGAGTGTAGAACAGCACCTGTGTAGAGTACTTGGCCAATAGCTACCGAATGCACAAATGAATAAATGAAGGAGTGAATGAATGAGTGACCAGGAGCCCTAAGACCCAGTTAGGTTAAAATGCAGCTAAATAAAAAGGATATGCTTGAGTGAAAACGAAGAGGGTGAGAATAGAAAATTTCCATACCAAGGGCCCTTCAACAATTAAATACTGAGAAGCATGCCAAAAAACTTCTGTGGGCACCTCTACCCAATAAGTACATTTTAGTGTGGGTTCCCATAAATAATTCAATGGATTAAGAGCAGGACATAAAATTGTAAAAGGATCCAGAAAAAGGGAGCAAGCTTGTGCATGGCGTTTACTGTCTCTAGGAATATTATACACCATCACGATCCATTTTTCTAAATTATAACAGTATCTTTGAGTCCTAGCAATGCAGGGACCCTTCCATTGAGCCCTTTTTGTGACACTAAGGATGGCACCTTTGGTCACCATGAATTGAGAGCAACGTGCTGGTCAGTTGCACAGAATGAGATCCACTTGTGTTGCGGGGACAGTGAGAATTTAGGGGATGAAGAAAGTCCCCCAGGCTGGAACTGATAGGGCACAGAGGATGGAGGGGAAAGAATTGCTCAAAACAGCCTTTCCTGAAGCAGGTAAACTGGGTTCCCCATCCTACCTTGTCTGGGCTCTGACTAAGGACAAGCTGTAAGAACCTGACAGCAAAATTGGTGGCACAGTCAGAAACCATCTGTTCAGGAGCCAGCAAGTGCCTGCCGTGAGCCACAGTCAGTGCTGGTAGACGCAGAGCCAGGAGCAGGTGGTCTCTGTCTCCGCTCTCTCCCACCCCAAGTCTGGTGGGAAGAAAAGCAGAAAACAAGCTCTTCTTCTAAGTCTCAGGAGCGTGTGTGAAGGCACCTGAGAGGCCGCGTTACCATTCTCTAAGAGTGGATGTCTGAGTATTTGGAGAAGAGGAAACACATGGACAAACAACAGGGAGCCAGAGCAACGACTGGGTCTGCTCCACAGGGAGGAGGGGCATCATGATGAGTCCTTTCGTCAGCTGAGTTGTGGGAGACCTTACTCTGCTGTGGACGTGCTCCCATGTGAGGAAGCGTCCACCTTGGCTTGCTCAGCTATTGCTCATTTCCTCATGTGCTCCCTTTTCTGTGCACCCCTGCTGGGTGGTGGAAACCCAGAGATTCTGGCTCAGCTCCCTGGGGTGCAGGGTTAGGGCTGGAACTGGAAGGAGACTATACTCAGGTAGCCAGAGCAGCAGGTGCTGAATGCCAGGAGCAGTAGGATGGCCAGTTCTACCTGAGGGGCTGAGAGACAGATTCACAGAGACTGGCATGGGGAGATTTTGAAGGGTGTGTGGAAGTCTACCAGGGAGCAAAATACAATCCAGATCGGGGGGAAAAGATACATATCGTGGATTGGGGGAAGAAAGTGCACAGATATGGGAATACTTGGTGCTTTGGGAAAACTAGTGTCTGGAGGGACTCGAGGTCAAGGGGAAGTTCTTGTTAAAGAAGAGCTGGTGGGGCGGGGGATAGGCAGGAAAAAAGGCTGCATGCTGCTCTCTTGGGGAATAAACCTGAGAAGTGTCTTCAGTGATGGGTAAGAGTTTGGTCCCTGCCAGTGTTTTCCAGCCTGGAGTCATTCTCGTCACATCACCTCCTCAATGTTTGCCACAGCTAGCTATGAAGGTAGGCGCTTGGTTTTTAAGGAGGCCACTCCAAACTCTACTTTATTATGTGTATTTTAGAAAGATAACTCCCCAAATGAGTAGATTAACTATTCAAATACCACATCATTCTTAGTACCTCCCCCACACTAGAATCAGCTCACACACTAGAAGATGGTTTCAATCCCCAGAATCTGTAGTATTTCAGGAAATGTGTGATCGGATCATGGCTGTGCTTTGCAGAGATGCTGTGGTGGCCAATAAGGAGCACGGATCCCAGGGGCTGGACTCACTGAAAATATTAATGCCTCTGAAAGGTGACACAGACTGGGATACAGCAGCAGGGGTGAGGGTGGAGAGAGTCAGGGACCCAACTGAGAGCCATTTCAGAGCAGACCAAACAAGATTTAGTGGCAGATGAGCAGGGCGAGAGAGGGGTGGTGGCATTTGTGATGGGCGAGACACGGCTCATAATGGAGGGGGAAGTTCCTGACAGCCACTTACAGAGTGATTCCATTTTTATCAGAGTCATTCACAGAAGCTCGGATCCTGAGCTCTCCAATGCATAAAACACAGTTATGTAAGCTCCAGGGCCTGAATTCTTGGTGACAGAGCCAGTAAGATCCTTCCTGGGGAAAACTGTTTACTTGGTATATAATGTTTAGGATGAAAAAAAGAGAGAGAGAGAAAAGGAAAAGAAAAAAGAAACACAACTCTATCCATCTGTCTGCTCAGCTATAGACGCTATGTACCTAATGGAAGGAAAATTTCTGCTAGCAGATTTCTCTGTATTTTGTAAATCGAATCCTTTGATTTCTAGCTATAGAAGTGCTATTATCCATGATAAAGGCAAATGAATAATTACCAGGACATAACTACAGTGGGAAAGGAAGTAGATAATGGATTTCATTTCATGGATTATAATTTCTTAAAACCCCAAGCCCTGGCCCCTGCCCCACATGGTGCTGGGCAGGCACTGAGGGGAGACAGCACCCCTCACCTGAGAATGGTAATCACTATGCTAAGCCTGTGCCCAGGTACCTGACCTGCCCTCTCCTTCCTTTTGCTTCTAGACATAAGAGCTGAATATCTTCACTTAACATGCAAGAAGGACAAAAATTCTAATAGTCATTTTAATCAGGTAGAAAGTAAAATAAAGGGGGAAAAATCCGAACATCTTTTTCCCTTTCTTTCTTCCTCAGTGGATTTTGTTGATATAATGGTGTAATGTGATGCCTTTCTTTGGCATCTGAAGCAATTTGCATCACTTAAAGAATGAAAGAAAAGTATAATGTGGAATTTGTCTAAGCTACTGAGGGAGAAGATTTGCAACTCCAACTGAAGCCTGGAGAAGTACAAGCTGCTGGAAACCCCAGGGCTGGAAGGCCAACAGGATGGCTGCTGGCTTTGGGGACCACAGCAGAGTCACCTACTTGGGTGCTACCTGAGGAAGAGCTTCTGGCTCCGCTCCTGTCCAACAGGGTTAGAGTGCAGCTGAGTGGGGTTTCAGAGGGAGTTAATGAGATCCGGATGTGGAACATTCACAGTGCTTGGCATACAGGAAGTAGCCCACACACAGTGGAAGGAGTTGTACTATTCCCATCATGGGCTCAGACTAAAAATTTCTTCCAGGATCAGCTCTCTCTTGTCCCCCTTGGTTTTCTCAGTTTTTCTAATTTAGTAAATTCATGTACTGATATAACATCCCTACCTAAAGCAGAAGCATTAGAGATGGAATCCTAAAACAAATACACTTAACTAGCAGCACTGCAAAGCTTTCCTCATAGGAGAGAGTGTTAGCAACCTCTTGCATCCACAACAGGATGCACTCCTCAGTCCTGCAGAGTAGAGACAAACCAGAGAGCACTGTGCCGCATGAAAGAAGCCTGTTCTGAAAGGATGACTCCTGCAGGAGTCTCTCTCTGGGTAGCAAGAAAACAAAACTACAGGGATGGAGAACAGACTGATGTAGATGAGGAGTCGGGATGGTCTGTGCATGAGACTTCGAGGGAGGGAGGGAGATTTTTGGAACAACAGGAGTATTCTTGCTTTGGATTGTGATGACTACAATGCAAACCTATACAGGAAATAAAATTCATAGGCTGGTACATCACAAGAAAAAGTCAATTCTATTGCATGATCATTTTAAAAATAAAGAGCAACCAAAGACAAATTTCAAGGTTTTATCCTTGGAACAGGCATGGCATTTTCACATACAAACACCAAAAGGTTTTTAAACTAATGTCACAATGAGAGGGGGAGAGATAAACATCACAGGTATTCTATGACAGGGACTCGAGTTGGTTTATAGGACAGATGAGACAGGGAATTTGCAGTGGGTATATAGGATGGGGCAAGAATGGACAAATCAAGCATAAAACGAGGCAGGGGCTGGAGGGTATAGATCCGTGTAGAGCACTTGCCTGGCATGAGCTAGGACCCGGGTTCCACCCCTAGCCTCCCTCCTTCCCTCAAAGAGAGAAGGTGACCAACAGAATATAACAGCAGCAAGTTAACCATGATTGCATTCAAGCAAGTTACATGTACGTGTCATGCAGAAAGATGCAGAGCCACATAGAGCTATGCTGCTGGATAATTGCAAAGGGGTGCTTGCTACACTGTGAGGTGGATGGAGCTAGTTGCTGTAACGTATCTCACTCAGAAGACAAGGGCAAGTTAGAGACTCTGAAGTGAATACACCCTTCCCTTCCCGAATGCCGGGCCCTCCTTATGTCAGGTGGTAAGCAGGGAGGAAAAAAAGTATCAAACCACTAGAAAATTTTTAGTGTAGCATTTAATGCTCTAGGCTAAATATATGCTACAAACTGTACGGTGTCAGGGAAAGCACTGATTTTCTTTGCTATGAAAACCTTCAATGTAATATCCCAACAAAGTGTGCTCCGTTAATTGGCAAATGCAACCAAACCCTCCCTGTAGACAGTCTTTAAGAAAATGGGAGCATTTGCCTATTTCCCAGCCTGGGGTGCAGGTGGGCACAGCGTCTTCCTTGTGAGTGTCCCGGGTCTTCAGAGCAGTTGGGTCTCTGTGATCTCAGGGCTCACCATTGGCCAGCTTGGCCAGTGCCATCCACCTCCCGGGTGAGGGTGAGGAAATTGGGGATCAATCAGGGTGATGCTGGAGGAAACCTTAACCTTTTCAAGCACTCTTAGGCGTATCTGTGTCAGCACATGGTGCCAAGGCCTTGAAAATAGAACACGTGGCCTATTTGTCAGAGAAGAATAGAAAACACGTCTATCAGAGAATGCAAGGGCAATGTGCTCATGGAGTAGCCTGTGGAGACAGAGTGTTCACATCTCCTTGTTCTGTTAGTCCAAAGGTTAGGGCACGCAGGCCTTTGTGTTGTGAGCACACCCTGTAGTCCAGTCAGGAATGCTGATAAGGATAAGTGGAGAACACAGGGTATCGTTGGCTTTTGACCCCAGGGACACTACAATACTGTATTTGGCAGTGCGATGGGATTTATTGGAATAGGTAGGTGTTCAGTTGATTTTTATTACTATTCCTAAGATTTAAAAATACAGATTTTTAAGCACAGAGACTTACACAGCAAAGCTCCCTGTTCGGGATGTCATGCATTGCCTCTGTCTTTGGCAGTCTGCTTTTCTTTCAACAGCAGTCGGTGGGTGTACTGTCTACCGAGCAGGGCAGTCCCATACCTTGGGGCCAGACAGGCTGTGCCTACCAAAGTGGAAGCCCACAGTTGGCACTGGGGCAGACTGAGTACATTGTTCTATGGCTGCCTATGCAGCTACGGGAAAGGGGAGATTAATTACAGGAAAGGGAGGCACTTCAAAGGCAAGGGAGGGGCAGATCAGAGATTCAGGGTGCAGGGACCAAGTTGAGACATGAATGGGGTCACGGAAAAGGCAAAGGCCACAGTGGCCAGAACAGCAAGATCGGAAGCCCCTGGAAGAAGATGAGCAAGTGGGAACCAAGGTCTTCAAAGGTGGCCACCTGCCAAGGGACTCTAGGGCTGGACACAGTCCCTGGAGGGAAGAAAGGGCCAGGAGAGCAGCGTACTGAATAATATTTACAAAATTCCACATATTATTGCTTTCGTAACATAATCAATACTAGCAAAGAGAGAAAGGAAGGGAGGGAGGGAGAGAGAGAGAGAGAAATATTCCCAACAAAATGGTATAAAATGAATGGTAGAAAGATGGCAAGGAGAGAAGGAAGAAAATGGTAAGGCAGAAATTAAGTTACAATGGATTTCAAAGGTAGCCCGAGTGCACACAAAAACCGGATGAGCATTTTATGTCAGGACAAACTGATTAAACGTGGATGCCCCACCACAGCCATTTGGCAGCTAGAGAACATTTTTTCAGGGCACAGGGCTCAGCACCTCAGGACACAGTGTTCCAAGACACCCCCCAAGCCGACAAGTCCCATCTTGTGAAGAGGAGGCGGCATGAGAGAGGGGTTGAGGAGAATCAGAAGGGAGCTTTGTGGTTTCTGAGATTGGAGTTTGGAGGACAGCTCCTTATCCGAGGATCACAAAAATTAACCAGGGGCAAAGAGAATGACGGGCGACTTTGGATCAAGAAGGCGGGGATGCAGAGCATTGGGAGACAGTAAGTTCACGCTTGGTTGAAATCTTCAGTTAGCACCATTCTGAGAAGATGGCGTCCTCACTCAGAAGCCAGGACAGAGGCAGCAAGACCTTTGGGGAGGCCGTGCTCGGAGTCACAGAGGAGGGGAAAGATTGCTTCCGGGGCTGTTTATCACCTCAGTTTGAAGAGGGGAGAGAAGGCTGGAGCCTGGGAACAGGTCAGGGGAATCTTCTGCTCCAGCCAGACGGCTCCCAGCTCCCAGCTCCAAGTTTGTTCTTTGTTTACCCTCCTTCTTTCTCTTTTTCTTTTGTCACCTCTTCCCTCTGCTCTGCCTCTATCTCTGTTTTCTCAGCTGAGCTTGCCCTCTCTCCACATGCAATTCTCCCCATTTTTTCAGAGCAAAGTCCTGCTCCAGGTCCCTGGAAGATAGGAGTTCTCTCTTTCTCTCTCTCTCTCTCTCTCTCTCTCTCTCTCTCCTCTGTCTTTTATGTGCAAACGGGTGAAGAGTATCAGATGAAAATGCAACTCCAATTAAAGTCCAGGGATGTCACGAATAACTAATAATATATTATTTTAGTGGCTGCAAGTTTCTACAAAAAGATAAGTTGGCTTTTTTTCCTTTTCTCTTCTGTTTCAAAATCCGGATGCCTGAGGAGACTTCTTACAAACTCACTGCAGCAAGGCTGGTGCAGGAACACAGAGTGTGAGCAGATGAAAAATACCCAGAAGTGAAGCTGGGTCTCTCCTTTTCCCCCAACTTTCAAACCAAGATGCCATCTCTAATGATGGGCTGGATTTGATGGCAGACTCATCACAGGACCTGATGTTCAGCTTTTAACTTATTTTTGCAAAGCAGGTATTTTTGCAAATAAGAATTAGAGAATGGCCTCCAGCTAAATTGCAGGGAGTCCCTGCAGAGCAAACCCTTGGAGGGGAGAATCACTGAAGAGGAAAATGAAGATGACAAGGCTGTTGCTTCTTAATAAACATGATCACATTGTCAGCATGCATTATTTATTACTCTTCTTTCACTGATTTATTGTCCCCAAACATGTAATCTAATATGGAGAGGAGCACACACATGTCTGCACATATGTCCTGGTGACTTTCTTGCATCTCACAGAAAGGCAAAACATGCAGCAACCTCGAACAATCAGGTGGTTTCTGCTTGATGTGATCATAAACCATCTAATCTGCTTCATTTTCTCTTCTTCCTCATATCCTTTTCCCCCCTTTCTTTTTGGAAGACACATACATAGAAGGAATTACCCGCTGGTGTGAAGCACTCTCATTGCGTTGAGGGCTTAAATTGTGATATTATTGATTCAGCAGGTAAGACTGCATTCTACCTGTTTGCCATGCACAGAAGTAGAGGTTCAGAGAGGCTCAGAGACTACATCACTTGCCCGAAATCACACAGCCGATTGGGATTAGAACTCAGGTGTCTGGCTGCAGAGTGCATATTCTCATTGCTAAACAGCACCATCTCTGTGCAAGATAATCAGATAGGTGAAGGTAGCATCTGGGTTCCCATGAGGTCAGTCTGAGTCCAGCACCTGAAATCCCCACTCAAATGCTGCCTGGCATCATGTAAAAGTCGTAAAAAAAAATCAGTCAACCCTGTTAGGTCAAAAAGGAAAGGGGAAAAGTAACCTCTGGCTTTGGCTCTCTGTTGTTCCTGTACCTTTGTAAAAAAATTCTAACCCTGCAGAGATATACAATGTGCATCACTGCTTCTCTAGTCTTATGTTTACATTCTCAGCATCTCGTGTTAACAAACTGACAATCATCACAATTCGTAAACACTTACAAATCACACCCCTCGCAGCTACCTCTCCCCTTTCTCCTGCAAGAAACAGGACTGTCCCTCTGCAGGAACGCTCAAGGAGTCGGGGGCGAGAGGCATCGAGCTTTCCATGTGGAGCAGGCAAGGCAACCAACGTATAAGCCAATGAATCGGATGGTGGGTTTGTGCTGAAAACCGTAAGGCAAGCAGGAGGATGCAGGAGCCAGGGCTGGCCATGGGGAGGGCTTCAAGGGGGCCACAGATACTTCTGTCCCCAAAGGTGACAGCACATGGGAAAGCTGCTCCAGGCAGGTGGAGGGAAGAGTTAGGCCTCAAGCACTGATTTCACTCACTCTGTGTGTGTGTGTGTGTGTGTACGTGTGTGTGTGTGAACATGTGCGTATGTGTGTATTTCCTGATTATACCAATAAATCCTGCTCCATGTACAAAATCTGGAAGTGATATAAAAGGATAAGGAAGACAGCTGGCTGAGACAAATCACATCCTAATAATATAGTAACACCCTCCCAGAATGTCACCTGGGTCAATGAACCTCTATTCCTAGAAATGTTTTAGTTATTAATGTATTTTATAAATTGCTTTTTTGTTCCCCTACTTTCCATGAGCGTGGATTTTTAATGTTGGGTAGCCATCCATTGGAATTTTCACAGAAAAGACCAACTCCTGATTGTTGGACATTATAGTTCTAATTTTTCACTATTTTAGAAATGTTTTAGAAAGTTTCACTGGGTATAATTTTATGCATATATAACATAACACTAGATATAATTATATAATATGTATGTAATGTATTATACATATAATACATACAGTACATATCAACACTTCTGGGGCCTACATACATTTAAATTCCTAGCATTAAATGTTAAGATACTAACAATCATCACAATATGTAATATATCTCTTAGTGCAGAGACCCTTCTACTGAGTTCCTAGAAATAACATTCCTGTGTTGTCATGGGTCATACTTTCACGGTCTTTGGTACACTAGGAAAATTGTCTGGATTTTCTCCTATAGGGTATGAAAGTGTTCATGCTTATTTCTCTGAAGCTACCCAATACTGGGTATTGACATAGAGGTATAGTAATACTTGTTATTCAAAATATTATAGCAATAGTCATAATAATAGTACTTTGTGGTTTAAGTTGCTTTTTTTGGGTAATGGATTGAAATTATCTACTTTTTGTACAAATACTAACGTTTTATAGCATTCTATTGCCTTAAAATATAAACAAAGCAAAGAAATAAGGACAAATACCAAGTTCAATGTGACTAGCAAGGGAGGTATGAACAAGAAAATGAACAAAAATAGGAAATTTAGCACATCAAGGCAGAAATGAAGCAGAAGATCTGATTGATATTGAAATGATATTTCTTGCCATCAACATAGCTTGGCCCACATGAGCTTCGTTAAGAAGAGATGTGTCCCAAAGATGGCTGAGACACTTTCTTCAGTGGAATTTGTTTTCCTTAAGACCTGGGTCCTCCTCTCTTCCCCACTAACTTAGGAAGATGACTCAGTGCTTCCACCACACAGGAAAGACAAACGTTTCCTGTAGCGTCATTTATAAAAGACTCTCAGGAAGAAATCCACTATCTGAGTTACCAAGGAGCTTCAGAACTCAAGCCAGGTGACCAGCTAGAAAACAGCCACAACGGGGTACTAAATAACACGCATTTTCCAACCAAGAACAGAGATCTTGGTGTAAATCCTTCTCCCCTAAGTAGCGCGAACCCCAGGAGTCAGACCCTCCGCCGTCCGGAGGCGATACCGTGGGCTGGCTCCACTCTGAGACCATACGCAGGTCGTCTGGCCTCTCGGACTCTTTCTTCACGTCATCTGCGGAGCTGTTATAAATACCGTTCCTCAGGGAGACGACACGGAGGTCGAATGCAATAGTGGAGGCAGAGGACTCATCACGGCCCGGCATAAACACTGCCCACTTCTCTGATTTTTCCAGGGTTGCTTCCTGGTCATCAAGAAAGCCGTAGCCCCAGTGTCACCATCACAACCAAAGTAGCCTCTTCCTTCTAATTAAATGCTGCCTCACTGAGGTGTTCTCATGTTTTGTTTTTCTTTATAACACTTAGTGCTCTCTAGCGATAAGTGTATTTGATTACTTGTTTATTCTCTGAATTCCTCACTTTTAAGTAAGTCATCAAAGAGCAATGTATGGAATCTGAGGTCATTTTCTTTCTCATTGAACATATAATTTTACTACCTAGCATAGTTCCTGACACTTATTAGACACTCTATATTTATTCAAAAATTTAAAAAATGAATAGCTCTGCACACACACATTTATATCCATCTGTACCACCAGTAGTTCAATTGGCTAATTCATTCTCTTTCTCTTTCTGTATTCCACTGCTTTCTCTCTCCCCTTTCTTCTCTTCTTTTCCAAAATTTTTTCTTTCTTCAGCAAATAATCACTGAACTGACCTCTCTGCTAAATGTTAGGGATTCATTCATGGACAAGACAGAACATCCTTGAAAGAGCCTAGGTTTCGGTTTCTCTCCACAGCTCCTTTCTTTCATTTCCTTCTCTGATGGATCACGCGGTGTCAGCCTTAACTACCTGTACAATGAGGATCAGAAGAAAGTCTTATTCAGATTCTTGGGGTGCTTGTCAAGTAGCTGCAGATAAGTAGCCCAGACTCTGCTGCCTATAGACTTTGGGCTTTGGCCATATTTTACTTTTCTGTAAAATATGCTATTTTGTTTCAAGATCTACTGCTGTCCACCAAAAATACAACTCTGTTACTAACCCTGCCAGCTCCTGAATGATACCTTTGTGGACACTAAAAACAATTTAATGGCATGTCACAATAGCAATTCACTCTGTTAATAGCCCTGCTCAATAATACTATATTGCATAAACCTCCTCCAGCCGTCTGACAAATAATTCACCTTTACTCACTCCCGAGTAAGCTCCATTTCACTAACAAATATATTTCTTTCCAAACCTTCACATATTCGGCATCTCTGTCTTGTGACAATAGCTATTTTTGGGGGGGGGGTGTCGGGAAGGAAGGAAGAGGTCAACGGTATCATGTTTCTATTACTTCTCATGGCTTAGTTCCAGTGACAATCTTTGTCCATGGAGAGCACCAAATTAGGGGCCACACAGTTCCTAATTTCTTGCTCACACACTCAAGATGAGTGCTCTGTGACTGCAAGGTGCAAGAAGCCTTCTCTCCACTGCAGACACAGCTCAGACAAGCCCACTCCACGTGTGTCGGGAGTGGAGGGTGGGGGAGCATTTGCATGGATGAGGACAGAGCCCTTTGGGTCCTATTTCTCTGTCTTTCATATCTTTCTGTCGCTGTACATTAGTAATAACAGAAGCTAATGCTTTCCATGCCCTATTCATTTTATCCCCCAAATAACACTACCGGGTAAATAACATGCCTATCTATCAATCTCATGCTTTGGATGATGAAACTGAGATAAAAGACAGGTTGGGTAAACTGCCCAGAATGATACAGCTTGGAAAGGGTGGCATCTCAAGGCCAGTCTGAGCTTATTGCCTACTTCTGGGAATACTGGCACACGGCCACACGCACATGTTAACATATTATCTCCAGCTACTTTCAGCAACCCAGGGCAGAGTTGAATAGGTTCTGCGAAGACAGAGTGGCCCGTGGAGCCTGCAATATTGGCCAAGGAGCCCTTTCCAGATGACATGTGCTGACCCTGCTCTTACCCGTCGTGTGCCAAGTAGCTTCCTGCCTGTGCCTGGGAACAGGACCCTGGAAAAAGATGTCACCTAAACCTTCAGTATCTTGAGCTGTACATGGGCAGCTCCCAGGGTGTTCCTGAAGATGAAACACACAGAAAGAATTTAGCAGAGCTCCTGGCACATGGTAAGGATTCAGGAAATGTTGCTTGTCGTTACTCTTGTTATTATTATCATTTGAATCTAATTAGGACCTTGTCATATTCCAAAAGCATAATGATACAGGAAGCCAAGCTGGCAACTGACCCATAGAGGGAACCAGTCCTGATGTGGGGCTTGCATTTAGTTCTTTGAACATGTGCTCTGTCTGCCTCTCACATTAGGACAACACTGCCCTCAGCAGCAGCCAGACCCCAATCAGCAGCTTCCTCCATCCACAGCAGTGGCCCCACTGCAGCAAATCTTTCATTGTGGGTAACATTCAGACCCCAGATGGACTGCAGTGGTGGGGCCCGACCCTGGGTGACACATCACCCAAACCATAGGCTCCTGATTGCAAGTGTTCAAACTCATCCAAACAGCATCCAGCCAGAAAGACTCCCAAGGGTGGGGTGGAGGGACCAGTCCAGGGGCGGCAGTGACATTATGGATTTGGGAAGCAAAGGACACCAGCCCTGTTGCTCTGTGTGGGCCTCCCAGGGAAACGCTGGCTGACGTTGTGAAGGAGTTGTCTCTCCCAAGCTCTGTCAACAGAGGCAAAGAGAAAATTAAGATGATTACATATGTTTAGGGGAAATTAGAGTGTTTTGGCTTCAAGTTTGCTTTCTCTATCAACCATATTAAGCAGGCAATTACTCAACACTCCATTTGGCCTGGAAGATGCTGCCTTAGCATGGAAAATCCTTGTATAAGCACCTTCTAAAAATGAAGACAGTAGAATCACATAGTTCTGAGTAGAGCTTTGGGGTCAGGAATGTCCAAGTTCAAAGCTCAGCCCCTTCCCCTTTGCTTCAGGCTCAAAGCCTACACAAATTTCTTCATTCCTTTGAGTTTTGGTTCCATGACTCAGGGAATGGGGTGGTGTTGGCAGTATGGCTCCCCGTCCTTCTGCTCTTTACCTCTGCCCTTTGCCAGCTGGCTACATGATATCTTCTTCCTGTGTCACTGGGCTTGGCATGTGACCTATTGTCAACTGGGAAGTCAGCAAGTGTAATGCAATCAGAAATCTGAAAAATGCTTATTTGATTCCATATCCCAACCCCTTGCCATTTCTATATGAAAAAATGCCTCTGCTAGTCTGCTACAGGATGAAAATGTGTCACATGGGGCCCGGTTGTCCCATCCACCCCAGATGAGACTGTCTTAAGTCAGCCCACAGCTAGCCAGTCCCCATCCATGCCAGTGAGCCCTGGCCTGATCAGCACAGCTCATGGCCCATCTGGAAGGTGGCCACAGATTTCTGAAAGGAGCCAAATGAGTCTAGCCCAGCCCAAATCAGTTGGACCCTCACCGACTGGTGGGCTAAATAAATGTGCATTGCTATCACTGAAGCTTGGGGATAGTTGTTATGCAGTATTTTCCTGTCAATAGATAGCTGATACAGATAATATTCCTTCCTAGAAGTTGCTTTAAAAAAATGATGCAATAGATACTAAAGTCCTAGCACAGAGATAGTGTCCAATAGGCAGAGGTGGATGGAGATACTGGGATTGTGACTAGACTTCTCGTGATAACAATCTATGCTTTGACTCTAACCCTTTCACATAATTATTGGCTGCATTCATTGCCTCAAGGAAGGGATATAGCACAGTAAGAGGCAGAAATACCCTCTATTCTCCCCAGGTGGTTTTGTCTCTAGAAGCTAAAGCCTAGGAAAACTCAGAATTTGGGACAGAAATAAACAAAAATGAATTTGTTCAGATCTGGTGGTTGAGAGTAGGTCTTCCCTCACCTCCTCCCCCATCCCAGAGGGAAACAAGATTCCACATGGGCTTGGAGGACAAATGAAGAAGGAAGAAAATCTGCCCAGCTAATGGAAGCCAGCACCCCAAGGAGCCAGTGTCCAGAGGCAGCCTTGCGGAACAACGTCTATGGTCCACCCACGGCCCAGCAGCGATCAAGGGCAGCTTGACTGGCGAAGGGATGTGTCACAGTGATCACTGGGGTGTGCTTCCACCCAAAGAGCTGCCCCTCTTCCCCCAAACACCTTGGGGTGCCATCTTCCCCAGACCCTACCTCAACTTTAGGGGAAGGAGAGCCCACAATAGACTGGTGTTAAAGTGTTCAGTGCAGATTGCAGGAAGTAGAAATGAACTTAACTTCCAGAAAATAAAAGTCCTGTAGACCTTTCACCTGTCCTTATGCTCACTCAGCATGCTGCTGTTGTGTGGCTGCTGCTGCTGCTGTGATATTGACTGATGATAAGGGAAGTGATGGTTTCTAAGGTCCAGATACCACTCACCTTGGAAGGAAGAGTGGTGGAGGTTTTGTTGTAAGAGTAGGTGACACCTATGGCATCATCTACCCATAGATGACCTCACCTCCAATGGACCATGTACCAGGAGGGAGAGAAGAGAGACAGTGAGCATCAGGACAGACCTCACTGTGCTTGCATAGTGACCCTTGCTTCCCCTGACACCTGGAGAAGACCCTTCCCTGAGAAGCTACCCGTGCTAGTCTTCAGGCTCTGTCTGACCTCAATATGTGTTTTCTCCAACTGGGTTGGTATTTATACATTTCATGTTATCAACTTTTAAAAATAAAAAAATAACAGATTTTGGGCTGTTGTTAAAATAAATAAAGGGGAAAAATTAGCTTCCTGCAGGATAACACCACACTGGGGCTGGTGGCTATTGCTCCCTCATGGGTCAGAGTATTTTGTTCTCTATGCTCCCCACTGCTCCCTGTGTGTCGCCAATAAAAGGCACAGAGTCAACTACCTGCTATCATTGTTCTTGCTTCCAAATCTGTTAGACTAAAACTGCTTTGTACTCATAATGTTTTTAAAAACAGAAAAACAACAGCTACACAGTGAGGGCTATTTCTTTCCCACCACTTCATTTATTTTCTAGACTAGATTTTGGGCATTAGAGAGTCTAATCCTATATTTAATCCTTAAAATGTTTCAGGAATGGCACGTATCTGATTTTCAAAAGAAGACAACACGAGACAGAACACATCATTTTCACAAACACAACCACATATCACACACACACACATACACACACACACCTAGGGAGTAACCATTAAAAATTACTTGTAAACAATGCTGACTTTTTGTATCTGAAGTATTTTAATGTTTTCCCTAAATAAAATATTTGTTTTCCAAGAAGTCCTGCATATTTGCTAGGGAAAAAGTCTATCGCTGGAACTTTAGTAAGATTCTGAAAAGAGAAAAAATGTTGTGGCGGATAGAAAAAAAGGAGAACCCATTTGTGAAGAAGAGCTATTTGTATCGAATATCATGCGAAAATAAGCACATCATGACAATTTTGTACATCTTCTATGATTTGATTGTCAGTAATGAAGCCCATAGGAGAGTGATAAATGTGCAGAGGGAAAGTATCTATTTCACTTATATAGCAAATTATGCAACTCAGAGCCAGATCGCACTTGGCAAAATACAAATGTATTTGAATGGAATTCAAATTGTTGCTCTTTGCCTAAGACACAGGTAGTATCACCAGGGGTCCTGTCTTTGGATTTTTATAAGAGGTAAGAGTTTAAGTAATAGGAGCCGTATTACAAAATTACCTTTAAACACTGAAAACATTTTTACTTTGTTACAGGGTGTAATTTCCACTTTTTCCCTCTAATGGCTCATATACAGAAAATGATACACTAATGCAATTTTTCAAATTTAGTTACCTTTTTTGTGTTCTAAAATTATATGTTCTCGTCATTGCCCTGCTTGTCAGACTCCAAGATCCATTTATTTTCCCATTTTTATGGTTCCATAATTTATCTTCTTGTCATAGAACTTTCATAAACTTTTTTTAAAGATACAAAATAGTTGCAATAAACTCTGACAAAAATGCTTCCAGTTCAACTTTTGAAATCTTTCAATTATGTTTTGAACGATTATCATACTTTCTAGCATTGCTATGCTGTGAAATCTGTGTGAAGTGACATCTTACTAGGTTGGGGGAAAATTACTTGAAAAGCAACTCACTTCAAGCCATTTATACTCCTCTGCCTTTTCACTTTGGAATCTATAGATTTATATTCATGCTCCTTCCATGTACAGAAAGGGAAAAGAGGAAAGATGAAGTGAGAATTGTATCTTGGGAGGACAGAAACACCACTGAGTCAAATTCCAATTATCGAGAAGGATGGGGATTGGGAAATCATGTTTTGGGGAGCTTTTGGTTACCTGAGGAAGATTCTGTATAAAGAGGAATCCAGCTGCTCTTGTGGGGCTGCAGTGGGAAGATTGAAAATTTGAGCAACTGATCAAGACTGCGTCCCAAAATTAAAATAAAAAAACAGAAAGAAAGAAAGAAAGAAAAAAAGGAAGAAAGGAAAGGGAAAATGAAAAAGCTAGTGGTGATGGCACACTCCCGTGATCCCAGCAAGGTGGAAGGCTGAGGTGGGAGGATGGAAAGTTTGAGCTTTGTCTGGGTAACTTACGTGACTTAGAGGAGCCCTGACTCAAAATAAAAAATAGAAAGGGCTAGGATACGGCTCAGTGAGAAGGCCCTGGATTCAATCCCCAGTATAGGAAAAAAAAGAGGAACCCATAACTTGAAGTGTCTAATTAAAAACAAAATGTAGTGGTCTGAAACCACTAGAAGGGCTCAGGACTCCACTTGGGGCCATGTGGCTACGTCTTCCTTATTATGAGAAGATACTCAATGCAAGCCCATGACGTTAGAGATGCACTCGCAAGCCAATCTGTGACGCTGAAGATGTGAAATAAATCTTGAGCAAGACCAGAGACCTGCGCCATTCCATGGAAATATCCAGCAGGCCACATAGGCAATTTAAGTTTTCTAGCAGCTGCGTTGCAATTAGTTTAGAAAATACTTTATTTAGCGGGATGTGCTCCAAACGTTGCCACTTTAATATATAATGAATATAACAAACTGTGGTGGTGGTCGTGGTGTTGGGTGGAACTTAGGACTCCTTGTGCTAGGTGAGCACCCGCCACTGAACAACCGCCCCAGCCCCAGCAGATGGTTAATGAGACCGTTCACATTTTTTTTTCATGCTACGCCTCGAGTACCCTCAACAAACTCATGTGAATCAACCAGCCAATAAGTAAATGAATGCGTGTGTGCATTTTCTTTTGTGGAAAGAGAAAATGTTCTGAGGGGACAATTGAGATGCAGCAGATTCCAGGGTAATCCTTCCATGATCTCCTGGTTCGGCCAGCTTATGGCTGTCTGGCTCCCGAGACTGTCCTCAGAGGCTCAAGGAAGCCATCTTACTTGGGACGTGAAGACGCTTCCCTAAGCCCAGGTCATGACTGAGCCATATGGGATACAAAAGCCCACTGGCTTGCCTCAAGGGAGGACCATTGCCCTGGGGTTTGTACCACTGAGCCTGTGGCTCACATCAAAGTTTATTTAATTGTGATTATACTTAGGTTTTTCTTGCTACTGTTCGCTCAATTAATCACCAGTCTCAAATACAGTGGACCCTCAAGTTACAACCAGCCTGACATACATAAAACTTGGGTTATGACTGGAATTTTAGTTTTAACTTATGAAAAAAGTCTAGAGTTATGACCCAAATGCTGGCTGCTTGTGCTTCCAGATGGTGTCAGATACAGATTTAACCCTTAGAGCGTTCTGGAAGGAACATGACAGCATCCTTCCCTGTGTGGGGTTAACTGAGAAATCCTGGGTCAGTGTCTAAGGAGACTGAGATCTGCCTGCGTACAGATGAGAGGCTTTGAAGGCTGTGAGGAGGAGCCTGAGCCTTCACTGACCAACTTGAGTTATAACCAGCCCTCGGGAACGAATTGAGTTCATAAGTCAAGGGTCCACTGCACCTGCTTCAGGCTCTGCTTCTGGGACCTAACGTAAGACACAAGGATATTTCTCCTCCCTATCTCCTTCTTTCCCTCCTCTTCTTCTTCATATTTTAATCTTCTCTTCTCATTCCACTCTCTAAAAATTTAAATCCATTCATTTCTCAGAAAATCTTTCACAAATAATTTTTCTTAGAAACCCTCACACTATTAATATGCTGCTTCATAAAAACTATTTATCAGTACACCATAAACCTTCAAAGGCATTTGGGTTTTTTATCTGGATATTTATTTCATCCCAGGAATGCACTAGTAAATTCTCTAAGCATGCCAATCAAACAGTTGTGATCAACAGCAAAATTCATTACTGCAAAATTCCACAATGCTCTGAGTGATAAAGGGGAAGATAATTCTGTCACTTCTCCATGTGGCACGGCTGTCACATGACTGGGACATGACTTCATGAAAATGCATCCTTCTCATATGCGACATCTGGCTGCCACTTCTGCCATTTAGTAATGGAGAGACAGGTGGGTGGAGGAAATCTTTGGAAGACATTGAATTAAGACAAGAGAAATATGTTGATTTTGTCCACTGCAAGGCCAAAAGGAGAGAAAAAAGAGCAGTATGTGACCCCAGGCGGTTTGTAAATGTACACTTCCCTTCCTTCCTTCCTTCCTTCCTTCCTTCCTTCCTTCCTTCCTTTCTTTCTTTCTTTCTTTCTTTCTTTCTTTCTTTCTTTCTTTCTTTCTTTCTTTCTGTCTTTCTTTCTCTTTCTTTCCTTTCATTCTTTCTTTTTCTCCCTTCCGCATTTCCTCCCTTTCTTCTTTCCTTTTTCACTTCCCTTCCCCTCACTTTTCTTCTCTTTCTTTATTTTTTGTATGTTACTGGGAATTGAACCCAGAGGTCTGCTCTGAGATACCTCCCCAGCCCTTTTTAACATTTTTATTTTGAAACAGAGTCTCAGCTAACTTTCCCATGCTGGCTTCAAACTTACGATCTTCCTTTCTCAGCCTCCCAAGTAGCTGGGATTATAGGCCTGTGCCACCATGCCCAGAGCAATGTCTATGCTTTTTGCCATGATTATGGATTTTTAAAAATCATGTATCAATTTCCATTTCCAAATGACTGACCAGTTCCATTAACTAAGTCTCGGAACCTTTGCATTTGTGGTGCCTCTTCTGGGGAGCACCTGTCTCCTAAGTATTTGTATGACTGGCTCCCACATTTCCCTTGGTTCTCAACTCAATCTAAAATTGTTTTCTTCTCCCAGCCTTATTCTCAAACACATAGCCCTATTTTATATGGACGGTACACATGTCACTAGCTGATTATCCAACACACTCACATATTGCCTGAATCCCCTCGTCAGAAAGTGTGCTCCTTAGGCAGAGGAACCTTTATTACCTTGTTCTCTGTGAAACCCATAGTGCCTAGGACAGTGCCTGACACAATGGGGGCTTGATAATTATTTGTTGAGTAGACGAAGACCCAAGTTGCTTTAGCTGGTCCAGCGCGTTCAACGGAGGAAGATACACCTCTTGTCTCTTGCACACAGTGCTGACATTGGCCAGAAATCTCAGCATGGAGATTTATCACTAAGTATTATGGGCTGCATATTGGCATCCCCTCAAAATTCAGCTATTGCAACCTGGAACCCCATAGGATACTATTAGGAGGTGGGGCCTTTGGGAAATAAGTAGATAAAGAGAATGAAGCTTTCATGATAGAATTAGTGCCTTTATAATAAGAGTCATGAGACCCCTCCCATAAGTAAACCAGGAACTGGGCCATCACCAGAGCAGGACAACTGTGGCACCTCGAGTTTGGACTTCCGGCCTCCAGAGCTGGGAGAAATAAATGTTGTGCAAGGCACCTCAGTTGGGTCACTCTTGTGTACAAACTTGACGAAAACATGAATATGTACAGTGCCACCACTGACCTCTTCATTGGCAGTCTTGGAAAAGGCTCTTAACACAGTGTATGCTAAGGTGCATCGAAGAGTGAGACCCTGGCCTCAGCTGCGTTGCTGCTGGCGGCTCCTAAGGGTGGGGTCCTCACCCCAGTCCCAGCCCAGCTGGTCCAGGTTTTCAGTCAGAACAAGACCAGCTGCTGCTCACCTAGCTGGGCGGATGATGGATCAAGAGCTTGCCTTTGTCCTCCTGCTCCGAGGCAGGAGGAAGTGACAGTCAGGACAGCTGTGGTCACAGAGCCCAGCCAGAGCTGGAGAGGAGAGGAAGCCTGAGACAGGAGGAGCCTGGCAACTTCAACTCCCCACTGCTAAGTTGCTCTGAATTATGCTTCTTTTTGAAGACACTGCAGACGTCACCATACCTGTGTGTGCGTGCATGTATGCATGTGTGTCTTCAGAGATACCATTTTGACAACAGCCATATCGGTTATGCTTCATGTGTGTTCATTCAACCATGAGTTCACTCACCCAACAAACACTTACTGACCACGTTCTATTTGTAGGTGTGTTGAATTGGGCTTTGGAGTGTGTGAGCTCATGTGGTGCTGATCCGGCCTCCTGGTGTCTGCTGCAGAGCTCCATCCTGAGCCTCAGACTTGCTTCTCATGAGGGATGGCTTCTTCTGCTAGGGTTTGGCATAGCTAAGCTGCATCTGTTAGAGGACTCCTACAGCGAAGGGCTGCTTCTTGAAGCAACAGCAAATCATGGCCTGATTGCTCTGAGGCGACAGTGTGACATGCACAGAAATGATACAAGACAAAGGAATGGTTTCCTAGCTGACAGTGAGCAGATGGGCGTCAGTCAATGATCACACTAAGAAAAATAAAACTGCAACCATGAAAGGTGACTATAAAGAGAAGGAAGACAGTTAAGTGGTCAAGGTGAGCATATTGTCTAAGTGAGACAAGCCCATTGCAGAGGGCACAGGGAATCCCTTGAGATTTGGGTCTGATTCTTGATCCCACCAATGAGTACAAATGAAGTGGGATGAATAGGAGAAGGAGAGGCTTTAAGCTGTGGTAAAAGCGAGCAGGATGTCCAGGTCTTACAGCTAGAGGGAAAGCCATTCATACTGTGTTCTATGTGGTCTGTGTCCTCTACATGGTCCAAACCCCAGGAAGCCAGTGCAGTTCAGTTCAGCAAGTAGCTTTGCACCAGTCAGAGTGAGGGCAGAGGGAGAAGCCAGGGAGACTTAGGAAACAGAGAGGACGAGAGATGAGCAGAGATGAAGGAGAGGGAAGAGCTGGGGGTATCTGAGGAGGTGGTCTGTGGGGGAGGCGTGACATTCTCATCCTAAAGAGGTCCGCACTGAAGGAGGAACCTCGGCTTAGGTAGGGGCGATTGCTGTTTGGCATGAATGTCTTGCCATGGTGCTGGGCGGCGCTTAGAGGGAGAATTGACGGCATCGCCTTCCCAGGCCCCGTGTCCTTCCCAGACCCTGTGTCCATCCCTTGCTCCAGCATGAAAAAAATCCACAACAAAATAGAGAGCAGGTGAGCGCCCAGCCAAATACCGAAGCAGCCCAGGTCTCTCTCTAAGTGCGCCTTTTGTCTTTCATCATTTCAAAATAACTTAAAATAATTATGATGTGATGCAGTATGATTTAGGAATAGTAATAATTTGATGTACATGGAAGCTCTAAGTCTGATAAGAACCAATTGAGATGAGGATCATTATCTCTGTCTTACCGATGAGAAGAGACCTAGGGCCCAGGAAGATGTCCCGGCCGGCTGGCACAGAGAAAAGGAAGAGAGTTGGCCAGGGCCAATTCCACTGGGAACCTGCCTTGCTGTAGCTAAGGGTCCCCTTGGGGTGACAATGGCAGCCCATTGGGTTCTTCTTACTGGACCGCCCTGTTCACCTCACACGTCTATCCGTTCCTTCCTCTACTGTTCTTTCATTCCATGTAAACATATAATTCTTTTTTTTGACCCCCCATCCTGCTTATTTGTCCTTCTCCTATGACCCCTTCCCTCCCTTCATTCTGCTAAAACACAACTGTCAGTTGATCTAATTAAAGTATCTGCCTCTTTCCACTTTTCCACCTTCTTGCCTGTCTTCTCCATGTTCTTTGCCACACGTTATTTTTCTCTGTGATTCCATCCAACAGCGCCTACAATTATATCATGTGTTCATGGCCCCTCTCTTTTCTCGAAGCTATGGTCCATGAGGACAAGACCTTGCCCATGTCCCCCCGCATAGCACAGAGTCTGAAAGAATGATTTGTTAGGTATTTGCTGAGTAAATAAATGAAAGTCTAACAGGGTAGGGTCGACAATAAGAGGCATATGAGTTGGCCCCTGAAAGGATACTTCTTCCTGACATAATCCACTGAGAATCAATATTTCCTGCATGTGAGGAAGACAGCTCAGTGTGAAAGCCAACCCAGGCTTCTTTCTGCCCCCCAGACCCATACTAAGAATGGCTGGACACACTTTTAAAACATTGATAGCTCTCACTGAGTGCATTCAGGCATTGTTCCTGCTTCTGAATTCGCTGGAGGCAAATAAACACATACCCCAGGCATAAAATAATTTAAGCAGAAGGCCCAAATAATCACATCTTTCTTTTTCTGACTTCTCTCTGGGGAATTTTTTAGTGGAAATGAGGTTTGTGTGTGAGCTCCAGCATGACTGCTGCCTGGCACAAGCAGCCATGTGGGGGAGACCTAGGGCAGGGAAAGAGGTCAACACAGCGCACCCCAAATTTCTCTCCGAGGCGTCCACCTTGCACCCAGATTTTCTAACTTACGGTCTCCAGTAACAGTAGAAACAGCAGTGGTTGCTACTATAGTCACGATTAGTAGGCTAGCAGGTTGCTACTATGATGCTCACTGAGTACTGAACAGTTTTCAAATATCAGCTCGTTTCTTCCTCTTGACTTGTCAGGGGCACTAGCATTACTTCTGCTTTACAGATGGGTGCCTAGAGTTTCGGAGAGATTGCCTGTGTCCAAAATTCAACAGACAGCAGGCTCCAGGCGAGGTACACACACCTCGTGTGGCTGGCTCCCAGCCAGCTTCTGATCACTCATCCGAGATCATCCGTTCATAGACTGCTCGAGGTATGAACCACGGGGAAGTAAGGTTAAATAATCCCACATCTAAATATATAAGCTAGCAGAAAAGTCGGTCTTGATTGAAATGGGGCCAAGCAATGTGATTCCCTCAAGAAATGTGTAGGGACATTTTGTCTTGTGTCACACGTCCAGCTGGGTGTCCCAGAGCCAGTGCTGCATGGGAGCTGGATAAGCCATTCACTCTTGGATGCTTTAGTGGAATTCAGACACTATGGGGAGCATCTTACACAAACACTTACACTTATTAATTTGTGTTAAGAGGAGAAGCCTGGACCATGGCCAGCAGAGACTAGAGGGTAACCCACGCCGAAGGAATGCCAGGTTTTGTCGGTGTTCAAATACACGCTCAAACGCTCAAAGTCACTGCTAGGGCACAATTTTTTTTTTTAGGTGTTAGGGTATATTCCGAATACAGACCAATGTTTTCTTTACCTCTTAGATATTCTGAACCTCTCTTTACGGCTGCTAACGTTATATTTACCAAGAGGCTCCTATTATCTGAGTGTAGCAAATATATGCACAGCCCCATCCGACACACACCAGCAAACGTAACAGACAGGCAGCTATCAGGTAAGTTTCAGATACATGAGTGGCTTATAAATAAACATCCAACACACCAAACAGAGATAAACGAACAATAAATAAGTGGATTTAATATGGTTAGATACGTAAAACTATTTCAGAGAGATAAACAGCAGTGGGATAAAGGCTAGCCAAGTATAGAAGGGGACAAATAAACAAATTCTGGAAAGAAAGAAAAGGAAGGGAAAAAAAGTAAGAAAATTCCCCTCCAGGAATTGCTGATAACGTCAACAAACATCATTCTTCCTGCGTTCTCAGTATATGTCAAGTTCGCTAATCTGTTGTAAGCTATGTTCTCCACAGACAGATATAACACCAGAGAGAACATTAAGACCACCTCTTTCTATTTCCCTGGCATCTGACTTCTTTTGCAGGCTGCTTTGCCAGCAGACAGAGAATCTGAGGGCTTATCAATATGCAATCTCCCTGCAAGCAATGGCTGGTACGTTTGGCTTTTGCATACATCTGGAACTTGCAAACTATTGAGCTTGCAAAGTTTACTCATAGCTTCCACCCTGGCCCTGTCCCCTTGCCAGGCTCAAATATGAAGCTATAAAGAGTTCTGGAGTTTGAACAAAGACAATTAAAAACAGTAGGTTATGTTTAAGCCTATTCGTGTTAGATCAGTAGATTGACATTGACATCAAGAATGCATTTCAGGTTAGGGTGACTCCTAACCTGGAATACAATCTGGAGGGCAGTCGTAATAGAGGACAGAAAAAACAGAAGAAACAGTGGTGGGTGGAAGGCAGGTACGTCCCTCTAGTCAAAACCAAGCTGTGAAAATGAATTTAGAGTCATATAGTTGCAGATGGGTCTTAATATCAGGAAGAGCTCAGTGGTCACCGTCTTTAGGAAACTAATTTCACGTATGATGCTGTGATTTGGAACATGCGGTGTGACCTGGGGCTTCGCAGCCTTGCCTTCTACGTGGTCCTCCTGCCTCCCCAGGCAGGGCCTCAGCTGCTCACCCCTTGCCCTCTGCCCTCTGCCCCTCTGCACTCTGACCTGGGTCCCTGCTGATTCCTTCTTCACACTCCTGACCTAATTTTGTGCCGTAGTGGCACTGGGTGCTGGTGGTGGGGGGTGGGGGAGCTCCACCTCCCTCCACTGTCCTCAGCTCCTAGTCTAGGCGTTGAGAAGGTCAGGGTCAGACACAAGCCCTGGGACATCTAAGATGGGGCAAGGTGGTGGTAGCATCAACGTTAGTGGCTTCCTGTTGTCCATCCCCAAGCCAGGTAAATAGCACCTCCAAGTGCAGCAGTTACTCTATTTTGGGGTCACTCAGCCACCGGGAATTGGGGTGGAAACTTCAGGGAAGGTGAAATTGACTTCCCTGCCCCAGCCTGCTTCTGAATTTTTGTTTTCGTTGGGTCTTTCAAATTATGCAGTTGATCTCAGTTGAGGAAAATAAAGTGCAAATATTTAAGGCTGCGTGTTCTTCCTACTCTGTCTTAAACTCACTCCTGGGGTAACAAGCAGGATTATATACAAATGATCCAGTGCTCTTTCCTGGGAACACGCTAGGCTTGCCCCTCATCGCTCCCTTAGGCTTAGGAGTGGCCACCTGACTTGCTTTTGCCTTTCAGGAGGAGATTTCAGAGCTGATGTTCTCTGCCCTGGCAGTCACGACGTCTCAAAGGAAGGCTGCTTCATTAGTCTGAGCCCAGAATGAGAATGGCAGGTATCAGAGCCCCTTGCATGAGTAAGAAATAAACTTTTGTTATATTAAACCATAGAGACTTGGGAGTTATTTGTTGTTACAGCGAAACTCAGCCTGTACTGATGGATATGGTCTCCCCGGGGATCATTTTTCTGAGCACACTTACTGGCAAATAATAGATGCTTAGCATGCATTCACTGCCTGAGTGAATGATCCTGGCCAAATCTGCTTGCCTTAGACAGAGATACTGTACAGATAGGAATGGATACTATGTAGACAGATCTTTACTCTGCTAACCTTTCTGGACAATTCCTTTTACATCAAACCATTGTCTTGATTTCCTAACTTCTCTGGCTGACTTCACACTTCACTCTTTCCTTATCTCCTGTATGGGCTCCTGTTTTCCTCCCTTTCCTTATTCCTCCTTCACCACATCCTCCTTTCCATAGAGAGCATTTTGGAAATCACATGTAGGTGGGTGGCTTCTGATACTGCAGCTTGGATCCACTTTCCTATGCTGCCTGTCCTCTCTTCCCTTTAACTGCACGGAACATTTGTATTTAGATGTCTACTGGTATCTGACTCAATGTGCCAGAAATGGCACAAAGCACCCTCTTCCAAACCATCAGCATCTCCCCAGGTTTGTGCTTCCATCCATGTATCCATGGCACCTCCAACACGCAAGCTCTGTCTGTAACTTTATTTAAGGTCTCGTATCTGTTTTATTTTACTTTAATGTTAATCTGTCTCTAAACTGCTCAGCAATGGCTGTTGGATCTGCCGTGGCTCGGTTTCCATGACGTTCTGCCATATTTCAGTACTCATTCATATTCCAAATACTCTGTGGCTGTTGACCTCCTTTCCTTGCATACAACGTCCCCTTTAAAATTTTTTCTTGTGTGATGAGATCCTTGTTATAGGATGGCGATTCCCAACAAGTGTGCCGGTATTAATGTAAAACATGTGGTTTTTCAGAATTCCAGATCCAAATTCTCTCCAGCATGGGACACAGAGTTCTGCAGGTTATGCTACAAGGGAAAAGGAGCAGCAGAGCTGGAGTGCATGAGGATAGCCAGCCAGGACCAGTGCAGGTCTGCAACTTACCAGAAACGCTTAGAAATTGGGCTATGGGCACCAGGGCCAGGAGAGGGTGGGAAATACAAATTTGGCTGTTGTGACTCTGTGAGGTCATAACTTCTCTGGGGATCGCCCAACAGGAGTCTCCCAGAGGGTCCAGAGGTCACCAGAGTCAGGTGCAGACGGCTGTAAGACCTTGGAGGTCCCCTGGTTAGGGGGACCACACTCTCAGCTCTAGCTGGCTGTGGTTATGTGGACATACAGGTCTGGCATGGGGGATGCTCTGAGTTTTCAAAAGAAATATGAAATAGAAGTTCTGGGGTAAAAATGGAAATGTAGAAGCTATTGTAAAAAATGCTGAGAGGCCCTAAGAGAATGTTTCTGTGGACCAGGTCCTGCCTGGTGTTGCTATGTTGAGATCTCTGGGTCTGGTGGGAGAAGAGAAGAGAGGAGACGAGATGAGAACCTGGGGTAGACAAAGACATCAGGAGGTGTGTGATCTTCGGCGTCCTAGACGAAGGACAGAGGGAAAGCATTGCCGCAGAGGAGAGGATGGGGCGTCACTCTGAGCCCCACCAAGTCAATCAGGTGGGCATTTCTAGGACCATGGGCTTCTACTTCCTTCACTACCAGGAAAATAACAGCACAACCCCTGCACCCTCAACAGAGGGAAAGCTTGTTTCCTGAGGAGAAATGCTAGTAAAATTCCATTGCAAAATAGAAAATAAGAGAAAGGGACCACCAAAAGGCTATTTATAATATCGCAGAACATCCAGAGGTGGCAGTGAGCCATGGCAAACACGGTGGGATGAGTTAGTTCATCCAGGGCCGAAGGCAAGGGAGGTGGGCGTGGGGCAGTGTGGTGAGCAGAGAGGGCAGAAAGGCTCCCCAAAAGGTTGGAGATGAAGGAGGGAGGGGGCGAGGCTTGAAAAAGAAGCGTAGGTGCAGAGCCCAGCAGACTGAGAGATGGCAGACACACCCCGCAGACAGGTCAGTTGACAGCAGAACGGCTCCCAGCTTTGGTTCTGACTCATTTAATGCCCTGAAAAAGTGTATGAGGAAGTTACAAGGTTCGCGTCCATTTTAAAGGTAAGAAACAGAAGGGTGGAAGTGCGCTTGTAGGTTTTGATTATTCAGATCTGAGAATGTTTGCGCAGAGAGAAGTCAAGGAGAGAAAGGGTCATGTTGAGAGGGAGCCATTTTGAGATCCTCCAGTTGGAGAAAGTTCCCAAAGACATCCCAGGAAATGTCAGAGGTTGTGGGGAAGGGTGACCGAGAAGGAGCCATGCTTTCTTCAGAGGCTCCAGGAGAGAAAACGAAAGAAATTAATGGTACGAAATTGTTGGTGACCGGGGAGGTGGAAGGAAGACACTCAGCAGCCTCTTAGCTTTTGTTTCCAAATAAATCACACTGAGGAGGCTCTGTTACTCCTGGGGATGGGATGCAGATTCCTGGTTGTGGGATAACTCAAATTAATCACAAGCCAGGTCTTGGATATTGAAGGGAGATGAATCATCTAGAAATAAACCAAGGATGGATTATTTCATATCTTTGGGTTATGCTCAAATATGCATCCAATCCTAGCACAATATCGGAGCCATATGGGATCCTCTTGGTTTGCTTGGTGAGCGCGCCTTCATGGAAGGCGTGTCCGGAAACCACAATCTCCGCCCCCGTACTCAGGAATGATCCCCAGAACCTGTCGGGCGAACTGCCCTTTCTTTTGAGTACGACACATGCTCGCCTTTAGCTGGGATTGTAAAAGCCTGGTCCTCCCCCTCAGGGTGGCTTATTTTTAAGAGTTGCAGAACGTGGAATACGAATACAACCTTTTCATTTAAAAAAGGAAATCCCTCCATGTGCGTAATTTGCATTCTCCAGAACACGACAGCAAGCACAGAGGGAAATGGCTCTGCCTGACTCCGCTCACAGAAATGGGAGCATTTTCAAAGTCAGGCACACGGAGCCTCTGTGAACCGAAGTGCCTCTGCTTTTTGCTGGTTTATTCTCAAGATGACTGAGTGTAAATACAAGTGGGGTGC
Source organism: Heterocephalus glaber (assembly GCF_053883595.1). Taxonomy (NCBI): domain Eukaryota; kingdom Metazoa; phylum Chordata; class Mammalia; order Rodentia; family Bathyergidae; genus Heterocephalus; species Heterocephalus glaber. The sequence goes on from NW_028258410.1 coordinate 16,269,654, forward strand.
ATTTAAAATATCAGATTCTCAAGTCCCACTGCCAGGGTTTCTAATTTAGTACATCTAAGTCGAGGTCTGGAAACATGCATTTCAACCAAGCTCCCTAGGTGGACCTTAGATTATATTTCTAAAAATATAATGATTTTTATATTTTGTGATGCTGCACAAGTTCTGGTGAATGAGAAGTCTTACCCTGAATTATTCTGGTGGGAGGTGAAGAGCCTGGTTTTGAGAAATCGGCATTTGCAAAAACTACATTTCTTTAAGTGGTGGACTCGGAGTCAGAAGGGAACCGCAGATTCTGAAAGAGACGCTTCTCTTATTAAATTAAAAGAATTCAAATCAACTAGGATTCCACAGGGCTCCTGACAGCACTCGGAAGAGAGACAAAGAGGATACGCCCTTCCACTGTGGAGATGTGCACACAGATCGGTGTCTAGTCACGACAACTACTCGCCTGGGTTTCCAGGTTGCTCGTATTTCAGAACTCCGGCCCATTGTCCCAGGGGCCGTGACACTGCATGTCCTGATTTGGGTTTGGAAAATGTAGTCAGTGAAAGGATGCTCCAAGGGAAACTGAGCCAGAGGCACAAAGCGAGTCTGCAGAGAAGGCATGGACACCAGGAGCTTGGACCCAGCTGACACGGGATGCATTCTGTGACTGGCACTTTGCTCATAAATCTTCACAACAGTAGGGTGAGCTCCACTTTGTAGGTAAGGAAATCAGACACAGAAGCTGAAATGGCTTGCTCCTTCAGGCTCCCATGAATAGAACATGGAGGAAAAGAAATTGAACTCAACATAGGTACAAAGTTCAAGTTCTCAATCACTGTGATAGTACTGAAGGCACCTGAAAAGGATACATGGGAATGGGCTTGGAAGGGGGAGTGAGTTTGGGCACATAGAGCTGAGGAGGACCAAGGTCGAGGCATTGGACTCTCTTTCAGGCTCTGTTTTAGGCACCATTGCAGCAAACAGTCCCACAAGGGAACAGCATAGGAAAGACACCAGAAGAGTGCTGCTCCTGGGGTGTTTTAGGAAGTGTGAGAAGAGCCCATGGGATCATTGTCCATGGGCATTGGATGGTGGCCAAAGGTGACATCCAGACCCATGGGTATTTGGCAAAGACTGAGCTTTTCTAGAGGCATCACGCTGTGTTTTCAGCCATGCTCTCTCAACAGAGAGCAACTCCCTTTCCCTCCGAGAGGACATTTGTGAATGCCTGGAAACATTTTAGATGTCACACCAAGGAAGTAGCTACTAGTAGCATCTAGTGGGCAGAGGCCAGGGATGCTGTCAAATGTCCCACCGTGCACAGGACAACAAAGAATGCTCTCGCCCCAACTGTCAGTGGTACTCTGGTAAAGGAGGTAGGGAAACCCTGCTCGAAAGGTTTCAGAGCACAAAAGAACAGGTAATGTGGAAAGGGCCTCACAAGTTCTGTGTGATCACCAGATGGGCTCTGGGTATGTGGCCCACAGCCCTTGAGCTCAACCCTGTAGGCTCCACTTCATTAACTTGCTCCTCCTGGAGTGATTCTCCTCTGAATACTGCAGTTTAGAATGGAGAAATCTTTAACCAAATGTGACTTCGTCCTTCAGCGTTAGGATATTATTATTCCGCTGGTGCCAATAATTAACCTCTGTTCCACAGGAACCCTTCTCCTGGAAGTAAACTACTGGGAACTGTGGGAGTCATCTGCTTCCCAAACATGCTCGGAAATGTTAACAGGACCAGGCAACTGTAATTGCTCTGATGCCTTGCATATTTATGTTGGAGAACGTTATATGAGCTGTTACTTTAAAAAAGAAAGATCAGTTCATCTTTAAAAAGGGGGTGATTGATCGCTGCCAGTCAGGCATTCCTTCATTCTTGGGTTCCTCTTAGTCTCTGTAATAAGTTCTTCATGAACACCGATTTGCTATTAAAGAACGGTATTCATCATAAGCCAAGCAGAGAGGAGGTAATATTTGATGGGCACAGTACCCTATTTCAATCCACAGTGTCCTTTTTGTTCAACTTGATCTCTTGTGTCATTAACATTTGAGGAAAAACACACAAAGACTTTGGTAAATATTAATCAGGAATGCACAACCTCTTTCCCTACTCAATTACCCATTACTGGGCTCTCCAGGTGATAATGTCCTGAGAAACCATCTATTTGCTTAAAATGTAAGTGAGAAGTGCTTTCTTTCTGTGGATGGCAAGTCAAGCTCTTAACAGCCTAAGTAGTCTCCAACGGTGGGGAAACCGCTCTCCCCTCCTTCTTTGTTCAGAATCCTGCCTGGTCTGCTGGTGTCTGAGTGTCTGAGTATGTGAGTGTGTTGCCCCCACCCCAGCCTGACTGCCTTCTGGATGGGCTATACCCTTTGCTGACAGATTCTGATGACTTAAGACACCCAGAGCACTGGTACCCAGTGGTCAGCATGCCCAGCAGCCCTCAGACTGAAGCGCCTCTGAATCAAGCAATCTCTTTGAACTTGGAAGTCCATTTCTTCTACTTCAGATGCCATCAGACCATGCAAATCGCCATCAACCTTCCACAGTGGTGGAAGCCGGTCCAAGTCATGATCTCTCTCATTATCAGTGAAGTCATTAGATCATTAGTCCATCAGATCAGTTGGGCTCCCACGTAACATGAAACACATTCTTCTGTGAAATCTATTTCTCTACTCCTAAAATTGGTGTAAGTTCAAAGAGACTCATAATGAAATCTTGTCCCATTGGTGTCAGCGCCTCAAATTAACAATGAATATTAACATCCAGGCAGCAAGAGCTGGATTCATCATGGGACATCAAAACCAGAGCCCCAAAAGGCCATGCTACTGAGAGCCTTGAGCCGAGGATAAACAGCACATGTGCAGGGGGTGTGGGCAGAGGGGTAGGTCTTCAACGCGCATCATCAGAAGGCCAGGTCAAACTGCTTCTGAGCCTCAGATTATAGGTGTCAGAGAAGTGAGACGATTGTCAAGCAAGTTATTAGGTGTGCTGATAACTTACGCGAGTCCATACCTCCATTCCTTTTCCTACAAACTGCACAAAATGTTTCTTCCCCACACAAACAATTTCTTCTTGGTCTCTGTATGACATTAAGTCTCCCTCAATGAAAGCAATCAATGTGCGAATATGTATTAGGCACTTTTGGTAAAGGGGCCCTGCACTAGGACCGCCCCCTGAAACAGACGAGGAGAGCTTGTTTTCTGAGATACCCTTTGGGACTTTGCTGTATGCTGAGTATTTGAGAAAAAGAGGTAGAACCGAAAGATACCTGGTTTTGCTCAGAGATGGGCAAATCAAGCCACGAAAGAATTATGTCCTTTCAATATACTCGGGAGGAATAATTCTTGCAGAACAGCTTGTACTGTGTTACTCCTTCCTACTCTTACATGTGAGGAGTCGTATCTTCTACACAAGGGCTTTGAACTTCTTTTGCACTAGACCCATAGTAAGAAACACATTTGCTAATATGACTCCGTATATGTGTTTACATGTATAAAGAAAGAGCTATTTAAAAATGTTACTGCCCTTGCTACATGCAAGGTACTCAGACACTTTTTAATCTGCTCTTTTTTTTAAAAAAATGCTGATCATAACTACCAAGTGGATTGTCCTAGTGGGTTGTGATCCACAACTTGAAAAATAGTGCTCTGTTCTAAAATACACGAGTTACTCAAGATATAGTCTTTGTTCCAGCATAAGACTTGTTTACGTATTGATTAACAGTGGGGAGAAGGGTGCCAGTTGTGAATCATTTGTGTTAAACCAAAATATAGACTCGCTAGTGTAGATCTGAAAATGTATTTTCAGCTGAGAAGTTGCAGGCATCCTTTGAGCTTCACACAGGTCATTTCTAGTCTCAGTTCAATGGCACCTTTCGCCCTTCAAGGTTTTATTACAGGGCTCTCTCTCCTTTCTTTGCATTTTTTTAAAAAAGCTGAGTCTAAGTCACAAAAAGTAAAAAATAGCATTAATTATCTGAATGTTTCCAAATGTACGGAGGCTTTGGCACTGCATAGACACAATGGCTCGCTCCCACCCACACACTTCCAGGACATGCCCCGGTGTGGAGCTGCTGGAGCCCCCTGTGGGGGAGTGTTCTGATGCTCTTCTTGAGCTAACGTCCTTTATTATCTAACACAGGAAGTCAGTTCCCATCAAAATGCAATGCTAGAGGGAAATTTCTCATTGCCTGGAAGGTTAGATTCTGGACACTCGCCATAACACCATTAGGTATTGAATAGAATTTGGGATAAAGTACATTCTTCTTGGAAATCAGCCCAAAGATTTAGTTATTCATTACTGCAAAAAAGAAGCCCTGATAAGGATACTCCAACAAGAAGGGCAACTTTCAAATGAGCTTCCCAAAGAAGTTATTTTAAGCCTGAAAATAAAATGTAATAACTTCAAAATACTAATAAATATGCATATATCTGGTTGATACATTTGATTTAAACGTCTTCTTTTCATATTAGATAAAATGTTCACTCCGACCCCATCACGGATATGACTTCTACAGGCAATTCAATGGGAAAACTATTTGAAACTCTAAGTTGCCAAAAACAAATTGATGATGAAGTTTTCAGCTGAGTTCTTGTTTCAAAGTATATTAGCAAAAGAAACTGAAGAGGCGGGAGCAAGATGATTCAATAGAAGATAATAACAAAAGCGGAAAAGAGAACTTTTGAAGGGTCAAGGCTGTAGTTCTTACAAACTCTTGGGAAGTTTTCAAATAAAAAATAGATAGATTAAAGAGAGGCTTTAATTGTAGTCTTTAAATCTGGAGAATGCATATTTTAAAGTCCAGTACATTTTTCCTGGCTTCTGCCAAGAAGAATGATAAGATATTAAAGGTCCTTATGAATATTGGCTCTTCCTGGGACTTGCAAGGCAATAAGAAATAAATTGATGTAAGTGATAAGAAAAGCCATCCCCCCCTTCTCTATTATTAATGACCAAATATTATTAAATCAATAATTTTGGTGATGATCTGAACAGGTTATTAAATATCATGAATTATTAACAAAGAAGTTGATCAGAGCTATGAAAATAATTCAAGTTAATGGGAATCTTTGGATTTCTAATGAAATATCCAGTCATTGACAAAATAGCTCTGTTAGAATTTTTGGAACGTGAAAAAAGCAGAGACCACTGATGTCCTTACAGAAGAGAATAACATTCCTTACTGGACTACAGGAAATTAAAAAGCCAGATATCCATGATCAAAATAATGGGAGATTAAGTCAACCAGATAGAAAGTACCAGCGACTATAGAGAATTAACTTTCCCCCACCCTCGCCCTGGCTTCTCCCTCTCAATTAATATTGTAGCAGTTGTTTTGGAAACCTGAGAAAATTGGGAACCAGCCATAGATTTGTCAATACTGGGTGTGCCCCTGGCCAGGGGAGTTGGGCATAAAGCAATTAGTCCGTGGCTCTTAGCCAGTAGCACTATCTGTTCCAATTACTTTGCCTTAAGCAAGGAGTATGTGGAAGAGTATTTTGTCCAGAGGTTACCCAATAACAGGCAGTGGAATGTGACTTAATTTAGAAGGGACAAGGAGGCAGGAGGGAAGAATTGAGGGTGGGCCCCGAGCAGGCAGGAAGGTTTGATGGACTTTGACCCTTTTGTGAAATCATAGTTACCATCCTTGGGAACACTGACACAAACAAACCATCCAGCTGTCAGAGAAGCTGAAGGCAAACAGATGCCCCTCGCTCGCTCTTTGCATACCTTCCCCACTGCAGGCTTTCTGCTAATACAGCATCTTGCCAAAAAGCATTATCCCATGATTGAATTTCCCAATATTAACGTGACACTGGTGTTAAAGAGTTTAAGGACATGTACTTTTTTCTTTAACCATTTAATGTAACATGAGTCCTGAATGTTAATGGGGGAAAGCCACAACCAACAGGGATTTAGACTTTTGTTTGTTTGTTTTTGTTTTTTGTTTTTTTGGTACCGAGGATCCAACTTGGGTCCTTGCGCTCGCGAAGCAGGTGACAAAACCACTGAGCTAAGTCCCTGGCCCTGGGATTTAGACTTTTGTGAAAGCAGACAGGTGGGTTGGGATCAACATAGGGCAATGGTCTGGAGAACAGGCATGCAAAGGCATTGCTTTCTTTAGAAATGTAAGTGTGTGGGTTCTTTCTCCGGCCCCTCATTTTTCCTCAAGACAGTTAAGGATATCACGACATTCATAGACTACTAGGGGAGAGATAACAATAAATACATAAACAAAAATACACATAACATTTCTAGGAGGTAATAAACATGAGGAAGAAAATAAAACATGGAGGTGTGATAGCAAGTTATTAGAAGATACTAGTTGTATTTCAGATCTAAGAGATTTTGGAGGCATCTGGCAGGAGGTCAAGTCTAAGCTGGAACTTAGAGATATTTCTAAGACAAAAAGAATGAAAAGGTGAAGGTTTTCCGTAAGCATTCTATGGTAATAGCAATAAGGCTTCTATGACTACACTGGGAGTTGGGACATTCACGACAAGCTTTTGTGAAAAACCTTCATTCGAGGGAAGCAGTGATATGACTCCCAGCTTGCCTTCCCCCCCGTGGGACCTGAACACTCTCCGGGTGCTCCTGGCTCCTTGCTTGTGCCTATCCTTCAGGGATCACCCCGCTGCCTCTCAGGCTGGGCTGGAAGTGTGTGTGGGGGGGTCTCACTCTCCATGTACCAAAGCTGGATTTGCATGTAGGACCACGAGATGGTATTGGAGGTGGTCCAAGCACATAGGCAAAGACTCACTGGCAATTAAATCACACTAAGGTAGAACAGTAAGAAAATATGCTGCGAGATAGAATTGTAACCATCCAAGGACACAGAAAACCACAGGCCTGGCCTCGGAACTGCATTCCTCATGCATCTAACTCATGTTCCTGTGCTATATGATAAACCAAATAAATCAAGCGACTCTTGGGATAGATCAGGAAGAAGCCTGCAATAAATTCCCTTAAACTTACTTGTCAGTGCCTTGCCTGGAAGCTTCACTTGTTTTCAAAAATTAAAGAATACTATTGGATGCTATAGAGAGGCAGCAGGAACCAAGAAGGAAATTGCCCCCTGAATTTCTACCTAATTGTTGAGCAGGTTAAATAATTACAGACAGTGCAGTTTTTGTGGAGATTCGCCACATGTAGGATTCAAATTGGATTCTTTTCTACACATCAAACGTTTTATATTTTATTAGTTTAAAAATGCGTGACTGCTCATTTTGTTTTTCTTTAGTCATTGAATTACAAAGCGCTAGCACAGGTCACAAAGTAGGCACTAAATAAACATGAGTTGACTCACGAATGGAAAAGGAAGGCTTTCATCTTATAAATTTGTTACACTTGGTAACTAGGATTTTTAAGTGTTCCTATGTGCCAAATGTTTGGCATAGTTTATCTAACTGACCACCTAAGACATAGGTATTATTATCTTTATTTTATAGACACATGAGCTGAGCATTCTTCATTATCATTGTGGAGGCTGAGCACCAGTCAGCAGCCAACTCTGTGGTGCCACAGGCAGCTAATACGTAGTCATTACGGTTTGTGTGACTCTGCAGTCTAAGCTCTTTGCTGGTTCTGAATGGAGAATGCTGGAAGCCAGGTTTACCAGATGTTGAACCTGATCCTCATAAACCTCAGGTCAGACAAACATGGGAACAAGAAAGATCCTCACTGCATCCACTGCCTGAACAGCACTGTGCTTTTACACATCCATGCACGAGTGTCTAAAAGGCCACAAAACTCATGGTCTGGCCTATGCTTTTCCATTCAATCTAACAAGCATTTTCATTACAATATGCAGGCCAAGCATCAGAGCAGGGATTTTCCGTATGGTAGTGAGACATTAGGACGCATTTTAAGCAACTAACTGGACAAGCTCTGTGGGTCCCTTGGGCCAGACTGGAACTGGAAATAAAACATGTGTGATTCGGGAGTCTTGTGGCAGCATTTCTGGACTGAGAGGTAAGGGCTGAAGGAGATGGGAAAGCTCTCGCCTTCTCTGGTTGCATCAGGAAATCAGAGCTGCTAATCACAGTTCTCTGGGTATTTATCAGGCCTCCGTGGGACTCAAACTTTTTCCTAAGCAGGTTGGGAAGTGTCTCTTTATTTTTGTTGGGAAAATCATGGGATCTGCCTTGGGGAACACAATAGAGCAAGAGCATTATAGTTGTGCCCAGATGAGTCCACTGTCTCTGGAGTGAGTGAACAATGGCTGTCAACTGGGGCACTTTCACTTCCACTTCCCCTCAGTCCCCTTCCCTTCATGCCCAGGGGTACGTGGCAACTCCAGGCAACATCAGTTCCTGTTGACACACGGAGCCTGCTGCTGACCTCTAGTGCAAGGAGGGTAGGAATGCAACCCGGAATCCTGCACTAGTGCACAGGACCATCCGGTCCCCCACAGCAGCAGCTTCTCTGGCCCCAGAGTCAATGGAGTAGAGACTGGGAAAACCAGTCTTAAATAACGATGATGATAGCGCTCATATAATGATGACACAGAACATTACAGCTCCTATTTATTGAGCGATCACATCAAGCTTGCCCATTTGCCGGTTGCCATTTATTACCATAAATCTCACATCAACTCCTTTGTGTGTTTACTTCCGGGGGGGGGGAGCCCAATCTGTGAGATGTTAAGTAACTTGCCCAAGGTCATACACCAAGAATGTGGCCCAAATGGGATTCAAAGCTAGTTTCCTGACCCCAGGACTCATAACCCTAGGTGAGTCTTTGGTTTTGTGGTTAGGTTTGGCTGGGCCCTCAGGGTTTGAGGACTTTCTTCAGGCTGCTTCCAGAGGGTGAGACTTAACGATGGCCTCAAATCCAAAGCTGAAAGATTGTCAGCTTTAGCCCTGGAGGGTCAGTGGCTCTCTCTCTGTCAGTGTCCTTTCCTTGGCAAATGCTGGATGAAGTCCTCACTCTCTGCTCTCTAATAGGTGGTGATTCTCAACCTGGGGCAATTTGGGTCCCTGAAGAAAGTTTGTCACAGCTGGGAGACAAGGAGGACATGCTACTGGCATCTAGTAGGGAGAGGCCAGTGATGCTGCTGAAGATTTTATAATGCACAGAGTGGCCTCCACGATGAAGGATTATCTGGCCCCAAATGTTAATAGTGCTGAGGTTGAGAAACTGAAGTAAAGTGTAAATCTAGGCCTTGACGAACAAGCTGGCTTCCACTCAATCTGTGTGGATAATACCTTCTGCTCCTCCTTTGGGGTGCCCACCTGAAGGCCATGGAATTCTGGGGAAGCTGGCTAGCTCCACCCAGAGCGCATATTCTGCATGCGACTTTAATTATAGTATCCTAATTCTGTGGCCAAAGTGGGCCCAACACCAGAACCTCCAATTAGATCCTATTAAATGTTGCCTAGAGCTTCTGAGACAGGCTAACTCCTCAAGGCTGAACTTAGTCCTGAGAGGATATGAAGCTGGGGCTGCTGGGAGACACTTGGTCGCCACTGGGAGAGAGATCACCTCAGGAGGTAACATCGTGGAAGAGGGCCAGAAAGGTAGAGAAGCCAAGTTTGTGTAAGGTAATTTGAATTCATCGTACCTGAAGCCAGCTTGTCCTGAACACTTGAGCACCTAAACTGTCTAGTTGTGTAAGCCTCTTTGGGTGGGGTTTTCTGCCTCCTGCAACTGGAAGAGCCCTAACCAACCCTTTTCTGTTTGAGGTGATAACATAAATGACTTCCATATAAAATAAAAGAAATGACAGAATATCTGCAAATTCCCTCACCTTCTCTACAGGAAATTTCACCATGAAACATGTAAATGTGGGGAAAACTCTACAAGGCGGAATTTTCCTGACAAAGGGATATCTAACAGAACAGCCGGGCTGGGGATTTAGCTCAGTGGTTCCACCACCTGCCTCGAAAGCAAAGGGCCCAAGTTCGATCCCTGGTACCAAAAAAAAAAAAAAGGCAATCTAACTGAACAGGCACCAGCTATTCATAACGTGAGAAAAAGCCAGAAGCCCTGGCTTCTGGAAGCTCAAGAACGAGCATAGAGCTGTGGGTTTCACCTATCTTGTCAAGTGTCAAGGTGCTCTGGGAGAGAGCAGTGGCATTTTTGATACCTGTTATAATGACATCCTTCGTGCAAATGCTCCTGTTAGACTCTCAGCGGATGTGGGTACAAGGGCAGCAGGAGCATGCTGAGCAGAGGCACAGCACCTCGAGGACAGGAGAAGCCCATGACTTAACTCTTCGGCAGATTTTAGAATTACACGAAGAACAGAAACCACCTAAAGATTTCCTGAGGGGAAATGTTACACCTTGCACCAGATCAGGGATCCACAGGTTGGACTTCCACCCAGATGTGCAGAATCTTAGTGGTGCTGTGCAAGGACTACTGTAATACAGACTCCCAGAGGGCGGTCCATACACCGGGGGTGGATGGCAAGAGGAGGCTCTTGGACAACTACGTTTAAAAAATCATAATAGTATGATAATGCTTTCAGTATAATTCATGATGCTCATCATCATAATGAGTCACTGATTCCTTTATACTCATGTCTAGCACGTGCTCATCCTGTGTCTGTTAGGGCCTGAAGCACTGATTTCCACTGTGTGAGAGTCAGGGGTGGTCTTGGATGAGTTCTGCTATGAGTAATAAGGAAATGTTTATCCTAAAATAGGCCCTTCTCCGAGGAAGTAGCATATCAACATACACCTAGAGAGGAGCAGAAACCAGCCGTGAGAGAGCCAAGGGAGGAGGATTCCGGAAAGGAAGACAGAGAGAATATAAATGTTTTCAGGAGTAAGGAGCTCTGGTGTTGCTTCACTATGGCCAGAGCACAAAGAGCGAGAATGGAGGAGAGGACAGCAGTCCCTGCCATGTTGGAAAAGTGAGCCTGGGCTAGACTAGGACATGGTGAAAGAAACCACTGCCAGTCTTTAAGTGGAAGAGAAATGTGGGTTGATTTCCATGTTGAGGTTGCTCTAACTTCTCTGTGAGTGATGTACTGGAGAGGAATAAGAGTGCCAGACTTCTGTCCCGTGTTTACAGCAACAGTGCAGCCAAAGAGCCCCCGCAGCGGGTCAGGGCTGTGCTAACCTCTCTGAGTATTACTTGTTAGATTCTCCCTGTAGCCCACAGGAGGAGGTATATGACAGCCCCATTTCTCAGAAGCAAAAATGCTGAGAAATATATTAAGATGGCCAGGTTCCCACCGTGGGCAAACACTGGAATCAGGATTTGGCTTAGATCTATGTAATTCCAGGGGTCAGACTCTTGTTTTCTGTACCAGGAGTTGGCAAACTATACCTTTGGGACCAAATTAAGCTCATCACTTGTTTTGTAAATAAAGTTTTATAGGAAAACAGCCAAATATTTACATAATCTGCAGCTGCTTTCCAGATAACTACCTACTACAAAAATCACATAGTCTTACCCTTTATGGAACAAAAACTGCTAATCCCTTGTCTATGCAATAATGATATGAGGGTCTTTGTTTCCAGAAGAATGTCCAAAATGAAAATGATGTGACTAAGATACTTCACCATCAGCTTCACTGCCCCAGAATGTCATTTTCATTACAGCTTCTCAAACCCCTTCACACTTTGTTCACATGCAGTATTTCATGTTAACTTAGCACTTCAAAATAATTTTTACTAAGACACAGAAATGTACAAATTACGACTGGGAGAGAACTGTTTCCAAGAAGAGTTTCAGAAGGAACTAATGACATAGCATGTGACAGTGAGCATCATACAAGGGAATATTGTTTCCTTTTTCCCCTGGCTAACATTTATCCCCCAGGTAATGCCTTGTTTGTTAGGCTGTCTTGAGGGAAAAATAGACTAGCAACCCACACACTGTGTCAAACAGATCAGAGTCAACAACTAACACGAGAAGTTGACTGATGAAATGCCATCTGGTAGCTGGGGTTAAGACAGAGAGAAAATCTTGGCTTTGAATTTTGGCTGAGGCTTCAGTTGACATTTACTTGACTCAGTTTACACATCAAAAACGGGATGTGGCAACACTGAATGGTAACTAGGTTGGCTTCCAACTCAATGAAGGTCCCTCTGCATAGAATTCGAATTGACGTCAAGAGTCTCTCCCGTGGTGAACCAACAGGAGAGCCAGTTTTTAATGCTCTCTGAATGTCTAAGCCACAGTGTAGAAGCACTGTATCCACATTAGGTGGAAATGTTGTAGGCACATATATTGTGCCTCATTTCCCCTTGGAAAAGCAGTTTTGATAGTTCGGCTCCGTCAAAAATCCAAGTTCAGGAATGGGTGGATTGTCCTAAGTGATTGCTTTGCATCTAAAATATAATCTTATTTTGCCATTTAATGACCAATAGCAGACTATAAATGGATGATTAAGCAGTCGGTAAATTTAAAAAGGATTTAAACCACATTTTGAGGGAAGCAACTTGAGTCTGTGGCTTTGCTGTCAGCTTGACTAACAATCCACATTGGATGAAAAACTGCGAAAAGAATCAAAAGCAGACTTAAGAAAACTGGCTCATTATGACACAATTCCTTTTGGGGACTGTGCCTTATAAACTTGAGCATCAATGCTGCCAATATAGAAGCGACTCCTGTGCTATTAACCTTTCTTTAAATAAACTCATTTCTTAAGTAAGTGTATTTTGAACAGTACATTTTCTATTACAACTGACTGAAAAACCTAGCAATAATAGCTACGAAATTGCTGGTTTGATGCAGTCCTCATTTGATATAAATATTACACATTAAGAAAAATACATTACAATTAAATTGTTAAGAAGTTTACCTGTGTACCATCTAAAATGCCACTGTGCATTATCAGAGATTCACCTATCCTGCAAAATAGTCCCCTAAGGGAATGTAAAAATTCATATGTGTAAACATTTTGTTTGATAGAGTATTTTATTGTCTAAATTAAATATTACATGACATCAAGCATGTATGCATGTGTTGTGATATGGAAGCATGACGTGTTTAAAGCATACCAGGAAACAAAAAGCCGAGGGAAACTGGAGGAAGCGTCCACACAGCCTAGAAATCAGGGAGTGAATAAACACAGTAGTGATGTCTTGTCTCAAACCAGTGGCTCCACGAAGCCTTTATTTATTCTGCAAACCCAAGACACCGTAACTGCTACTTGTTATCTTCAGATGCTGAGGGAGCAACCCCAAAGTGCACCTGTGCGTGCAGGCTTGGGGCCCCTAGTACCAAGCTGCTGTTGGCCATTCTGGCAGGCGGGGAGATGGCACTTCCCCCTCGCAGCTCAGGCCACAGTCGGTGTCCTAATTCCACTGCTTAAACTCCTTCCATTTGAAGAAGACCTTACTGGGATCTATGGCCATCAAACACCCATACCCAGTTCTGATGGCCGAGTCCTTGCCTCTGACCTGAGACATCACAGCCTTTGTGATTCCGTGGGAAGCGCCTCAAGCTTCCCTGCTCCCCAGTGCACTTGCTGTGTCCACTGACTGCAGGCCCTTTCCGCATTCTTCATGCCATAGCTCATGCTTACCCTAGCGACTCGTCTAAAATGTCACCTTGACAGGCATCGTCTGGCTTGGCCTTTTGTTTTCACGGGTCTGGCACTGTCTGAAAATCTTCCTCATTTGCTTAAATGACTAATGTAAATTTCCAGCTGGCCTGTGGGTTTCTCAACGATAAACCTTTTCTCAGTACCTATAGTGCCGAGCACAGTGCCCTGCAAGTCAGATACTCTGGAAAGCTTGACGAATAAATAAATGGATTTATAGACACCAACTTTCCAAGCCTTAGTAAAATCTAGATCCATACCTTTCTGCTATGGAGCAAAACATTAAGTTTTCCTTTCCACTTTTTTATCTGCCTGGAAGTTGGAAAAACTCTGTTAAAAAAAAATTCCCATTCTTGTACCTGTCACTGCAGGGCTGAACAAGTCACTTAATTTTTTTTTTTTCTCTGTGTGGCTTTGTTTGGGCCCTAGAGATGTGCCACATATGTTTTATGACCTAACATTTATTTTAGACACTTTGGCCCACCGGACGTGATCTCGTGAGCCTGAACTCTCTCCTGACATGCTGTTGAACATAACGGGGGGATTTGAAAAGGTATCAGGGAGGACGGGGTGGATTGTGGAGTGCCGGGGGGCGGGAGAAGGACAGGTCTGAGCGGAGCCATGGAGTGTCACACTGCCCTTGCTGCCAGCGGTGGAGCTGTCACTGTGACATGCTGTCTCAGCCCACCCCTCCCCGCCCGCAGGGCAGGGCTGCAGAGGGACCTCAGGGAGTCACAAGTTCTGCAGACAGAGCAGGACGGCCTTGGTAGGTGAGCGCCTGGCTTGGGTTCTCCGAGTCGCTGTGTGGTATCCTGGACGGACTCCGCAGGCCCCAGAAATGCCAGAACACTCTTTCTTAGACAGAGCTTTTGATTAATTACAGAAAGTAAGCATTGCAGGCACAGATCAGACATGGAGAAAATGCCATACATCAATCCACAGTGCAACTCGCAAAGGGAAAGTGAAGGTTTCGTATGTTTCTAAGAGTCATAAAATCTCTATTTGGAGAGGAACGTCTAAAAATTTAAATTTGGTAATTCATTTGCACTTAGGGGACAAAGTTATCAATTTGGAAGACCAGAGACACCCACAGTCCAGCCTTTAAAACTGTGCAGAGTTAGCCCCAAGAAGATGGAGGTCAAGGCCGCTCTCTTCCACTCAGTTCAGATCAAACAGCCTTTGAATGCCAATTCTTTGCTACTGGGAGGAAGGACAGGAACAAACAGGGCCCGTATAGGGCCTTCAATTTTTCTTTCGTAGCACTCGACAAAATTAGTCATTGCTGGAACACCTTATTTAGTGTCGGCCCTATCTGCAGCTCCCTGAGGACAGAACCAGGCCTGCTGGGTCATTCATCCTTTAAATCCCAGAGTCTACTCCTACGCCCGCTACATCCTAAGTTCCGAATAGAAACTTGTAAGCTCCAATGCCTGCTCTCAAGCAGCTCACTGTCCAGTAGGAAACAGGAAAATAAAGGGAATACAGACAAAACCCGGGGCTGACCTAGGAAAAGGATTTAATGCCACTGTTGAATCCCTGACCCACTTGAAGACTGTTTCCAAAAGGGGTAAAATCAGAGCAAAGTTTAAAAGACAATGTTGGACACAGGGGGCAGCTTGGGAAAAGGCATGAAAGAGAAAATTATTTTGTCCTTTCTCCAGGAGAATTAATCCAAAAATCACCAAGGTAGCCTCCAGTGGAAACAGTAGATACAAAGTCTTTGGCCCAGCCAAATGCCAGGAGGATACAGCCATCCTGATTTGATCCAGCCAGAAGAGAAAGAGCTACAGAGCCACCTGTATGACATCATGTTACCATCATTCAAGTCTTGGTCTACTGTCAAATCAATAGACTGACTACTTTTCTAGGAAGAGCTGGAAGAAGCCACTAAAATACACACAAGGAAAGAAAAAGATCATGTCCCTTCCAGGAGATTTCCAGAGAGCAGTAAGTCCTTGTCAGTCTCAGTTCCTGATCCTTCTTTTAATGGAGGCAGAAGTCAGAGGCACAGTTAGGGACAAGGGTACACACATAGCCTTGCCCTCCTGACAATTACAGCTTTCATCTGTGGGCTTCTGGAAGTTGTCAATAGCTGGTGTGTTGACTCCAATCTGGCCACATACGCGTTGACGGTGGGTCTTTAGAGGCCCGTGGGAGTCAGCATGGCCGGGGAGGAGAACACTGAGGAGCCCTCAGGGCGGTCTGCCCCACTTGTGGCTTGGTGTGGATGGTTGGACTTCCTGAATCCCCATGGCTGACTCAGCCCCACATGGGGAATCACGTGACCATTCAGGGAGAACGCAAGGAGCCCCAACTCAGGATTCTGCATGACTCTGTAGTTGGTTATCTTTCTACCTCTGAGCCCTAAGGGCCACAGTAATGAAGACTACAGAATCTGGACCACTTGGGTTTGAATCAGAACCTTTTTATTGACCTTGGGAGAAGTCCTTGCCCTCTTTTAGGGGCTTTCACTTCATCATTTGTAAAGTAGGAATAATAAAATAATGCCTATTGTACAATGTATATAAAGTACTTGGTATAAGGTCTGGCATGTAAATAAATGCTCAGTAAATGACAGCATTGAATATGCAGGTGTTGTTTTACTTCAGGGACCAACCCACTGCCACTATGTAGATACAGTACTTTGATTCCTCACACTTCCTCCTATAACTTGGGTCATATTTTAGATTCTCCCTAACATGCAAAAGTTATAACTAATGGAAAAATAGCTGTTGTTACCTACTATGAGACAGCACAGGGCTAAATTCTTCATATATAATATAATCTTGGTATTATTCCATTTTGGAAGGAAGCAAACTAAGGCCCAGTGGGAATACATGGCTTGTATAAAGCCTAAAAATCTAGTAAATGATTCCTAAAAGTATCTGCAGTAGGAAAAAACCCCACATTGTCAACAGACTACTTTAGCAAAAGTTAAATGTCAGTTCAAGTCTTGCTTTTTGCTTTTGTCTTGGTATTTGTATAAGAAAGGAATGATTGAGGTGGACTTGTTTTTAAAAGAGAATAGGTGGTTATTGAGTGGAGAAGGAAGGAAGGAAAGAAGGAAGGAAGGCAAAGGAAAAGAGGAATGAAAGAGAGCAAAGTAAGGATCAATGAATTTAAAAAAATCATGAAATTACAAGTCAATCTTTTTCAAAAATTCTCATCTATAATCAGTATGTTCCACTAACCAAATGGTAGAAGTTTAGTTGATAAATTTGTCATTTGTTCTCTGTGTAGACAACAGGATTATTCAGTTTTAGCTGGTGACATATTCTTCGGTTGAATCTTATTATAAAATATGCCAAAACAGTGAAAAATCTTAATGGAAAAGAAAAAAATCCCTAAACCTAAGTCCACTTGAATATCCAAATTGCTTCACTCTTTAATACAATACAATTTCCAGCACAAAAATAATTCTAAGAGTTCTTTGCAATTCATCATAAAGCAATTTAACCAATATATAAACACTTGTTCTTGATTCTGGGGCCTAAAATTAGTCAGAATGACTGAAATGAAAATCCTTAGAGTAATTGCTATGTGTTTTGCCACTCTGCTTTTCTTGAGTTGTAATATTTTCGTAGTTAGGAAGGGGATATGATTACTTACAATAAATTTGATGGATGTTTATTCTGCAATAGGCTTTATGCATAACACCTTGGCTATATTGTCTTATTTAATTTTGTTTCCTTTTTTGTTTTGAGACAGGGTCTTGCTATGTAGCTCAGGCTGGCCTCGAACTCATGACAATCTTCCTGCTTCAGCCTCCTGAGTGCTGGGATTACAGGCATGTGCTACCATGCCCAGCTGTCTTATTTAATTTTCAATAATAATTTTGTAGATTTTTTAAAATCAGAGAAGTCTAAAGAACAAAATAACAATAAAGAAGGCTTATGATTTTACCCAATTAGATGACATTAAAAAACAAATTTTTTGTTTTTTATAAAAGCAGTAAGTGCTTGAAGTTAAAAAATTCAAATGGGAAGAAAAGTAAAAAGAAAAATAACAGAAATCAAAACAACATCTTATTTCCTCTTTGGTAAACTCTGCAAGGTGGAGGCTTTTAGAATTTCTTCCATGAAAATAGGAAACACATTTCCATGCTATCTTTTTAGTCTTCATAACAATCCTGTGAAGGAAGTACTCTTGGTGAGCCCAGTTTAAAGATGAGGAAACTGATAACTTTGGTTATATAATTTGCCCAATGCCTCTTAGCTGGTATAAATGACAATGGGGTTAGAAATCAAATAAAGAAGAACAAGGCAGGAATTGACCAAGGAATAGGATTTGAACTCGTCTGTCTGACTTCGAACTTTTCTTATTCTTTTCATCTGATAACCTTGTCATATTCTTCGGCTTTCTGATTTGGGCGACATAGAAAAGAAGTGGGGACAGTGACAAGGGACCACCAGCCTTGGGCTTCCAGGGCAAATAACACAAATGTGAAACCTGAAAATAATTTTTTGCTGGACCATTAGATAGGAGAGTGTACAAGCTTAAATATCAAATACCAACCTTACAAAGCATGTCTTATTTACCTAACTAGGGAAAGAAATCTTTTGGGGCTTCAGGTATACATAATGTGAATAAATACATCTAAGAGAAAGCAGACTAACATAGCAGTCTAGGGTTGAGTTAGTTCCAGGCTGTTATTCGCACCCCTTGCTGTGAATGCAAACTCATGCAGAACTCAGCAGTAGACCTCCAATACCCCCTGGCTTGACTTGCTGGCTGTGGTCATTTTGCCACCCTATGCAAGAGCTGGAAAAGTTCTCTGGCCTCCAAAATTACCTTTCTTTCTTTTTTCTGAGCTCCGCCATTAAATGTCAAATCTCTGGCCTTGCCTCAATCTAACCAAGCACACTCTGCTTCTAACGTTCCTCTTGCAGAGGAATGTGAAAGTCAGTGAAACTGTCCAACACAGCATTTAACAAGATGTGGCATGGACAGTTTCTTAAGGAATTACTGCTTTAAGTATCCAGAGTTTCACACAATGGACTTTGTGATGTTATAGATGAAAACACGAGTTTTTCCTCCCCATGTAAAAGCAACTCTTACCAAATCGATTCTTTAACATTTAGATAGCTTACCATTTCTGTCTTCATTCAGCATGGTTTGCATTGCCATTTTGGGAAAAGTCCATTTATAAGGGAGTAACTAGGGCTCAAGGAAGTCTTTTAAAAGGTTTTAAAAATTTGTTATCCCGCTAACACAATGTTTTACAAAAATAATGCACTTTTGCTTAAAAATGTAAAATTAACATCAAATGAAGATCTCTTAAGAAGCTCTGAAATTGAGATGACTATCTTAGTAGCATGTAGTAGGTACTTGATGCAATCAGCGCATTCTACACAGGTAATTACTTTTACTACTAATGTGCCTCCCACTCAGTGAGAAAGATAAGAGCTTCCAACTCTACTTAATCAGGAGGCTTCTTTATTATTGCTCCACCACCTACTGAGTAAAACAATTTGCAGACTCTATTCAGCAACTCTCACAAATGAGAAAAATTTATTAACATGTGTGCAGAATGGGACTTATTTAGGATGTGGAAGAAGGGGATTGTCTACGTGATTTGAAAACTGCGTAGAATATTCGAATACTTGGATGGGTCATATTGGATGAAGAGCTTTGCGGGAAATTCTTGTCGCATTGCTGGAGCTGACTGGCAACAAGCTGGTCAGTTCCATGTGCTTAGAAGCAGTTTAGAGGTGTTAGGGAAGTAAGAAGGCGGTGATGGAATTATACAAGCCTAGATTCAGTGCAGGGCAGTGATGCTGAGTGAGTTCATCCTCTGTGAGCTTATTTTCGTATTTGTAGAATAAGGAATAAGAATAAAAATATTTGCTTTATATTTATTTATAGTCAGTTCTACAATAAGCCACCTAGGTGTTTCTAAAAAGCACCATCCATTTCCAAGTTGCACAATAAAAGCCACAGACATTGTGGGAAAATAAAACGGAGCTGGGAGAACAATGTTCATGTCAGTAGCGTACAATAAAAAAGATAGAATCCCAATAAAAATGGTCACACGGTTTCATAATGGTTAAGAAAGTACATAAATACTTCGATAAGTACAGCACTTTACTGTGAAGAAGACCTGTGGAAACGGATATTAGAAGGATTGCGACCTGTGAGTTACTGTGAAGCAGGAGGAAGAAGCTTACCTGAAATCTAAAGGTCTAAAATGCCCCTCAGAAGTCTGATGATTGGCGGTGGGGCCTGGTTAGAAGGGGCGGGTCACTGGGGGTGACTTGGAAGGCTGTATGCTTGTCACCAGCTCCTCCCTTCTCTCTCTGCTTCTTGGCTGCCATGTGGCGAAACCTTTCCTCCACTATGCCCTTGCATCATGGTGTTCTGCCCTGGAGCCAGACGACCATGGACTGAATCCTCTGAAACTGTGAGCCAAAGTAAACCTCGCTTTCTTTACGTTGCTGGTGTCTAGTATTTTGTTCCAGCGATGGGAAAGTGACAGATACAAAACATGAAGACAGATGCTTAGGAAGGTGGTTCATAGCACACCTCGGGAACTGTGGTAGCTGGGAGATGTCAGAGGGGTGAGCACGCTTGCTTCTTATGTCCCTGCATGACTCAGTTCTGCTGAGTTCCACTTTCTGTTTTCAGCTAGGATTTCTTACAGACCAAATCACATGTACATAAATGCAAAGTCCATGTTATACAGAAAATGTAACCATCATGTTGGGACAAATTTATATTTTTTTAAAAGAAGCATTATAGCAGAACAGGTTATGAAGATTCAATAAGATAGTGTTGATAAACATATAGCAGACATTCAAGAAGTGTCATTGCCATTTGATTTCCAGGGCTAGCAGTTAAACTGGGATCACAGTTAATCCCAAACTCATAGAGGGGGACTTAGATAGGTCGTTCGTCCCTCTCTTGCTCTAGATCAACAACAGGGATAGGATTCTAAGGGCTCTCCTGCAAAGTTAATAGACAGCTCAATGCATTTGTTAAATGTTTGGACATTAGACCTCTGTCCTTGCCTACAACAATATCATTTCCTATAAAGAAATTAAGAACAAAGACAGGAAACACTATCCTATTCCTTAAGCCCAACTTGAAAACTACTCTGCAAGAAGCAGGAATTTAGGTGATTCAGGGGAAAATGGGTGCTACAATTCACATTGCTTGATTAGCACAAGAGAAGGACAGAGCATTGTAATCTCTCTCCTGAGCGTTTTAATAAGTAATAATAGATAACACACAATAAGGCTCTCTGTGTGTCTGGTAGTATAAGAGCTCTGGATATATTAACTCATTTAAGATTCAAATCATTCTATGTAATTGCTTTTCAGGTCCTGATGTTTCTGATTAAATTAGGTTAGTTGATCAAGCTCAGAAAATCAGTCATATTTCTGGTTATCCAGGGAACAGGTTTCCATTGGGCAGCAGCTAGAAGAGACTTTAATCTAACTTGGGCTTTGGAGTCAGACCAGTTCTGATGGCTCCATTTCTAGCTGTGTGTACCAGGACTTGTGAATCAACCTCCCGCTCTCACCATCCCTTCTGTAAGCAAAGGTTAGTAGAAACTATCTGTTGGTGCTGTAAAAATTGAGATGAATTGAATGGTTAGCACGATACAAAGCACAGTGTGTGTACTTAATTAATGGCCACTTTTATTTATATAATTATAAATCGCTTTGTTACCAGTGTGGGGCCAGTAGATGGTCACTTTTTTTGCCATATTGTTGTACAATCCAGCTGTCAGAAATAGTACCTAGAGAGACCAAAACCTTGGAACTTGGCCGCTGAAGGCTTGAAGACTCTGAATGTTGAGTTTTCCTTGTTGGGTTCCTTATTCACAGATTCTTCTGTCAGTGTTGTAGTAGGATGCCTCAGACATAGCACAGTGACCTGAGCATTTTGCACTTGGTCCGAGGATTGATCTCTCCCGGTATTACGTGCTACTGTCCACACTCACGAGTGTCTGGCGGCCATGTGAGATGTCGACACCACTGTCTCCACTTTCACATGCCATTTATTTTCAACCCACCCAGGCTGGCTCCTCCTCCGGCTGGTTTACCAAGCAGTCCGGTGCAGTTCGCACCCTACTGACCCCTGGCCAGAGTTAACCATATCTTCTCCCTTGAAGCACCTTCTTCTCCTTGGTCTCCTAACTTCAAAGTCACCCTGATTTCTCTCCCCCGCTCTGCTCTGTGTCTTTGGCACATTTGTTCTCCTTGACAACCCTAAACCCTGGCTTTCCTCAGGGCTTGCTCCCTCTCCTTCTGTAATCTCTTCCCAGGCGGACTCGATCACGACGAGGCACTCATTACTTTCTGTTTGCTGGGACAGCGAACATCACACATGGGCCTGAGGCCTTCTCCCTGTCTCTTGAACATCTCACACCTATCTCAGACTCAACAGCTCCTAAACAGAGTTCACGCTTCTCAAACTAACCCAAGCTTCCCTCTGCATTATTCCCAATCTCTTCCTAGGCAGAACCAACAGCCAAGTTCCATGGATTTTTATCCTCAGATATACCCCAAATCCAATTCTCTATTGCCACCAGTCAAATTTAAGCTACTTTCTTATATTCCCACTTGGCTACTCCATTAACTTCCTCCTGGTGCCTCTGTACCCAGCCTCATTTTATTCTGATACATGCAGTTCAAGGAAGCTAGGACAATATTTTAAAAAATAATTTAATTTTGTAAGCCTCCAATCAAAAAACCTATACTATCTTCCCAATGCTCAAAAACCAAATTCAAAAGTATTAACGTGGATAGTCAAATCCTGAATATGCCAACTTTCCTTTTACCCCATTTTCTTTTGTACTATTATCCTTTTTTTATTCAAGAAATATTGAATGAATAGAACGGTACCTGGGTTCATGAATGCTTTTGTCTGCAGACAATTTGGTTCACAAACAAAAGTGTTTGGCAAAATTTTGTTTTTGTTTGCAAACTCTGCATTGGGTGACAAACACGACTGCAGCCATCTTTCCCGCCTGAACACAAATGTGAACACAAATGCGGTCATTTTTCTCTTTCTTTTTTTTTTTTGGTATCGGGGATCGAACTCAGGTCCTTGCATTTGTGCAACAGGCGGCGAAACCACTGAGCTAAATCCCCGGCCCATCTTTTTCACAATTATGGAATGAATTAAGTTCGTGAATCCAGGTGCCACTGTGTCCATTAGGCATCAGGCCTGTTAGAGTTCTTGAACTTGGGAAATTTTCTACAATAAGCAAGTGTTTTTGAAATTTTCATTTAAAAACATGCCTAGCTGTTTTTTCAAATGGAGAGAGGCAACCGAAATGAAAAGATTAAATCTGTGTTATGTTCCCTATTTTGAGCAATCTTCCTAATAGCAAAATTGTTTACTCATAGGTTTTTAGACGTGGGGTTTAGGTCGTGGGTTTGCAGAAATCTCTCTTCATAAGCGTGAGCACACAGCTTTCGTGGTATAAAGTTGGATTAGTGATAGATATAAGCCCTTCTCACATCTTTCTCTCCGTGCCAACAGACTCACTCTCAGAAGCAGCCATGGTAAACCTCGCCCTTGCATTGCATAAATCAGACAAGTTGAGATTCTAAACAGCACAAAGGTAAGGATTTGGGTAACAAAAATTCACCCACACTGTACACAGGGCACATTTCAATTTTCTGCTGCAGTACTCAGAGAAGATTAGTGTTCATGAACTTAAGAAATTTCAGAAAAGACAAGCAGACTGAGCAGCCAATTTCCAAGCGACTATCAGGAAATTTGTTATTAATTTTAACCGAGGTGATGTAATCCAAACATTAGTCACTAACCCCTTTTTCCGAGATAACGGATGATCTATTCATTGCCACATTTATTGGCCTTCTGTCGGGCTTGGTTTCTCTTTGACCTTTGAGCAGCATTCGATACCTCCTCTGCCCCTTCTCGGTGACTCACTCTTGGTGTCCATGTGTGGAAACCTTGAGAATCCCCAGCTCATTGGCCTTGCTATTGCTGGATCGTGGCAAATTGCTCCTAAACTGTGCTCAGGTCCCAAGGCTCTGCCCTTGTGAATCCTTCCCTTCTTCCTAGCTGCCCCTTCTCTCAGGACTAATTCATCCTCAGGGCTTCAGCTACAGAGCATGTCTCCAGGGAATTCTCTTTCCCACTCATCCCTCTGCCAAACACGTGGTCCCCAATCTTCAACTCCCCGGGGACTACTTCCCCTTGTCCTCAGTTCTCCTCCCTGCTTCTGCCTTTCCACTGAAATTCTCCTCTCCACCACCTCTAATCCCCAGTTCTCTTTTCTCCCTGATACAAATATTCACAAGTCTGCAACTGCGTGTCAGGCCTTTGTTTTTAAGTCTTCTGAAAAATGACTTCCTGTTGCTCTCAGAATTAAGTCCAAAATGGGTTCTGTATCAGCAAGTCCCTTTTCTAATTTAACCCTCTCTACCCTTTCAGGATCCTGTGTCTGGCATCAAGGACCCAGGTCTTGTCGAAGTCCACTGGGTGTGCCACCCCTGCACTGTCTCATACCATTGGAATCATATATCCATGCCTCAAATGCTCTCCTCCAGGGTCTCTCCATCCTGGCCTCCTCCACCATTAACCTCACTCATGGCTCTTTGTTTTACTGGGAGCTTTTACATCACTCATCTCAGGAAGCTTTCCTTGGTCCTCAGGCTGGGTAGGAACCCTGCTTCTGGTTTGTATAGCCAGCCCAGAATAATATTGGCTTTCCCCATGAAACTGTGGGCTCCCGGAAGTCAATGACAAAGCCATCCCCATATTTCCAGCACCTGGTGCATCATGGGCAAACAAATGAATGAAACCTCACTTTAGAACCTTCATGACCAGCCACCAAGTTCTGCAATTGGTCTTGTTGACATCACCCCACCCTCCCTTCCTGTCTCCCCTTCCTTTCTGCTGTCACTAGGCCAGGTTCTCAACGGGATTGGTACAAAGGTTCAGCCATCTCCTTCAGATTTCCCTTCACTGAAACTAGTTTTGTAATCTCCTGCCAGACTAATCTTCCTTTAAAAGATTGGTTGTGCACACCCTTGCTCAGGACCCCCCGACTGCTCTTTCCTGCCTGCAGAACAATGTGGAAGATGACATGGAGTCTTAGGGTTGAGAGGAACCTTGAAACTCATCTGTTGTCACTACTTCTTGCGACAAATGAGGAAACTAACATCAAAAGCAGCTGGATGACTTTCCAAAGAGCACAGAGCCAGGGTTTCTGTCACCATGAAAACAGGCTTGAGACTTTGCTTGCTTACAACACAGCCTGTGCTGCCATCGCCTGGGAAGACAGTTCAAACTCCTGCCCGGGATTTCTCCATCACTGTAGAAATGACCTCCACCTTGGTGACCAGCTTGACCTGGTTTTCCCTGGACTCTCCCAGTTTGAAAACCGAGAATCGTATATCCTGAGAACTCTGCCAGTCCTCTGCAGATTGGGTTGTGGGTCATCCCACCACTGCCATCTTCCTTCTCATCTTTTCTCCGCCTCTGCCTGGCTGCATTCTCACAGTGGTGTGCTTCTGTACCTAGAGCACACTACTCTGAACCACTCCCTTGTAGGGCCTTTGTACTTCCTACTTCTGTCTCCATCTGCTTGGGTTGCTTATTAGCATAAATCAACATTTCTGACTTGTCTCCTTTCCTTCATTTGGCATACAAAGCTTTTACAATCTGCCTTCAAGTCTTGTAGTCTCTTTATGTCCTTGTTTTCATACTGTCCTCCAATCACTCTTGTGACCAAAACCAGTAAGCATTGTCCCTTAGTCACTTACTTTCTTGTTGCTGGAACAAAATACCCAACACTCACAAGTTAAATGAGGAAAGGTTCCTTTCAGCTCATAGTCTGTAGAGGTTTCAGTTCAGAGATGGCTGGCTCCAAGGCAGGGTGGGGGGGCAGAGGGGCATCGCAGAGGAGAAACAGTCCATGGCAGGGGAGGTAGGAGGTAGGAAGCAGTAAGCCTTGGTTTCTCTTTTATTCCATCCAGGCTATAATCCTTTTGGGTGATGCCCATTACTCACACCCAGAACTATGGTAAACCAATTAGAGAACTAACTACACACCCTTTATCCCAGTATCACACCTTTAATTCACATTCACAGACCCTACATCCAGCCATCTCCAAAAAGCCCCACCTGTGACTGCATGAGGCTTTGGGGAAAATCTAGAGACAAGCCATAACACATTGGAACAATGAAAATATCTGTTGAATAGAAAACTCCAGCTCTTTCTTATTCCCATTGTACAGATTATAAAATGGTGAAAGAGGAGATGCTTTGCTGGAGAGGTCTGTGAGCTTGACAGCAAAGAAGGAATAATGAAAAAGTCTGTGACTGTCTGTCTGTTTTATTTATTTGCATTGTCCACCAGCTCCTGATCTCAATCATTAGAACAGCATGGGGCCCTTTGAGCCCAGCCCATCATGGTGATCTATCGTTGGGATAAAATTCTCCTGGTGTTGACAGCCAAGATTGACAGGGATGTTTCAATCCTAAACTATGCTTTGGATGACATTCGGTTTTTTGGCATGAAGTTTCAAAATGTGACTGGAGCATTTTCAAAGCTTTCCACATGGAGGAAAGTGACAAAGGAGGACATGAGACAGCTGTGGTCGAGCAGGACAAACACCGACTGCCAAGGCCAAATACCTCGGAAGGACTGGGGCTCTGACCAGTGAGCTGTGCGGCTCCAGAAAAGTCCTTTGCTTCCCTAGGCCTCAACTTTCTCCTCTGTTAAGTGGAGCTCATATCACCTCCCTGGGGCGACAGAGGAGCAGGGGACATGCTGGTGACCCCAGCACCTTCCCAGGCGCAGGGTAGCTGTGCTCTCATTGTTTGCTTCAGAACACGACTGCTATTTATATGTTCCAAGAAACTTCCTCTGAAGCTGCATGTTCCTCTGTGTTCCTGAAATTGGATCACAGCCATTAGGACTTTTTCTCATTTGTTCATAAGTTGTATCTGCGGGTTTGACTATGTATATTTGAACTTTACAATAAACATAAGATTTTAAAGAGTCTAGTCTTCTTTCACCTTCTACATACTTCTCAGATTTTTATACCTTCTACTGCACACATCTCATTTTGACCTGCATTCAGAACAGCTCACTTACAAGTGAGAAATCGAAGTCCTGCCAGGACAGAGCCCAATAAATCCTGGTCCAAGCCCTTTGTGAGCCCATATTCCATGGGAAAGGATGCATACATAGGAATTAATTCTAGCAACCTGATAACTTTTATATCTGAGTACAGAAAGGGGCACTATGAAAAAAAATGGAAACATTTAATATCCCAATAAAAAGAAGAAATCACATAAGAGGTGTCAAGGAGGGATCTCAAGAGGAGGCGATATTTGACCAGGGATTTAAAAGATAGGTAAGAGTTTGTCCAGGATGTTATGAAGGTGAGAGGCACTTTATGTATGTATCATTTATAAGCCTGGAACTGGTGAGCCAGTGTATTTTATTTCCTGTCATTGCAGCTAGATGCCACATTCCTTGAAATTTGGAATTAAAAATGTAGAAGCATCTCACACACTTCAGTGGACATCCCAAAGTATGCAGCAAAAGCCTGGCTCTGAGAAATCTTGTCATAAATCCCTAGGTTTCTCTGTGTATAAAGCAGACTGTACTTTCAGCTAATGTATAGTATAAGCAATAGGCGCTGATGTCAGTGGAAAATTATGGCTAAATATGCAGATTTCAGAATGAAAAAGTTATATCGGTCAAGCCAGATCTCATACTGAAGATAGACTGTTGTTTTCCACTTGGAGAATGGAGTTGATAGAAGATGAGTTTCAACTATGAAAACTGTTTTCCTGGGCTGCTGAAAAGGATCTATTAGCTCATCCCATGTCTCTAGCTCATCCCATGTCATCTACTTCCTTTTAAAAACTAATAGTTTCATTGCTAAAAATGACTCATACTTACTGTATTTAAGTAATAGAGAACACTTTAAGAAACAAAGTTTAATAACCATCCAATATCCCAGCACCTAGAAATAATTCTAACCTTTGGTGAAGTATATTTCATATGTGTCAGTCCATCTGTGATGGGAGAATGGGTGGATGGATGGATGGATGGGTAGAAGTATATCTCTTTATTTTTTCTAAGGCTAACGGTAATCCCCTTCTTGTGATTCACCTAGCCTGACCCTCACTAAACAATGAAGAAATGTCCAAGTCTCACATATTCAATTCCTATACATTATTTTCCGGGTCTTTCAAATCAATCTCATAGTGGCACCTTGGAAACCTTCCAGGGATGGTGACAAAATACTCAAATGAGAAGGGAAAATAAAGACAAAGCACTTCTTTTTCATATCAATGAAAATCTAAAATAGTTTGTGGCACTTACGGGTTCTGACAAACAGGATGGGAATAAAACATCATTTAGATTCACCTGTCCATGTCACAGGGAAAAATACGAAGACTAGGAAGGATAATTGTATTGTGCAAGCTTATAAAATGAGAAGATCGAAACAGGACTACGATAAAGCGCTTATCTGTAAAACAGAAACATAACACCCCCACGTGGTCATTAACATTGCTGATTATGATTTTGATATCTGGCCTGAAGATACACTTTGCTTTGTTTTTGTATAGCACATTCCTGTAAGAAGCCAGGGCCATGCGATGCATACCTTTGAAGAAATGTCTTCGATCTAACAGAACTGGAGAATGACCTAGACTACATTTGCTCCTGCTCAGGCTAGCATTCCTGATGCTTCCTAGCATGGATATGCAAGTTGGGTGGGGAACGCTGTTGCCATGTCCCCTTGGCATCACTCATCACTCTCCACAGGGTTTCTCAGCCTGGACACTGCTGAGATTCGGGCCCAGTTAATTCCATGCTGTGAGACCCATCCTACACATACATCATGGGATGTTTGATAGCAACCCTAGCCTCCACCCTAGATGTCGGTAGCACCTCAGCCTTCTGTTTTGACAACCAAAAACTAGCTTCAGAGATTGCCAGACGTCCCTGGGGTGTAGTGGGGGAAAAGTCACCCCAGGATGCGGATACGTGCATGAGGCTCTGGTGGTCCATGCACACTGTGTCTCAAATGCAACAAAAAAAAAAAAAAGAAAAGAAAAACAGCATTTCTTTCAGGGGGACACACACAGTCCTAGTCTCTAAGAGTAGTCAGGGATGTGCCTGGACCTAGGGGAGAGGAAAAAGACCTTAGATGATGACAGAAACCACACCACCAGGGGTGGGTCAGGACTCAGCCAGGGGTTGTCCTGACCCCTCCACTCAGAACCTAGGACAGGATGGCCCCCAAAGCAGCCCCTGTCCGGAGCAGCCCTGCTTTGGAAACCACAGGATACAAAGCAGAGGCCAGAAGCTTAGCAGTCTTTCAGTTTCATCAGACACAGGAAGGCAAAAGAGGGAGGGAGGAAAACCACTGCTTTGACTTTTTGGATAACTTGAAATGTTGATGCGTTGCCAATTATGGCAGCTGCGGTTTCTTTATCTTTTGGGGACATGAGCAATTCACAAATTGTGACTTTTAATTTTCCAGTCGGAGTTCAGATGGCTGGTTAAACAATGTTTAGAAGCTCCTGAAAGATAGTCGCTAATTAATGAGCAGTAAGCCCTAGTTTCTGAGACATTTGAAACAAAGCAGGACAAAGCTCTGGGCTCTGTATACTTTGGGGACTGATATTAAGAGCCAAATGAGGGGGAATCTGACAGTGAGCAGGGGGGCTGTTCCTCTCTCGACTCCCTGTGATTCACCAATTCAAGTGGGGGGAATTTTTTTTTTTTAAGTATGACTTTTATTCTGAGAAAATATATTTGAGGAGCCAACTATTCATGTGG
The DNA here is from genome assembly GCF_053883595.1 of Heterocephalus glaber. Lineage (NCBI taxonomy): Eukaryota > Metazoa > Chordata > Mammalia > Rodentia > Bathyergidae > Heterocephalus > Heterocephalus glaber. The sequence goes on from NW_028258410.1 coordinate 16,298,939, forward strand.
TGTTTAGTACTACAAATGTAATGTTAGCATCTTACTAATCAAATGGAAAATTATTTAGTGCTAAAGGGTTTCAAAACTTCCCCATCTCTCAAACAAACAGTCCCCATTACTTTAAACACCTTGGTGTCTAGTAATTGTTCAAAAATGTGTCAGACTACCAGTAATTTAAGTCCTGTCAAAAATAAATCTCGGAGACTCACTTCTTCCAGTCAGCAACTTGAAAACACGCCCACATGTCAATTACAGGAAGCTGTAGCAATGTTTCTTTGTTCTGAATTTGTGTAAACAGAAAAAGGTTCTTCCTCAGTAACAACTGTTTTCTGAAACCTATATAAATGTTTATGTGAACCTCTATGAGGCGACACCTAACAGAAGCAATAAAAGCCACTATAATACGCATGTGCACACACTGTATGTGCCTCTTGGTAGTAAATGTTTAAGTGTGAAGGAGTAATGTATTGACTTGTGAATTATTCTTTTCTCAGAGGCCTGACCTCAAAGCATTTACATTTTAAATTGTAAATCAACATGATCTACATTTTTAAGGGACTAGAGTCACTGGTTCTTTTCCCTGTTATTCAAAAAAGATTGCTTCACAGATAATTTCAAAATCCCAGGTAAATAGATTAGTAAAAAATTGTGACTATAAAACAGAAATAATTCACAAAATTGGCAGCTAATTGAGATGGGCTATTAGGAAGAGCTTTTCTGTGTACTACTGTTCTCAATGAATAAGACTGATAAATCCTGTGAATAGAATCAATCCTTACTGTAATGTGTATATGGCTATACAGACTGATAACTCAAGATATGGATTAGAACTGTTAGTGATTTTCCAGAGTTTTATATTTTGAATATAATACTATTTTTATTGAAGATTATGATCATTTAGTCATAAAATCACCAATGCCTATTATAAGGTCTTCCATCAAGTTTTTCTTGCTAAATCAGAGGACTGAATTTCAACAGTGGAAGAAAAGAAAAATAATTCTGGGTTACCTGGTGGTATTTGTTCCCTTTCCTCCTCCTGGCTCTCAGCTGTATGTACTAAGAAATAAATACAGCTATGAACTGTGAATGATACACAGATGGATGGCACAAAAATGTTGGAATGAGACCCTATGTGGTCCTCTTTCTAGGGGTAAATTAGAATAAGTTGATTTTCATTAAGCAGGAACAGATCAATATTTCATTATTAACATGGTGACAATTGCATGTTAATAAGAAGTCATCTTTTTTCAAGTGTCTAACTGCCAAACTCACTGGATTAATGGCTTTCCTCCTCCAGTGAAGTTCCCTTACATGTCCTCTCTTATAGCATGGAAACTTGAGCAGATGTGAGTGTGCTTGTGTGTGTGTGCACGCCTGTGTGTGTATCAAAGCACTGACCTTTGGCTGGGCAGGATTAGGAAACACCTACTAATGTTTCCTTCAGGAAGCAAGGGATTTTGTTAACCTGTATCCCCTTAGGATTCCCTCCCCAGAATGTTCCCATCAACTTGTTTGTCACTGGGATTTAGCTAATGACCCTGTTTGGTAGATGATAGTTATACCAACAGGAGTAGAACATTTTTTCATTGCAGGAAGGAAGATAATAAGATAAATCATTAATTAAAGGGGCTACATATGGGACAGAGGGAATTCTACCATGTGGCCACCTCCCCCAACAGTTGAGGGGTAAAAACACCATAAATCACTCATGGTCCAGTGGTCTTCAATAGGGCCCATCTTGCCCTTTACACATGATGATAAACAACATATCCTCCCTGGGCAGCCCATTAGGTATTCCAGAGTAAGTGAACTATGAGATAACACATTTATCCTTCTTGGGAAGGTACCTCTTCATATTTCACGTGGTGCAGAGAAAGTACACCCAGTTGGATGATGACTAATGAGGATTAATGCATAATTCTACAGAGGATTATGGGTTCCTCTCTTTTGTGCAGGAGTTAAGTGATAACAAAATGAGATACAATGGCTCCTGATGGTCCCTTTCGATTGTATACACTTGCTTTTCTTTTCGTTCTACCTTTTTCTTTTCTTTTGTGGGGGGAGGAAGGCTCTCAAATATTTAGCTTCTAAATCCATTTGGCATAGTCATTGCCTCTCAGCTCATTATGGAAGCAGAAACAACAGGAAATCCTTAGTAAAATTCTCAACAATGTCAAAATTAAGTTGCAGGGTACGAATAGCAAACAGCATGTGAAAATGATAATTTTCTACAGACCAAAAGTCACCGTATCCTACAGGAGTCAGCAATCATATCACACTGTAACAGTGTGTTGATGGAATCTTTTCTTTACTTACCTAGTAATTATTCATTAAGGATCTGCCCTGGTCAGGATTTTCTGGCTGTACCTTACAGAGGTGGGACTCAGAGGGCTTAACAATCACACAAATAAATATTTAATTGTCGACAGTAGCAAGAGCCATGGAAGAAGGTCCTAGGAGATGACTCAGGTCTAGACTCCAGGGAGCTTGGCTCAGAATGTAGCACTGGGCTGAGAATGAAGATACTAAGCATGGCAGGGAAGAACAGGGGGAGGCCGTGCAGGAAGAACACAGGGCTTGCCAAAATAAATCACAATGAAATCATGTCATTTCTGAGGAAATAGATGAAACTTGAGGTCATCATGTTAAGCAAAATAAGCCAGATGCAGAAAGACAAGTATTGCATGTTTTCTCTCACGCATGGAAACTAAGAAAAAAAAAAGTAAGAACCTGAAAATAGAAGAGAGAATAATGGAGAAGGTGGATTCAAACAGAGCATGATGTGTGCACGCATGGAAATGTTACAGAGAAATCCATCCATCTGAATTAATAATCACACTAATAAAAAGGAGAATGGAAATAAATAAATAAAATTTAAAGTGTACCACCGAAATAAATCAATGAATAGAAATGTCCCAAAGTGGGAGGCAGCATATGGCAATTCAAAAAAATGATAGAAGACCAGTAGTGAGCTGCTTTGTGAAGAACTGTTGGCCGGGCAGGAATGAAGTGGGGGCTGAGGAAGAAGACAGGCGTCAGGCTCTGTAGAGTCTTGGAGGCGATGGCAGAGTGTTGGATTTTTTCTGGATAAATCCAGTGTTGTGGTTTGAACTGTGTTCAGCTAAAAGTACAGATTGAAGTTCTAACCCCTGGCACTTACGAATTTGACTTTGTTTGAAAAGGAAGTCTTAACAGGTGTAATTAAGTTACGATGTAGTTATTAGAATGGGCCTGAATCCAAGGACCAGGGTCTTTATAAAACTAAAACTAGAAACCCCACTTGACCCAGCTGTTCCTCTTCTAGGTATCTTCCTGAAACAGTTAAAGACATCACATTACAATGATCCATGCATACACATGTTATAGCAGCACAACTCAGGAGCTAAATCTCGGAAATGGCCTATACAGCCATCAGCAGAGGAATGGATGAAGGAAATGTGGTATTTATACACAGTGCGTACCACTCTGCCACAGAGAAGGCTAAACTTGAGTCATCTGTAGGAAAATGGACGCATCTTGAGACCATAATGTTAAGTGAAGTGAATCAGACACACAGGCTTAAATATTGCGGGGTTTCTCTTACATGAAAACCACAAATATAAATAAGGAGCCAAATAAAAGATCAATAATAGGAAGAAGGGGAATCTCTTCAAATGTGAAAGGGATTAAGAGATGAAGGGGGGGCTGGGGACTTAGCTCAGTGGTTTCACTGCCTATTGTGCAAGCACAAGGACCTGAGTTCGATCCCCGGTACAGAGGGGAAAGAGAGGGAGGAGAAAGAGGATTAAAAACGTGAGATGTGTTGTATCCACACGGATATAACTGCCCCCACGGAATGAAATCATCATGTACTGCAGAATGTACTAATCAGTATGAAAACTGAAGACAGAAAGAAAAACCCAAAGCGTCCTCGCACTGGGACATGGGGAAGCACTGCCCCATGAAGACCTGGGCACGGGCACGGGGGTCGTGTGACCATTGAGGCAGAGACTGGAGTGATGCAACTTCCATCCAGTGGTGGAAGGCACTGGCAGAAGCTGGGAGAGGCAAGGAAACATCCTCCTCTAGAGCCCTTGGGGGGTGGCCTGCCACACCTTTGCTTCACACTTCTTAAAACAACAAATTTCTACTGTCTGTAAGTCACCTAGTTTGGGGTTCTTTGTTAGCTGCCCTAGAACATGAATACACCAGGAAATCACTGCAGAATTTGAAGTGGAGGGGGCAGTTTGCAAGGGGCAGAGTGACCTCTCTATCACATTTGCATTTTCAAAAGATCCCCTTAGCTGCAGAATGAAGACCACAGAGTTAGACAGGGTCAGGGTTGGGGGTGGGGTGGGGGGAAAGTTAGGAGGCTCTGGAGCAGCCCTAGGAGAGAGACCACTCTGGGGCCGGGATGCTGGAATGGACATTTGTCACATGCACATTCTGGGCTGCACTGCCCCACCTAGGTGGGCTGCGGAGTGAGAGCACACTTTGTGGTGGCGGTCCTTAAATCTGGGCACATGGATTTATATTTTTTGTAAGGATGTAAGCTGCAGACCCCAACTGGAGCCTTCAAGTGACAAGAGAATTATTTTACCATTTCACACATTGTGTTTTCTCTGAATTATAATTGCTTTTTACATAATAAAAAACCTGCTCAAGAATGACAAAGCATAAAGAACTATTTCTCACCTCCTTTAAGAATGTTGCAGAATAGGATGTGATTGGAAGGGAAAAAAAAGCAGTTGTTTCAAGTGTGTGCCACCAATGATTCACTCACCAGCCCCCAACTCTCACGAGACAAATTACTGACATTGTCAGAAATTCACCAGTGCAATTTGTGGTACTCATCCAGCCATAAGGACTGCAGCAAACCACGGTGGACACACACCACTCCTGAGGAAGCAATGACCAATGACTCTGGGAAATGCTTTCAACAGTGCAGGTGTGTAATGTTTCGAAGTATGAGAGGCAGGTTCTGTGCCTGTAGCAAGACCTTTGGCTTTGTATAAAGCAGCCCTTGACTCGTGTATTAGTCTGTTTTCCATTGCTATATCAAAATATCTGATGCTGATACTTATAAAGAAAAGAATTTTATGTAGCTTACAATTCTGGGTCCTGAGAGTCCAAGATCAAGACAGGCAGCCCCGTCAATCTGGACTCTGAGGAGGGCCTCTTAGTAGATGGCACTGTAATAGTGGGAGGAAGTACAGAGGGAACCTCAGTGTGGGAAGACTGAGAGGGGAGAGGGGTCAGTGCCCCTCTTTTGTTTGTTTTGGGTTTTTTTTTTTTTTTTTTTGGTGGTGGTGGTATTGGGGATTGAACTCAGGGTCTTCACACTGGGCTGCACCTCCATCCTTTTCTTTCTTTCTTTCTTTCTTTCTTTCTCTTTCTTTCTTTCTTTCTTTTCTTTTCTCTCTCTCTCTCTCTCTCTCTCTCTCTCTCTCTTTCTCTCTTTCTTTCTCTCTCTTTCTTTCTTTTTCTTTTGGATAGGATCTTGCTAAATTGCTTAGATGCCCAGGCTGGACTTGAACTTGCAGTCCTCTTCCCTCAGCCTCCCAGAGTGCTTAGATTAAAGGCGTGCACCACCATACCCAGCTAGGACTGCTCTCTTATCACAATTTGCTGTCTAAAGATTCCAATGTCTCTGCCACCCTTGGAACCAAGCTTCCCACACATGAACCTTGGGGGCCAAACAGATACAAACCACAGCACCTAAGAAGAGCATCACAGAGTAGGAAGCAGTACAAAGGGATGTGTGTTGCTTTGGGGATTTCCAAAGCAGAAATCCTGGCAACTGAAAAAAATAGCTTTAGAAGAACAGCATGGGATAATCAGAGGCTCATGCCCCTTAGCCAAAGCACAAGGGTCGCTGGGTGTCGAGAGCAGTGTGTGTTTTGTGAGATAAAGAGGGAGAGGAATCTTTGGCCATGTGGACACAGAGGTAGGAGGGGGCTGCATTCTGCTCCCAGCTTGCTGCTTGGCTGTGCTGGGGTGACCTGGTGGGGAGGCAGCAGAGAAAGGAATCTTCCAGAGGAGTCAGGGGATTCAAGAGCAGCAGAAGCCTCTGTTTGAGAGCCTTATAGAGACACTCAGCTCCCCAGCACGCTGCCCCCACCACAACCACAGACAACCCAAGGTAGAGGAGCCGAAGACCAGAAGTGCTTGCATACTGTGGTTATGCCAGAGGGTCTCACACTTCACTAAGAAAGTTCTAGCAGGTCCAGAATGGGCTTTAGCCAGAGATCAGAAGAGACAATGAACATTGTCACAAAGGCCTTGTGGACACAGGTGGTCACCAGAACCAAGTATGATCCCCAAATTCTTGGATGTCAAGGAACCCTTGGAGCTTGGTCCCAATCTCAGGAAGCTAAATGGACTCTGATCCCCTGGCCTGGCTGAGATTAAGTTTCTATTATCTGATGGCATGGGTGCTCGTGATAACAATTACATTCAGTTGTATTTAAAAAAAACAAAGTCAGGTTTCTTGTCATTTGTCACTCAGAGACTGGTGCACTTAGTCTGCTGCATAAGGCAGGTCCATGTGGTAGCAGTTGTGAGGAAGAATATATGCTCCCTTTCCTTCAACAGCAAGGTGCCCCTTCCAGAGAGCATGCGCTTTCAGCTCTTTGCCCAGGCATGGGATGGGCCAAGTTCAAAAACCTCCCACCTCCTGTGGCCCCAACCAGATCACAATTCAGCCATGCAACTTGTTCTTCAGAAATCATTGGTTTGACACCTCTCTGAAACTAGAATGCTGTTTTAGTTATTTTTATCTTTGCCGAGATAAAATACTGGACATTCAAAGTTAAAGGAAAAAAGGTTTATTTCAGCTCACAATTTTTAGGGGTTTCAGTCCAAAATTAGCTGGTTCCAGGGCAGGGTGGCATGGTAGAGGGGCATCACAGAGGAGAAACTGTCCATGGCAGGAAGGCAGGAGGCAGCAAAGCAGCAACCAGCAGCAGCAGCAGCAAGACTGCCCTCTTTTTTTTGTTCTTTTATTTCCACCCAGGCCACAAATATATTGATTGGTGCCTCCAATACCCAGGGCGGGGGGTCCATTATCAACACCTTTAATCCCAGAATCATACCCTTAATCCATATCCACATCCCCCAATCCAGCCACCTTTGAAACTCCCATCTATGACCTCATGAGGCTTTGGGGGGGACATTTAGATACAAGCCATTGCAGATGCCCTAGGATTTGAAATACTGTAATTTTTTAAACTCAATTTTTACCTTCTGCTTGTACAGTTTCTAATGCTTTTCAGACTCTTTTTCTCTTTTGTCCCTTCTGTTGCTCTTCGAGGTAGGAGGCAAAGATATCATGCTCCTTTTGACAAATGAGTGACTAAGACACAGAAAGATTTGGTAACAAGCCCAGAGTCACAGAGCACAAAAGAAATAACAATCGTCTCAACAACAATAATTTATAATAATAATTATTATTTTTAATTTTTTGTTCTCTATCTGCCAACAGCACTATGTGCATTATATTTATTGGGCCAACAATTCCACTGTGGAAGTATTATGTGTCCCACCATCCTGCTGATGAGATGAACGGAGGCTCAGTGAGTTTCAGTACACTGATAAGGTTCACACAAACAAGGAAGTATCTCAAGTATGTGCAATTTACATCCTAATTTTCCAATTTAACCCTTAAGAAAGACGGCATCCATTGTCTCATTGAATCCTCAAAACATCAAATAAGCCTATCATCATGTATGAAAGGTAGAGCAGCTTATTATTACAGCTGAGCAGAGTCAAGCCTGCAGCAAGCAGGAACACTTTAGAAGTCTCACCATCTGTACTTTACACTGGGGATTTGATAATAATTTAAAGGCAGGATGATTTCAAAGTCCAGACATCTGCATATAAACTTTCTTTTCAGCCCTTTCTTTAACACAACAATTCTTGAACTTTAGTGGACATAAAATGGCCCCCCAAACTGTATAGCATTTGTGTGTTTGTGCACCCTGACTGTTATTAAATTTCTACTTCTAAGGGCATAGGTGCTCAAAAAAATTTTAACTCAGTTATAGAAAAATAAGAAGGAAGAGAAGGAGAAGCAGGAGGAGGAGGAGGAGGAAAAGCAGCAGCAGGAGGAGGATGGTTTAAGGGTAGAGGATTTAGGGCAATTTCAAAGATATTCTGACAGTGTGTAACTTGTGCTTAATGGGCTGGCTTCAGAATCTAGCCCTAACCTAAAATGCGGAGTTTACCTACAGAATAAAAGAAGTTCACATTTGGTAGCAGGGGTGTAGGACTCCAAAGCTCTCATTTATTACATTCAGCCTTGCAAGCCAGAGCCCAACATGTGGTCCCTCGGCTAATATTAGGTCTTTTCCCATTGTAATCCAGTTATGCATAGGGTTGAAAAATACATAGATAAGTGGCTGTCTCATAAACACCTGTTGACCGTCTTACTGATTGACCACACTGATTTGATCCTACCTGAAATTTTTATTTTAAATGCCTCAAATAACCCTCAATCTCACAAGCTCTTAAGAGCCAAGTGCCTGCCATGTAGATATAGTAATTTGCTGTATTGCTATTGAGAAACATAACTTGAGGCTTCCAGTTCTAATAGAAAGTAGCACAAACAGAATGTCAATTTCCTACTGAGTTCAGAAGGGTCTATTTCAGAGTACTATTCAACATATATGCTGTTTGCTAACACTCACCTGTAAATTTCTGTTTATTCTTCCTTCCCCGCGCTCTAAGTGCAATCTATTTTAATATTCCCCCTTGCCAAATATTCAGTGGCTGACAAACACACACTCAAATTTCCTTGCATATTCATGGCTGTGATTTTGTGCTCCAATTGAGTACCTGGGCAAATCAATTTTGATGTTTGCATATACACATGCGTGTGCCAGCATGTGCCCCCCCATTTCCATTCACCTATAATTAGTGGCAAGAGTTTAAGAAAAATGTGAGAAGTATGATCTGATATGATAAGATGATGTCCAACATCCCTACTTAAGTGATTAGATTATACTGTGAGACCCTATCTTTTTCTGGAGTTGCGTTTGAAAAGTAGTAAGTCAAAAACCTACCCTTAGTAATCTTTAAATCGTCCACACATTATGTTATATATTATTTTACATATATATTCTTAAGTATTGGTGTTTATTAAAATGTGTAATATCTATAGTGATGTGCATAGGTCATATGTTTGCAGAACTTTGGAGTATTTTACAGAATTTAAAATGTTTTGTCAAGGCATGTAGTTGTACACATCTAAACTAAATGTGATTTGTAACTCACCTATATTCTGAAGTAACACTGTGAGAAAATTACAGGTAGGATGGCTTTTAATTTGTGTTACCCAGAATTTCCTCTAGCTTACTGTTTTCTGTGCCAGAACTTCACCACCACCATTTTTGGTGAATTTCTCCTATGTTTATACGACACTATAATTTGCCAAGCAGTTTCCTGGCAATTATCTTATTTTATCTTCATGATAGCCCTTTGGGGATGACACTGCTAATTTCCACTTTGCAGATGAGCTGACGAAAATCAGGGCAGTTCACTGACCATGTGGCTCAGCTGAGAATCAAAAACAACTTGTAGGGTTCAAGTTCCCACTCTTCTCCATGTACCACAGCTACTTTCTGGTACAGTTTGAAAACTCATCTTTCCATAGAGATTTCTTGGAAGATAACTGGTCTACATTTTTTAAAAGCTTTGTTAATTCTTGCTTATGTACTTTTAACTTCATCTCCAGCTAACTTATTTAAATAGGAATTAAAAATGATGCAATCTATAAGTGGAAGAATGATTGTAGTAAAATTTGGAAACCGAATTTGAAGATTGTTAACTTTTATCTCAAGTGGACCATATCTCCAAGGTTGGAAGTACACTTGTTGATCTTAAAATGGGATTTTAGCTTGAACCATACCAAAAAAGATGTTTCTTTCTATTGCTAAATCTGAATAATCAAGCCATTTGGAAATCATCTCACTGAGAAGCCTGGAGTCTTTCTAGAACCTTTCTGGATGATGTTTGAAATTGATTCCATGAAAAGAGCATAGGAAAAATAAATACAACCTGTCAGTAGATGAAAGGTCCCAGACTGGTGATACATTAACGAAATAGTCAAGAAAGCTAATCTCTCTGAACAATTCTGCAGAGGAAACTTCAAGAGCAGCCCAATGACCTGCCCCTTGGATTCACCACTTGGTAGGTTAGAGAAGTCTAGAGTAATTGTCTAAGAGTTTCATCATCCCATACCTTTTCCCTCACATCTCTAAGCTCCACTGCAGGATTGACTCAGGGTATCCTTTGGCAAGCCACCAGTCAAGCACTTGAGTTTACTGAGTGTCCAGATGCTGAGCTACAGTGGGCTCCCTCTTTTTAATCTGTATGCTGGTGACCTGTACATTGCCAGCCCTTATTAAAGAGGGAGAAAGGATTCTCCTATGTGCTTGAAAAACTAGTAAAGATTTAAAGTCTCCAACCTGACAACATTTCCGTGTCATTTCTGCCTTTTGCTCAAAAGGACGGAAGCTTCAGAAAAGTCTCAAGGCTGCATGTTTCATTGATTACTTCATTCATAAATGTTCTTGGAGTTTCTGCAGTGCCCATTGTGTGCTTAGCATTAAGAAAGGAAAGTAAGGTCTTGTACAGTCTTCTAGGGAGGTGTACACAGTTGAGTTGAGAGATAAGAAAAACAAACAACCAGCATCTAGGGATTGATAGGATGATGGATGCAAATACAGGATGATTTAGGAACTAGACTGAGGGTCCCAGGAGAGCTTCAGAGAAGAGCACAGATGAAGCCCCAGTCCCGAGAGCTTCCTGGACAGGGGGAAACCTGGCTGCTGATTTTCATGCACTTGGCTTTCCATGGGTTTGATGACATTTAAAGGACAATTTATATATAATGGCTATGCAAATATTTTTATTTACTTTTATGAAATACTACCCTTAAGCACTTTCTTCTTCCTGTACAAGATATTATTAGCTAACCCATTTTTACTGCACAGAGTGTAGTTTTGAGTTTTCCCAAGTTGGAAGACTAATTGCTAAACTCCTGGCTTAAGTGCCAACTTTACGTTTTTGGGGTGATAGAAAGTGAGTCTAGCTCAGTTATTTAGCTTAGCATAAATCTTACTGCTAATACCCACATCTGCCAAGCAGCACATAGAAAACCATTTTTAGGAAGGAAGCAGGGAAATTGGGAAGACTCAACTTTTTAAAGAAATAACTTTAGACCATAGTTTGGCTAGAAAGACCAACTGTGAGGCATTTTCAGTCTAAGTAGCAGGGTAGCATCTGCTGAAAAATAAAAATTATGCACTATAGACCCTTGGTATTTGTAAGAGGTGTATTCTGTAGCCTTCAAAACCCCCTAAATTAATGGATGCACTAAGGATATATTTTCCTTCAAAAAATGCAGAGAAGTATAGCAGAAACTTTTAAGGGACTTCTTTAGGTTCTTAACAACTGTATGTAGAATCAAAAGTCATTGATAAAGAGTCACTTGTTCGGTGTGTGTTGCTTTATAACTGCACTACAGGTAGAGAAGTTGTACTTTGGCAGAGAAACCTCAAAATGATATTGCAGTGAGGCCCCGGGGAGCTCCTTAGTGAAATTATACACTCTTGTATATAAGTGTCACCCTGCACCTGCAAATCCCTCTTTTTGCAAATGGCCAAGCACAGCGTGTCACGAAGCCTTTAGTAACCTTCCTGACAGACAAAACCATGCTGCTTCATCTGCAAACACCTACACGTTAGGGCGTTTTCAGATCTTTAACAGACAAAACAGAAGTCTTGAATGACTGAGTTTTCCAAAAGGACGAAGTTCCAGGTAAGTTCTGGCAAATCATCCTGAGGGAGTGGAAAGATAGTTACCTCAGCCCTTCTGAAGTACACGTAAACAGGAAGAAAGACAATGAGAATGTGACATGGGGATAAAGAGATGAGCGACAGAAGTCTTCTCTGTTCTCAAAGTAAATCTCAGTGCGACAGGAGGGACTCTAAGTAATTAATAACCTTTAATAAATGGCACTAAAACATTTTTATAACATTATTCCTGAGACTGGATACAGCATTCAGTGGAAACGATAGCTCATGTCCTCCTAGTCACAAAACATTATTTGTACATTTTGTTATCTGTAAGACTCTGTCATCGATATAGATTTCCATATTTGTAAATCATCTTTTATTTGGGGGAAGGAGGGGGGTATTGATTTTTTCCTAGTCTTTTCTTGGAATGTTAGCCTTGTTTAAGTTCTTCATTTCCTTTGCCTGCAGCACCATGTTGCAATAGAATTAAATGCATAGTAAAATGGCCATGTGAGAAAGGTTTATGCATTATGTTAAAACCTGCTCCCTTGATAAATGGAGCCATTAGGGTCTGGAATTCCCTGCATTAGTCTACTTAGCCCAATCCAACAACATGCCTTAAAAGTCTCACAAATTTGTTCAAATGCTAATGAGCTGCACACCAAACCTCATCTGTAGCAGAAAGATCTAATATTTTCCGGGGTTTAATGTGTGTAAGAGTTATCCATGGACTCACTTTACCTGGCTTGGCAATTCAAGACTACTCACGTTTACAGATGTGGGGGAAATGTATAATACATTTCATCACATGGCAGGTTCTGAAAACACCCTCCATGAGCCTTAATAAAATATACTTTTATTTAGCATTAGTTTACCATCAGGGTAGGATGTGGAGAAAGATCTCATCTACTGAAGTGATTAAATGTAATAACACCCAAGTCACCGTCATCGCCAGGACAAAGACAGTCATGCTGGTCATGTTTTCCCAGTGTCTTTGTGTCTGTGGTGAACTTCTAGAAATGGAAAACGCCAAAGTAACTGTTACAGACATTTGCCACCTGGTCAGGTCTAATTTCCAAGAAACTAAAAGTAAAACTAAAGAAACTCACCCTCAGGGTCTCCTTCCCATATGCAAAAGATCTATCTTGGTATTTCCTATCACATTCAACAAACCTTTGTTGAGTACCTACTGTGCACTTGGTGCTATAACTGATAGTGTGGCTTTCTCCTACTATCTGTTTAATGACACTCACCCCATATTTGGGTCAACTGTCAGGTCCTGCTTCATGAGTGTGTGACCTGTGTGGTCAGACACGGCCCTGCACTTGGTCTGTCCTTACTGTCTTAAAATTCTGGAAAAGGTTCTGCATTTCTGTTTTGCACTGGGTCTCCAAAACTATGCATGCTGGCATGATTGTGGCTTCAAGTGAATTCATTTGTGTGCTAAATTGATTTATCAAGGGTGACTGGAGGAAGATTGGCTATGTTTAGAAAGGCAGGTTATGAGAAGATCCTCTCACTTCAATCTCTCAAGTCTCATCTAAAGCACTACTTCCAGGGAAGTCTTCCTGAGTGCCTTTTTCCCCAGCCCTGTCTCCATATCTCTCTGAGTCTTGTTTGACTCCTGCCCAACCTTCAGAGTAGACCTTTCTGTGATCTTCCCCGCTTCCCTGCATCTCACATTCACTAGACTCTGGCTCTCTGTGGACAGGCATTGCTCCTGTTGTTTCCTCTGTGGTATCAGCAGTTGTCCAGGGCCATTTTAAACTGTAGGAATCTGGGGATGTGATGCATGAGGTATAGCAGCTTCTCAAGGGCCTCTAAAACATTCAAGAAACTTTGAGTTCTCAGAGGATTAACAAAATATGCATTAGTTGACACACCGCAAAATAAAACTTAAAGTTATAATCAATTATAATTTTGAAAGCAGATGAATTGCGATGATTTATTGAAAGGAAAAAACCACACTTCACATGGCAAGTGGGTACCTTTTAACAGCCTTATTTCTAAATGATGTGGGCTCTCCCAAAGGCAGGCTCCAGGGCATGTGGGAAATTTGAATGATCTTGTCTGTCCCTGGTATAACTTCCAGCAGAGCACCAGGGGCCTGATACTCAAGACTCCATTTAGATCAAACACAAACTGGGAGAAAGAGGGAGATATGAAGAAGGGTATAAAATAGTGGCTGCTTACAAGGGGAGGAGGAAAAAATACTAATAGGCAAAGACTCACTAAACAAATCCCAAGATTCTGAGCACTGTGCTAGAGAGTATAAGCTGAGGAGGGGTTCAGACAAATGAGGCAGAAGGATGGATGACAGAGATGGGGTTGAACGGAGGAGAGCACTGATTTCTAGCAGGGTCAGTGTAAGAGGTGATAAGGAAACAGGCAGGAACCGGTAGCTGAGTGCAGGTTGGGATTGCATAGTTGGTATGGGACACAATGACATAATTAACCAAGAAAAACAAATCTTCCTTTATTGGGTCAAGATTTTAGAAAAAAAAAAACAACTTGTTTGGTTAGAGATAAAACAGCATGTATGCTAACTTAGAAGTAAGTTGATCCAGTAGCTTTTCTTTACTTGACAAATGAGTTAGCTCTTTGGGGAGTAGGAATGTAGCTCAGTGGCAGAGCACTCTTCTAGCATGTCTGAGGCCCTGGATTCCACCCCTGGCACAGAAAAACCAAAAAATGTAGCCCTTGTTAATGGCAATGGCATTGGATGAAATGACACAATCACCTCATCACTGTTTTCCCTGGTCTCACATCTTGGCTGTTTCTCTTTTCAGGGTTAAGGGTCTTGTGCTTAGGCCTTGTCTGTCCCAGTGTTTTTGGTTGGTCCAGTTTGTATATCCAAACCCACAAAATCTGCATGTATCCCCAGTGGTACTGAGAAGTAACAGCAGCTTCAGTGCCTACCTATGCATTTTAGTTACTTTTCTTATTGCTGAGACAAAATACCTGACACCCAAAATTTAAGGAGGAAAGGTTTATTTGGCTCACAGTTTGCAGTTCAAGCCAGGGTGGCATGACAGGTAGGCATCCAGGAGAGAAACAGTTCATGGTGGGCAGAAGGTAGCAAAGCAAGCAAGGGACAAGACAAGCCTCTTTCTGTCCCTTATATGTGTATTCAGACTATTGGGATTAAAGTGGTGTCAAACCAATCAATGGACTGATTTAGGAATCATCCACCCTTAATCCTAGCACACATAATCTTAGCATTGTACCATGAATCAATCACACACTCTAGATTCAGCCACCTCTGAAAAAGCCCCACCTATGACCACATGAGGCTTTGGGGGGACATCTAGACACAAGCCATAATACCATAAGAGCTCCAAAATATGAAGGCCTAGGAGCCCCCTCTGCTTCAACAAAATGGCAGACATGAGTCAACAAGGAGCTGATTCACTTTGCTTCACTAAAATCTATTCTACTCTTACAGTGTTCTTATTACAAGGGAAATAAACCTGAGGTGCTTACAATGGTAGAAATCAGAAACAAACCAAAAAATAAGCAATTTCAGATTATAGTATTTTTACTGTGAAGAAAATCATACAGGGCAATGAGAAGGTCTCTGGGGTCAGCAAACATTTTCTGTAAAGGGCCAGAGAGTGAACAGTTTGGGATTTGGGCACCGTACTGCCTCTGTGACAACTACTGACATGTCCTATGGTAGCACAAAAGCAGCCACAGACAATATGGTGGCAAATGAATACGGCCGAATGTCAATAAAACTTTATTCATAAAAACCAAGCAGCTGACTGGATTTGGACCCAGCCTGCAGTACCCTGACCCCTGGCCTAGAGAGCTTGGGGTTGGTCTACCTAAGATGTCGCAGGGAGACTTTCTAAAGAGGCAACATGTCAGTTGACACCTCAGTCATGAGAAGAGGCCTGGGAATGCCAGATGAGAAAGTGCTCAAGGAAGTGGAGAGAATGGAAGCCTCCCAGGGAGAAGGAATAAGAAGAGAAGCTATTTCTTTACCTCCAAGCCATACAATCACCCAAAGTTTGTGCAGAACTCCAGCTAACAGCAGGACAGGTACTATGCCCATAAACATGAACCTCATGGCACGGTAGGCCTTTCATTTAACAAGGATGCGGAACACCATGTCAGAATTACTGCAAATTTCACTGAATTATCTTCAGCACCTTGACACAGTGAGGCGTCATTTCATGTCTGTCTCAGTCTCCCAACCTTTAATCTGGATTTAGGCTGCTCTGGTCATCATTGATTAAGAACTGAATTTGGGCAAACTCAAACGTACTTAAAATCCACACTTGGATCTCAGGCAAAATTAGTTGATTGATTTTTAAAAGCTAGGTTGAGGATTTTAATATAAAACCATTGGGAGATGAATATGTTTCCATTATTTTTATACCAGTTTACTTACCTTTTCTGTTATCAATAGCAAGGGATGGATTTAGCCTGAGGGTGAAAATTTAACCTAGAGGTCAAATTTGGCCTTAAATTAGTTTCATGTTGTTAGTTATCAAGGTTTTGGAAGCAGAAGATTTGACAAAAATCTGGATTCTGGGCTGTGTTTGCCCAGAGAGGGCTGTTTGTCCCTTAAACGATGAGACACTAGTCACTGGGCACTATGGAAAACTGCCTCCTCTGCTTGCCTGTGAACCATCAACTCGGTGCCCACCTAGCCTGCTCCTTTGATGCAGCCTGAAGCTCTCAGAACCTGGGAAAGGCATTTCTTTAAGAAAAACAATGCAAAATTATGAACAGGAGAAACTGGAAATAAAAAATGCCGACAGTCTATGAACACACAATTTCTGAGGTGGCTCCAATGCCATCTAACACCCAACGTAAGGGAAAATGTGAAGGAAGAGGACATCAGACAGGAAAGTGACAGCCTTTTTTTTGACATCCCTATTAACCAGCAGAACTTAACTACCTTTTCACACCATTGGGTGATCTGGCTGGGACCCTTCTGAGGCCTTCACAGTGGACCAGTCTGCCTCCCTCAGACAATTTTGTTTGTTTGATTGGATTTTTTTTGCTACCTGTCTGGACTCTGTGAGCATCTGAGTTTTCAAATGCTTTAGCTGAAGGATTTCTAAGTTCTCTTTCAGTGCTGACATTTTAAAGTTCTGTGGATTTGCTTTTGTTCACAGGCTGTAATATTTTCTTAAGAGATTCATAGCACAAGCTATCTTCCCTTACTTTAGTCTTAGAATAATCTGCTAAATGAGCTTGACAATGGATAGGATGTGTGGATTTCCTTCAGTTGTTTGAGAGCAATCTAACACATCGGAACTGCCAAGCATCAATTGAAAACTGAAAAATTCAGCCATTATCCTAAATAAGTGACAGGCGAATTCTTACACCATGCTGATGATCAAACAAATGACAAGTTTCTCTACTTTCTTTGTAACTAAGTTGGAGGTGTGTCAGGTTGCTCATGCTATGAGCTAATTGCTCACAAGGCAGAGCCTTTGGACACAGCTGGGCTACTTCCTGCTCCATTCACTCCAGACCTGACTTTAGACTCTTTTCAATGTCTGAAGCAAGGAGATATGTTGTCCAAGCCCCTGTGGACCCTGTAACCTGGCATTCAGTAGAATCCAAATGGTATGACCGTGGCCAAGAACCGTGATGTATAAACATGCTGAGCTCAGCTGGGGCATGGCCATGACTTGGAACAGCCGCATCCTCCCATGGCACGGGAGACCTCACACCGGACAACACAGGACAGGAGCAATGGCTTTCACAAACACCGAGTGAGCAAATGGCACTCACACTGAGATGCAGAGGCCTGAGCTGCCTTTTACTTTGGCACACATCTCTCCTACTAAGGTATAATTTCTGCATTTGCAGGTAGTTCAAAAATGTTTTATGTATGCACTATTTTCAAAGTCTTTCAAAATTTCCTTTCTCATAGTATAATCAGTTGTTACCCCTCCTATTGATTTCCCTAAAGAGTACAAGTCTATTTCATTAGAAATAAAAAAGGAAGAAAATGTGTATGCATACATATGCATACATATATAGCTTTTAGGCTAGTGGAAGCAATTTTCTTTTTCTTCCTTTTTGTTTTGGGGAATAAGATTAGTGGGGAATGAATTTGGATTCTGCCACCTAAGCCGGGTTTCGGGGCTGCATTTACACAGAGGAGTCTGCTTGTTCCTGAAAGCTGGGTACAGGTGACAGTGAAAGCAGACATTCTGAATGCCATGAGGCTCGAGATTCACAGTCACAAGGCTGAATATAAAAGAGATTGGAAGCAATCCAAAGGTCCACCAGCTAACCATCAAACAAATGGATAAAAGGAGCGTGGTGTTATCTATCCAGTGGAATATTATTGGACAATGAAGAGGAAGGAAGCACCAGTACCTGCTACAACAGGGATAAACCTTGAAAACATCATGGTGATTAAAAGAAGCAAGGTGTAAAGGACCGTGTGTTGTAAGATTCCATTTATATGAAGTTCCCAAATTAGGCCAATCTATAGAGACAACAGATAAGTGGTTGCTAGGGGCTGCAGGGCGGGAGGAATAGGGAGTGACTGGTAAGGGGCGTGAAATTTCTTTGAGGGTGATGGAAGTGTTTTAAAATTAAATTGTAGCGATGGTTGCACAACACTGTGACTATACTAAAGCAAACAATGCTGCATTTTATACTTTGAAAGGTGGTTTTATGGTATTAGTATAGGCAGCTAAATTAGGTAAAAATATTATAAGGACAGTCAGACTGGGCTAGGCCCTGGAGGGAGCCAGGGCAGAAGATGAGAACTCATGGAACTGTGGCTGGAGGCGGATCTGAAGAAGATTAAAGTCACAGTGGCCAGATTTACATACTTCCCTAGGGATAAATGGAAGCTTGAGATTACTGGTACCACGCTTTTGAGATCTCCTGTATAAATAAACCATTATCTCACTAGGTGTAGGCTATCTCCTCTCACTCACTAAGACTGACTATTAAGACTAAGACTAAAGACTATAGATGATCAACAAAGGTTAATGATGTCATCCATATACCCTCACTAGTATTGGATCAATAATATCCAAGTGGCTATATGTATAATCTTATTGGTTGATCATAGTTTTGATCCACATTGTACCCACCTTGTGATTTTGCTCTATAAAACTTGGTCAGAGAAGTGGGCTCATTGACAATTCATTTGGGACACCCCCCCACCCCGCCGCTGTGTCTCAGGAGCTATTTCTATTCCCCATTCCTATTTCTCAATAAATTTTCCTACTCTTTAGCTTCATTGTTCCTCAGAATTCATTCTTCAACTTCAGGAAACACAAACTTGGTGTATCTGACATCTAGCAGGTTGGGAGTTACACTCCCCCCCGCTACATCAGTATGAGAGTTATATCTGAATAGAACTATGTTATTTGCCTTAGTTACTTTTTCTCTTCACTGAGACAAAATATCCAACACCCACAAGTTAAAGGAAGAAAGGTTTACTTAGTTCACAGTTTGTAGCGGTTTCAACACATTGTGGGGTGACTCCAAGGCAGATGGCATGGCCCAAGGGCATCACAGAGGAGAAACAGTCCATGGCAGGCAGGCAGGTGAGAGCACATTAGCCCTCTTCTGACCCTTATATTTTATGCAGGCTACCGCCCTATGGTGGGTGTAGCACTCACGCCCTTAATCCTAGCCAGAATATTGCAAACCAACCGCTGGACTGAATTAGGAATCACACACACTTGATTCCCGCACCACACACTCCAGATCCAGCCACCTCTGAAAAGCCTCCGTTATGGCTGCATGAGGCTTTGGGGGAACATCCAGACACAAGCCATAACATTATTTTTCCTTTTTTATTAATATATATTTGTGACACAAAAAAATACATTTATTGTGGAGAATTGGTGTAGACACTTTCTGTATTTTGATCCTTTTCAGAATTTTGATCCCCTTTGACTACTCCTCCTCTCGTATCCCTCATCGAGTCCCCTTCCTATACCCACAAAGTCTATCTCCTGGTTTCTTATCATTTTTAAAATTTTGCTCTTCAAATTATTTATACTTTGGGTTTCTTATATAAAATAAATCAGATGATATTTCACCTTCTGTGTCTGATTTTATTTCCACATAGCATTATGGTCTCAAGGTGCATTCAGTTACCTACACATGACACAAATCTTTCTTTATGGCTGAGTAGTATTCCATAGTGTACATGTACTATGTTTCCTTTATCCACTCATCTGTTGATGTACCTTTTTAAGAACTACAACAGGCACAATCCCAGTGCAGGGTATGCATCCAAAAGAATTGAAAGCAGACTCTCAAAGAGATTATTTGTACACTCATGTTCATAGTGACATTATTGACAATAGCCAAGAAGTGGAAACAGCCCGCGTGTTCATCCACAGATGAGTGGATGAACAAAAGGTGGTCTATGCAAAAGATGGAGTTAAATAAGCATTAAAAAGGAAGGCAAATCTGACATGCTGCAACATGGATGAACCTGGAGGGCAAAAAGCTCAGTGAAATAGCCACTCCCAGGAAGGCGAGTTCTACCTGATACCACTGAGATGCTGCTCCTGCCAGTCAAGGTCATGGAGATAGGAAGTGGAATGGTGGTCGGGTGAGGCCATAGAGTTTCAGTTTTGTACGATGAAAGGAACAGTGTGAATACACCTAACACTTCTGGACTGTACACTTAGAATTGTTAGAGATGTTACATTTTGTTACATGTGTTTTGCTTTCATTAAAAATAAAAGAATAAAATGTAATAGTGTATTATCTAAATGAAGCAGCAGCAAATTCAGTTTTCAGATCCACCTACAATTGTTTCCTTCTCCTGCCAAGGCCTTCTGTGGTTTCTTCGTATCTTTTGTTCAGAGAAAAATGATCCCCTGAGTACTGTGTGGTGGTGCATGCCCATAATCCCAGCACTCTGGGAGGCTGAGGCAGAAGTATTACAAGTTCGACCCCCACCTGGGCAGTTTAGACTTAGCTTGACCCTGTCTCCAAAAAGAAAAGGTGTCCTATCGGCCGAGGCCCGTTTCAGAAGTGACATGGGTGAGACTCATCCAGAACTTAAGGCTTTTGTGTGGGTCCAGCCTTGTGTACTCAGAGCCCACGTTGTGGACACTGTCCACTTCTGTGGCTCTTTTTCAAAGGTGCAGAACGACTTTCAGATCTTCCCTGGGCTAAATCTCCCACAAACCTTGGCACTGTTTAGTTGGGAGTGAAAGTCAACTTGGTCTCAGCAATTAGTAGCTTGTTGTACCCAATATTTTGCCACTCAGCTAAGTCTATGAGGACCCCAGTAAGTTAAACAAACCAATACAGCCAAGAAATAGTTGTAAATAAGTGAAGACGACTACTTGGTACTGTGACCTTTAATCGAAGATCCTGAATACTCATAAGGCTCTTCTGCAATGCCACTAGAAACACCTGTTTTGTTTTGTCTTTTTTGTTCAATTCATAATAATACGGTAATAATATTTCCTTAATTTTGGTACAGTCCAGAGCAGGTTCCTCTGAACACAATGCCTACAATACATTCCTGGATTAAGGGGTTCTGACTTCAAAATAAGATAGGGAAATATGGAATTCACCAGTTCCCGCATGGAAATTCCCACTGTGTATTGCTCCACTCATATCTCTGAGGACCTGCTGTCAAGACGACAAACACTTCCCCCAGTGTTTTCTCTTCAGGTGACTCCTAACATCCTGGGGATATGGATTTGGGGAAGATTCTGGAGCATCCTGATAGCCACAATTCCCAAGCCTCAGCTCTTCTCTGGAAACACTCTGGAGCTTGCAGGCAGCCCACCGACAGCCACCATTGAAGAGACATCCCTGTGTCTCCATGAAGACCCTTTGAACTTAACACTCAGCTCCTTCAGCTCTCTCCTGAGGCTGCTTTGTCGAAGACCCCTCCTCAGCCCCTGCTAAACAGGAGCTCCCTGGACCAGCCCCTTGTCTCCCCCTGCTTCAGACACGGCACAGTGACCTGCTGTGCCCCCAACCAGATGCTAAGCTCCTGAGAGCAAGGCTTCCTGGTTTACTCGGGATCAAGGGCTGAGCTGGGGAGTGAATGAACATAAGCAGGAGAAAACTTGGAAAACCAAGCATCTTAGCTGCCATCATCTTGCCTGATGTATCAGGTGCTTTACTGAGGGGTAAGACACAGAGCTTGCCCTTGAGAAAGGAGAGTGTCTTTCTGTGCAGGCTCATCAGATAGTGACAGTGACAGCATGATGCCAACTGTGCTAAGACAACTAAATCTACCAAAAGCAGGAGACTAAACCTAGCTACCATTGCTCCAAAGAACGCTTTTGGTGGGGAACCAGAAGTTGGGCGATGCCAGGGCACAAAGCTGGAATCAAGGGCAGGGTTCAGGCTTCAGGGGCCTCGTAGATGCTTTGTTTGCTGGATAGCAACACGCATGATTCAACAAAGACACTTTCCTTCTCATTTGCAGCACCCTGGGCCGCTCTACACACTTTGCAACAGGACGTGAGCATATCCAAGAAGCCCATGTAGTGGACCTCGTCATTCTGGTCAATTTATTGATATGGAAATTGAGTCTCAGGGAGGTAGTGTCACAACGCATAGTAGGGCCAGGAGCTCCTTCAGTTGGTAGAGCACCCCTGGGTCTCACTGTGCCCTCCAGAACTGGACTTGTGGCACCAGAGCAGTGGGCCTTCACTGGCATTGCTCTGCCCCCGGGGGATGTGTGACATCATCAGGGCCACTTCAGTGGACACAACTGGCGAGTGTGCACAGTGCTGCTGGTGTGTAGTGGCCAGGGATGCTGCCCACACCCTCCAATGCACAGGGAGCCCCACTACATAGAACGATCTGCCCCCAAATGTCAGTAGGACAGAGGATTCGAAAACTGCCTAGTTTGCAGCCATCTGGGTGAATTTCTGACCTACTACATTTTGGAAAAAGAAAGAAAGGATGTTTGTCCTGGACCATCTTGCGATGCAGGGTGTGCTGCGTGGAGCATGCGCAGCCCTGCAGGTGGCTCTGTAGGGCAGCAGCTGTTGAAACCCCAGCTCACGAAGCACCATGCAAAGGGGTAAGCAGTCCCCCCCACCGCCCAAGCAGGGGGCTGGGAGGTGGCTGTTTGCAAAGAGCCCAATTTGGGTTCTCCCTTTGTGCCTGATGCTGAGAGTCTGAGGTCATTCCCTGGAAACTTCCCTCCTGCCTGTGCCTGGCAAATCAAAGGGCTGGTGGTAGGTGCTGAAGGGTTAGGGAGTCTTTCCACCCCACCCTGATCAGAGGCAGGATAATGGCTGATGGATGATATGGGTCGCATACGCTGAAGGAAGATGAGTGAGGGGGGATGGGAGGGACATTGCCAAGTCCCGGGCAAGAGATGAGAGGGGAATGCCTTCCTCCATAGAGCAGGAAGGCAATTATTCATGATTTTGAAGAAAAGCAGTTCTGGCCACGGAGTCATTATTTGGCTCTTTCTCTCTTTCTTCTTTTTAAACTATAAGTAGGTGGAGGAACTTGTACTTAAGAAAACAAAGATCAAAGTAGAGTGAGAAGGGCCCAGCTCAGAAAGTGTAGGTTGAAGGCTTGCTCTGCACCCCCCAGCCTGGGCTCTGGGTCCCAGTTGCAATGTTGGTGCCAGCTGTCCCCAAGCACAGAGCAGAGCCAAGGGCACTGGCCTCAGACAGGCCCGAGACAGAATCCCCACTCAGGCCCTTTGCACACGCAGCCTCAGGCCCAGCGTCCGCCCCTCCACCCTCCGCTCCGCTCCCTCTGCAGATGAAAGCTGCCTTACGTTGGAGTCTGCCTCTCACTCAGGCTGGGCTGTGCCACCAGCAGAGTCAGAGAGGGATCAGGACCTTCAGGCCCAGACTGCTTATCCTGATGTGGACGCCGATCAGAATTTTCATATAAAGGACATTTTATTACAACGACACAGCCACAGAATAAAGAGTAGTTCTTATTGCTCTAAAAAGGCCCACAGATCTGTTTGGCTTCATTGTCACTGCGTTTTTTCAGATTTCAAAAAAATTTTTATTGTGACTTTGTTTCTTCTTTTCTTCTAGTGAGAGAGCTCCAGATTCTTAGTTGAGTATTTGGCCGCATAGAATTGAGTCTACATTTCCCAGCCTCAGTCAGACACATGTAGCCATGTGTTGGTGCAACAGATAGACAATGGAATGTGCAGAGGTTATTATGCAATCTCCAAATGTAGACTTTAAAGAGATGAGCATGCCCTCCACCTATCTTCTTTTTCTGTTGACTGGAACGTGCATGGGATGGTAGGATCTAGAGCAGCCATCATGGTCCATAAGAAGAAAATCTCATATTATAGTGGCAGAGCATGGTGCTGGGGACCCCAACACCAAGGAGTGCCTTCCTGGCTTGACTTGTATGTAAGAGAAAAACAAGTTTCTACTTTATTAAAGTCAGGCTATTTTTCAGAATATAAAGAGAAGGAGTCCTTTTAACTGGAGCTAAACAGGCACACAGTTAAATGTGAGCATCTAAAAACTTTGGAGGCTTCTCATAAATATTTTGATTTTTAAAATATACCTTGAGCCCGCGCCCTCTCCTGTGGTGGTTTGCAGAGATAATTCAGGAGAAAGTCTCCATGGAGCGATGCTGCTTAGATGTCCACTGAGGGCCAGTGTGCCGGGCCCTGGGAGAAGTCCTCAGAATGTGCCTCACCAGTCACCCTTCCCAAGGCCACAGGACACTGCAGACCAGGGGTTGTTGAGAGGACCCTGAACCTAAACCGGTCATGGGGCTGCAAGGGAGCCGAAGCTGGCCGCTAGCAGTGGAACTCCCAGCCAGGGCCTGTTCTCCTCTCGGCCTCCGCTCCGGGGCTTTAAACAAATCAAATGCCAACTCATTTGCAGAAATCTAAACGAATTTACGAAGAGGATTTTCTGGGTAATTAACAGTTTGTTTCCACCGCGTTCACTGCAAGAAGCTCTAGCCACTGTTTTCACTGTCTGGTTACTGGGGCAGACGTCAGCTCAGGGTGATAAAGTCTGTGTCATCACACTGTGCTGCTCAAGAAGAGGCAGCCTGTACGGTAAATAATCCCTGGCATTTGGCATGAGTTGGGGTCCTTCTGCTCGCCTAGTGCCATGGGAGAAAAGAGCCGTCCAAACAGCAGGTGAAGCTGGCAGTGGAGGTCTCAAGGCCACAGAAGGGTCTAGAACATCACTTCCTGGGAAATCGCTGGCTCTTGTTCCTGCTCCCCCTGGGTTCAAGGCCAGAGCTTGCGGTTAGGGCTGCTCCCATGCTTGCCTCATAGTTTGGCTCTGGGTCTCCCCCCTGCCTGCAGCCCCCTTGACAGATACACTCTCCAGACCCAGCCTCGAGCCACACGGGGAATGCTTTGAAAGCTCAAGAAGGAATCTGGGGCCTCCTTGGGTCTTGGGATCACAGAATGTCAGAACTGGGGAAAAAAAAACCCTCTGCAAGCTTCTGGTCCGACCCTTTGGATTTGCAAGACAGGAAACAGACACTGAGGCCAGAGGAGAGCTGGTTGGGACTGTCCACCAGCAGCGCTTACCTGTCACCCCAAGCCTCAAGGACCTTAACAGGGAAGGCAGGGCTGCTCTCGGGAAAGAGGACCCTGAGCTAGCAGTTGTGTTAACTCCACACTGGGCACCAAATTAAGCGCCTTAAATGGATTTTGTCCTTTCTTTCTTTCTTTCTTTCTTTCTTTCTTTCTTTCTTTCTTTCTTTCTTTCTTTCTTTCTTTCTTTCTTTCTTTCTTTCTCTTTCTTTCTTTCTCTCTCTCTCCCTCTCAGCCCTTCCTTTTTTCCTTCCTTCCTTTCTTTCTTTCTCTCTCTCTTTCTTTCTTTCTTTCTCTCTCTCTCTCTCTCTCTCTTTCTTTCTTTCTTTCTTTCCTTCTTCCTCTCTGTCTTTCTTTCATATTGGGGATTGAACCTAGGGTGTTTGCACTTTGCACTGAGCTTCACCCCCAGCCTTTTGCTTTTTTACTTTTTAATTTTTTATTTGGAGTCATAGTCTCACTAAGTCACTAAGTTGCCCAGGCTAAGCTCAAACTTGTTATCCTCCTGCCTCAGCCTCTCAGAGTGCTGGGGTTACAGGGGTGCACCACCACACCCAGCTTCTCATTCCTCTTTGCAAGTAAGGGAGGTGAGGTCTGGAAATCCAGTTGCCCTAGCAGGAAGGGGGACTCCCAAAGTTGGAGCCAGAGTGTCTGGCTGCATGGCTGATTTGTGAAGCTAGACTGGACTTCACTTCAGATTCCTGCAGAGATCAAGCTGCCTCCTTGGTGCAGTGGCGGGAAGGTGGAGAAAGGGCTGTGAACTGGGCCCCCACTGAGTGGAGTAGCTGTTCTTAGGGCTCCTTTCCTCTGCACAATCAGGCGGCCCCCTGTCCTTGCAAAATCCTGTTTCTCAGAAGGAGCCAGGAGTTCAGGATGGCCCATGGCTTTTACTCCAACTCCTACTGAGAAGAAATTGCGAGAGTCATTCACAACTATCCTGGGTCTCTTCTCTGTCCAGGCCCTTGGCAGGCTTGAGGTTGATGCTCTTTCAGCTTCCTTTGGAAAAGGCCACAGAAATATGATGGTAAGTGAGAGGCATCACTTGGGACTCAGGGTGGATTCTGCTGTGCCTCCCTTCCTGCAGGGACAGGCCAAGGGTACTCCTGGCAATGGCTGTTGAGTCCCTGATTGGAGACACAGGGCTGAGCTGTAGTGGGCTTGCAGTGGGAGTGAGAAATAAGCTGTTGGCGCTTTTAGCTCTAGAGATTTGGGGATTACCCATTACCATAGCATAACCGACCCCATCCTGAAAGTACAGGAATTAAGTTTTAGGAACGAAATTGAGAAAAACCACACGAGCATCTCGTCTGCACCCTTAAGGATCAGGGGCTCCAAGGCCTCTGCATCTTGTACTTGAGAAAGGGGCCACTTGGGTGGGGAACTGAAGCTTTGGTCTCTGGGCCAGCAGCTCCCGTCTGTCCTGCAGCCAGTGACAGGATGACGGCCACAGCTGGTGTCTCCAGAAATGAGAGCCGTGAGTCTCAGGTGGACCACAGAAGATTTTACAGCCCGTGTGTCCTCCTCGTTCTAAGCCTCACTTGGAGGCAGTAAGGGTCATCTTTGCACCTAGATGTTGATGGGTGACAGAGACACACCTGGGTTACCCTGCAGGACAGGAAATGATGGAGGAGAGGTGTCATCTACAAGCTGAAATGTTAGGGTCCAGGTGGAGGCAGAAATGGTGGGGCGCGAACTCTGTCACAGAGAACGGTGGCTCCCCTAGAAAATTTGCTTCTTATCCCAATTGAAGAATGGAGAATACAAAACAATATTTTTCCTTCCTTTTCAGGCAAAACACAGAAGTTTCAGATTGTGAAATTTAATATCCCCAAAGACTATTAAATTTGTTTATGAAGGTTCTAGCTTAAATCGCTTGGTGTAAATTATGAGTTTTCTCTAGGTATCTATTTTTTAATCTGTGAAATGCTACAAATAGCATTGGATTGCCTAGTTTAAAGGTGATTGCAAGTTCTTTTGGAAGACAGATAGAAATGCTACATTTAAATAAAGAAAAATTGTTCTGCTAATGAAGGAATAGTGTAGTATGTCCATATGGCAAAACTATTGAGGTTAAGAAGTTGTAATCTTTTTAGGGATCAGCAACAATGTTTCTATTCAAGTATAGGAACTGAGACTGTTTCACAATTTTTTTTTTGAAGTCTATGATTAACAAATGCTTATTGTAGGCTGGGGATTTAGCTCAGTGGTTTCGCCGCCTTCTGCGCAACAGCAAGGGCCCGAGTTCAATCCCCGGTATAAAAAAACAACACAACACAAAACAAAAAACCCAAATGCTTATTGTGACAAACTCAAATCCCCAATAAGGGTACAAAATAGTTTCTCAATCTTGACATTATTCAAATTTTAGGCAGGACAGTTCTGTTGCGGGGTTGTCCTGGGCAATGGAGGATGTTTAGCAGTGTTGGCTGGTTTTGATTTTATCTAGTACATGCCAGAAGCATCCCTTCACACCCAATCAAGGCAATCCAAAATGTACCCGGACACTGCCAAAATCCTCTGACAAAACCACCCCCACTGAGAATGGTGTAGGTACATAGACTAATGTACAACAGAACACTTGTTTCCCAGAACAAAAGCTTACCCCCCATCCACCACTATTCTCAGTTCAGTTTGTACCTCCTCAGCAACTTCCTATGTATAATCAGATACATACATGCTCATTTTATTCCACCTCCATACACACACACAGACACACACACACACACACACACACTTTTCCCCATAAAATTAGGATCATGTTATTCTTTGACAACTCTTGAAAATTTTTAATACATCTATTTACTGTTGCATATGTTTAAGCTCTGCATACTTTTAAACATAATGGTCGCACAATATCCACTGGATTCAGGTACTCTAATTTACTGAAATGATTTCTTGCTGATGAGCACTTAAGTATTTCCAACTTTCCCTACTATCAATAATACCATATTGAATATTTTTATATTTATATCGTTGAGCATTTTTATCATCATTTCTAGTGAAATGACAGCATGAAAAGATATGTGTCTATAAGAATGATGGATTTCAGTAAATCTTTCAGTAAATGTTTTAGCTTTCTTGGGGCTGCAGAGACAGGGAGCTCCAGGTTTTCCCTTCTTAGCTTTCCTACTAGTGTAGTAATTAACAAATGACACATTTTTGTGCATTGTTCTGAGACTGAGAAACTCTGCCATAAAGCAAAAATGACCCAAGTTTGAGGACAACTCCATCATTTCCCTTGTTCTGCATGTTTCATCAGGCAACTTATTTAATCTTCACTATATTATCAATATAATAATAATAATAATAATAATAATAATAGCAGGGCTCCTTTCAAAGTATTGTTGTCAGAATTTATTAAGATTATATATAAAAACATAACAATAATGAATTGTATATGCCTACCATGCTGAAACTATTTGTTTGTATTAATAATAAAAATTCATAGAGTAGGAGGGTAGTAAAACCAAAATGCACGATCTAACAATTTAAGGCCAGTGTGTTGCCGGATGCTTTACTGATCTCTACAGAGATGAACTTCAGATGGTTATAAAACGAACATGATTGAGAAAAAATATTTTTCCTCACCAAGCAGATCATACTTAATATTTGAGTCACTTGATGTTTATGAGTCCTATGGAAGGATAAACACGCATATTTATATACATAGAGGATATGAATATACATGCTTTTAAATGATGCCCCCACACATTTATGTCAGAGGATACTATGCATATGGATTTCCCCTCACTTTGCTGCAATGCCTGTTTCCTCCCTGTAATTTCAGAATTCTCTGTTCTTGCTGGGAGTGACTGAGCACTGTAATCAGATTACCTGGAAGAAAGGTTTCCAGCTTCACCTAAAGTGCATCAAAGAAAGTGAAATGCAGAACGAGGCCCTGCAGCAAGGCTGCTGTAGTCTGTAGGTTCCGAGGATCCTCTTGTCCCTGTGGTAACACTCCTCACTCTCCCTGAAGGGTAAGAAGACCCTCAGGTGTGGCTTTTGGAGAGAAAGACATGTACCCAGTGCTTCTGGAGCCACTACCAACTGCATATTTGTAGCCGACAATGTTAGTGCCTCACGTCTTCATCTGCAGAATATGAGGGGTTCCCTGGGGAGTAACTCAGAAGATGGGTGGCACCTGGCACTTGTTCTTTTAGCTTCCCGGTCTCCAGTCTTTCTTGCAAAACCGCCCCTACCCCCTGGTGTTGTTGGTCCTGGCAGGACCCAGGAGTCAACTCCTTGGTTGGCTCTAAGGTCAAACAGAAGCCGGAAGATGCCAGAAGGTGTCAGGGAACTGGCTTTCCCTGGGCCAGGGGACTGCATTCAGGCCGGGGATGTGCACCTATATGGGCCAAGGACACTGGGTGCTAAGATGTCCACTAGAGATGTTAAACAGTCCCTGGTTATTGGGATGTTGGGATGTATGCTATCCTGATATGTCCCGAGGGTAGAGATTTCCAGACAAAAAGCAGTGAAGCAAAGAATAAGACAAAAATCTGATGACATTGTAGAGCTCTTGGATCAACTTGGTCAGAGCTGGGGCACCCTTGGCCTTTTGGGGGTTCAGACCTATGCATTCATTGTTTTGATTTAAACCAGTTGAGTTTCCAATCACTCAAAACTGAAGTCCTTCCTAATGAAATATGCAGAAGGTTCTGTCCGAGAGCTGGTAATCAGCACACAGGAAGGGAAGCAGGGTGCAGACTGGAAGGAGCCCTTGCTTACTGCAGAGAGGAGCGATGCCTTTCCACTCGGCATCAGAGGGAGCGCTGAGCGGAGTGACAACACCAGGGGGTCAGGCTCATGGCAGGGTAATGGAAGCAGCTGCTGTGTGAACAGAAACAACAACAGGAACCCTGGCCCAATTTACTCACACCTGGCACTCTGCCAGGCTGCAGGGTGTCAAAGTCTGGGGAGTGAGCAAATGCTGCCACTTGAGGGAGGCTGAGCTGATGCAACCCGCCTGCTCTGTGATCAGCCGGAAGCGCGGCTCTGTCACCTGAGCAGGGACCAGGGTCCACAGTGGACCTCAACGTGCCCAATGGGGAGAACACAACACCCTCCATCAGCTCCGGGCTCTGGGCATAGAAGCAGGCTACAATGGCACAGGGGAGCCATCTTTGATGAGAAGACACCCAGGGGACAGCACGGAGCTGGGGACGGTCAGGGGAGCGAACTGGGGACCGGACAGCCCAGGTTCTGTCCTACTTCTCTATTTCCAAGTTAGGGAACCCTACCTGCTCATCCACCCCCTGTCCTAAACCCTTCCAAAGTCCCCCGGGTAAGATTTTCATTACACCTTTCCCATGCCTCCCCTCTGTCCTTCCCTTCTCTCTCTGCCTTTAGTCCCTCACACTGGCTGTGCTCAATCTGTGCTGTTCCAAACCAACCAATCTCTTTGCTTCGGCTGCTCTTCCTTGTTCTGGGAATATTTTCCCCCAGGTATCTGTGTGCTTGGCCTTTTGCTTCATGCAGGGTTCTCTAGAAATGCCACCCGGCCAGAGGGAACTTACCTGCGAGCAGCCCACTCACCCTCACACTACCACCTGTGCATATCCGTCCCTGAAATGTTGTCTGCTCATTATTTTGCTTAGCACCTGTCTTTCCCTTCCAGAGGGGGCATTTTTTTCAGTGCTGTACCACCAGTGCCCAGAATAGTGCCAAACACATAGAAGGCACTTTGTAAACATCTGTTCAGTTGATTCAGTTGCTTAACACACATTCAGCCATCACCTTCTATGCCAGATGTTGACAAAATGACATTGAGAGAGAAACAGGAACCCACTTGTTCTGCTGCTGAGGAATATCTATGTAGATAGATAACAGAACAAGACGAGCATGTGCACTTATGTTATGGGAAGGTCTCTGTGGCAAGAAAGGGTGACTGGTACCAGGAAGAACTTTTACTCCCCGTAAGAAATTTACTTAGAGTGATCAAGATAGATTATAAGGTGGAGAAGATGTCTTATAAATGGTGAGAAAGCACATTCCCCCATGTGTAGGCCAGGAAAGAGGATGCTGGATAGCAGGAGTCATAAGTGCAAAGGTCTCGGGATGAGGAGGAGCTTTGTTAGAATACCTAAGAGCTGTCAGTGTGACCAGAGGAAGGGATGGAAGAGAGGAAGACAGGCAGAGGGAAGGTAAGACCAGGGGAGACTCTTAAAGCAGAAGTAAGGAGTTTGAATTTTGACATCATGGGTTTTAGGCTCTCTTTCATGTCTTGTAAAATGAAGATAATAAATACCTAACTCTTAGCACAGTACTCGGTAGCCAGTAGATTCCCAGAGAGGAATCATTTTATATCCTCTCCCTGGAAAGAACCTCACACTTGATAGAAGGTAGAAGTTGGCTGGGACATTCAGTTTCTGCTTCTCAAAAGCAAAGGCTTATTAATGGAAATGACCAGAAATGAACAGGAAAGGTCAAGCGAGTTTCAAAGGCAACTTTGGAATTCTCTGATGTTCCTTCCGCATGCAGGGCAGACTTGGTTCTTCCCCCAAGGTGATCCTACAGGACTCTAGCCCTGCCGGAGCAGCTGGAGCAGGGGCACAGGCAACCCGAATAAGCCACGTCTTGTGCTCTGCTCTGCTGGGGACACGAGCCTGGCTGCATCTCAGGAGGTCACGCGGGGAAGGAGGGTGGACCAGATGGCCACAGACAAGCCCTCCTGGGAGTGGGTGCCCAAGCAACAGCATGTCCCAGCACCCAGCCCCCAGGCATGTGCATAACACAGCAGCCAGAGGAGAATTTTGCTTTATGCAAGGAAAAGGCCTCACTCATAGAAAGCTTCCTCTGAAAGCCTGGACACATTTTCACACAATTGGACAGATCAGGCCCTTCATGCCCTGTCATTACGCAAGTCACAATCCATAGGAACATGTCCCTAAAAGTACTTCTGATCAACAGCCCCAAGCCTGGAAAGAAAACAGATGACATAAAAAAAAAAAACTTAATGAGAAAATGTTATGCTTAGGGGATGATTTGAAGATCTAAAGAAAATTCTCTTCCTTAAGGGTTACTTAGCTTCCAAGAAAATTTATTTTTATTTGGAGTCTTAGGTCCATGAGCCAGTCCTTTAAGTCACAAGAGAATACACTGTGGGAACATGGAGCTCCAAATCATGATTCCTGGTTAAAAGTACCAAGCTGACATAGTGAGTTTACTTTCTCACACTGGAATATGCTTTGTGCAGGACAATCTGGCTTAGGGACAGGAAAGATGAGTCCTTTCTGCCTGTACAAGCTGAGCCCTCGCTGCCCTGGGCCTGTCAGCACACACTGAGTGACCCAGTAGGGAGATGTGGGCCTGAGTGGTGGGGTAGAAGTGGGAAGAGTGGGGGAGGAAGTAGGGCCACCTAGCCCAGGGTTCAGTGTAAGGAAATAATACTTAACCATCTAACAAGCTGCACCTCATAACAGGAACCAACCAGGGGAAAAAAGATGCAACTTACAAGTCCAATATTAGGAGAATTATAGTACATTAATACTACAATTTAATAAATTATAGTATTAGAGATTTAATTGGTGGCTTACTCAGCAGCTATTAAGTGTAGGAGAATGTTTAATGATGAACATAATAGTCATGAAACTTTAAGTAAAAAGGCAAAATGAATACAAATATAAGCAATATGATCCCACTAAAAAGATGTCTTTTCATCCAAGCACACATACATAATATATTATATGACATAATCATATATAATATTTTATAGTTCATGTGAATATGTGTTGTTATACATTTGTACAAATATATATTATATGCTTTTGCAATATATATTACACATTTATATAACACACATATTATCAGTAAAGATATAGTATTGATAGATGTACTATAAAGCAATAAAATCAACCTCACTATGCTACATTTGATGGTATATGTAATGTATAACTTGAGTGAATTTTTACTCACTTAAAACATATTCTTTGCTTCTCTCATATATATATATATATATATCACACATATCTGTAAGTACATAGTACTATATATTCAGAATGTAAATTTTCTGTCTCTTATGATGTGAAAGTTGAAAGTCATTTTTAAATGACTACACATTTCTGATAGATTCACAGGACATGGGTTGCTTATTCAGATCGTAACATCTTGTGCAAAGTGGATGTTTAATTAATGTTCAGGACATCGAGAAAAGAAAAAGCATGGTAAGGAAACAGAATCACCTGACAGGAGAACCGGCCATGAGCCTCCTGTGAACCCTTGGCTATGTGCCTCGAGCTGAGGAGATTCACTGTGCATTTACTTAGACTCCATTTGTGTCCCAGCCCAGAACAGAGCGCTCGACACTTCTTCTCCTGTCTGGGAGTGAAATTCTTCATTGAGTTGGAATAAATTTTGTTTGATAAGATGGCACTGAAAAACTATTTATGAAATGTCTTTCCTAAAGATCAAGAAACGCGTTTATATTTAAGCAAATACCATTTAAATGTATATGTTGATCACTAGTATGTTAAATAATTATATACCTGATGCTGATGACTCAGTGTGTACTTCTCTCCTTTGTAAAATAAAAATGGTCCTTATGTGCCTGCCAGCTACACTTTGCTGGTACACAAATAGCTACCTCTGGGCTATGAAGCCAGTGGGCTCTGCCTTATTTTACAGTGTCCTTGCTGCCCACCCTCCCCACCGAACTGTCAGCTCCATGGGAGCAGGGATTGGCGTCTGCCTCATTTCCTGACCCCATTAGAGAAAGTGATTGGCAAATACGTGCTGAATCAATAAATCAGTGGACACTGTCGTCCTGTTACATTCTTACAGGAAAATAATATTCCAGCTAACCCGCTATGTTTACTGGTTTCTGTCTCATACCTTACATCGATAAGTTTGGATTCTCTTGTCCTTTAAGTTTTTGTAGGAAGTTTCCGTAAGACCTTTTCTGACACTACGTGAGGCTCATGTGAATACTGAACTTGGAAAAAACAAAACACACTCTAGAAAATAATGTTTGTGGGCTTGTCTTTTTCCTTTGAAAGGCTGCTGATTTCTCGTCTCCTGGGAGCCAGAGCCACAGTCCCTGACACCCAGCTCAGTCTCACAGGAGAAAAGAGGCCCTCACTGCTACGGAGATGGCAAACCACAGAGGAGAGTGGGAGCCGCCAGGGACCAAGAAATCCTGATCCCCACGGCTGCGCTTCCTGCGGGCTGAGAGAATCCTGGTACATTCTCTCCCTGCCTCATCCCAGCCTCCTTCCTGTGGTTCTCACCCCATGCCCAGAATCCTCCAGAGTCCCCTCACCGTGGCCACCCCCTGTGTTCAACTATGACTGTCTCTCCCTGCACAGCAGGCTCTTACCTGGGCTTCCTGCTACTTAATCTACCTCTTCTAGCCCCATGGTCTTCGCAGCTGCCGGGGTAGTCACTCTTAAAAAGGAAACCAGAATAAACCCCAAATACCTTATCCTGATCTAGAAAGTCCTACAGGACCTTGAACTTTTCATCATGGACTACTCTCTTCCTTCTTCGCAATGTGCTAAGAACTATGGAGCAAATGCTGCCATCCCAGGACCTTTGCACTTGCTGTTCCCTTAGCTCAGAAGTCTCTATCCTCAAATCTCCATATGCTTGGCTCTTCTCATTGGAGATCCCGCTTTCACGTTCTCGCTTCAAAAGAGCCTTTCTGGATCTTCTCTAAAATAACCCATCCATGCACAACCACGCCATTGTTTTTTACCCCATGGCATCTAGAAATGTCCTATTTGTCCATGGTCCCTGTCTGTCTCACCCATCAGTTTCCACTCCCTGAGGATGGGGCCCTTGCCTGTCTTGTTCCCCCTCATCTCCAGCAGGGATGAGTGCCTGGCACCAAGAAGTTGCCGCATCAATCAATTTTCAGTCTGTATAAGACAGGGAACATTTTCCAAAAACCATAATAAAAGCTAATTTATTTCCAAGCAGTTCTGAGCCAACAGCGCTCCAACACAGATATTACATTCAGCTTGGAAATGACGAAAATGAGCCTAAAAGCCTAGGGTATCCTGCTAGTATTCCCAAGCCTAGGTGAGTACCTGACTTGCAAGTCCACGTATTTTTTAGCGGTGAAGAGTTCTTTATTTTTTAGTTTCCTTTTTATGTATGTTGGTAATACATAATAATTACATCCTCCTTGAGGAATTGGTATATGTATATGCATATCGCATCTTAATCTTTCTTCCCCTTCCCATATTGCCCCATCCCCAGATGCTTTCCTGTCTCTACATAACCTACCTCTTTCTTTCCTATCATCTATCGTTTATTTTGCTCTTCAAATTATTTATATTTTGGGTTTCTCATAAAAGAGAAACCAGGTGATATTTAACTTTCTGTGCAAAGTCCATGGGCTTAGCCATTTCTATCCATTGCCTCCAAAGTGCCGATTTACTACTAAACAGTGAATTATTATGGCAAATTGAGCTCATTCTAAGAATGTCCAATGTCCCATGTCCTTGCCAAAACTGTACAGTAGAGATATCTTAGCCTCTCTCACTTCCACTGACACCCTTTTGCTATGCAAAAAGTGGCTTTGGGATACAGAAGGGCAGTGGAGGAAATTCTCTGCATAAAACAGAAACTGTTGAGCACCATCGATTTTGCAGGCACTGGTAGGGCCCTTTGTCTGCAGGCTCACTTGCTCCTCACAGGGACACGGGGAGGCAGCCTGTGTTTATGTCAATGCAGTGATACCAGTGCAGAGGTGCAGTGGGTAAGTGACTCGCCACAGAGGTGGTGAGTGAGAGAGCTAATGCTTTCCAGAATATTCCGCACACATCCACACTTACATGCAGTAGGAGGCTCTCAGTAAACATGCATGGAATGACTAAGTCAAGTACCTAGCAAACCCAGTTTATGATTTAATAAGTCACCTGCTTTTAGCTTATTCCACATATTAGTAACTCCCAGCTGTAAAAAATGACTATTCTCAATTTTGGAAATCGGTTTTACTATCTGATAGAGCAATAGCCTTCTTACTAATGGGTTTGGAAAAAAAAATAATATCAGCTGTCAATTTGAATCATACCATTTACTTAATCTGCTTGCATTAATCATTGCACCTTCACTTCCTGGGCATGGAAAGTACCCCCATTCAGTAGTCTGCAGTCAGTGCTTTTTGGTATCCAAATCAAACTGCATACCAGGTGCTGGTCACTTTCCATTACTGTACAGGCGGGCGTCACTCGACCACAGGCAAACATTCGGAAAGATGCATAGCCTGTTGTTGGGTCATTACGCAGAATGAGCTTACAGAAACCCAAAGGCGTGGTTAGGCCGTAGATGTTCTAAACATGAAAGTCTGAAGCTGCCACGGCATAACACAGCAGACTGCTTTACAGTAAACTTTTTTCATTGCTACTGGGAAGAGTATATTCTAAAGTAATGATAAAGAGTCAGGTGTAGTAACTACATAACCCGGTGATCCAGCCATTTCCTATCAATATCAAGTGGTATGTATGGCACACAGTTGTGTGTGCTGTCCTCTTACATGATGCGAAGTTCAGTAGCTTTTTGACACACAGGGGTTCACAGCACTATGGCGTTTCCATGGTTAGGATGTCACTAGGTTGTAGGAATTTTTCAACCCTATCGTTATCTTATAGGACCACTATCACATATGTGATCGTTGAAGAAATGTCGTTATGTCAAGCATGACTGAATTTAGGTCCAGTCCAACTTTATAAAGTGTGCACAGCTATTACCCACATTTCGCAGGGCCAGGAAACTTACAGTGGGAGTGAGGACTGGCCCGGGTTGCACAATATGGAGTCACGGTGCAGGCAGGATGACTGCCCCGTTCCTCCTCCCACACCACACCCACTACCCACTGCTCTACTGTGGCCTCCTGGGAAGCAGGGAGTTGGAAAAAACAGAACCTCCATGGGGGAAAAGGAACTCAGGAAATCTTCACGCCTCCTCGTCAGTTCTCACAAATCCCCATCAAACTGAATCCAGCAATGAGAAATAATCTTTCCCCAGGGTCTGATCCCCAAATGCTTTGAGGATGAACTCTTTACTTCCCTCACCACAAAATTATTCAAGAGCTCACAAGGCAATTGCTGGTCTCTGGAACTCGATCCCAGAACCAGCCAAGGGCCTGATGGATGGCCCTGATCCTGTTAGCAATCTGTTCTTCCCACTTGGGAACCAGGCAAGAGCATCTTCTACTGGAGAGGTCCTGCAGATGTGATAGAATTAGCCAAATTTCAAAGATTTTTTTTTTCTCCAGCAGAAAATTGAAAATTGGGCACATATGCTCATGAAGGCTACAGGGACCATGGGAGAACATCAAGTTGATTCATCAAATTAGCTTAAACATAATTGTCCTGCATGACTGGCCATTGAACTCAGCAGCTATAAACCTGTCAAAAAGCCATCCACTCTAATGTTAAATAGAGACACAAGGTACTTTTATTCAGAATCTGACATTTGTTGGACTTCAGCCTGCTAAGGATGCTTTGTTTCCTCTTGGAGGATTCTGTGGTAAGAGGCACAGAATGGAGAGATTGCAGCAGAAAAAAAGAAGTCAAAGTAGTGAACAGAAATACCAGTTTAGGTATAGCAGACCTATACTGTTCTTTGAAAGTCTCAAAAGATGTTAAAGTCACAGGTTATTCCTTTTTCTTTCTTTTTAAAAATTAACCATGAATTATCTGACTTCTGCAATGTGAACTATTCCAGAAGTGAAGACAATGCGACCCCTGTTCAAATCTTTGGTTTCTTTTGAGTGACATGTTCTCTTGTCCATTCTCCCATGCAGGGCTGGAGAATAAAAAGCTAAAACTTAGATATTTTGCAGAGAAAAAAATTATACAATGCCAGGGTCAGACTTAAGTCCATGACCATCTGGCATCTGTGGAACAGCATGACTGTACATCACATGGCTGTGATCTCAGCTCTCTGCGCACTGCTCATCTGTAGCGAGGGGCTCTTGTGTGCCTTGCTCTCGGGTCTCCTGGTTCAGGGGAGTCAGATGCTGTGAGTCTTTCTCTGCAAACCCAAGCAGCTCGACTTCACTTGCTGCATCCCAAGCTGGCTTGGAAATTCTTCAACTGTCGTGTTTCACGTGTCTTCTTTTGGAGACTACTTGTCTAGTTCCTAATTTTTATGCCATTTTGGGGTAATTTTTCTCCTTTTTGTTATTGACAAAGATGGAGAAGGCTCCTGTAATTTGGGGGTGACTGACAAGGCTGAATGTTGTTAACTCAAATGTTTTGATTAACATCAGAGGTCTCCTCCAGGCCCCAGACGTGACAGGCTGCAATGGCGCCTTCCGTGCCTTCAAAGTAGTGAATATTAAGGAAGGAAGCAAATGTGTCATAAATTATCTCTTTCAGGGCAAAATCTACAGCAATTCCACCTCCAGGATTCTAGCCCCAGGAGATAAATAGATAAATATTCAAGTATATAAGGATGTTCATCTCAGTATTGTTTAGGAAGAAGTTAAAACAACAAATCAAAACATATCCAGCTACTAGACTAAGTAAATAAATAAATATGTTACACTCTACAATGGAATATTTATTGTCACTAAAAGTCATATCTACCTTTTTATTTATTGATATAAAAGATATTCATAAATGTCAAGAGAAAAATAGAAAACTCAGTTTTATTGTATTATGCTTCGTGCAACTAAATTAGTCATATTATGCATGCCTGTGTGGGAAAAAGTTGTGAAAGCCCACAGTCCAAAAATTAATAACAGTGATATCTGTGGGCGATTTTTAATATTTTTTTCTTATACTTTACAATGTATGTGTATTCCTTTTATAGTCAGGAGAAACACGTATTTTTATTTTAGAAAAGCAATGTCCCTCGGAGTAGAGAGACTTCATATACTCTAACTCTTCTAAAAGAGCTCCACTGATATCACATTAGGATGAATGTGACTGAGGGTAAAGGACCAGAATAAAAAACAGACCAGAAGCTCAGAAAGGGAGGTGCCACTCAGTAACACAAAACCTTTTTTTGATTCTTGCTGATTGCGACGCAACCAATCTGGACTCTGGACAACAGGGTTAGAATTTTACCTGTGAAAATGAAACTGTTGGGGAAAACCTAGGCTGATTATTTTTTTAAGTCAATGCTCTGCTTCTAGGGAAAGTGGAAAATGTAAGAATGGCACCATCTAAAGATTTCCCTTATATACATGCTCTTGGGAAAACAACTCTGAGGTGGTTTAGCATGGTAGTTAGGAACAGAAGCTTCAAGGCTGGTGGGCTGGGCTCGGATCTAAGCTGTATTGCTCATTGATGGTGTAATGTGGGCAAACCACTTATTCTCTCTGTGTCCCATTGATAAGACGAGGCTAATAGTAACAAGAGCATGTCCTTGAGTGGTGAGTGTCTGCATTGTCAGATTTAAGTGAGATCCAACTAGTAACTGTGCATCTCAGTTACTTTTCTCTTGTTGCTGAGACAAAAACCCAAAACCCAAAATTAAGGGAGGAAAAGATCACAGTTTACAGAGGTTTCAGTTCACATTTGGCTGGCTCCAAGGTAGAGTGGTGCAGCAGACAGGCATGGCAGAGAAGAAACAGTTCATGGTGGGCAGAAGACAGCAAAGCAAGTAAAGGGACAAGACAAACACTTTTCTGCCCCTTATATTGTATCCAGGCTACCAGGGACTAGGGTGGTGCCAAACCAATCTGTGGGCTGATTTAGAAATGGCCCGTCCTTGATCCTAGCACCCTTAATCCTAGCATTGCACCACGAATCAGCCACACACTCTAGATTCGGCCAGCAATGACTGCATGAGGCTTGGAAGAGGGCACCTAAACACAATCCATAACTCTGTACATAGCAGGTGCTCAATAAATGTTAAAACAAGACTTTATCAAAGGTCCCAGCATGGAAGTCAGAAGCAAATAGCTCACAAAAAGGTGTGAACTGTAGACATGTTTTATTTGGCACACACAGTAGTTATTTTAATATAACAAGTCACTTTCCAAAGTTTAAATGTTGGGAGATGTCTCACAAATTTCAAATTCTGAAAATTTCCTAAGAAATAGTAAACCACCTCTTGCTTTGAGGGAGAGTTGCTATCCTACTACACATCTGATTTTGTTTTGTTTTGTTTTTGCCACACTTCTTTCTAAAATTCACCCAAATGATTTTTATAGCTGTGGTCTATGCATCTTGATGCCTGTCTGGTAATCAATTACATGGATAAATCACAGTATATTTTTACATTCTCTTTTAATGAAGAGTTTTCTTTGGCTAATACAAATAATATTGCTATAAATAGTTTTGTACATGAGCAATAAGTCAAACAATATGTTGTTTGGGGATATAAACCCACGTGATTAAACTGCAAATAAAAGCAAGCTAATTATAAACACCCAATTTAGGCAAGTGGCCACTGCAGATAGTGGGATGAGTGTTTTTGGTGGGGTTCACCAGGGAACTTTGTCCATATTTGTAATATTCCATTTAGTTGAGTGGTCATTTTATTAGTATGCTTCAAAATTGACAGACATCTTATACACATCCTTTTGTAATTAGAAAAATTTTTGAATGAACTAAAATGAAAGATCTGCCAACATAGTCTCATTGCCACATCTGTTAGAAAAGTCAAGGTTTGTTCCATTCATGAGTTCCCACTGTCACCTCATCATGGACTCACACCTGTTTGTTTATTCATTTGTGTGACTTGCATGTGCCTTTTAAGCATCTGAGTTAAAGATCCCAGCTGTTGAAGAGGGTATAATCTTCTCCCAAGTCCCTTCTGGAACAGGAAATGTGTGAAGAAGTTATTCTCATCTCCAGCACTTCTCATTAAAAAAAAAATTACTGGGACACCTAAAGTGCACCTCCTTCCTTTGCAAGTCCAAGACCTAAGGCACCACCTCAGCCAAAAATATGACATTGAATGAAACAAGGGAAAACAAAGCAAAGAAAACAAGTTCATCTTTCATCTCCAGTCTAAAAGTCATAATTTCCAGAACAATGAAATACACCCTCCACAAACTGCAGCAGTGAGTCATCAAACATGGCTAAGGTGTGAAGCGAGAAAACACCCCAAGGTGCCTGCTGTGGGATTCTGCTGCTCTTGTCACTCTTCATTGAAACAGGGAGATGGTTTAAAGATACCCTCAGGTGGGATGTACTTCCTGTAGGAATTCATCCTGAGTATGAATCTGTTCTTCTCAGCACTGCTTAGGAAACCCACCAGGTGAAGGAGGATGTGGTGGGAACCTCAAAGAGCTGGGCTTTCCTAGGT
Organism: Heterocephalus glaber; assembly: GCF_053883595.1. Classification (NCBI taxonomy): domain Eukaryota; kingdom Metazoa; phylum Chordata; class Mammalia; order Rodentia; family Bathyergidae; genus Heterocephalus; species Heterocephalus glaber. Next base: position 16,340,399 of record NW_028258410.1, read on the forward strand.
CTGACCACCTCACTCTTCTGTGCTTATCCTTTTCTATGTGGCACTGAGTGCCCCGAGTCTCACTGTCCAGCAATATTGACTTCCGAAGTGTTGCCTGAGGCAAAGAGGAGCCTGTGGATTTCCTGCAACCTCTTGCTTCTGCTTTTTAAGGGCTTCGAAATCTGCCCCAGGCGTTCATCCTTGACCATTCCTTGTACTGGACCACTATCCCCATCACCTGGTAACTCTATCAGGGACCTGACTTTCCCCATTTGTCTCCTGACTTCCGAGTGCATCTTCCCACAACACCCTGGGGCTCCACCAGGCAGCCACTGTGTTTGTTTTGTCTGGTAGTCTAACCAAGTACTTCTCCACTTAAATAAAAATCTTCTGTGGCCTCATGGTGATGCTTGGTAATGCTGGCTCCATAGTGCGGCTTTCAGATCTTTGGGCTTTCTCCTATTTATCCATCCTTCTCTTTCTATCTGCACTCCAGCCAAACAAATTTTTTGTAGGTGCCTTGAGCCCAGCATATTTTACCATTCTGGAGCTTGTACACTTATTACTCCTTCTCCTGGAAAATGTTGTCTTCATCCACTTTTTTCTCCTCCTCACTAGTTGTTATTCAAGCTTCAGGACTCAGTATGTCCATCACTTTCCCTAGGGACGAGTTTTTCTCAACTATCAAGACGAGATAAAGTAGGGCTGGGGATTTAGCTCAGTGGTTCCGTCACCTGCCTTGCAAGTGCAAGGACCTGAGTTCGATCCCCAGTACCAAAAAAAAGATGAGATAAAGTAACATAATGCACATATATGATACCAACATGCATCTGTGTGCTGATCTGTATGTACTGGATGAAGTATTTTGTTTCATATGTATGTGAGCAGACCCATTTCTCTGTGTCTACGGGGGACTGGGCCCAGGACACACACAGGACACCAAAATCCATGGATGCTCTAGTTCCTTGTACAAAATGGCATAGTGTTTGCATGCAACCTATGCATAGCCTCCTGTATACTTTCTATCATCTCTAGATGACTTATAGTACACAGTGCAATGCAGATTATGTTATAATGTGTTGTTCAGAGAATAATGACAAGGGTAAAAGCCTGTCCATGTTCAGCACAGATGCAATTATTTTTCAAATACTTTGGACCTATAGTTGATTAAGTCCATGGATACTGTCTTCTTTCTCATTGCTGGGACAAAATACTTGACACCCAGACATAAAGGAGGGAAGGTTTTTGGGGGATCATGGCTTTTAGAGGTTTCAATTGGCTGGCTCCAAGGCAGAAGCAGGGTGGCAGAGGGTCACCGCACAGAGGAAAGTGGTTTGCATCCTGACAGCCAGTGGGAACACAGCCTTCTATGTCACGTCCCCAGTGGCCCAGCTCTTCTGCCTCTCTGAGCAGGTCAACATCCCAGGAACAGCTCAGCTATGGATTCCTTAGTGGGTTAACCCACTGGTGGGTATGGTGCCCCATGGTCCAATCACTCCTCAGTCCTCACTGCTGAGCACAGAGGATTTGGGGGAACATTTTAGATCTAAACCATAACAGATGCTGACTTACAGATACAGAGCCCTCCTATATCCAGGTGTACATGTACGGATATATGTGTGTGCAAGGACACATGAATAAACACAGGTATATATTTTAAAATGGGTGTAGACACCCATGAACACACTCTCTGGCTCTGTAATCCTACATTTCCAAAGTTATACTACGATAATTGTCAGATGTGTTCAAATATTTTGCTATAACTTTTTTTGTATTAGGATATCATTGTGCAAGCAAAAAAGTTGGAGACAATCTAAATATCGGGTGACAAAAAGTTGAAGATGAATTAGAGCACACTACTCCATGAAAGGTGGTTTTGTTATTGAAGACGAGGTTCTACAGCACTATTTAAAACATGAAAAGATCTTGAACATGTGCCATTAACTAAAAGATGATATTACAACATAGTACATATTTAAGTACAGTAATATTTTAGTTAGAAACAGCACAAGATTTACAGAAAGGCAAAATAGTAAAGTGCTAGCAGTGTATTATGAGTAGCTATGATAATTTTTTCTTTCTTGGGGGAGCATTCTACAATAACATGCTACAATAAACATGCCCTATTTTTCTGACATAAGGATAACAATAGAAGTTTTTTAGTTTGCCATTTAAAAAATTTTTTCTTTTAAGGACTATGATCAGATGCTTAGTCATTTAGATTTCTGCAGGAATTTTAGTGCTACAGTTGCTGAGCAAGAAGCAGCAGACAGGGGGAAGGTCAGCACAATGGAGACGCATTCGCTTTCTTGTTCCCAAACTGGCTCCAGTTACGGGCATACTCAGAACTCCTGTCCCTGACTGCAGCAGTCAAATGTACGTGTGTGTGTGTGTGTGTGTGTGTGTGTGTGTGTGTGTGTGTGTGTGTGTGTGTGTGTGTGTTTTGAAGAGGAAGCTTTGGTTTCACTAACTCAGGGCCAGAAGTAATTTCCTGCTTAGAGAGAAAGAAAGTGACAAAGAGCATCTGCAGGACACATGGGACCCTTATCAGCAGGCAGCCACCACAGGGCAGCCCCCGCATCTGCACGGCATCTGGGGTGGAACTTTCTCAGGGTCACTCTGGGAGGGAGGGTGCATGTCTCTAGGGGACAAGGTACAAGGACTTCCAGTGGCAGCTGAAGGCCTCAAACACAGGGTCGCTCTTAGGTAGAGGAGAATGCAAAGGTCACATGGCATTTCATTTCATTTCCCTCTGGGTAACTGTACACAGCAGTGATGCAAAAAGGACTCACTCTGATAGAGGAGAAATATATAAGAACTTGAATGTATGTATACATATGCATGCTTTCTCTTGTATGTAAGAAATGGTCATTTTTCTCTTAAAATAAGAAAACATAGGTTAACCCCAGCACCCTGCCTTGTTCTAGATGTTACAGTGTTGGGTGCAGGTATGGGGTGGGGGCTTCACAGAGGCACAAGGTGATGCGGCCCTGAGGACCCACCCCTTCAGATTTCAGCACAGCGCTAGGTGGCACAGCTGGGTGCCTCTGCAGGAAAATGGAGGGACGTGAATATCTGGGTCTAATGACAGTCATTTGGATCTAGGCCATTTTATGTGACATCTCGATCAGGACAGCCATGGAAACCAAGTAAAACAACAACAACAATAATTTGCAACCAAAAACTTAAATCCATCTATCATGAAGTAATAAACCAAGGTCTTCAAAAATTATGAGCTATGTGCAAGCAGTTTGATTTCATTACAAAACTTTTTTAAATGAATGTCAAATTTTTCTATTTATACTATAAGAAAATAATATAAAACTTTACATAGAAAGGTATTATAGAATACATTAATAGATAAAAATCAAATATAAAAACATTATTTATAGCTAGTCTATTCTGCACATAGCTTAACAAAGCACTTAAAAATTTTTTTTTTTTATGGGCGCAGAGACACATGCACATAACTTACAAATGCCTAACACACCTCTTCCAGGTCGATCCTACAAGTTCACTGGCTTAACGTCCTTCTCCTTGTAGGCCATGAACTCTTTGAGGACAAGGACTGATTGCCACATTGTGTCTCCTATTGTTACACAGCACAAAATAAAGGTCTATCCAGTGAAGGCAATGTCTCTTGAAACACAAATCAGAAAAGGCCAGATTAAAAGCAGAGCATACGATTCGGCCTCCCCTAAAATCCTGATGTATTGGCCTGACCCACTTATCTAGAAGTTTTAAGTAAGATAATTATTAATTATGTATTTCGGGAAAATATCAGACCATTTAGTGGTCAGTACATCCTAACCCTCTTTTTTGGACTCAAAAACTAAGAAGGTGGAACAAAAACTGTCTCTCTTTTCCACCCACACTACTTCAGGAAGGAACAAACGGCCTCTCCTTTATGGCAATTTGTAGCCCAGAGCCAGTTTTTAGAGCTGAGTAATAAATCCCAGAAAAACAGTGACTACAATGGAAAGGCTGACAGACATTTAACACTAATGGGGCAAACAGAGAGTACACAGGAAAGCGCTGGAGTCAGATTCCCCGCACTGAACGTTCACAGATTGCTCACCGATGTGCTATATCTCACCGGACAATTTGCCTGCTCGGAAACAGCAGAAAATTTCCAAACTACTTGTAAACTCAGAGAGGAGAGGAAATTTCCTTGATATTCCTGTTCCCTACAGGTTTGATTATCACTAAATATTCGCCACAATTGCTGTTGCTGTTGTTTTAACTATAAAGAATGAAAATGACATTTGAACCATGACAACTTGATAACTGGTTTAAAAAGCAAGATTTAAATTACAATACTGCAGCTAGAACTTCAAGGAAGGCTTCAGATATTAATGCCACTCCCATATCTCCCAACACTTAAAACCTCTGCTTTTTGAAATGTAACATACTATTGTGAGGAGGCTAACGATGTAAATTACAAGAATCATTTGATCAATATTCAAGATACCAAAGGGAGACGTATCTCCGAGCTCTTAAGTTTACACTGAAGTCTAATGTTTCAAAAATTCAGGGGAATAATACTTGCATGAAATGCTGCTTCCATCTGCAGGTTCTGTTATTTCCCATAGGGATGAAGGAGCTAGAGGTGACCTCCCTCACTGTAGCATAGGGAATCTGAAACACCAGGACCACCACGCCTGCAGGTCTCACCCTGCCATTCGAAGGATCTTGTTGTATCTTAATATAAAATATGAGAAGTGTGACACCCACCAAGCAATTTGTCAGTTAGCAAGGCTGTTTTATAATTTCAACAAGATTTCTTGCCTGGGATTTGAAGACTATGGAGCAGAGAGTGTTTCAGGACAGGGAAAACACATTCTCAGGAAATAAGAATTCACTTTGGGATGAAATCAGGAATAGCCTAATGGCGGTCAGGGGAATACAGAGGCGTCTTTTTCAATAGCGTTCTGAAAACCCAGTTTAGACAAAACCAGAAGCAAAACACATGATACATCTTCATGGCAATGAAACCACTGGACACATTCCTGTAATTATTCCATACAAATACTGAGGATGTAGCTGAGCAAAGATGACATTTTATCATCTCAATGGATCCTTTAGGCTCTCATGAAGCAACTCATTTTATTCAAACTTGTATATTTTGTGAACAGCAGTATTCCCGTTAGGTGTGTGTACAATTAAGTGTGTATACAACAAGTACACAGTTATGCTTCGCCAGCCTGGTGCCTATATATGAAACGAGTCGATGTACTTGGCATTTTTATAGGCATCTATGGATCTGCAGGTAGATTTGCATTGTAAGTATTCCAAGGGAGAATTAGGCTGGGGAAAATGATGCAGATATGTTTTTAAAAGATGCTTCCAGCTCACAAGGACTCAATTTTGAAGCCCACTCAAGCATTCTGCATGTGCAAGCACTTTCTCTGGGTATAATTTAAGGGCAGTTTGAAACTTTGGCCCAATTTGATCAAATATTGATAGATGGTCCAGTAAAAGCAGTATGGGGAGCAGCTACTTTACTGCAGGTTGACACTGTAAATTTGAAGAGACACTGTCAACGTGCTGAGCTCTGAAATTTACTTCCCTCAAAGACAGATAAATCCCATGGCTAACTCTGGAGATGTGCTAAATATCCATACTCATGTACCTTATGTATGGGCCTCCAAGATAAATTTCTCTTAGAGTCTAGTTCTGGGAAATAGTTTGTCTTTCTTGACAAATGAGTCTGCTTTTGTGTTAAAGAATAAGGGCTCCATGAGTCATCCTGTTTCTCTTTTTGCCTTTGCAGCCAGGAATCTCCAATCATCTGGTGCTCAGTTGTAACAGGTCTTCTTAGCTTAGCTTTTCTGATACAACTGCCCTGTCTGACCCTGATCTGCCCCTTCATCATAAGCTTCCTACTCTCTGCCAAGCTTACTTCCATGGTTTTATTTTATTTCTATCTTTTATTGAAAGTCATGTTAAATTCTTTTTGGAAAAAAAAGAAAGAAAAATAATTTACGACTATACTCAAGCTTCCTTCAAGGAAGCTTCAGTAAAACTTTGTTTCTATTACTTGCCTGAAATGTATCAAAAGAAATTCACATGTAAATCACACATTGCTGGGAGCCTGTGAACCAACATACAAATGCAGTGTCCTCCCTTGCCATCATTTCTACCTTAGCTGTAAGGACACAGTCATTTTAACCTGCCATTAAAAATAGGATAAGTAGCTGGGCGTGGTTGTGCACACCTTTAATCCCACCGCTCTCAGAGGCAGAGGCAGGAGGATTATAAATTTGAGCCCAGTCTGGGTACCATAGTGAGACTCTATCTCAAACTCAACTCAAGTTGACTCAACTAAAATAAAATAAAATAAAATAGGCTGGCAATGTAGCTCAGTGTGAAGGCCCTGGGTTCAAACCCCAGCACAAAAACAAAAGCAAAAACAAACAAACAAACAAACAAAACAAACAGAAAAAAAGGAAGGACAAGTCCCCACCAAAATGTTATCTGGGCTACTAATGGCTTTCTGTTGACACTGGTAAAGGCAAGCCCCACTTCAGACCTTGCTGGGTATTACAAATTGGAAAATGGAAATGCACATTTATCATAAGAAGGTATTATTCAAAGAAATGCTCCCCACCCCATTGTGAGAGGGGAGAATTTGGTTCTAGCTCAACTGACCTGGCATTGTTAAATAAGAGGAGTGGGGAGGAAGAGAGGTGGTGAAGCCCAACCAGCTTGCCAGTCAGCTGTTAGCACTTCCATGTGAGCCGCTAGTTCTCCCAGAGTGCACCTCCACCCACAGGCCTGGCTGCAGAGCGCACAGTGAGCTTTCTCTTGCCTGCAATCTGGTCAGTGCCTGGTGCCGGACTTCAGATCTGTTTCCAGAGCTCACGGTCCTAACTACCAGACCGTGAGGGGCCTTCCTCCTGAGGTAGCAGCGGGGACGTGGCCATCTCTTCTGTGAGATTCTGCATCCAGAGAGGCAGTATCATAGCGCAAACGTGAGTTTGTCTAATCAAAATGCGGCCAGGATTTTTAAGAGCCAGGACCTCTTCACAGAGCCAACAGGAGCCACAGGGGCTGGTGGACCCTGATCTTTTTACAAGCCACAGAAATTGAGGCAGTATTTCTTTTCCCGACTGTCATGTGAGCGGGGGCATCAATGGCTACCTAAGAAACACAGTGTGGGACCACCCCTTGTCTTCAAGGGTACTGTGAACTATGCTAAGAAAAATGATTCGAGCTAAGGAAAAAGCAGGAGGTTAAAGAAAGGAGACTTCTAGTATGAAAAATGAAAACGGACCAGCAATGGCTGCATTAATAATAACAACAGGAAGGAAGAGTGACGACCAACCACCGTGAGCCTCTTATTTACTTATTTTCTTTTTCTTTTTATTAGTAAGTTTGCAATCAAAATCACTACATTTATCATGAAGACTTTGTGCACATACACAGCACATCATAATTCTTTTGTCTCCCTCCCCTCCCGTCCCTCCTCTCTCCTCAACTCTCATTTCCCTTCCCATTTGCAAAAGCTGTTTCCATTTCTATCTTCCATTCTCGTTTTCTAATCCCTTGTCCCTTCCTTCCCTCTCCTTCCTGCATCTCTCATTCTCCTTCCCATTTGAAAAATATCTCCCCACTTCCTATTATCTATCTTTTATTTTGTTAAAGTCTTAGTATTACAGTGATATCTGCACATCCACATTTATAACAGCAGGATTTATAATAGCTAAACTTTGGAAACAGCCTATATGCCCATCAGCAGATGAATGGATAAAGAAAATGTGATATTTATATACAACGGTGTATCACTCTGCCAAAAAGAAGGATAAACTTGAGGCGGAATATGTGAAGGACAAGTCCTGTAGGTTACATGAGGTGAACTCACCATAGGGGGGTCAGCGTCACAGGTATTACCTCGGGACGTTTAATAACAAGACCATTCCTACCCATGAATACCATTCCCACTCCTCAGTGGGAACTTGTAGCTGGCCCTCTCCCCTCAGCCGTGGAATCCCAGAAGTCTCAGTCTTGACCTGGCTACCATATTGGAGGCAATAAACCCATGTGGGACAGCATCTATGGTGGTGTCAACCCAAGCTTTTCAAGTCAAGAACAAAGATGCCATGCCAGATTTGGATGTAAAATATCTAAAGTTTTCTTTAAAAGAAAAAAGGCAATGAACACATTTGTTTTAAACACTGTGCAAGTTGAACAAAACAGATCTGTGCATCTCATTTGAACAGCAAACACCACCCATGGCTTCCGAGCTCTAACTCATGTGTTCAGGGGCCTGAAAAGTGGGGCACATGATGCCCTTCATCGACAAGAAGAGAGAACTGGTCCTTCACCCTCCTTTTCTGCCAATGTTTAGATTTGTAGAAAGTCTGGGAGGAGAAAAACACTTAAATAAGGAATCAAATATTGAACAAATGAGAGAAAAGAATAAATCTGTTTGAAAACAGTCTCCCAACACTAATGACTAGGATCTAAAAATAATCCTAACATTTTTGAATTGGAGGAATACCCAGAAAAATACATTGAAAGATAAACTGGGGAAGACGTTTCTAACAAGGTGAAACAAAATAGGATCTCCGTGTAGAGTAGAGAACCTGGGAGGTGCATCCTGATTTAAGCTTCTTCCTTATCTTTATGGCATGCAAAAGGAAATGAGAAAACGGGGCCAGAGAATGTAGTGCAAATGTGAACTCGTGCTTAAAGGAAATGCTGCACAAGGAAAGGTGTGTTTGAGTTCAGTGCTACTTTTAGGTAACCTGATTTAAAGGCCGGGGTGGGCTATGAAGGGACAAAGACATCTCTATCAAGGTGAGGTGGATGTTAAATGGTGGCTCAGGTTCCCTGGAGCCAGGCTCATGTTTCTTGGTGTCTGCTTGGAAGGACAACTTCCCAGCCATCCTCCAGCATGCTTCCTACTTCTTCTCCACCAGCCCCTGGTTTCCATGAGAAACTGCAGAGAAACAGGGACCCAGCCCCACTTCTAGGACCAGCTGCGGAGTGGGTGGCCTCCGCTAAGCCAATCGGCTCACTTCCCACCCCTGAAAACTGGGACTGGCTTGGGAACTTGGCATATGTTATGGCTTGGGTCTGGATGTGGCCCCAAAGCCTCATGTGAACGGGGTGGAGCTTTTTTGGAGGTGGCTGGATCTAGAGTGTGTAACACCGGGATTATTCATGGTGCAAGGCTAGGCTCAAGGACACTAAGATTAAGGGTGTGAGTTCCAGCCATCCTAAGTAGCCTGGATAAGGTTAAAGGGGCAGAAAGATGCTGTGAAGGTCCTGTGTTGCTTTTGCTGTCTTCTAACTCGGTGAACTGTTGCCCCTCTGCCATGTGCCACCCTGCCTTGGAGCCAGCTGATTATGGACTGAAATCTCTACAAACTGTGAACTAAATAAACCTTTCCCCCTTTAACTTTGGGTATCGGGTATTTCGTCTTGGCAATGAGAAAAGTAACTAAGACAGCATAGGATGTAAGTGGTGTAGTTCTTGTGGTTATTCACACAATTATTGGGAAGTTGGGGAATAGACACAGGGGCCTGATGTGAATGAGGAAGTCTAGGGTCTTCTGGCCACCATCTGGAGCCCACAAACCAAGTCAGCTTAGAAGACAGACAGAAGTTTCATTTTTGGTGACATTGTTCAGATGCCAGATTAAGCCTTCCTTGCAGTATGAATCACCTTCAAGCTTTTTAGTTACCCAAGTAAGTAAATTCCCTATTCGTGAGTTTGAGTGTGGTATTCCACTTGTCATTGGCAGCAGACTCCTATTCCTGCAGTGTTTATCTCATTGGATTATGGACCTCCTCAAATTAAGGTCCATATTTTTATTTTTAAAAAATCTACTGTGGCCAGAAACTGGACATAGATCAAGATCAATAAAACCAAATTAATAAAACATCAAGATTAATAAAAGTCCTTATGGGCTACATAGTCTTACAGGGAAAATAGATGTGTTAGATAACTACCGTATGACATGATTAGTTCTAAACCACACAAGTTGCTCCTGGGGCCCAGCAGAGAAGCTTCTTCAGGACTGGGGAGGAGACAGGATGAAGGGAAGGTGATAAACCTCCCCAAATCAGGTGATACCCGAGGATTCACCAGCCCTGGCTGGTCTTAGTGACTATTATCTATTCTATGAAAAGACTTAGCATTTTCAAACTTCCATTAATTGCTGGAGACTTTCACGTTTTCCCCACAAATCTAGGTACTACTCTTACTTTATTTACCTCATTTTACAAGTTGACTATTTTGAAGCTTAAATATTTAGTAAAGCCTCAATTTAAGTAGTAGTGTTATTGGATCATAATTTTGCCATATCAGATATCTTTTTCAACTATACATCATGAAGAATATGTGATTATTAAAGATAGAAATACTGATCCATATTTTACCTGAAATCATGCTGGGAGCCATCAGCATTGCCTCTACTCTACCGTGACAGACGTTGCTATGGTTTTACTGTGTCCCTCAAAAGTTTACATGATGGAGATTTAATCCTCAAATTCACATTAATGGTATTTGGTGGTGAGGCCTTGGGGAGGTCATTAAGATTAGATAAGGTCATGGGGATGGGCCTCCCAGAGTGGCATCAGTGGCTTTATAAGAAGAGGAAAAGAGATTCCAGCTAGCATACTTTCTGTGTCTCACCATGTGATGTCCTCCAGCATTTTGTGATTCAATATGGGGGCCACACCAGAGCCAAGCAGGTACTGTTGATATGTTCTTGGACTTTCCAGCCTCCAGAAGTGCAGCAGTAAATCTCTGTTCTTTATAAATTACCTGGATTTGGATATTCTGTTATAGCCACAGAAAATGAACTAAGAAAACCCTGCCAAGAAAGACTAAGATTTATTTCAGTATGACAAGTGGATTGCCCGATTAATCATGCAAACTAGAGTTCAAACCAGCTCTTTGATTTACTAGGTACAACACTGGGCAACTTACTAAATCCTCTCTGGCTCCTTCCAGAGGTAGAGTTTCCAATGCTGTTTACACCACAGAGCTGCTGTGAAAATTGCACAAGACTACGCACATAACGCGATGATCATCACACACCCAGGTCTTGAAAATGCTGTCAATCACTAGGGGAGGATGAAGATGACTCATGTTCTTTCATTGGATGGAGCATCAGGCCCTAGGGGGGTAAGCAGGGTGCCCACTGCCATTTCAGTTCTCCTCTGCCAAGTCCAAGGCAGAAAGCAACTTCCACTTCTCCTTAGAAGTCAGTGCTCTTGAGGAGCACAGCACCTATTTCCCACTCATGTGTGATGACAGCATGAGTTCTCAGCACCTGTTGCATGAATTCATTGTGACTCGAGGGTTAGATATGATTCAGGATCAGCTTCACGGACATGAGCCTGTGAAGCTACCACCACCCTCAACTCTCCCTCATCATGGACCATGGGCTGTGCTAAGTCCCTGTGCTTAGGGATCCTTTGTTACAGCAGCACACCTCAGCTCATACTGTCTGATACGGACATCTAAGGCGATAAATGGCACTTATTTATCATCTTTGCACTTATTTATCTTATTTCCATTTCGTGATATCAGAGCTTTTCACAAAATTTCATAAAGAGGAAATCTGCCTCTGGGGATCCGGAGTGCTGTGGCCTGGGCATGAGTTGGTCATATGGTGAAGAGATGCCTGTGCAGAGGATGGCAGGGAAAGGCCAGGGCTCTATTCACTCTAATTGCTTTAGTTCCACTAATCAATTAACATTCGGCTAATAATCCTTTTCAAATGAGTCATTCTCGCCAATTAAAAGCTGATTTGTTGCTAACTGCACCAGCTCTGGTGCAGCTACCTTGTGCTTCGGAAGCCCAGTAGTGGCTGCTGTGTGCTCTGCTAGACAGTGACAAGAGTGGGCAGGGAGGGGCTGGGGGTGGGAGAGTCCTAGGCAGTGCAGCCCGAGTGATTGAATTGGAAAACGAGTCATTCCTCCGGGTGAGGGAATGATTCTTCATCAGTCGGCAGACTATTAAGCACACCTAGATAATAAACGTGATTTTCGCAGTCATTCTCTGGGATCCTCATATTTTCCATTTTTAAAATTCCAGGTTACTTTTAGAGGATTCGTCCATTAGGATGATTTACATCGTTGAGCAGAGACAATGATGCCCTTTCACGTCAGAGGGAGAGCATGATTATTTATCATGCAATTGGGGGTTTTTAGTATTTTTAAAATCCTTCCATTTTTTGCAAAAGCCTTTGAACAATCCTCTTGTCAGGACACAGAAGGGTGCTGTCCCTAACCGAGTGCCCCAAACATGGGGACAATGTACCATTCACAGCATCCTCAGGAAAAGAGGGGAGAGGAGCAGCCCCGCCTGATTCTCACTCCTCACCCCGGGCAGCACCACGGCTGGGATGAACAGCACACGGCACTAGGAGATGTCTAATGCAAGGGCTCAAATTTGGACTATATTCCAAAATAAGGAAGTCAAGGCCTTTGTATCATACGCCCCTCCTGTGTTGCTAACCCAGAACTTTATTATCCAGGCTGAAGGAGAGGAGCAGGGGTCCCTGTGTGACCATGAGAACATTCACAGCCACGAGCCAGAGAGGTCTTGGTACTGTGTGCATCCTAGCCCTGGGGTTCCTGATCTTGGAGGCATTAACATCGCTACCTGGTAGTTCCTTGTTTTGGGGGTCCCAGCAGCGAGAGGAACTAGAAAACTGCAAGACCAGAGTGGGAGGGTGGAAGGGGGCCAGCTGTGTGGAAAAGGAAGGCTAGAGGGGTGTCTTTGCAGTGTGGAGGAGGGAAGGAGGGGAACACAAAGGTGCTGGGGGGTGGGGATGGGCAGAAGGGGCTGTGTGGAAATTAGGCTGTTAGCCAACGGAGGGAAGCTCTTAAAAGTGAGCTTTGTTTGTTTGCTTGTTTTTGAGACTGTGTCTTGCTAATGGCCCAGATGAACCTTGAACTCAATAATCTTCCTGCCTCAGCTTCCTGAGTAGCTGGGATTACAGGTATGCGCATGGTGTTCAGCTCATCACTGGGAGTGTTAAACACAGGTGTGACATTACAAAAAGTATCCATTCATTCCTCAGAATGTAACAGACAGCTTGTTCTGTGCAAAGCACTGTTCAGGGGAGTGCGGCTGGAGAGGCAGAGGGAGCAGGATTCGGTAAGACACAGAAACAAGTAGGTCCCTGCGCCGACCTTGGGAGGGTCCCAGACTACCTACTGGAAGACACTCACTTGTAGGCTAAAGAAAGTTTCTGTACAACTACAGAGATAGATACACCATGCAGGGCTCACTTCCTGCAATGAAAGGAGAAAGAGAAATTCGGGAGGAAGGGAGAATGGAGCTTCAGCCAGGCGGGGAGGGCACGGGAGGATGGAACTTGAGGCAGGGCTCGGTGCGATTCCTGGATAACCCATGGGCCAGAGAAGTCTCTGATCACCACTTTGTTTCCCAATCTTAGCCCAGCTCCTGGTTCATAATGAATGCTTAATAAGCGGGTGGCAGGTGAGTTCATTCATGTGCATTCTCCACACACAGCACGCTGCTCTAACAGCTTTGTGTGATGCTAGGGAATAGACTCCTGCTCTGCCCCTCTCCATTCATGGGCTGAAGCTCTAATCGCAAGGTGATGTGTTTTGGGGTGAAGCTTTTGGGAGGTGATTCCTCGTGAGAGTGGCGCCCTCATGATGGGGAATAAGGAGAGGCACCCAAAGGTGTTTCCTTTCCCCCTCCCTCTCTTTTGCTCCTTCCTCCTGTCTCTCCCGTGAGAACACAGCAAGGAAACAGCCCCTTCTGCAAGCCAGCAAAGAGCTCTCACCAGAGATTAACCTGCTGGAACCCTGATCCTGGGCTTTTCCGCCTCAGGAATGGTGAGGAATCAGCGCCCACCACGTCGGAGTTTTGTTACAGCAGCCTCAGCTGCACAGTTCTTGCGCCTGGCTCAGTGCATTTTCAGAAATGCCTGGGAGCAGGAAATCCAAGTCACCTTCAGGGCAGCAGGGACTGCTGTCTTCTGTTTATTCTTTTCTCCTCAGTGGTTTCAACCCTATCTAGCACATAGTAAATGTGTAATAAATATTGTTTGCATGAATAAATCAACGAGCCTGATACAAAGAGAAGAAATATGGATTTTTTTGTTATTATTTTTATCCCATAGTCAATGGGAAGCCATCATTGAATATGAAATACATTTAATTATTTTTTTATACACTATGACTGATCACATTTAATCCTTACCATTGCGCTGGACTCTGGGGAATCTGATAGTGAACCAAAGTGACATAGTCCTACTTGATTCTGAGTGTAAGGACCACGTTAACAATCCCACAGCTACTTAAAATAGTGCCCAGTGTTGCCCTGGCAAAGCCAGGGCCCATGAGCATGGACTCCCGTGTCGTGGAGGACAAACTGAGGGCTGCTTCCTGCTCAGCCAGAAAGCTGTTGACCCTCCCAGGTAGTGTCGTTTCAAGTATTTTAGGCCCTTTTCTCTATGTGGTTTCTCATCACAAGCCTGGTTTCTTTGCATTTCTACCATAAAAGTACTTGAGCTCAAAAACCACAGAGAACAGAGGAACATGTACACTCTGGAAACAGCTGACCTCCACTGCTGAGGACAGGTCATTGGGAAGTTTTTATTTCCCTTGGAAAATAAAACCTCTCTGGGAGCAGGTGACGCCTAAGAAACACAAATGTCTGGCCCGTCCGTGCTTCTGGTGCCACAGTCACAAAGTCTGAAGGCTGTTTGAAAACTGCTTCCGCCCAGTCAGGCCACGATGAAACGAGAAAATAAGAAGAGAATATTGCAGATTTTTCCTCAGGTAAAATGTGCTCCATTCAAAATCTTAATCTTTATCCTGAGATTCTAAAAGGGATTGCTACCACTCATGGTATTTCAATACCTTTATTTGGAAAAATAAAAGAGCAACCTGGAGTTAATTTCTCCAATGCTTTGCTGTTCTTTTAAACCCTAACAAGCAGGACTCAGGGCTTGGGAGAACAGTGGTCCCAGTGGGAATGGGGAGGTGGGGACAGAAGGCAGAGGGGCCAGGGCGCCCCTGGGAGAGAGGGGAAGCCTTTGCAAGTGTGTGTGTGCATGCACATGGGCATGGCGCGTGTGTGTGTGAAAGAGAGAGAGAGCGATCCACAGCATGCTCTAAAGTGGCCCAGTTGTTTGGAGGCCTAGGGGAGCAACACCAGATCCACAATTCTCTGACTTCAGTGTATGTCTGGATTGCACGGGACCTTACTAAACTGATGACATTAGGGTTGGGAGTGGCCGGAGCTTATGCATTTCTAACAAACTCTGTGACACTGCTGCCGCAGCAGGCCACATTCTGAGCAGAGGGAGTTAGAAGACAGCTAGTAGGAGCCATGAAGAGGGTGACTGACTGGGGTGGGGGGGGATGCGGTCAGACACCTTGACCTTGCAGTGCCTCCTGGACGCAAAGGGACCCGGGAACAAGGACACAAGCGGCCCGACGGTCCTGGGCAGGGCTGGCTCACTGCAGGCTGCTCCTTGCCGCAGCACAGGTCTGTAGGTGGCGGCTTCTGAGCGGCCCTGGGCGCAGGGTCCTTTCCCGGAGCACTGGCGTGGCGCAGCTGTCTTGGAAGAGGAATGCTGTCTGGCTTCCCAGCTGTGGGCCTCGTTTCTCAGCCTCTCTGTGCCTCAGCCTCCTCAGCTGGGATGTGGCAGGAACTGCATCTGTCTCGGAACTTTCTGTGAGGTACACAGGCCCCTGCCGCCCAGAATTTACCGAGCCTTTTGGGAAAGCCGAAGGAACTGACCCTGAGGAGCGAGGCGGAGAGGCCAAGCCGTCTGGTCGTTGGCTGCAAGGTCCCCCTCAAAGGGGCAGCTGTGGGGCCCATTTGTTGTTCCCGGAGAAAGAAAACAACGACAACTCGCCATGGCGAGATTACTGATCAATTTTAATTTCCTCCCACGTACAAATGAAACATGTGGTCATTCAATCATGAAACAAATATTTCTGGAGATCCTACTATATTCTTTATATTAATTTTCGATGTATATTTGAGTGCTTTTTAATGTAAAAATTTATTTTTAGTGACACATTTGTTAATATATCTTCCCTGGTACAATAGTGTCCTGTTCTGCTAGTTTTGGATTATTACAATTATACAGCATACACTTAGGCCCTGACTTTTTATTAATAATATAATCATATTGGACTAGATGAATGAGCACTGTTGGTACTGATTTATTTAAAACATTGGGAATAAAGGTATTCAGTACATTGTCATTGATATTAAAAATGAGACAGGAAAAAGGATGCCCAGGATATGATTTGTCACTCCTAAGATGTGACACTGTGCAGTGTGGACATTGTTCGTGACATCCCTGGTCTGCTTAA
The DNA here is from genome assembly GCF_053883595.1 of Heterocephalus glaber. Lineage (NCBI taxonomy): Eukaryota > Metazoa > Chordata > Mammalia > Rodentia > Bathyergidae > Heterocephalus > Heterocephalus glaber. The sequence goes on from NW_028258410.1 coordinate 16,356,710, forward strand.
TAACTGGAAACACAGCAAAACAGAGATCCATGCAGCTAAAAGTTTTTCACAGAAAAACATCTGGCCATACTTACTTTACCTACCAAAGACACATCAAAAGACATTAATAAAGGAAGCTATCCAGTGAAAACCGATCAAATATGATACTCACTTTATTATTTTACAGTTTGTAAATATTTCTGTGTAAGTGGCCTGATTTGATTCAGTTGTAAATGTGACCGGGTTGTGCGTGTGTGTCTGTGTGTGGCTAAGTGACTGTCATGGACACAATGTAATGGGGGAAAAAAGTCAAACTCTACAAAATAACATTTTTCTAGAGGGGAAATAAGTAGCTCAAGCTTTCAGTTGGTTGGAAAATAAGACTAATAAAATGGGAAGGTTATCATTAGTGGCAATTTGGGGAAAATCTTCAACTTTTCAGGTTTGTCACTCCTAAAATACATTCCAGGTTTTCAATTTACAAAGCAATAAAGTCGTTTCATTCTACATACATCACCATATCGGTGGTTAATTCGCTTTGTTATTTTAATAATCACTGCAGTAGTAAAGCTGTCATTTTCCCTCTTGTGACATGTGTCTTGGTTTGTCGGAACTTAGCACATCAGCATTTCGTTCTGTTTTGTTTCATTTCCAACCCAGCTGGTCAGGCCATAGGCTCCGCTGCTCTCCCTCCTAAAGGTCTGGCCGGACACAAGGAGTCTTCCCAGGGATCCTTGCGGCCAGCTAGCGCTGACCACTGGGCAGAATGGGGACAGTTTCCATTTGGAGCGGGCAGGCGGCCCATTTTTCTTTTTCGCTATGCTTCCCCTAGAAGTGTGTGTTTTTAGAGGTGGACAACTGTGAGGTCGGAGTTTGCTGATGCAGCCAGAATCAACTTTTTTCACTGCCCCGTGCAGGGCCGTGCAGGCGCAGAACGAGGCACACACACACACACCTCTTCCGTTCCGGTTAGGAATTGGGGTTCTCGGGGTCTGCCCAGGACGGGGCAGCTGTTGAATGACTTGGCTTGTGGGTGAAGGAGGAGAGGGCGACATGTACAGATAAGCAGGACAGTACATGGTGCGGGAGCAGAGGGTGGGCTCCCGCGTGAACACCTGCTGTTTACCCAAGAGCCCGAGAGAAGCACCAAGGTGCGGACGCCATGGAAGCCGCCGTGTGCATCACCCCGAAGCCACAAGGTGCCATGAGCCCCGGCAGAGTGAAACAAACCGGAGTCCTCAGGATCCCCAGCACAAGCGTTTGGGGCGGGGTGGGGTGGGGGGTTGTGCAGAAGGAATTCTGGTCCCTTTGCTACACGAACGTGGAGAATCGGACGTCTTTGGAAGTTAGTCCGCGGTCTGACGTCTGTCATAGAAATCGTGTGGAAATCTGCCTTCAACGGCACATCTCACAGTCTGAGTTTGGACAGAAGCATTTTGCCTGGGAAAGACTCTTTCCTCAGATGCTCCTAAACTTTTAAATTAAAAATAATACTGTCAGTGTATGCAGCTGTTTTTCTCTTTATTTTTAAAACTCGAAATAATTGCCTAATGTGGCCCTCATATTGACTACTTTTCTACCAACACCGTTCAAATTCCTTATGATTACATCTGTCCCTCCTTTAAGTTCAAACTCTACCACTAAGCTCCATTTTCAATATTCATTTTGAGGATGCCTTCGGTACCAAGTGACAATTTCTTTTTTAAAAAAAATCGAAGCCCTTAGAATCCTTTCTTCATTTTCTCTTTCGCGAAGAACATTTCAAGTCCAGAAGTTCCCCCTTCTGCCTGGCAGGGGAACAATGCTTCCCAGATCGGAAGCCCTCCTAAGTCTATGAGAAACATCCTCCCATAACCATTCAACGAGAGAAATTTTCTACTTGCCCAGGACAAGTGCAATACGGGCAATTCCTTATTTCAACAACTGCCCTGCCCACGTCATTGCTGAAGTATCAGCCATTTATTCAGCACAGGTTTGTTTACGTTCAAGCGACACCAATCAACTATGTTCCAAAGGTGCCTCCACCTTCATCATCTCCCCATTCAAGGTTCTTCCTTTATATTTTTTCATAAAGAGTAAACACAGTGTTCACTTCACCAAGAAAACCATGCTCAAAACTCTATCCTGTGCATTCATTCTCACTTCCATATCAGCACCAGCTATGCATGGGTTTAAGTTAATCTTTTTAGCCTGAGTATTAGTACTAACTTCCACACGATTCACCAGAGTTGGTTCCCTGATGTGACATACAAAATACTTTCTTCTTTGCAGAGGCTTGATAAGGGAAAAACCCATACACATCATTGCTAATTATACAAATTCGTGTTGTGAACAGAAGATAGAAATATAGCCTGTGAATTGACGGTGTTGTATTATTTTATTGTTTTTAAATTATTTTAATTTTTCTTCTCCAAATCTAATTTGGGTTTTAGTCATTGACTGTTGTTATGCTCCCATCACCCTGGGAAATTTGCGCTGGATATCTCGATATACCATTTGTGTGTGTAAAGATACACTTGCACAGGAGATAGATACAAGCCACATACACACACACACACATTTCATTTCCTTGGATGGCCCTACAATTCCTCTCTATGTTTGAATACATTCTCCAAGAATACATTCTCCAGGATGCTGACTGGTCTATGCAAATATCACCAAGAGATTATTTCATAAAATATCTGATATTGTCACTTCCTGTCTTTCACTTTTTAAGGCCTGCACTAGTGCTACACTACTCTTTTTAAAAGCTCATTATATTTCACTTACTATATAGCAAATGTCATAAAATCAAAACAAAACAAGACCCAAAACTCTCCTGTGTTCCTTAGGCCCATTTTGGCCTCCTGACCTCTCCCTTACCATCTTTCCCTTTCTTATGTAACCCAACTGTGAAAATCTGTCTCCTCATACACGCACTCTGCTCTCTCCTACCACAGGGCCTTTGCACCTGACATTTCCCCTTCCAGGAGTTCCTTGTTTCCACCAGGCTGGCTTTCAAGTGTAAGGTTAGATCCCATGTCCTTGGGGGAAACCTGTTTCCACACTCCAGACAAGGGCTGTCCAACATTCAACAAATAGCCTTCACTCTTATAGTATAAATTATAATGGCCATTAAAAATTGCTGAGTAATTACACATAGTGGGTACCACGAAAGCACTAGGTATCAGCTTTCCATTTAGTGCATTTTCAGAACCTGCACATAGCAAGGGCTCAGATATTTATTCAAGGAATTAAGGAACAACATTTAAACTCTGCACAAATGTGTTTATCTGGGTATTCATTCTTTTCTTTTTTTCCCTTCACCTTTCTCAATGTATACTTAATTGACTCACAAAAATCCTGTTTTTCTTTTCAATTCATGTTGGAGCCCAAACAAAATAAAATGTAACACCCTACCCGCCACCCAGTAGAATTAGACTAATGTTCTGTACAGATCTGTACCAAA